>NC_018213.1:800054-1425019 GCF_000219625.1 Zymoseptoria tritici IPO323 | reverse complement strand
GCGTCGAACGTGTCTCTTGGTCCTGGTTCACCTGCACGCAGTCTACCGGCGGTATTGCCTCGGTCCTGGCCAACTCTCCTAAAACTTTCTCCGGCCTCCAAACAATCGGCACCATCATCTTCATCTTCAACCTCGTCTTATTTCTCATCTTCCTTGCTCTCACTGGTGTCCGCTGGTACCATGATCCGGAACGATTCGCCAAGTCCTTCGTGACAGCGCCAGATTGTTACTTCTTCGGATCCTTCTGGTTGACGATCGCGACAATTATCATCGACATCGAAGGCTATGGAGTACCGCACGCAGGACCCTGGTTGGTGACGGTCGTGAGGGTGTTATTCTGGCTGTATGCCGCTGTCACGATATTGAACACGACGGTGCATCTCAGTCTGGTGTTCCGCGCGCAGACGATGAAGGCGAACGACTTCAAGGTCCCGGCATTTCTGCAGGTTTTGAATGCGATGCTGACGGGTACGGTGGCAGCGACGATTGTGCATAGTCAGGTATGTCTTCTTCCGTTATCCCGGGGTGCTGGAACTGACATGGCTTTCCCATTACAGCCCGTCGAACATCGCCTCCCCATAATGGTCGCAGGCGTAGCATACCAAGGCCTAGGCTGGATCGTCTGCACGTTCTTCCTCACCATGCTCATAGCTTCGCTCTTCGAGAACGGCTGGCCGCCGCTCAATCTCCGTCCTGGACTTTTCATCATGACCGGAACCAGCGGCTTCACAATCGTTGCGCTTATTGGAATTGCTCGCGCGGGACCGACTACGCCGTACGGATACTTCAACACGCATCCCATGGCGGGAGAGGTATTGTTGATCTTGGCGACGTGGACGGGTGTATTCATGTGGGTTTTCACCGCGTGGGTGTTCCTGGTGGCAGTATTCGTGAATTTGATGGAGCTGTTTGAGAGAAAGGACGGGAAGTGGAGGCTGACGATGGATTTCACGAATGTCGCGTGGTGTGAGTATTTGATATTCGCTGGATAAGGTGAAAGAAGCTGACACTCCTGCCCTTAGCTTACATCTTCCCAAATGTGGGATTTACTCTGTCGACGGTCTATCTTGGACAAGAGTTCGAGAGCCAAGGGATACAGTGGTTGTCGGTAGCTATGATCATCCTGCTGGTGGCTTTTTGGTTGCTCAATCTCGTGATGATGGCGAAGAAGGTCTTCATCTCCATCTTCGTAGACTCGCGAGTCAAGCTCGCGTAGCGGTAGCTAGGCACGAAATGCTGAGCTCCTCCGTGGCAGCATCCCGGCGTATGTTTTCGCATGCGTTGAGTGACCCGTTGCGACTCATAATGGCGTCATGCGTAAAGGTCGGCATATGGGTCCATGCCATGCGAACCCGTCTGCTGTCGAGCTTACCTATGCGATCCTCAGCATGCGCTTCCTGGACATCGGCCTGGAACATGTCTTGAATCAAGTCCTTCTCCCGGTTTCCATGTCCAGCTTGCGCATAGCCATTCCACGCCTCTCGATCAGCAGTCGCGTCCGCCGGGGATCTGGAGTTGCTGTATCATTGCACCTTGGGCCATCGCAGTTCTTCAACCCATGTCTTCGTCCGCATCCATCTCGTCATGTGGCTCCCTTGGCTCTTGTGCCTCATGGAATTGAATCGCATCGTCAATGTAGCTCAGGATAGCACCTACGCTATCCTCATCCTGCGCATCCAATTTCAGAAACGATACCAGGCTGAAGTCGTCGATCAGCTGGCCTACAGCACGATTGAGTCGTCCGAACGAAGCACCACTCATCAGCGCCTGCGCATCCTCATCTTCCCTCTCGCCATTGTCCACACCCTCTTTGTACTCATACACGAGTCCGCTCTCCGGGGCGTCTTGCAGCAAGCTTGTATCCGGATCGATGAAGCGCTTCAGCTCTTTTCGTGCGATTTGTCCTTTGACCTGGTCCATTTTGCTGAGAATGTTGACGTGCGGGAGTTCCATCATGATCATCGCACTCATGGCGCTCAGCGTACCAGAGAAGAACTTTGCTCGGTCAATGATGAATGAGCTTTCCAGCAGATACGCCGCGCACATGTTGATGTTCAGACTCCCGCGAGTCAATTGCTTCAGCAGTTGCGGAATGATAGGAACGTGGGTGTAGAGCTCGATTTGGCCAGGCATGTCGATGATGATGAGGTACTCTTCGGTCACGCTTTCGAGGGGCTCCGTGATGAAGTCGAGATTCTCCATCAGGAATTCGAAGCAGTAGATCAGTCCGCCGTTAGGTCCCAGATGCAGTTCGTCCATGACATCTTCGAGGGTAATGAGGTCTTTGATATCGAGATCGGGTTCGTATTGGAACTCTTCGGCGGCCGGGTCGAGATTGATGTACTGTAGGAGTGTTGTTAGACATTGTCAAGGTCGGGTTGGAAGCTTGGTCCAGCACATACAAAGCATGAGCGACGATTGTTCTTGAGGTGAGAGATTAGCGCGGCGCAGAAGGTCGTCTTGCCAGCGCCGGCCGGTCCCATCACTATCGTGCCATATCCCATCGTCGAAGTTGCACTCGCCGCGAGACGATGTCGTATCAACCAGCATCCGAGGACCATGGACTTGGTCAGAAAGATTTACAGTTTCGAGGAATCCCCGCTGATCTGCAGCTAGGGTAGTGCCACATGCCGAAGATATTCCGGGCGGCGTGTGAACACTCACCTCGACCTTCAATCTCTTTTGCATCATCTCGACCACTCCTGAATCAGATGCAGCTTTTGTCTAGGCTTCTACACAGACCGCCTTAGTATCAGTGGCGCTTCATTGGAGTCTACGGTGGTTATGACACGAATGGCCCCCTTACGGAAGGCAACGAGACTGGTGAGATCTGCCTGGTTGATCTTCGTCGTGCGGCTTTCTCACGACGGATAGTCCGGCGACATGATCGACGTCGTCTCAAAGCCGCGAGCGGTGTGTCTTCCGCGGTCGCGCAGCGCTGAAAGCCACTGCAACATATCCTTTACCAGCCTGTAAGTACGTACCCATACCCATATTCTCCCTCGAGACCCGGAAAGCCAGAGTCGGACCGCCGGACGTCCAGAATGTGAGGCTTGGTGCACTTGGCTACGCAATCAGCAGGTCGTCTGATCCTTCACAGCAAGCCTTGGGCCCAGATCTTCGCCGACTCGCCTTCTTGATCTCGCCAAACCATTGAAAGGCCGCGCTCGCTCCGTGTCGCCCGCGCCGACACGTTACCGTGATGGACAAGCGGTACCCATCTGACTCCAATCATGACGCCCCGTTCCAGATCTGAAATCCCTCTTCCCCTGGTGCAGCGATCTTTTCAAGTACATTTCATCATGCATACTTGAGGCGGAGGTACCTGACATGGCTACGTTAAGGTACCCTGCTCTTCGACGTCGATAATATGGGTGGGGTGTTGCTCTCCCTCACCGCACTTCGGTCAGTCCTCCGACGCGGCGTCCGTGGGTGCGCCTGCCAAAGCCAAACGCAATATCGCCCTTCACCCTTGCCATTAATCTGGATTCGGCCACGTGAAGTTGCCAAAAAAGTTAAGCAATTGCCCTCCCAACCTAGCTTTGCACCTGCAATTCACTTTTTTATTCTGCATGGCCCTTGACTCCGAATCCCACTTCTCTTACCACGACCTTCACTTCATCAACACCACACCACCACTTGCGTTGGTGGCCACACGCAGTCATGCCGCCATCCAAGAAAGACAATCGCGCCAAACGCTCTGCCAGCTCAGAGCTGGGCAAAGGCGATTGGGCCACCGACTACAACTCAAAAGGACGAGCCATTCGAAAATGCCGCACAGCACGAAAGACGGATGAATCACCCTTTGAGGACTCTGCCATCGCGATCAGCGATTCAGAGCTTGACGATATGGACGATGAAGACGATGGCAATGACAGCGACATTGTCACGGTGGCTCCCATTCGGAAGAAGAAGCGCACTCGGTCACCTTCACCAGAACTTCGTCTCGACTCGGAGGACGACACGGGGATGATGTCCGATTCCTCAATGTCTGACACTATGACGGCTCCGACTGCACCTACCAAAACCGGCCATACTACATTTCACCTCACGATCAACATTCCGACTGATCAGCAAGGTCCCATCACGTTGCATCTGGATCCGAAGCAGTATCTGTCTTGCGGCATGCCGTCTGGTAACACGTCGGATCGTCTTGTGCAAAGCAACATGGCAAGATTGAATGCTCGCTCCAAGTCGAAGAAGTCCAAATATCGCGGCTTCCTGGTAAGTGAAGGAGCAAACGGATAAACTCGAAATCTCTCGGCTAACACATTACTTCAGGACCTCCCTGCGGAATTGCGCAACGAATGCTACCGCTACATCTTCGTCTCCACGAAAGTGATCAACTTCTCTACTGCCGACAACTTCTCGCGCAGTTCTGCCATCCTCCGCACATGCCATCAGGTTCACGAAGAAGGTCGCTCAATCCTCTACTCGGAGAACCACTTTCATATCGAACGCCGCGCTCGACGCTATGGTAGTTTCTGGGAGAAGGAGTGGCGCGAGCTAGGCTTCCTTCCCGCCCGCAAATTTCTCAAGTCCATTGGCCAGACCAACTCTGCCCTGCTTCGGAACGTGACCTTCATGCTCGAAGACGCCACGCCTTCCCTCAGTCCTGCTACGCACACTCCCGAAGAACGCCGCTTTGTGCACGACGACGATTTGATGTCTGTCCTGCGTCATCTAGCGGACCACTGCAATCTTCAGACTCTGAAGCTGCACTTTCACGGCCGGCGGAAGGTGGAGAACACCGATGATCGATTCTTGGAGTATCTGAAATTGGTCCGGGCCGATGAAGTCGAGTTTGTCAAGTGGCCACCGGAGCCGGCGTGGCGCCCGATAGAATCGAAACAGGACCAGCGGGTCAAGTTGAGCTTGCTCGAATGCTGCACGAGGAAGAGGAAGAAGTTTGCAACGAAGTGACTGAGGTGCGTTTGTACGCAGTGGGAGTGATGGATTTCCTGAGACCAGGAGTTGTTATGCTTTCAGCGGGTGTCGGTTTCATGAGCGATGGTACGAGCCTGAGCTCGTTTCGGGAAGCATGTGTACATGAACGGACTGTTACATTGAGAGGAAGGCATATGATGGCGTATTACAGCGGATAGGCCTACTGACGAAGACATGTGTACGAACGTAGTACTTACGAATGCCAGGCACTGAATGGTCCACAAAATCAAAATCCCACAAGCACAAATAAGTCTTGATATATGCTCCCATCATTCAACGGTCTGTCATACTGTACCACATTCACTCCCCATGGTGTTCGAGTATTTACTTCCATAAGGTATCTCACTGTTGACACATGACGTAATCGGTCGCCTAGAACGCGTGCTTCGGTCGCGACTTCGATGAACTTTGTCCGAAGTGGCGAGCTCCATCAACAGAAATCTGTCGCCGAATCACCACAGGTCCCATCCGGTACACACGCGACAATCATGACGGTCGCTGACAAGGAGAATGTCCCTCCGCCCGTCGCCAAAGTCCGCGGTCGTCTCTATGGCGGCACACCACAATCCGTGGACCGTCTTATCAAACCATTCAAATGCCCCGGCACCAGCACACCCACACGAGCGTCCGAGAAGCCTGCTCGCAAGCGGCGCAAAGTCGACTACGCCGGTGGCGATGGTAGCGTTGAGGAAGGCGACAAACCGTACACGAATGAAGACCGGCTGGCATTAGCGACTCGGGACGTCAATCGTTTCCCGGTGTTCAAACCGAAGGACAAGGACTCGGCATTTCGGTCGAGGTTTGCGGTGCCATTGAAGAACAAGGATACGACCTCGTATAACTCATCGAGACCGCCGCCGTTGTTGGGACTGCGAGCAGGCACGGTGTTTGTCGCGAAGCCGCTGCATGATCCGACTGGGGAGTTCGCGATTGTCTTGTTCGATCCGACGGTGGATGGGAAGGCGGAGCTGAAAGAGATAGAAGATGGGAAGGATGGCTTGGAGGGCTCGCAGAAGAAGAAGTTGGACGAGCCATTGATGCACAAGAGTCTGGCGGATATCCTGGGCATCAAGAAAGTTGTGGATACGGAGAGGCCAAAGGTGCCGGTGGTGATCGACCCGAGACTGGCAAAGGTGCTGCGGCCGCATCAAGTCGAGGGTGTCAAGTTCATGTATCGGTGTACGACGGGCTTGATCGATGCCAATGCGGAGGGATGCATCATGGCTGACGAGATGGGTCTGGGCAAGACGTTACAGTGCATCACGCTGATGTGGACTTTGCTAAAGCAATCACCGGATGCTGGCAAGAGCACGATACAGAAGTGTGTCATTGCTTGTCCATCCAGTCTGGTGCGTAATTGGGCGAACGAGCTGATCAAATGGCTGGGCCCGGATGCGATCAATCCTTTCGCAGTGGATGGGAAGGCTTCCAAGGAGGAGTTGACACAGCAAATGCGGAGCTGGGCTTCGGCGACTGGACGTGCGGTGACTCGTCCGGTGTTGATTGTGTCCTACGAGACTCTGCGACTGTATGTCGATGAGCTGCGAACACCCATCGGTCTCATGCTTTGCGACGAAGGACATCGTTTGAAGAACGGTGAGAGCCAAACATTCGAGGCACTCAACCGGTTGAATGTCAGCAAGCGGGTCATCTTGTCTGGAACGCCCATCCAGAACGATCTCTCAGAGTACTTCGCTCTACTTACTTTCGCCAACCCAGGATATCTCGGAACACGACTGGAATTCCGCAAGAAGTTTGAGATTCCTATCCTTCGCGGTCGTGACGCCTCTGGCACAGAAGCCGATCAGCAAAAGGGCAACGAACGCCTCAAAGAACTCCTCGAACTGGTCAACAAGTTCATCATCCGCCGCACCAACGACATCCTCTCGAAATACCTCCCGGTCAAGTACGAGCACGTTGTCTTCTGTAACCTCGCACCCTTCCAACTCGACCTCTACAACTACTTCATCAAATCCCCCGAAATTCAATCCCTCCTCCGCGGCAAGGGCTCACAACCCCTCAAAGCCATTGGCCTTCTCAAGAAACTCTGCAATCATCCCGATCTCCTGAATCTCCCTGACGACCTTCCCGGGTGTGAATCTCACTTTCCCGAAGACTTCGTTCCCAAGGACGCCCGCGGCCGTGATCGCGATGTCAAACCCTGGTACTCGGGCAAGATGCAAGTTCTCGACCGCATGCTCGCGCGCATCCGCCATGACACCAACGACAAAATCGTGCTGATCTCAAATTACACGCAAACCCTCGACGTGTTCGAGAAGCTCTGCCGCAATCGCTCCTATGGCTGCCTTCGCCTCGACGGCACCATGGCCGTCAACAAACGTCAGAAACTCGTCGACAAATTCAACAACCCAGACGGCGAAGAATTCGTCTTTCTTCTCTCCTCCAAAGCCGGTGGCTGCGGTCTGAACCTCATCGGAGCCAATCGCCTCGTGCTCTTCGATCCGGATTGGAACCCTGCCGCCGACCAGCAAGCCCTCGCCCGTGTTTGGCGTGACGGCCAAAAGAAGGACTGTTTTGTCTATCGCTTCATCGCCACGGGCACGATTGAAGAGAAGATCTTCCAACGCCAATCACACAAGCAGTCCCTGTCTTCTTGCGTTGTCGACAGCGCGGAAGACGTGGAGCGGCATTTCAGTCTGGACAGTTTGAGGGAACTGTTCCAGTACCGTCCCAACACAACGAGTGACACGCACGACACGTTCAAGTGTAAGAGGTGTAAGGGCGGCAGGCAGTACGTCAAAGCTCCGGCGATGCTCTATGGCGACACCAGCAGTTGGAATCATTTTGTGAATGAGGAGGGTGTGGAGGGACCGCTGGCGCGGATTCAGGATTTGTTATTGAGGCAGGAGGGTGGAGGGAGGGATGTGAGTGCTGTTTTCCAGTATATCAGTCATTGAGTGGTGGGTGAGGTGAGATGCGATGAGTTGTGGAGATCAAGTCCGAACAGATGAAGACGGAAACGGCACCGAAAGACGTTGACTGAAAACTTTCGTTCTGGTGCAGAGAGCAAAGATAGAGGGAGAGCTTCACTAAATGATGGTAACGAACAAGACTACTACGGATTGCATAGCGGAGCCAGACAGTGATTGAACAGACCACTGCCTTGTCAATTCTCGCATGCTCGTCTGTCGTTCCATCCATCTGAATATGTACGATCTATGATCTCTTTTCCCAATCCATTGGACTCGAATCCATCACGCCCAAACGCCCATGTCTAATGCCCCCTGTCCGATCCCAGCACTTGGTCATCGGCAATGATCGCTCGCACGCGAAACCAAAGAGAACAGATCCACCCGTCCGAGCTTCGCCATGCCCCAGCACCGCTACCTTCCCGGCTGCTTCAACAACACATCCCACCTCACTTGCTCGCATTCACCCAGTTCCTCTCCATTCTCCACCCATCCACTCGTCCACCTCTCCTCGCCCTGGTCCCTCTCCCCTTCATCATCCACCCTCCCCAACCTCACGTCTTTGCCCAGATAACACCGTCCTGGCATCCACATCCACTGCTTGCACTCCCCTTTTCCCTTGCTCCTGCACCATCCTTCACACGCCTGCTCCGACTCGACAGAAGCTTTCTCCTCATCCTGCAATTCATTCCACGGCGCCCCATCTCCTTCCTCTGTAACCTGCGGCGGTCTCACAATTTTCCGATCCTTGCTCAGGTTCCTCCACCCCTTCCTCGTCTCTCCGATGTGTGGTGCCACGAAGTGCTCAAAGATGTCTTTATACAACATCGGTCGTTCCCAGCCGTACTTTTCCACCCACTGCGTTTGAAATGTCCACTGCGCATCGACTTGTACAGGCGAAACATGGTGCCACGTTACCGCGGGAACGCACCAGTGCAGTCCCGTGAAGTCTACCGTGGAAGGTGTTTCGCCTTGAATGATCGGGAAGGCGCCCATGAGGGCTGTTCCGGCTTCCAGTAACGCGCGAGCGAGGACTTCGTCGCCGCAGCACGATTGTGCCGTTATGCCTTCCCATCTGCCGTCGTAGGTTTCTGCGCCTTCAAGCTCGCGGAGGGTTTCCAGGGCGGCGACTGCGGGACGGGAGATGAGGACGCCGGACCCGCCGTGCGCGAAGAAGGATTTTCCGATGACGTTTTGGGACCCCAGGTAGAGGTTTTCGGAGGCTTTCAAATGAGGCAGCCAGAGGAGGAGATTCAGCCAGGAGATAGCGGTGTCGGCTTCGATAATGAGAAACCAGTCGATGTGTGATGGAGAGTTGATGTAGGCGTCGTGCAGCATGGGGAGGAATTTCCATTTATCGAGGTTCCAGCCGCCAGTGCCGGAGAGCTTGGACATGTCTTGATTTGAAGAGTGGTGTTGTTGTAAAGCGCGATACAGTTCGAAGTCCGGGTGCGTGGAGCGGGTTGTGGTGCTGACTGTGTCGATGGCGGAGTGTATCTCATGGGAGGCGAAGGTTTGGTTGAGGTCCGAGTACAACAAGAAATTGGGAGTGCAGCCGAGTGTGGTCAAGAGATGTATTGGGAGTTTCTGGTAGAGTTCTGTTGCGCCGGTTTTGAGGAGGACCATTACTTTGTCGGCGCCGGGGAGGTCCATGCAGGTGGAATTGGCCTCGGGAGACTGTGAGGAGGGCAAGGTCGCAGCATGTGACGGAAGTGAGCTGTCAAATGTCGAGACAGTGGATTGCGGAAGGAGTGAGCTCTTGACGTAAGGCGGGCGTGAATGGTCGAAGAGTAGTCCGGAGGATGGAGGTAGTTCTGCATTTTTGATGAAGTCTGATCCTGGCGAGGGAGGTGTTCCTGCTTGACTGATCGCATCTGCTCCTAGTGATGTGGGTATGCGTGATTGGTCAGTCACTGGAAGATACAGATCCCGGCAGAGGTAGACTGTGGTGATGAAGATCAGGACCACCGCCAGTCGAGGGAAGGTCACGCCGCGGGCTGCGCACAGCGATGCCGTAGTGGACATCATGTTGAAGAGAAGGGAAGGAGAAGGCGAAGGAGAGGCAGCATGGAGAAGGAAGAGACAGATGAAGTCGAGAAGAGAAGGTGAAGTGTGGAAGGATGAATCAGCGTGACTGCAGCAGGCAGTGCGTGGTTGCGTTTGGTGCAACCAGAATGTTTCGGCCTGACGAGAACGAGCAGATGATGCCTCAGTCAGCCTCGCCTCGTTGAGACGGACATTTGACGGCTGCATGCAGATGATTTGCACGTGTCTCCATTTTTAACGCGTGGCTGCAGAGGAGGATTTCCGCCATGGATGTAACGCTGAGTACGTGACGGCGGCATCAACCAAGAATCCCCAACCAGAAATGACCTTGTCCGTCCGTCTCCGTCGTTAGCCTCAGAGCCAGAGTGCGGTAAGTATGCGACCATGATTTGGACGAATCCTGCATCGTTCCTGTGCCCACATGTGTCCCGGACGAGACGTTCGGAGTGTTGTTGTCCTGAAGTGGAGTGCCACTACTGTCGGATACGCGCGTCTCGGAGCGACCTTCTGTGTCAAAACTGGAATCCAAGTGAAAGACTCAGCACGATGACCCGAGGCAGGCTCCAAGCGAACGAGGATGGCTCACGGAACTTGTTCCTTTCCAGGTCACGACTGCTCCTTTCCAGGGCACGACTGTTCCTCTCCAGGTCACGACGGAGGAGCTTTGAACATTCTACATCGTGCTCACAATTACTGTGAAGCAGCGGTCGGTTAGACTGTACGGCTTCCTGCTCGGAAAGATGCGATATACTTCGATGACACAAGAAGAGATGATGTGAGAGAGCGATCGAATAGTGGATCGAATGCCGATGAAGACTGATGTGAATGAAGAGTACTGTTGGCATCCAGGGTGTCAGGGTGATAGCTACGATTCAATGCGAAACTCTTTTGGAAGTTCTCGCCAAAAAGTGCCAAGCCACAACATCCCGTCGGTCGTCGTCATGTCCAGCAAAAGACTCCGTTCACACCATCCCAACATGTCAATATCCACATAGACCTCGCCTCCTGCGGGATGGCTTTGCACCATGCTCTCTTTCTCACTATCACGGTCGCGGGATGCGCTTCTCTCCTTGGCCCTAGGAATCAGCTTCTTCCTCTGCATCCTCTGGATCCTTAACTACTTCTCCATCGACCTGCCATCTACCTATCTGGCCTCTTCCATCCAAGGTCCCAGTCTGACCTCCTTGACTTTGCAAAAAGTTCTCCAAGATGCGCATCCAATCTTTGGAACCTCCTCGTCAAAGCCATCCGAGCTGTCCACCGCGACATGGATGAAAGCCTATCCCGACTCCACCCGCTTGGTCCACATGAACCTTCCCGGCACTCACGACTCTGCAACATGGAACTACACTCAGGTACTGCAGGATGAGCTGAAATACTCTTCTAAGCTCGGCGGCTTCTCTCCTTCCAACTCGGAGAATTACCGCTGTCAAACGAAATCCATCGCCGACAGTCTCGGAGCGGGAATGCGTGTCTTTGACCTGCGCTACGCATGGGACATCACGCGGACATCTTTGGTATTCTGGCACGGAGATGCTTTGCAGTCCGAGACTGCCACGGTAGCAGATGTGCTGTTTGGATTTTATCATTGGCTGGATCTGGATCTGCATCCGAGCGAAGCAGTGATTCTTTCCTTTCAGCATGAACACAAAAATCCGGATGCTGGGACACAGATGGCGTTGTTTGAGATTTTGACCTCTCCTGCGGCGAAGAAGTATCTCGTGCAGGCGAGAGGGACATTAGGCAATCTAGGCGAAGCGAGAGGAAAGATCACCTTGTTCCGCCGTTTCGACCTGGACCTCCTCCCGGACGAATACGAGGAATCAATTCCAGGTCTGCATTTCTCGCCCAAAAAGTGGACCGTCAACTCTCCCAATATCAAACTTCCTTACAATCCGCTCGATCCCACCGAGTTTGCCTACATCCAAGACTACTACCACCCCACCACGCCCCTACAGTCCGGTCTCTCCGTGCCCATCGCTTCGAAGTACAAAGCTCTGACCGCGAACCTCCTACGGGCCACCACCACCCACCCGGATGAGCTCTTCTGGTCCTTCGCCAGTAGTACCAAGACGGACGATGAACCGCCTATCACTCCTAGGATGATGGCATCGGGCGACGGGAAGACCGGTGGTGTAAATGCGGGTTTGAAGGGGTGGTTGAAGACTGTGAAAGGGAAGAGGGTGGGGATTGTGTTGGTGGACTTTTGGGAGGCGGAAGAGGGTTTGGTCGAGGAGTTCTTGGGGTTGACGAAGCCGTGACGAAAGCCGGGAAGGGTGTGAGATAGAGTTCGCTGGGTAAGCGTCTTCAATTTTACCATGCCCCGGTCGAAGATCAGGAGACATTCCCTTATCGAGTCTGACTTATTATTGCACCTGCGATCCGCCGATGAGTTCTTCCCAGATTGCTCGTCTGAATTTGTCCGACACCGCCAGCCCTTACCTCGAACCGACTTATTACACCAGTCCGGCCATCCTCGGGAGTCGATCAAATCAACGTCATACTTCGAACCCAGCCGACTCACGAAGATGAACATCTCCATCAAGCTGATCGCCCTCGCGGCCACCTTCTTCCTGCACCACGCCTCGGCCGCGGCTTTCGCAGTAAAAAATGACCGCAGACCCGCGTGCATTGGAAGTAAGTGTGCCCACCTCCGAAGACTACCTCCATCATGCGAGAGTACGATAGGACCTAACGTTGTGATTGTATGGTAGACTTCTGTGAGCCGAGCAAGGGCTGTTGTAAAGGAGCGCGCTGTCCTACTTCCACGCAGATGTGCGAGGGGGATGAACTCTAAGAGAAGAGATCATTGATTGGGCGAAGACTGGTGGTGGAGGAAGAGAGAGGCTCGGTTGGATGGATGTGTCGATGATGATAGCTATATGGTCGAACGGAGGGCAAGCGTGGGAGTGACGGCAGCCCAGACGAGGGTGGACGGGACCACGCTTGGAAATCAACATCAGACGAAGTGACGGTGTTGGGACATCTGAACACCTGAGAACACCCACACGCACAGCAAGAAGACCGACTGGATGATCAAGACTCGCGCCGCTCTACCTCGCCGAACCAGGAACAACTCCGCCAACATTCCCATCATACCCGACATCATGCGCATCCTCCATTCCATCGGTACTATCCGTGTCATCCGTATCGCTTGTACCATCCGTATCACTTGTACCATCCGTATCACTTGTACCATCCGTATCACTTGTACCACCCGTATCATCCTTAACATTCGTATCATCCGCATCATCGTCGTCTCCGTCCTCATCTTCGTCCTCCTCACTATCGATACGGTCGAAGTACCCAGCCCTTGTCCATATATCCTCTAGTTCTGGAGCCCAAGACCACAGCCACTCCTCCGGATCCTGCGTAAGACGCGTGCGCATCATTCGTCGTCCTCCTATCCTAAGTAGCGCTGCGTGTGGCGTCAAAGACCACTGTAATGCGAGCGTGGCTTGCTGTCATGGAGCGCATTGCGGAGCCGCAGGACTGTGCGAGGATCTCAACAACGATGTTGAGACACGAATACCAGTGGTGCTAGGGCGAAAGACGAAGGATGGACGGGTCGGTGCTGCTTATTAGGGAGGGAGACAGTGAGAGGAGACCTAGCCTGGGAAACAATGAGGTGGGAAATGCCTGACTATGGTCAACATGGTCAATATGCGAGGCCATTGGGACATCTCGATATCTGATCTATCCTCGCGCGGCATGCAGACCGACTGGATGTTCGGAGATTCTTAGATTTTCTGCCGAGCTTCACTTTCTTTGAATCCTCATCGTTGGAATCAGGCTCCTCCACTCAGGCTGCGACAAGATCGTCAGCGCTTCGATACTGCGAGGGCATGCAGTGCCTTTCGGGTAGGTCGTTCGTGTATGCTGCTACGTACGCCAATTGTGATGCGTTACACTCCTGGCATGCCAAGCGGCTGGCGGCTAGTTTTAACGAAGCTGACCGCCTGTGCTCAACTCCGTCGAGTCATCAACCAAGACATGTCCTGTTTTTTGGACCCTACGCATCGCTGATCACAGTGGCTACCTAGTTGCTTCGCGATGCGGTATTACGAGCGCCTGGTGGCCAAACTCGCTATGCCGTTCAGCAGCACAGCGACGATGGCGGTCGAAAGCACGCCGCGATGGGGCAGGGGCATACAAGTCCTCGAACTCGAGGGCGGAGTCGACGTCGCCGAGCTGTATTCTCCCGATTACCGCTGGGGATTCTTCCAAGCGAATAAAGCTGACAGAAGAGCCGACCATCTCTGTCCAATCTTCACAAGACATTCCCGACAAGTTTTCCGACAAGGCGCACAAGAAGGCATACTATCGATACTACCTTCGCAATGCTTACGTGAAGCCTTCTAAGGTTGAGAGTCCTGGAGATTGGCTTCTGGATCTGAAGGTTCCGGCCATCGAAAAGCTACTACCCGCCCATTTGTGCGAACGACCACTTGATTTCTTCTCCGATAGATCAATCGACCTGCGTACCGCGCAGAAATGTTTGGAGTTACATGTTGCCAAGGGCCTCGTCGCTTCTCAGGACAAAGGTCTACAGCTGAAGCGCTTCAGAGCCTGTCGCGGTGGAGTGATCGCTCTGAACTGGCTCCTCATACACTACGACGATGCGGATCTGAGTGACAACACTGGCTTCCTGAAACCTCTGATTCACTGTTTGGTTGCCGAAAAGCCAACAGACCTAATATGGCATTGGCTCAAGGTCGAACACATTCCGACGGCTCTGTCAACGCAGCCATGGAAGGAAAGAGTAGCATGGCGTAGTGCAGTGCTTCGGTTTCTGGTGGAGTCACAAGTATACTGGGACCAGGACGACAAGGGTATCAACCTGGCCCTCGAAACCCTGAGTCACGCATGGTCAATCAGATTTGCCGACGAATCTCGCCGTGGGGACATGGTCTTGCCAAAGACGCTCACCAGCGTTTGGGTGATGAAACAACTACTGCTCAAAGGCGCGAGCGCGACTGCAGACCCCAATTTATACGACGATTTCATCTTCACGCTTCGGTTCTGGATAAAAGATCCCGTCAACCGCGAACACGCCGTAAGCAAAATGATGCTCAGGCATCCTTCCAAAGCTAGTGCACAGCCGACATTGGACTTCCTCCGCCACTACTGCGCCAAAGACCCCCGACCTTCGTTCTTGTGCGATCCATTCAACAGCTGGGCTGGATATGGATACCTTGTAAACTGCGCGCAGTGGCTGAACGAAGCAGGTGACACGGCGGCCGCTTGTTGGGTGCTGGATGTTGCCCGAGCGGAAATGCCGGAATATTTCTCCATGCGAGCCCGTTTCAACGATACGGATGCCCGACCGCTGCTGGGAGCCGCAGTTCGTCCTCTACAAGATTTACCGCCTGTTGGAAGCGAGCGCTGGGATCGACGCAAGGCGTACATAGATTCAGGAGGCCTGAAATGATCGCCCTAATGCTGGTCCACCATCATGATGGGCAACATCTGTCGTCGATGGCCGAGACTCGCAGTGAATATGATCGGTCTGCGTTCGTACGCCTGCCCATTGAGATCTTTAGCTGATGAAATGCGAAAATCTTTCGCCGATCGTGAAAACTGATTGTCGGCCGTGAAGAGCCAGGCTGGAAACTCGTCAGATTCCGTCTGGACAGCATTGGCAGGTCTTCAAAACGGGATGAGCGAAATTACTCTGGGCGCAGGGCTCCGTCTGGAGGACTATCGAAGGCTATGCAATGGACCTTACAAACCCGGCCCGCGCTCGACCGTAGATATCTGACCGCAAGTTTGGACCGGAATTACATGGGTTCGATACAAATAGACGCACGTTTTACCTATTAGACGCTGACGACAGCTCGTCGCTCCCGGAAACAGCTCAGCTATCATCCTCGTCATCATCCGTATCAGTCGTGCCATCGTCGTCTCCATCTTCATCCGTCTTATTCGTATCATCGTCGTTTCCGTGCTCTTCTCCGCCCTCGTCCCGTTCCTCTGAGCTATCAGTACTGCGGGTGTCGAAGTACCCAGCCCTTGTCCATATATCCTCCAGTCCTGGTGCCCAAGACCACAGCCACTCCTCCGGATCCTGTGTAAGACGCGTGCGCATCATTCGTCGTCCTCCTATTCTAGTGTATTTTATGCTCCACTCCAATATCATGAGGAGATATTCCAGGCTCCATCCCTTGCGACAGATCCTCACGATCTCTTTGACCTGCTCGTCACCGGCCCCTGCCGTCCTCCTCCTCACGGCTTCTTGTATCCTCGGTTTGACAAAGTACTTCCACACTCTCTTCGGTTTCACGTTCTCCGCCGCCCAGATCACCGCCCCTTTCTTGCCGTCGTGCGCTTCGACCAGGGCCCTCACAACCTGCCACGAAAATGCTGGCGGCCAACCTCTTTGCGAAAACACTCTCAGCGCAAGACCCCACTCCCTCACAAACTCTCTGTTCTCGTCCACCATCTTCAAATTCATGGCGCTCTCGTCGTCGAGCACATCCGCCGTGAACATCTGCATCGGACCAGAGACCCACTCATTCAACCAACTCTCGATATCTTCTCCGATCAAAGCTGCCATGAAGCGCTCTCTCCTGCCTTCCGTCCGCTCCATATTGTTGTAAAAGTGCACCAGGTACGAGTAATCGTATCCCTTCCTCAACAGCTGACCGATCACACCCCTCATGAAAACCGGAACATTCTGCATCACCATTTCATACCACATCTCGTCGAACACCGACAACTTGTCTTCGGGAAATCTCTGCGCCCGTTCCAACACGGCGGCCTGATTGAGTCCATCACGAACCATATGCGAGACCCAGCGCCAGGCGTGGACCGGTTTCCAGTGTCTCGACGCAAGTGTTTCAAAGACTGCGTAGTGGTTGGCAAACATGGAGCAGTTTCGCAGATAGGCTTGGAAGTCGACTTTCCAGTTCATTGGTCCTCTCTGAAGGGCGGCCAGGACTCGCTGCTCTTGCTCCAGCCGGATGTCTGCTTCTTCTCTTTCCACTGTTACCCACGCATCCTGCAGTCCCTCCACCGCGTCAAACACCCACTCTCTCGCCGAAGCTCCTGTAGCGCCGAGAGCACACTCTTTCAGCCTCTCTACTGTAATCCACAGCCCATTCTTGTACATCTCCTCAACGATTTCCTCCAAGAACCAACCCGCAAAGCCCTCATAGTACAGCACAATCATCATTCTATGAACGTCCTCCCTTAGCACGGCCCCGACCATCACGACCGGCTTCCAAACCAACTCAACATCCTCTTCGAAGATGATCTCATCCACCAGTTCCGCCCTCCCACCCAGTTGCTGCAACTTGATCCACTCCGGGCTCTGGCTCACTGGTCCCACATCTCCTCTGTTGCGACTCTGGTCGTAACAGAAAGAGAGCCATCGATACGTGAGTTGTGGGGTCCAAGCAGGGCTTTGACGGGCGAAATGGGCGAAGCTATGGCTGTAGATGCGAGCTAGACGGACTCGAGGACGTGCGATGACAAGGGCGCGGATGTTCGAGAGTTGGACTGAGACGTTGGGAGCGGGGCGTGCGAAGGTGAAGAGGTGAGGGAAACGGGAGCCGAAGGCGTAAATTTGATCGATGGGCCAGACCATCTTGTGTGGATTTTGGAGATCCGAGAGGGAAGGCCTTGATCGTCGGAATGCTTCTGTTGATTTCGTGGGCCGAGAGGACTGCAGAGTGCTGTGCCTAGCGACACGGACGTCCAGGGCGTACTTCATGTTCGACATAGACAAAGGGACATGTTGCCGGATTCGGCGCAGAGAGCTTGTTCAGGTTGTATAAAACGACCCAAAGCGAACAAAGAGGGTATGCGGAGATTGACTGCAGGTGGTCGTACTTTGAGATCGAGGTCTTCGGTTTGTGATGCTCGTGAACTTCGAGCCTGGTTCCTGGGAGGTCGAAAGAGCTTCTCTTCTTCAGTCACTGTCCAATTCATCATCCTCCACTTGCTTGACTTTCTTCCTTGGCGCCTCACTCAGCGTCCTCAGCGCGACCTCACAGCCCAAAACGACCACTTTCCTCTCTTTCTCATTCGCAGCGACCTCCGCCTTACTCACAACCTTACTCACAAACCACTTCAAACCCAACACCATCTCCGGCACAGCATGCGCCTGTTCGAAGATCTCCCTGACCTCCTCTTCGAAGAACTCTTCCTTCTCCTCTTTCTTGCCCTTTCCCTTTCCTACCTTGCCCGCCGCATTCTTTCTAGCCAATACCAACACAGTCGTCAACAGCACCTCCACGAAGATCCTCGTCTTTGGTTGTAAGTCCGCCAGACTCCCACTCAGCGGCTTGAGAATCGTGACCCGCAGCAGCCCCTCTGCCACTAGCGTCGCAAACATTTTCGCGAGGTTATACACCTTCCTGACTCCCAACTCCTCCTGCCCCTCTTCGCCATCGTCGTCTTCTTCCGCACCAGCATCCACCTCGCCCATACGTCTGAAGACATCTACCAAAGCGAACTGGTACGCCTTTCGAAAGCGATGCTCTCCGCAGAATTGCGTCGCTACAAGAGTGTAGAAGTGATTATACACCGGCTCCGCGCCGACGCAGTGGATCAGTACGCGGGGGATTTCTAGTAGTTGTTTGGATTTGAGAGCGAGCTTTTGAATGCGGAGGTGGGCGTGCTTGAAATCGACAGCGCCGGCGATGGCAATAAAGATGGCGCGGCGAACGTCTGTGTTCATGCCTTGCGTGCGGGCCAAGGCGGAGAGATCAGGAGTGTCAGAGTCGGAGCCCGGGTCGTCTGGTATGGAAGGGATCGAGGTTGATGGCGCTGATGAGGAGCTGGCAGTATTGTTGGCCATCTTGGCGGGATCTCGCCAGCTGGCGCCTACGAGCCACCATTTACCTTTCTTCTCGCTGTCGCGGATGTCGGCGAGCGCAATGCGAAGCGGTTCCGTGGTCTTGACAGCTTTCAGTGTGCCGAGGATCTTCTTCATGCGTTGCATGTGCTCGGCGCTGAGAGCGGAGGCCGCGACACCAGTCTTCATGCGGTTGTTCTTGAGATTATGGATCGTCTCGATCATGAACTTCGTCCGGACGGAGAGGTTCGCTTCGCCAATCTTCGAGGTGGAGCGCTGGAGGAGGAGAACGATGTCTTTCAATGCAGACGGGTCGTCTTGACGGAGTTGAGCGCCGGATATACGGATCACACGGAGAAGGAGCTCGGTGTTTGCTTCGGAGAAGTTGTCGAGGAGCATTCGAATGTAGTCGAAGATGATTTCGCAGCCGGTCGCTTGCAGGGTGTAGAGATTGGAGAGGAATGCCAGCAGGTTGAGGGTCTGCTTCCCATCCGAATCTTCAGCATGATGCTTGTCGAAGGCTTGAACGATGTTTTCAAGCAATTGGGCACCAAAGTCGGTCCCAACAGTTCGGTACAGCGCTGCCGCAAACCCAGCGTGGAGGATGAGAAAGGTGTCGTTCAGTACGGATGGATCACAGACGAGTCCTCCCAGCAGTTCCACCAAGACCGATGTGACATGCTGCCTCGCATTGTTGACATACACCTCCTGCACAGATTGAAGAATGGACACCAGATTCGCCTCGGAGAGACGGTTGAGCTGTCCTTGGAGCTGTCTTCTCAGTTGCTTGAGTAGTTCTTCATCGGATGAGGCCGCCTTTCGCATCGATGGCGGAACGTACTTCGCTACCGGTACTGCGTCGCTTGTCACGGGCGCAACATATGGGTTCTCTCGAACTTTCTTCGGTGCCGGCCGTTCGTCCGGCTCTGCGTCCTCCTCGTCGAAGTCGCTGAAGTCTTCGTCCTCAGAAAAGGGATTCTCGATGTCGTCCATACCATCCTCATCTTCATCCTCCTCCTCGCCCTCTCCTCCGCCGCTGTCATCATCCTCCGTATCTTCCTGCTGCACCTCTACCACAGTACCGCTTGCCTTTGCCTTTCGCCTCTTATCACGCAGCCAGTCGTCGTCATCAGGCCTTTTCCGCTTGCCAGGCTGTAATCGCTCTTCCTCACCATCCGACCCGTTGACAAGCCAGTCCAACTCATCGTCGCCTACCTTCTTTGACTTCTTGCCCTTGATTCCCAGCTTCTTTTCCAGGGCGGCGATTTCCGCATCGTCTTCTTCCAGCCTCGCTTTGACAGCTTTGGATACCACTGGAGCAACTGGATAGTCGCTTTCTTCTCCACTGTCAACCTCACTCTCTATCCCGACATCACTCCCACCTTCCTCCTCGGACTCCTGCGGACTGGGCGACTTCCGCTTCAGTATTGATCTCGTTGGCTTTGCATCCTTCGTGGGGATTGCAGATTTTATCCTTGGAGCCTGTTCCTCCTCTGCATGTTCATCTTCGCTAGAGGGCTCCTTCACTGCCTTTCGCTGCTGAAAGACTGGCTTTCTCCGTGGAGGAGGCGGTTTCTTCTTCTCCTGGCGCTCGGCTTTACGCCTGTCTTTGCGCGAAGTGCTCCGTTGGCTGCCTTTGCCAACGCGTCCTCCCTGCACCTGGTCTAGGAGTGTCTTTGGCAACTTCGGCCCGACATACTCCATGCGACTGATCATTGTGCCGCGGTGAGACCTGCAGGTGTAGCAAACAAGAGAGTGGAGCAGCTTCTCTTGAAAGTTCTCTTGAAGTTTTGGTGGAGATCCTCTGTCGATCATCTCACTGGGCCGGGACCCCACATCACTTCAAATCCGACCTCATCTTCAACTCTCACACTCTCACTCACGATCATGGCGGGCCATTTGAGCAGCGATGAGGTATGAGATGCAATGATGAATCAATCTGACTCCTCTAACATCGCTCCAGTTCTTCACTCGCCTCACCACACTCCTTGAAAAGACACAGCAAGCCGGGCATGGCTCGATTTATCTTACCCAGAAACGATGTGAGCGCGTGCCTCACCAGATCCTACATTGCACTTTCTTACCAAATAGCAGTGACATTCGATACCGCATCGGCACCTTCTCCTCCGACCGGCAAAGTCGCCGACGACCCTCTGTGGGACACACATCCGCCGAACCCTCTCCCGATCATCGTACGGGCCACAGATGGAAATTCGCAATCAAAAGACAGGAAGAAGAAGGACAAGGTGAAGCTGAGCACGATCGTCCAGCCAGATGACTTGGAGACATTCTTTGCGAGGTACGCAGAGGTCTGCAAGACCGGGATGCAGAGTCTGAAGAAGAGAGACCGGAGTAAGAGGAAGAAGGACAAGAGCAAGAAGAAAAAGACGACTACTGGCCCAGAGACGACAAAGTGAGCATGCAAGAGGACTTGTTCGTGGGCTATGGACGGGATACTACCCTTGGCTGAGCGCTTGTACACAAGAGGGAGGCCCAGCGGCAGCCAGAGATCGGCATGCTGCATCGACGAGATTATGGCCAACACGCACAGCGCAATAGCACGACGCTGTGGAGCCTCGCCATTTAATATGGCGGGACTTGGTCGCCGATGGAGCAGCTGCTGGCCTTCATTCGGCCGTCCGAAACGGGAGCAAACAATGTAGGTAGCCCAGCATTGGCAGTTTTCACTGAGCTAGCCAAAAATCTGACGCATGTCTCAGTCCTGCAGGTCTGAGATGGATGCAGAACATCTCACCCTCTGTTCTGCCATACACGACACGCATAATAGCTGAGACAGTGCGGGTTCGGACGCAGTGAAGACAGCACCTTTTCGCTGCTGCGCTACTACCAAGGTCTTCCAGACGACAAGAGAAACAGAAAGCATAGCCATCTTACTTGACGCAAAGCTCAGGATCGACGATCATACACAGTTCACTGCAAAGTACTCTCTGTCTGGCCTGGTCAACGCCCACGTAAGAAACAATACCACGATTTGGCCTCATTCGATCTCCCGGTGGACATCCAATCACCCTCTCACGTCATTCCAAAGTGCAAGTGAAGTGCCCGTCCAATTCACGTCGCCAAACACCGCGTCGTGCGTCATCGTCCCAGAACTTCTCGAGTGAAGCGCACTGCTCGGGTTTTTCCACCCCTCTTGTTTTTCTCCCGCTCTTCACCACCTCCGCCCCACCCACCTCGAACATTCTCGGTTTGCCTCAAACGAAGGCCATCTCTTCTCGTCTACTTGCGCACGGCTGTTGCAGCACTGTTACAACGCATAGAGAAGCACACATTTCTCCGCGCATTTACCAGCAGACGACAGACACGGTCACCACTCCCGCCGCTTTCGACCGAGCTTCACCACACCGATTGAATACATCAAGTCCCGACTCGACCGCAGTTCGACCGTCTTCTGGCGCTCAGCAAGGCTTTGCGCGCATAGTTCAGACGTCTGGAGCACAGTACGAGCAAGAGGCGCAGAAATACTGGTCACCCTTCACCACGTCCGGATCTCGCACCAAACCTCCAGAAGTTCTTCACCCTCCCGACGACGCACCACCACCACCAGGCAGCTCGTTGCGCCGACACACGCACAGCCTTCGAAGTCGAATTGGAGACTGCTGCCGAAAACTCCGACATAGCCATATTTGCGAGCAATTTTCGGTATTTGCACGTGAACGCCAAGCCTTTTCGAAATCTCCCACGAAGATGGCCACTCCCACACAACAACCGACTTGGGACCCATACCCGCACATTCCTGGCTATACTCGCCAGGATACGGCGGGGTGGCGTCCACAGAGCGAGAAAAACCCTCCCGCGGCCGCCGACAGCACCTGGACCCACGAGGACGGGCTCAACCTCGTGGCAAGCCTCACGGCATATCTGGGCTCTCCGAAGTGCGCAACGAGCGCTCCGCTGCCGGCGCAGAATACAGAAGTGCCAGACGCCGTTGTCGTGAGGAAGGAGAGCCGGCCGAATGCCCGGGTGATGGCGCCTCCCCCACGCCAGTCGCAGCAGATCGCGGCTGGCAGCGGAGGAGTTCGACCTCACCCACCACAGGTGAGGCAACCTCCGGCCTTGCTTCCGCCGGGAAGTTCAATGGCTCAGTCGATGAGCTCGTCTTCGGTCGCTCCGGCTGTGAAGCCGCAACAGAGTCACAAGTTCGAATTTGGCGGCCAGCAGGCCATCGGGGTGTTGCGTACCATCCGCAATGACATCGTCTCGACCACTCTGTGGGTTACTGTGCGTCGAGATGAGTCTGGAGTGTTGGAGATGTCTCTGAGTGGCATCCATCGGATCAAAGGCTCACCAGCTACGATCGACCAGCGCGCAGAGATGTGGAAGCGAGTCCGAGGCCACGAGGTTCATGGCCAGATGAGGACGGATACCATCTATCAATACATCAGCAAATTGAACCATATCGCCACTCCAGACGGTACCGCAGCAGGCATCGAGGTGTATGGACGCATGGCGGATGCAGTCTTGGAGTGCATCTTGCTCAATCCCACGAAGTTTACGATCAATGGTGAGCTGCAACCTGATGGCAGGATCGTCGCTCACCTGAAAAACTTCAACGTCCAACGCGCTCTCCCGCAACCAGGAGGGCCACCAGGAGGATTCGGGCAAGCTGTGGCAAACGTCTTCTCCAGTCGACTTCTGCAGCGCCAGGTCAACCACCAGGGCTTCCTCGTGTACAGGTTGAACGATGACGAGAATCAGTACAGCCGTCGTCAAGCGCCCCTCCCTGCGCCGTCTCAGCCTCAGGTTGCAGGCAAGTCAGCGGTTCGAACTCCGCCAGTAAGCGCAGCGGCTCCGCCAATGGTCGCTCAGTCAGCGAGTTCAGTCATGAGCATGCCGGCGAGTGATTCTCGCATCCTACCACCGCCGATCGACAAGAAGATCCGGAACTGGCGAGAACAGATCGACTACCGCAATCTGCTTGAACCTACCTTGTATCTTCGAATGTTTCACGAGGTCAATGGCATTGTCATGAACATCGAGGGTTTCAGCCGCCACCAGCCATTCGACCAGAGCCTCATCGATGCCGTCAAAAATGTGCTCTCACTTCAAAACATTCACAAATTCAACGAAGCACCCCCAATCTTGTCCCATTCAGGTCGATTGACGAATTGGAGGAATAAGATGGAGAACTTCGCGGCGGGTCAAATTCCTGTGCAAGCTTTCGGCCGCGAGGCTTCTGGCATTCTCAACGCACTTGGCGATCAAAACCCAACAACATTGATATCTGAAAAGGATATCACAGGTCTTATTAAACTGAAATTGGGAGGAATCCGTGTGCCACCGGACTTTGTGAATGTCTCGGAGCGATGCGTTCGTGAGAGATACAACAACTGGCAGAATCGCGTTGGAGAAGTGATTCCCAATACGGAAGACGAGCTCCACCTGATCGGCCTTCTACACACGAGTGCGAATGCCAGCCGCGCGGCCTACTCAGCTGGCCATGGCAATGCCAGCTTGCGTCCGCAGGGCGCTGCAACACACGCAGATCCGCAAGCTCAGAGGGCCCTTGGTTTAAAGCGCAAGACGATCGAGCACAGTGATCAAGACACTGTCTGCAAGGTTCAGAAGCAGTCTCAGTTCCAGAATGCCGGTCAGGTTCACAACACGCAGCATGGCTCGAGCGCACAAGTCAGCAATGTTTCCCACTTCACTGCTCAGCCGTATCATACTGCTGTTCCAGCTCCAACCTTACCGCCAACGCAAGAAGTCCAGGGCGTGAAGCGCAAGCTCAACGAGTTCAGCGATCAAAACGATCCTCACAAGGCACAGAAGCAGTTGATGTACCAGACACCCGCTCAGGCTCAGCGCCAGACCAGCGTGCAAGCCACGAAGAGCACAGCTCAAGTACACAATGCTCCGCTCCCATTGACTACTGCGTCGCCGCACTTTGCCGGACCTCAAACTGGCAGCACTACCCCCGTCAATGTCGGTCAGCAAACCTCGCCCCGAAACACGGAGATGCCGCGGGATGAAGAGACCGCCGTCATTCCTGGTGACAATGCAGACAAGGCGAGCAAGCCATCTGAAGCTGCCAACGACGATGATCTCTTTGGCGACATTGGCGACGACCTCTTTGGTGACGGCGAGGATCTCTTCGGCGAGAAGATCAAGACTCCTCAAGCAGCCAAGCAGCCCTCCCCGCCAGCCCAGACCATGCCTCCACCCGGCCTCGCTCTCCCTCCTCCACGCAAATACCCCGGCCTCACCCTCCCTCCCACAATCCCAGAAGCCCGCGCCGCAGGCATTCCTCCACCTCTCGAAGCACCGCGCCACCCGATGCCTACCCGTTTCAACGCCGCTCCCGCCTCTGCTACCCCCATCCCCTCCCAACCCGCTCAGTCAGCCGAAGAAGAGCAGACGGCCAAAAACAAAGTCGCCCAAGAAGCCTACCTCGCCTCCTGCCTCGCCAAGGGAATCCCACCCGAAATGCGCCACCTCACGCGCATCGCCAACACCAAGCACCCCAACGCTCCCAAGAAAGCCGAGGACTCTCCACACCCTTCAGTGGCGGAGATGATTCGGTGGTGCGCCAATGGTCAGCTGGCTGATAAGGAGAATAAAGGGCCGACGTGTCATCAAATGCGGAATTTCCTCAAGGATGGGCCGAAGGAGTGGAGGAACGGCATTTTTGGAGTGGGATTTGGAAAGGTGAAGTTGGAGGAGAGGTTGATGGAGTTGTATGAGGAGGGGATTTTGGCGAGGTATGTGAGTTTGAGGGATGGGAGTATTGTGCTGGATCCGAATGCTGCTCCTGCGGTGCGAAATGGTGCTTCTGCTGGGACTGCGCAGATGGGACAATCTGGATATCATCCTCAAGCACCCGCCATGATGCCCACCAACGGGTACACGACTGCTCCTCAGCCAGCGCAGCAATCGCTACTCTACGGCGCATCCTACGCCCCGAACTATGGCGCCACTGCTGCTACTCCTCAACAATCACCGCCACAACCTCTCCCCTATGGCGCATCCTACGCCTCCAGCTACGGCGTTCCTTCCGCTCCTCGGCCACAATCGCAACCTCTCCCCTATGGCGCGTCTTACGCCCCCAACTACGGCGCTCCTCCCGCTCCTCAACCACATCAACAGCCATTACCATACGGTGCATCCTACGCCTCAGACTACGGCGCCACTCCGCCGCAGACTAGAACACAGATGAACACGTCCCCCGCCCCAGCTCTTCTCTCCACCACGCTCTCAAACAGCAGCAACACCAACATCGATCCCCGCCTCCTCGCCTCTACTCCCCAACCCCCCACCACCACCCCAGCACCCACAAAGGAACCCCGTAAATCCCGCGCCAAGTCCGCCCTCAACGACTCCAGTGCGTCTCCCCAACCCGGGGCCGGCGTGAAGAAGACGAAGAAACAACGCAAAGCCGACTCCAAATACACCCAGGAGGAACTCGCGGCGATGCAGGAATTTCTCATCGTCAACAATGGCGCGCTGGGCAAGCAGCGGGGGATGAATGCGAAGATTGAAGAGGATGAGTTGGTGGGGATGGTCAAGGCTGCGGAGATGACGAAGGCTTCTCGGGAAGGAGGCACGATGGGGAGGAGGGATTCGGGCGTTGGAGGACTGCTGGGAGATGAGTTTTATGCCGAGTTTGGAACGGAGGAGGAGGAGGAGTGGAATGGAAGGGAATGGAAGGAGTTGGATTGGATGGATGGATGATTCGACCCGGAATCGAAGAAAAAAAAGAAAGGAGAAGAGCGAATCCACAAAAGCAAACTTCGAGCTTTGGCGCAGAGCGCCGCTTGGAGGACTGCGATGATGGGGAGCGAGCGAGGAAGAATTGGGAAAGGAACCAAACCCACAAAAGCAAACTCCGAGCTTTGGCGCGTGGCGCCGCTTGGGGTATTGCGATCATGGGATTGCGAGGAAGATGAAAGAAAGTGAAAGGCATGGACGGAAGGGATGGATGGTTCAGATCAGGATTGAGAAGGGGAAAAGCAAACTTCGAGCTTTTGGCGTATTGAGCCGCTTGGAGAGGTGCTGGAGGTGGTGGGATTTGGACGGGATGGATCTTGGTGGAAGGCGTCTCATTGGAAGGAGACCTCAAAAGTTTGCTTGTTCTTGTTTTGCGAGATCTGCTTTTTCCAGCGCGACTTTGAGCGTTTGAGTGAATGCGTCGCGTGCTTTTGGCGATTTGGGACTTTCTGGGCTGGTGATGTTGGAATACGAGAAGCCTACTTGAGTCTCTTGATATCACACAGAATGATGACAGCACATCATACGTTTAACTGTACCTTTCATATCCCGCGTGTGTGATCCACATCTATGTACACCTCCCCCTCCACCTCTACTTCTCCCCCTCCAACGGCAATTTCCGATGCGTATACGCCCGCCCCCCTGCTCCACCATACGCTCCCGCACAATGCCCCTTCCCGACAACCCGATACTCATGAATCGTCAACCCCTCCAACCCCACCGGTCCTCGCGCGTGCACTTTATTCGTACTAATCCCGACTTCCGTCCCGAATCCGAAGCGCATACCGTCGCAGAAGCGGGTGGAGGCATTCCAGAATTTGCAGGCCGCGTCGACGGAGGAGAGGAAGCGGTTGGCGGTTTGTTCGGAAGAGGTGAGGATTGCGTCGGTGTGGTGGGAGCCGTGGGTGTTGATGTGGGTGATTGCGGCGTCGACGGAGGTGTTGGGCTGGTCTGAAGACGAGGAGGAGGGGATTGTGCGGATGGCGAGGATGAGGTCGAGGAATTCGGTGGCGTAGTCCTGGTCTGTGGAGGGTTGGAGGAGGGAGGAGGCGGCAGGGTCGAGGGTGGATGTTAGAGCTGTCAGGGATTGCTGGTCGCAGCGGAGGGTGACGCCTTTGGCTTGTAGAGCTGTGGCGACACCGGGGAGGATGGTGGAGAGGACGTCTTCGTGGACGAGGAGGGTTTCCACGGCGTTGCAGGCGGCGGGGTAGTCGGTTTTCGAGTCGACGACGACGTCGATACACATTTGCGCGTTGGCGTCGGAGTGGATGTACAGACTGCAGAGACCGTCGGCGTGACCGAGCACGGGCATGTGAGCTTTCTTCTGGCAGTGGGAGACGAGGTCGTTGGAGCCGCGGGGGATGACGAGGTCGATGTACTGGCTGAGAGTGAGGAGGGGGTCGACGGCGTCGCGGGTGGTGACGAGTTGGATGGCGTCGTTGGGGACGTCGGTGGAGGAGAGGGCGGTGGAGATGGTGGAGGCGATGGCTTTGAAGGATTCGGTGGATTCCTTGCCGCCTTTGAGGATGGCGGCGTTGGCGGATTTGATGGCGAGAGAGGCGATGTTGGCGATGACTTCGGGGCGGGCTTCGAAGATGATGAGGAGGACGCCGATCGGGCAGGTTTGGCGTTGGAGGATGAGACCGGCGTCGAGTTCGGTGCGGAGGTCGACTCGGCCGACTTGGGGAGGGAGTTTAGCATCGACGTGGTATGGCATTGAGCAATGACGGGACACCCACCTGGATCTGGCAGTCCTCGAACATCTTTGATGCCCTGCAGCATATCGTCAAATTTCCCCTTCCGCGAGAGATCGAGCCGTTTGAAGATGCTAGGATTCAACGCTCCGTCGGCTGCGGCTTTCTTCGCATTCTCCAGATCGACGGCATTGGCAGCCAAAATGTCTTCTCTCGCGGCCGACAAGGCATCGTATATCGCATCCAAGGCCTTGTTCCGAGAGGACTCGGACAGTGTTGCGAGTGTTCGGGAGGATGTCTTAGCAGCACGAGCGGCTTCCTCGGGGGAAGCATTCGTCAGGGACATGTTTGGGCCTTTTGCTAGAATTCCACCAGGAGGATGTTCAATATATCGTGTTCAATGTATCAACATGTCGACTCCCGTCATCTAGTTGGAATTTCGAGGACTCCTCGGTCGACATTCCAGGCTCTCGGTCTCGGTCTCGATCTCGGCAGACTCTCCCCGCCGAATGCGGTCAGCTTGTACTGGAGACCCTTTCTTTCCAGCCTCCTCGACAACTTCGTCTTCTGCCAGCCATCTCTTCTGCAATCCTCACCCAACCAGCTGCCTCATGCCAACACGGTGACGACGACCGCAATGGCTGGGGAGTGATGACTAGGAAGTAAACCTTGAATAAGTATACCCGCATACTTTCACTCTCGTTACAACTTCCACCATTCTTCCATCGTCTCCTAGCTTCAGCTGCACCCAGATCAGATACCTTACTCACGACAGCAGCATACCATACCATACCATACCATTACTCGGACAGCATTCGAATGCTCACCTTGAACAGCCTCCTCACCATGGCTCCCTCAATACGGCTTGCCACCGTCACCATCCTCGCCGGTCTCCTCTTCACATCACCCTCCACCGCACAAACATACTCGATCTGCAACCCGACAATACAATCCGGCTGCCCACCGAATCCCGCCCTCGGCCGATCCGTCACCATCGACTTCAAAGACGGTCCATCCGATGAGTTCACCACCTCGGGCAACCCCTCCTACAACTCAGACGGCGCAGTCTTCACCGTTGCATCGCCCGGTCAAGCACCAACCCTCTCATCGAAATGGTACATAATGTTTGGAAAATACTCCATCACAGCCCGAGCGGCACCAGGAAGAGGCATCGTCAGCTCTTCGGTCCTACAATCCGACGATCTCGACGAAATAGACTGGGAATGGCTGGGAGGAGAACCCAACGACGTACAATCAAACTACTTCGGCCGCGGACAAACCACCACCCACGACCGTGCCGCCGTCCACGCCCTTTCCAACACACAAGAGCAGTTCCACACCTACACCACCGAATGGACAGAAAACCAAATCATCTGGTCCATCGACAACAACGTCGTCCGCGTGCTAAACAAAGGCGACGCCAAAGGCCAATACCCTCAAACCCCCATGCAACTCAAAATCGGTTCCTGGGCCGGAGGCGACTCGGCCAACACCCAAGGAACCATCGACTGGGCGGGTGGATCAACCGACTACTCCAGCGGGCCCTTCTCCATGTACGTCTCCACCGTCTCCATCGTGGACTACTCCACCGGAACATCCTACAGCTACGGCGACCAAAGTGGCAGCTGGGAAAGCATCGTCTCCTCCGGCGGCCAAATCAACGGCAACAGCAAAGGCAGCATGACCGTCAACGACGCCCCGAGAATCACCTCGACGGTCAACGGAAACCCCGTGTCGGGATGGAGGAGCGAGTCCGAGGGTACCGCATCGTATACCACCCTCCCGGGTCTGCCTTCGGGTTGGAGCATCAGCAGCTCGGGCAAGGTCGTCAAGTCGGATGCGACCGCAGTGAGTAAGCTCTTCCATGATGCGATAATGTCCACCGACCCCAAGCTAACATACCCCTCACAGACGCCAACACCCCCCACTACCTCCCCCTCGCCCTCGCCTGCGCCACCAGCGCCTTCCTCCTCGGAGGCGGCGGCAGTCTCTTCCGATTCCACCACATCCAGTAGCCTCACCGTCAGCCCTGCATGCATCTCAACAAGAACCTGGGACGACCGAGGATTCCGCATCACAGCCGCAGTCGACGCCTGCGTCACAGCAGCCGCTTGGATGCCGGTGCTCGCGATGAAAGACGAAACGGAGCTCGCTGCGCCTTCGACACTGACGGCGGACTCGAGCGTGCCGTTTGTGACGGAGCATATTCAGCGTGGTGGTGGGAGCAGGGTGTTGAGTAACTTGGGGGGATTATTCTGTACAGCTTTGACGATGGGTTTAGCGATGGGTGGGATGTACATACTTGCATAGCGTGCTTTTCTTTCTTGCATGGTCGGGAACGGTGTTTGTGGGTTTGGGCATCTGGTGAACAGCAACGAGATGAGCAACGAGATGATGAAAAGCATGGACAGGAGAGGAGAGGTAGAAAATACATACAGCTCACGCAAAGAGGAGAAAGAAGCTCGTCGCAAGACACAGATTAAAATCTTGCCCAAATTATAATGATCATATCCAAGGACGAGACGCGCACAGTACCTCTCCCTTGAGTTTTCAATATCCACTTGCACCTCATCATCACAATCCTCGATCTCGAAACTCGCCAACGCTGACAGAGGAGGAGGGTACAGAAACAAACCCTGAACACCAACGACAATGAAATCAAGCCAAATCGCTCCGTTCGATTGACTCCTTGTACCTATAACTTCCATTCGAACCGCGTCTATCGTATGGCATCGTATTCTAGACTACTTCCCGTCTACCCCAATATCCACATGCATATAATGCAATGTATCATGCCGGGAAGGGGCAGGCAAAGGCGACATACATGCCATGCCATGCCATATCAGAGCTTGGTCTACTCTTTCCCTCTTCGATGCTAATGTAGCATGTAGCAGCATGCAATGTAGCGGCCTCAAGGCTATCAGCATACAGCATATCCTCAATCCAATCCAATCCATCCATCTTCACTCTTCACCGTTTCCCCCAAACTTTTCCCCTCCCTTCAGAACCGCCTTATGCAATCCAATCCATGCCAGATCAGTTCTCACACACTCTTGCTTGCCTCTTCAAGAAGTCCCATTCGTCGCCGCCAACTTGATCATCCTCTGATTCATAAACGCGAAAAAGCTCACCGGACTCGCCGAGATGCCCATCGTATAAATGAACCGACTGGCCAAAAAGCTTCCAAAAATGGCGCGGAGGTAGTTCTCCGGGACCTACACCAATGTCAGTCAGTAAATCATCATCCCATCCTCACACATCACGGAAGAACAAAACTCACCCTTTCGAGAATCTTATCCAGACCAATCTCCTCCAACAACAATTGCGGCAACGCATCCCCCAACACACTCTTCCTCAACGCCACATTCTCCCACAATGCGGTACCCTGCAACTCCTCGTCCATCTTCGTAATGGCCAGACTCAACTGATCACTCAACACACTTCTCGCCACTCCCGACACCTCATGTTCGCGCCAGATGGCCTCAAACTCTAAACGTGCGTTGTCCTGGATTTTCGCCTGGACTTGCTTGACATACGCTTGGTAGAAAGCTGGCACTGTCCCATCCGCGTGGACGCACATGTTCTCGAGGAAGGAGGCGTCGTCGAAGGATAAGCTTGCCAGAACTTCGAGGGAAGAGGATGTGACACCGCCCTTGTTGGCCGAAGCGTCTTTGAACACGATGCAGCCGGCTTTCTCCAGGCGGAGCTTGGCTTCCTGCGTAATGAACAGATTGGCGCCCTCGACGATGTAAGGAATGATGGCTTTGCCATTGGCAATGAGTTTGCTCGCGGAGGTGAAGTCGATCGACTCCGGACGACCGCCACAGGGGACGAAACAGTCAAACTTCTCGGCTGAGCGGAGATGGAACGTGTTACGGAAGGCGGTGCCGTTGTTGACGACTTCGCCGGACGGGAGAGTGATGTTGTTGTCCTCAACGAGCACACGGTACGCTTGAGGGGAGAGGCGGGTGGTGTCGAAGTGGACGATCATTTTGCGCTCCTTGGCGAGGCGGAGAAGTTCGGTGCGGTCGAGACCGTTAGGGTCATAGAGCACTCCTGAGCCGTCGACGATGGCGCAGTACTTCTCACGACCGAGCAGGATCTCGTTCGAGCCGAGATCGCCGTCTGGACCACCGGTTTGGAGTTTGCGGACTTGAGTCTCGTCGAGGTCGAGTTTGCGGTAGATACCTTTGACGTACTCGCGGACGGACAGGGTGGTCATGCCATATGCGTCGTGAGGGATACCGCCTAGTTTGGGCGACTTGCCAGTGAAGAACGACTTCCACCATGGCGCACCGCGAGCGCGGGCGTGTTCAGTGGCCCAATTGACCAAATCGGCGGTGTTCTCGTCCGGACCCATGAAGAGGATCTCCTCCTTTCCGTGCAAGTCAACAATTGGATCCTTGATACCTGGGCTGGTAGGTGGCAGGAGCAGGTCCATAATGCTGTCAATGTACTTCTCAAACGCCACCGTCGTTTTGTCCTGGTGCTGCACGTCGAGTAAGACGACACCCTTGCTACCACCTTCGGGAATGTCCTTGTTTTTCCGCTGCTGTGTGTTGGCAAGATTGTAGTTCTCATCGAACAGCGAGCGAGCATTGATGGCGTAGGCCTCGCTGCTTCTCGACTTGACAATTCGAATGCCTCCACGTGCGATGTCTCTGAAACGAAGGTGGAAGCCGCGGAACTCCGAGCTGATGACTAGGAACATCCCATACAATGGCTGAGGGTACTCCTCGGATGGCAGGAAGGAAGGATTGAGGCGGAAGCTGAGCGCGACCTTGGTGGGAGTGTAGAAGTTGGTCTTCAACACTGCGCTGTTGAACACGCGGAAGGCCGTCATGACCATCTCGTGGTGCTCGTTGATGACAGACTTGGTAATCATGTCCTTGAGCTCGGCATCGGTCAGGACGCGGTCGACCTTCATGCGGAGGTAGGAAAGAGTGGGAAGGAAGTCGTCCTGCTCTCCGCGAGTCTGCACGTAATGAGTGCTCGCAAAAGCCAGGTACAGCGATCGGATGAGATCTGGGTAAAGGTTGATGATTTCGAGAATGTAATCCGCAGTGAATGTCTCGGTACGCAGTCTCTTCTTGAGCTTGTTAAGCAGCTCTGCATGCACGCTGTTGTTGGGGTCGAGTACCGAGCGAAGAGTGTTGTACTCGTTTCCGAGACGGTTGAGGAAGTGCTGCACGAACACCCACACGCAATGAGCATAGATGGACTCCTGGAGAGACAGACGTCCGCTGCTGAAATGACTTTGCAGTCTGTTTAGAGGGATGCAGTATAGCAGGGAGACCTCCTTCATGATCTGGTGGATGCTGGCCTCGATGGGTGGGTGCTTGGAAGCAATGGCCGCATTTGGTGAAGGGCGTAGGTAGATGGACATGATGGTGATGCCGTTGCTGAACTGCTCGACGTACTTCCGCGAGGACGTCAACCCATAATAGTGGTAGAGATCCGACAGAGCAGCGAACATGCCCATGGCCGAACCCTGCTTGAAGCCAACCACCAAGCGCTTCTCCCGCGTGCCCTCGACATCATACATGTCAATGACTGGTCCGGTGCGACCCATCGCAGTATCCATGACACTCTGGTAGATCTGTCTGGTGTTCTCCGTCACTTTCTGCAGGAAACGCTCATCACCCAGCTCTTCCACCCTCGTCTCATCCGCGCGAGGGTTCTGATTCTTGAACGTCGCCTGGTACACAAAGTAACACCTCAGACTCTGCTCGCTGCCGCCAGGGATTTTGCTCGGTGAGCGAAATGACTCTACGCGGTAGCTGTTCGATCCACGACTGCCATCCAGATACTTCGTCTCGAGTCTCGTCTCGAAGTCCGAGCCATTCTGCGTGCTCACACCAGGCATGCTGGTATCGATGTACACCGCATGATCTGCCGCCTCTTTGTCCAGCCGAATCTCCAACTTCTTGTCGTCTCTCGCATACGCCGCGACTTTTGCCGCATATAGCGAGTGAATGTGGCTCACAATGGCATCCGCGGTCTCCGTGCTGAAGTACATGTCGTCGATGCCCAACTCATCGTAGAACCACTTCGTCTCCGCCTCCACGAGATCTGCGGGAATGAAACCCTTCTCTTCGACTTGATCCATGACTTCTTCCATTTGTTGGGCTTTGCCCTCGAACTTGGGTGCGACATAGCCGGAGCCGGCTTCGGGGAGGACGCGATGTGGGATCCCGCCGGGAACGCTCAGACGGGTTGGTTGAGGTGAGGGTTGGCGGCCGGGCGTGCGAGATGCGACGTCGAGGAGTTTGTTGTGAGGAGGTGCTTGAGCAGTGCTGCCATTGGCATGGGTGCCATTCGTGCCATTGGCGACACCATTGGTTCCTTGTGAAGCCATATTGCGGCGATGTCAACGTGAGGTCGATGTTGTGGTTTCTCGAGGACTCAAGACTCGAAGCTGCGTTTGGAGAAGGTCAGAAATTGTTTCAAACGGAATGCTTGGATGACGAATTGAGCTTGACAGCGATAAGCCGCGTTGAAGCAGGAGCTGAACATGCTGACGACTTCCTCATCAGCGACTCATGTCAAGGAGCAGTCTTACCTCATGCGGCTCGATATGAAGCAAGGTGGATGTGGTGTTTCTGATAAGACTCCTCGGTTGACGCTGATTGGTGTCGTGTAGTGGTAGATCAGCTCTATACTCGTGAGTCGGCTGATAGTCGGCTCATTCAAGCAGCGATATAGGAACGAAAGGTGAGAGAAGAAGCTGCAGGTGAGACGTGTATGAAACTGGTCGTGCAAGTGGTCTCACTTGCCTCTTATGAAGCAGCAGCAGCTCGAGCTCCCTGGACTTACTAGTACCGACGCAAGCCTCAGCAAGGTCACGCACGCTCACCGTTCCATTACGTCCGCGACAACGATGGCAATGCATGCTCATCAAGTAATTGTTTGGTAAAACAGCTCATCAGACAAGGTCATGTCATGCCGCTGCTAGCCGCCAGGGCCACGCTTAGAACTACCTCACTCACCTTAGCTTCAGGAACGAGAAGCCGGATCTGGGGCAAAGGCGTTCGCAGCGCCACGTTTATTTTGGGCGGAAGCCATGTGACCTTCAGGTACCGAACGACGACCAATGAGCATACCACGCTACGAAAAGTCGGTCGGTCATCAGGCTTCAGCTCACCGTTCAAAAGAGGTCTCGTGCGCAGAGTACGAGGTAAGTGTAAGTGGGAGGCGGAAGGGCATTGCCGTCAGACGCCTTGAGAGTTGCGAGGGAACATTCTTCACAGAGTTGTGATGGATGCTAGGATTGGCTGCAAGATCGTCCCCGTGGAGTTCCAAGACCTGGAGAAATCTCTGCCTTCTTCTCTCGTAAGTGAACGTCATGCGCTCGAAGGAACTGTGGGGAAATCGCAATGGACTGTCCTATCCTGGAATACTTATTACCCCCATATTACCCCCATTTTTGCTCGGCTTCCTGGTTCCTCGCCATGTCGTGATATATTTGACCGCTTGTTGCTCTGGTCACGGGTGCTCCAGGACGTCGCGGATGTCAAGCTCAAGATTATGTCCACACGGCTGACTGCAAGCTCCGGTTCCGAACGAAGCAGACGAAGCTCGACGTGGTATGTCACCCGCCTCGATCTGTAGCTGGATCGCAATACGAGTCATCAGACAAGATGACGAGACTAAGATATGAGGCTCATGGGCTTTGAGCGTCGAAAGGCTCTGACTTGTTTGACCTAACTCCTCCGAGATGAAAGTGCGAGAGCATCGGCTTACAGATCGATGTAACAAAGTAACCAGCGCCGAGCTTCCACACGGGTCTCACAGCTGGTACTGTACTACCGCGGTCACCATCCTGAATGACCGTTCCTTCCGCGAGCGGTGTCCATTGTTCTCTCACTTTTCAAGCCGCCGGGTTCGACAGTTGGTCTGGAGGACAACAACGCACACTACCATGGAGGGACAAAGGTGATATTCTGTGCAGCACTCTCTCTGCGCTCCCCCTTCTGTTTTTACTTCAAGAGAGCACATTCGCAGCACTTTGCACCTCCGTCAACTAGCCAAGATGGCGCATTCAAAGTCTACAATCCCAGGAAAAAGCTCTCGCGTCTCCCTTCCCTGAGAAGCCAAACTCGACGCCCTCGCCGCTCTGCGGGACATGGTCGAGCCGGGCTACGCTCGCCGCGACAGAGACGCCCGGGAGAAAAAAGTCACAGACTTCGTGAAAGCGAACAAGCGCAAATTTCAGGGCAAAACGAAGGAGGAGCGTGCGCGGAACAACGCAGAAAATGCACGCGTGAAGTTCATGTACCCGCGGGATCGGAAGAAGCAGCGCGAGGAAATTAGGAAGATCTGGTCGAGGAAGGTGAGCGCGTATCTGAAGGAGAAGGCGATGGAGAGGGAGGAGAAGGCAGCGGAGGAGGCGGTACTTAGGCCCGCTGAGAAGTGAGAGGCGAGAGGAATGTCGGTCAAGTTTCCGAGACGTCTTTCCACCGTCCTGTATTCTCCAATTTGAGCATTTCTGCTCCAGAGAGTCTTTCTCCTGTCCACTGTCGAATCTCCCTTCCGCATGTAGCATCGCTCATTATCCCAGCTCCCATTCCGGAACAACAATCACAAAGGGAAAAACAGCGCCGCACACACTCTCTGTCTCTCTCTCTCTCTGTCTCTCTTTCTCTGTCTCTCTGCCTCCTACAGGAATTCTCTCCCCTGCCCTCTGCCACCACCGAGACACAACATCTAGCCCTCCCTCGATCCAGCTCTCCACCATAAACACCACAATCTGCAGAACGCATGGGTCCGTCCCGCCCCCCGCCCCGAGCAATGCCTAGCGCCATCCGTCCTCACCTCCCCCGCGTATCCAAATTCTGGGCCCTCGCCGCTCTCCGCGACATGGTCGAGCCAGGCTACCTCCAAGTCGCCGAGGACGCAACCTTCCAGGAACAGGAACAGCGCTGGCGGGCGAACCGGCAGCAACTACCCGAGAAGACGGACGCGGAGCGAGCACAGTTTTGGGCGGACTGCGAACGACTGAAGAGGATGTACCCGGGCGATAAGAAGAAGCAGTTGGAGGAAATTAGGAAAATTGGGTATAGAAAGGGGTGGGAGGAGGGTTCGAGGAGGAAGAGGGCAAGAAAGGAGAAAGAGGTAGAGGAGAAGAGGATGAGGGTCGAGGGTGTCAAGCGTGAGGAGACGAGTGAAGAGGCGAGGAAGCGTATGCTGGAGCAGTTTGGCCATGTTGAGACAGGTGGGAAGTAAAGCAATGCTAGCAGATCTTAGTCCTTTCCGGTCATGAGATAGATCAGTTTGCTACGTTCTTCAACGGCGTCTTCTCCCTGTTCTCTATCGAGCGTCCCTTTCACAAGCGCCCAGGCGGCATCGCTGCGCTTCGGAATCCGTGTCCGAATTCGAATCCGGCCGAGACAAAGGAGACTCGACTTCTCTGGAGATAGGGGGTGGGGGAACAAAGGGACATTCGATGCATGCAGCACAACTCGACTCTCGATGGACTGTCTTATTTTCATCTCTGTTCTCCCCTCTGATGTGAAAAGAAGACAAAAATCTGCTTCCCGTCACTGCTCCCGCGCACGCTTGACGGCAAAAGCACAACGCCTAGAGTACTTACGTTCACCCACCTTGCCCCAGCATCCAGCAAAACCCCGTGCTCTCTGGTCTGACGATATCGCCGAGATGGGCCAGATAATTGAGGAACAGAAGATCAAGGAGGAAGTGATCAAGGTGGAGGATATGACGGCGGAAGAGAGGAAGGAGGCAGAGCTGGAGGTCCTTAAACCGTTCGGGTATAATCCGCAATCCAAAAAGCAAGAGACGAGTAAAGAGGAAAGGGAACAGGAGATCAAAGAGGCGAAGTTCAAGATGGAGGAGATGATGGCGGAAGAGAGAGAGGAGGCGGAACTGGAGGTACTCAAGCAGTTCGGATATAATCCGCAACCCAAAAAGTAAGAGATGAGTAAAGAAGAAGTGGACGCCATGTTGGAGCAATTTGGGTATATCAAGCCGGCTGAGAAGAAGTGAGAGGCGAGGAATGTTGCCTATTTCACCGAATTAGTTCATGCATTCTTCATTCTTGAATGGAAATTGGACAACATCGATCATCTTACACGAATGGTTCTCAGAGTGCTATCATCACCACTCATAGTCGTGACATCGTTGTTGTATTCACTGTCCTTCCACTCTTGCACAGCATCAACAGACCAACCCCTAGTTCTCCGCCGTCTTTGACGACCACCATATCAGCATCAGCATATCGATTACGACCAGAAGAAAAGGTGTACTACCATCAACCACGTGCTCACACCTCACCACTGTATCAGTACTGACCACTACCCCAGCATCACCTTTCCGATTACCTCAAGCCATACTCCAACAATGGCATCCTCCCGCCCACCCGCCGCAGCAAGCACCCGCGCCCGTCTCCCACGAGAAGCCAAAACCCAAGCCAAAAAAGCCATCGCGACCTCCTCGCCCAAGAAGCCAGCAGCGAAGAAGGCCAAGACCACGGCCGCGCCGAGGAAGGGATTGAGAGTCGTCGGGCCTAACATGAAAGCCCCTAAGTCAACGACCGGGAAGCCCAAAGGCGTAACGAAGAAAATCACTCCCAAGACAACGACCGGGAAGCCCAAAGGCGTAACGAAGGGATTCACTCCCAAGAGGAAGGTCACGTCGAAGAAGAACGATTCCTTGTCGTCAACGGGATCGGATTCGCCCCCGTCCGGATACGACGAGCGGTTGGCGGCGTTTTTGAAGGAAGGCCCCCAGAGCACGATGTATGTGTTCCCAGCCGTTTTTCGGTATCGATTTGTGTGTTTGTGCAGGCTAATGCTCTTTTCTTTCAGCGTTCCGTGAACAGATTGGTCGTTGCCCTTACGCGGCTCCAAGGTGGCGCACATCGATGCCTCGATGAGAACCCTTTGGCTGAATGATTGCAATCGTACAAATTAAGACACAATCCTCATCGCCGCAAAGGTCGCAAAGAACTTCGTGCTCTGTTGGAGTAGCCATACCTATCATCAGTCAATTACGCCCATACCACGCGAAGATACGTGAACCTCGCAACACAAATATACTTGTCTTGATCGTCGCTATCATGCCATTCGTTGCTGTATGAATGTGTTGTACAAGAACTCCGTACGTCGAACTCGAGAAACGCAAGCAGGCTCCCATTCCCATTGCCATCACAGCCGTGACCCGGGCTGTTTCAAGCAGACTCATACTCTGCTGGGCGAAGTCAGCATCCTCCCACCCGATTTTTCGTAATGTGTGTCAACAGCGTAAAATTGCCCCGCGAAGGGAACTCGCTCTCGCAAGTCGGTGGCGTGACCTCCGAGCTGACGACGGTGATGGACAAATCCGCGACGTCGTTCAGGTCGACTTCCACGTTGTCGAACTAGCATCGAGTCAGCAAATAGGTGCTCTCCATCTTCAACCGATCTTCCAAGTCCGTCTTACCGTAGAGACCCTCCAATGTAGATTCTCCCTCAAATAAGGCTCCACGTCTCCCATTTCCATCGACTTCAGCTCCCCTGCCCGCACCTTCATAAGCAACATATCCGTCAACGGCAGCGCCGCCCCAACCCTGATCGGATTCGTCTCCACCATCTTCGAAACACCGGGAGCCTTCTTCAACTCCAAATTCGCCGCCACAGCGTGCGTACCGGCCAAATTCGGCGATAGCGCCCACTGGCACGGATCGTCTGTGAAATCGCCCATGAAGACGTACACCGCGTATGAACCATTGAGCGCGTGTTTCTGCGACACGATGTTCGCGGCGTATTGCCGTAGGTGGCCGTTAACGAGCATGCCGGGGGAGGCACGAACGTCATCGGCTGAGGCGGCTTTGACGAAGCGCTTATCGTGGGGGAGGGTGGCTGTGTCGCGACGCTTGAGAGGACCGCCGGAGTTGGCGTTGCTACCGTAGAGGCGATTGATGGCCGTGCGGACTGATGAGAGCGAGGCATTTCCGGCGAGTTCGGGATAGGTGTAGCCGAATTGAGTCGTGGAACGGACGTCGTTGGAGGTGAATTTATTGCCGAGAGTGTCTTTGGAGAAGGGCTCAAGGGCTGTAGGTGCGTTAGTCGTGTAAGCTTTCTGTATCGCGAAGGAATTTCATACGAGAGTTGGCATCCTCGGTATCGCCTATGTGGACGGTGTAGGTCTGGGTGATGGCTACCAATGGCTCGACGTAACTGTCGGGATGTAACACCTGCCACAAGGCGAATATCCGGTCCATCTGCGTGTGGTGAAGCTAAATGAAGCGTCAGCGATCGATCGTGCATCAGATCTGTGGTGCGGGACTGCTGGGCCCTATTGTCTTACCCAGAAGATGGGATCTGTACACTCAGTCAGTTAAACTTCCTGTTCGATCAAGCGAAGTCTACCACCTACCGAATGCAGAATAGTCAAGGAAGGTCATGTGTCCGTTGCCGCCGGTGATACTATGAATCGCATCGTGCAAAGACTCGATGCTATCAGCGTTCGCGATGTCATCTGTCTGCCAAACTTCAGTTCCGAACTGCGTGAAATTGTCGTAGTAGGTGAAGAGGTTGTCTAAATCGAACAGAATCATCAGCGGGTAGTGCTTTGCCGGAGCTTCGATACTACTAACACAGCCTGTTCATGAATGAAACTCGACTATTGTCCAAAATCGGTCCGATGAGATTGTCCTGGCTGGCTGCATTGTTGGTCCACGCAGTAGGAAATCGTTTCGTCTCATTCCACGATGCAAACTGTGAACAGATCAGCTGAGCGAAGTTGGACAATCATCAAGACACATACTGGGTCAAAGAACATATCCCGCGCACTAACAGGGTGGAACTTGTACGAGTACAGCGGATTGTCGATAGTCCTGGTGCCATTGGGATAGGTGACTTCAACGGTTGGAGATGTGATGATGTCCGGATAGACACTCAGGCCATCCTCCGGTTCAACTGCCCAGTCCCAGTACGGCATGCGCCAGCTCAGAGCAGCAGAGGCGTACCTTTGGCGCACTGATCCTGCTGGAAATTCGTTGACTGCATCGACGATGTGCTCGAACAGAATCTGCTCGAATAGCACGAGGTAGGGACGATGCCAAGGGAGGAAAAGGTTCGATATATGCGCACAGTAGCCTGGATTATCGATTCCTGGGCCAGCGAATACGCCATCCCATGGTTCGTATGGCCGTCCGTGGATACCTGACTAACTGTGAGCTCGACACAAGTACAACTGATGCGTTCAAGCATACCTGCAAGCTTGTAATAGGACAGCTTATCGTCCTGCGGAGCCGCCTTGAACCTTTCCAGACCCAACAAATAAATGTTCCATGCATCTCGATTCTTCTCCAGTTCACGGATCTCCAATCGCGGTTGCGTGCCGAAGTCGGTGATCCCAGTGATCGCGAACGTGCCGTTCCCATCACCACTGCTCTGGCGCCTCAGGGGCGTGCTAGTCGGCCCGGCAAGCGTCTCCAGCTGATGGGATAACAATGGCGACGAATTGGCGGGATCAAACAGCCAAGCAAACAAGAATGCAATTCGCATGAACGAAAGAATGTACATCATGGTGGCCGGGTTAGAAGAAGGGCGCTGCGCGAGGGAGCAGACGCTGGAGCCAGGAAAGGAGGATACCGCACGAATTTGAAAAGAATGTCGAACAGATAGCGAAAGTGTGTGTTGTGACCGAGCAAAATTGCTGATGGTAGCATGTGCGGAACATTCATCGAGTCCGTCCACAACAAAAGTTCGCCGTGCCACGCTGATGCGGAGGTGCAAGAACTAGCGATCGAATGCAAGGGAGGCGCCAATGGCTGGCGAGCAAGAGCATTTGAGATACCATGGGACAGTTCCATGCAGCATGAGCAGGCCAGAAAACTCCACAAAGAGAGTGCATGAACCCGAACTGGCCTGGTGTAATCGTGCGATCGGAAAAGGCGGCAGGAGGATATTTGCCTTGTTGTTCTGTGCACCGAAGCGCGGAATGCCTAGAGAAATTCAGCAGCCACAGTATGAGATTTTGCTTCTCGAGCCTTCCTCAGATTATGTTACCTGCCACATGTGTCGCAGCATATCGAAGCACATTGGCCGCAGCCAAAGCGCGGAGATCCGTGAAGTAAGGACTGAACCTGTTGTGCTGCGAGGTCGGATATATGCCTGTTCCCCGATCTGATCTGCAGTATGTCGTGCTTTCTGCACGGCATTCTTCCGAAGCCTCATCTTGCAGGCACCCAGACAAAGCATGCAGCGGCGGACGACAACAGCGCCTTTAGGGCTTGAGTGGGAACGTGTATCGGTCTATCAGTCTGCACCATCATCGTAGGAGGTGCCACGAGGTGCACCGCTTGATGGCGACATTGTGAAACGTGGAGTCAGATGAGGGCTGGCGGCGGGCGCATCCCTTTCTTTGTCTTCCCGTCGTGCAAGAGCGACATATCGTGGTTACAACGGTATGCAAGCAAGGGATTCAGCCTCACTTTCTTCGCGTGCAGCGGGACTGAAAGCCATCTTTGAGCCTTGAGGGCGTCGAGGTCAACACGTTTTCTGATTTTTAGCCATGAGCTCTCGACTCGCCCAAAGTCAAGCATACGACGGCCCTTGGTCAGTCGCCCGTCGTCGGCTATGGATCGTGTCCGCAAAGCTTGGTCTTGGACGCTGCTTCATCGGCGTCAACCATCGAAAAGCAATCGAGTAATGATTCGGGAGCCATTGAGTTTTGAAAACGTCGGAGATCAGCGACATGCCCTGTTCCTGAGAAGAAGCAACATCGATGACATTTCGTCGACTCTGCCCGTGGACCTGATTGAGTGGAGGAAAGAGAAGACTCGACAATGATACAGAGGACGGACGAGGACATTCTTGTATCATCTTCTTCAACAACGCATTGATGATGATGGAAGAGCCCGGCGGAATCCGATTTGCCTAGTCCTGGATCTCTTGGCGGCACATGCTTTTGCCGATAAGTGTCAACTCTAACACCTCCCTCCCTTATCTCAACGCTCGTGGCAAGCTTCCACTCTCCCTTTGCCGGACCACTGATAACGCTCCTCCGCGTTTCTATCGAGTAATCCACCCGTCTAGAAGATCATCAACCACTGCCGGCGCCTCCAAAATGGCTCGTCTGCGCGCGGCGAATGGCCTGGAGCCGACAATGCACCTTTGTTCTCTTTACGCACCGTTCGTCTGGCCTTCAAGACCGGAGTCTACGCCTGCGATGCGTTTTGTGGCGGCCGTCGTTGTACTCCGCCTGGGTTCTTCCTCTTATCTTCCCGCGTTCCCCTCCACTTAGGCGGTGTCTGAGTTCACATGCAAGTGTTTGGTTTCTACTCTGTCTGATCTCTTCTTCTCTTCTACCTGCCTTGTCGCGTTTCGTACTACAGCACTGCATATACTGCTAGACGGGAACTCCTGGATACACGACACTGATAAAGCAGAACATTCCTCCCGATCAGCTATCACATAGACGCAGCAAACATGGCACCATTCGCTACAGGAACCGATACACCACATACAATTGGCGAGTCCGGAGCTGTCGATGGAGTGATAGCCTCAGAGATCACTGTTTTGGCATCCTCAAGAGCGATAGTCAAAGATCGCCTCACGGAAGCAACCATTGTGATCTCAACAGTAACAGGCAAGATCACAAGCGTCTTCACTTCGATCGTACCTCCATCGTCATTTCCTTTGGGAACGCCATACACCGACTACAGCCCACATGTGCTTCTCCCAGGATTAGTAGACGCACACGTGCATCTGAATGAGCCGGGAAGGACGGAATGGGAAGGGTTCTACACTGGCACACAGGCCGCGGCATTTGGAGGTGTAACAACCGTGGTGGACATGCCTTTGAACGCCATTCCACCCACCACAACCATGAACGGGTTGAAAGAGAAAGTCGAGGCTGCACAAGGAAAATGCTGGGTCGATGTAGGATTCTACGGCGGCATCGTGCCCGGAAATGTCGAAGAGCTCAAACCACTCGTGAAAGCCGGCGTGCGAGGTTTCAAAGGCTTTCTCATCGACAGCGGAGTGGAAGAGTTCCCAGCTGTCTCATCAACAGACATCGCAGCTGTGTTCGAAGAATTGGCCGACGAGCCGACCACGGTCATGTTCCACGCCGAGATGATCCCACCCGTCTCCGCATCAGTCGGCGACGACGTCCAATTCTCCCTCCCACCTCTCCAACCCACAGGTCCCCTAGAACGATATCAAACCTTCCTCGACTCCCGTCCATCCTCCTTCGAAACCTACGCCATCCTCGAGATCCTTTCTCTCGCCCACCTCGCTCCCAACCTTCCCCTCCACATCGTCCACCTCTCCGCCACAGAAGCCATTCCCATGCTCCGTGACGCTCGCGCCCGCGGCGTCAACATCACAACGGAAACCTGCTTCCACTACCTCTCCCTCGCCGCGGAGAAAATCCAAGATGGCGACACCCGCCATAAATGCTGTCCCCCCATCCGCTCCGAATCCAACCAAAACGGCTTGTGGACCGAACTCCTCGACATCGAGGACTCGGTCATCAAAACCGTGGTATCCGACCACTCCCCTTGCACGCCAAATCTCAAACTCCTCCCCTCCCACGTTCCGGGCGCTCACGTCGAAAAGTCCACCTCGCAGTCAGCGAGCTGTTGCGCCCCTGCAAATGTAGGCGACTTCTTCTCTGCCTGGGGCGGTATCAGTTCCGTAGGTCTTGGCCTCTCCATCCTGTGGACAGAAGCCATGCGCCGTAACCTCCCCATCGACGCCACCCTGCTCAACATCGCACGATGGTGTTGCGTCAACACAGCCGCGCAAGTCGGACTCGAACACCGCAAAGGCTCTCTGCAAGTTGGAATGGACGGCGATGTGTGCGTCTTTGATGACGAGGGAACGTTCGAGGTTGAGCCAAGCACGATGTTGTTCAGGAATAAGTGCTCGCCGTATGAGGGAAAGACGCTGCGGGGTTTCGCGAGGGAGACGTGGTTGAGGGGAAGGAGAGTGCATTCGAGAGAAGGGGGCTTTGGAAAAGGGAGCGCGGGTGGAGAATTGTTGTTGGAGCCGAGGACGAATGTGGTGGTGTGAGAGTGTCAATGCATGTTGCACGTTTTGTCCGAGATGGTCGACGAGAGACATAGACCGTAATCTCAGATCGGAATCTCATCGGATTGCACGGTTCTCCATAGATCCTTGAGTCAATCTTGGTTGAATCTTGATTGAAATCGGGGACAGTGGCTAGCGCCCGAGTGAGCCGAGCCAATGAGAGTGGTGAGGCGACACTGCGTTTGCATGAGCTCTGGAACACATGCGAGTTGACATTGTCGTTGCAACCTTCATGCAATGACCGTAGGCGTATATTGAAGCACCTCCTGAGCTTGGCCCAACACGATACAGCTGGCCTTCATCGTTGTGCCTGTCTCCGGATATCGGTGGCCGCCCTCACAACCGACAGACCCTGAGCCTGCGTCTCCACAGTCCTCACGTCGTCCATGACCTGCCTCTTCCTCTTCCTCCTCTGCTTCTCGGCCTGCCGCCACCAACGATCCCCATTTCCACCACAATCCCCTCTTCCATCACACCTCCACAAAGCCGTCTCCAGCAGCCCCGGATCATTCCTAACATCGACGAATCCCAGTGGCAGCGGCACCGCAAAGTCCAAAGCACGAGACTGCGTGCGATTAACATACGCAGCTCCCCACCACTCTCCCATGATTCCGGTCTCGTTCCTCGTACTCAGCGCCGCGTGAGCGTTGTGCTGTATCCACGAAGCGTACGATTGACATTTCGCATCGTGAGCGTCCGCCAGCTCTGGCGGTGCGATGTGCGTGAGATCTTCCACTAGCGGTGTCTCCGTCGGCAGTGGTCGACAGAACTGCGACAAGTGTTGAAAGTACACGCCTTTGAAAACGTAGTTGTCCTGCGCGCACGTGGCCGGTGCATCGCAGTAGTCCTCCAATATGCCATTGCGTCCCAGACCAGCCCATTCGGCAGCTGCAGATGCAGAGTCAGCGTTCCATCCTGTGGCGTTGATGACGATGGCGATGAGATCGTAGCCGTCAGAGAGGTATTTCGTGTCGCTGGTGGCTTCCCATAGTCCGCGCAGACCGCTGAGGATAACGGCTTGGTTGTAAGTGTATACCATTTCGTTGCGCTCATCGCAGGTGGTTTGGTTGGAGGTTACGTGGAAGCCGTCGACGATGAGGCCTTGGACGTTGGTGAAGTTGTGGGTTGCGAACCAGTCGTAGGCGCGGACTGCGTTGAGGAGGAATGTGGAATCGTGCATGGCCATGGTTGATAGTGGAGGTAATGTGCTGTTCGTTTGGGGTTGATAGTCTGGGTGAGGATAAGGATCTGTGTTATTGTCGCCGGGGAAGTAGAGGTACATCGCGATCGAGCTGGAGATGAAGAGCTCGTTGGTGATAGCATTCTTGTATGTGGCTAAGGTCGGATTCCAGGTGATGCCACCGTCGCACTCGGATGTGTTGAACTTGTCCTGGACGATATCGTAGAAGACGTGGGCGCGGTGGGCGTACTTGGCGATGGCATCTTGACCAAGATCCGAGTCTGCGACTGCATCATGCTGATTGCTGAAGTTGATAGCTTCGAGCCATTCGAGCACAACCCATTGAGCATCGTCATACGCAGCATCGAAGATCTGGATCGTATCTTCACTATTGTAGTACGATTCCACCTGGGCGTAGTACTTTTCTATGTCACTTTCGATATCGGTCGATGATGTTGAAGGGTTATCGTTACTCCCATCGGCTTCCAGATTACTCGTGTATGTCTCCTGGCTTGAGATCATGATTGTATCAATGACGGCGCCAACCCATTGAATCGTGCTCGGCTAATGTCTTCGTCAGTCGACGTCCGCTCCGTGTACTTCAATTGGAGCATACCCAATAAGTGCCGTTCCAGTAGGTATCTTGCATAATATTCAATGCATCTTTCGTGTGTTCAAACCAATAGTCGGCCGAGTCGTCTGGGCCAGCCCATTGCCACGGCAGTCCCTGCTGTTGCCATCCGGCCCAATAAGAATTATCCTGTGGAGCAGTAGAAGATAACAATGATGATACAGCTGACATGCTTTGCCCAAGAATCTTGAGAACAGAAATTGAAATCGCAAGAAAACATATAGCCTCGAATGCGAGCCATAGGTAAGAGCCCGGAGAACGAAGTAGTTGCCTCATCTTGTCTTTACACCCGCGTCCAGCGACGATCCGACTCGCAGCAATGGAATATTGAAACAGTGCAGGATCAAGGCAGGAGGCTGCTTTCGACAGCCTCTCTATAGTTCCGCGATCCTTGCGATAGTTGCCGAGATTTTGCTGGTCGTGTGACTACGCTTGTGGCTGCGTTCCGCAGACGGCAGCTGGCCAGCCCTCAGCCAGGCGTAGCGATTCGATGTCGCATACCGGAGGTGCTCGTGATGATAGCGATAGGTTCAAATGATGGTAAGGTGTGCATGAAGGTGTGAAGAAGTGAGACAGATCTGTGGTAGCGATCACGCGCGCTAGCGCGCTCATTCGCGTATCTTTGCCCCGCTATGAGCCGTTCACAGTTGAACAATCAACAACGTCTTTCCTCGACCTCACCGACACCCCAAGCAGCCTCCGGACCGCCAACAATATGCTCATGCCACCTCTACGATAGGGACCATGCCGACCAAAGCGCCCGTAGCCGCCAAACCCTCCAAATCCATCTTCGACCCCTTCAACTCGTCATCAACAGGCCATCAAAGAGCAGAAAACAAACTCAGCGGCAGCACATCATGGCGCGACTCTCGGCATCTCAAATTGCGCGAACAGTTCACCGCTGGAACGGGAGGAGGCAAGAGGGTCAGTGATACTGTCGGTGCGGGTAGCTTGGACTTTGGACGAGATGGAAGGACGGAAAATGGCGGGTGGGAGGCTGGCGCAAAGGGACTGAGGACTGGTGGACAGCAGTCGCTGTGGACGAGTTTGAAGGTCCAGAAGGTCGACAAGGTCGACAAAGTTGAGAAGGGAGAGGACAAAAGTGAGGAGCGAGCGACGAAGAGGATCAAGCTTGAGCATTCGAGTCCGGCGAAACCGACAAAAGTGGTCAATCCATTCACACCATTCATACGGGAAGACGGCAAGATTAGGGAGACGAGCTGGCCATCCCCATCCGAGTACCTATCGCCAATAGACCCAATTGATCCCACACCCAAGGCGACACATACGGAATCCACCCCATCACAAACCCAACCCGATGAAAAGCAAGACCTCCCACCCGCACCTCAAATCTTCACCAATCTCTGCTTCTACATCAACGGCTCCACAGCGCCTTACTCCGACCACGCCCTCAAACACCTCATCAGCAAGCACGGCGGCAACATGTCCATCGCCCTCGGCCGCCGTACAGTCACACACGTCATCGTCGGCAAACCTACGCGCGAAGGCGGCGGGTGCGGGGGAGGACTGGCGAGCAGTAAAGTGCAAAAGGAGATTGGGAGTATGCGAGGAAAGGGCATCAAGTTCATTTCGGCGGAGTGGATTATGGAGAGCGCGAAGGCGGGAAAGCGGTTGCCGGAGTCGAGGTTTGAGGGGATGAGGTTGGCGCCGAGTGGGGTGAAGAGTATCTCGGCGTTGTTCGGGAAGAAGAGTTGAGATGGGTGCAGCTTGGAGGCAGTGCGAAGATGGCGTTGCATGAGCAGATTCAGGCGTTGGGTTTTGGGCGAGGAGTTTTGCGGTTTTAGAGATATCCATGGGCATAAGAAGCGCCGAGTGGCGACAGAGTGACGAAGCGGACGGGATTGAAGGCAGACCCAAGACGAGCAGCGATGGGATACATACATTCATACGCGTACCAGATCATTGGCACCTCATATTCTCTCCTGTTTGTGACTTGTCTGTTTCCATTCCGCTCAGACGTGCTCTCCGAGGCTGTCGATCCTTCGTCACAAGGTCCCGGGGTCCCTTTCTGCGCGCTCTTAAGCGCGACGACCCACCAACGGTGCAGGAAGCAAACGCTGTGAGCATATGTTTGCACGACTTCGGCGGCCCAATTGAGCTCCTCTCGGACCATGTGTGGCCGTGCTCAAAGCGTCAATGATGGCTCGAGCATAATCGAAGTCTGCGCAGGTGGTCATGCCTAGCAATGCATGGCAGCCTGTTTCAGCCTTCAGAGAGCAGATGGCGAGTTTCCTCCATCGATCATGAGCCAAATAGTGGGTCCGACTCTAGCATCGAGATGTCCAGGTTTCGGCCTTCTTTCAAGACCACTGGGCCGGGGACCACTGAGCCGGGGGTTGATGATGTTGACTCCATGTCGGGTCGGGTATAACGAGCTTTCAACCCTCTCCAAGCACGTCCTCCCTCTCAACACCGGCCTTCCTCTTCAGCGCCACAAAGTACGCCTCTTTGCTTTCCTTCCGTGAAGAATCCGGCTTGATGCGGTAGACCTTATCGAAGAGTTTCTTCAGGCGCATTTCCAGCGCGTGGTCTTCTGCTCCGGCGAAGAACTTGCAAAGGAAGTTGCCACCAGTGCGGAGGGTGTCGAACGAGAATGTCAGGGCGGCCATGCAGAGGTCCTAATATGGTGGTTGTCAATGGTCTGTCGTGCGCTGATAGAAGCAGTGCGGTGTTCAGTCGACTCCAGCGTGAGTACTCACCATAGAGCCGGCGTGGTCCTGCATCACAAATCGTCAGCTTCTCCTTGTGCCACTTGTATCCATATATCAACTCACCCGAAACGGCATGCCACTGGTATTCTGCATCCTAGAATAAGGATTAGAAACCGATCGCACCCACTTGGAATAGACCATCGGCCAGGGTTCGGACATATCACTCAACACCACATCCACTACTCTTCCCGCCGCAACGTCCATCTCCTTCTGTGTCAACCCATCCTCCTTCACGACCTCCCCTCCCATCCCATCCAACGCATCACCAACCTCTTCAATCCTCACCCCTCCATCCCTGACCCTCCCTCTCCCCTCCTCTCTCACAAACCTCCCCACCTCCGCCCTAATCTCCTCGCTCAGAAAATTCCCCTGCAGCGCATTCACGCCCCTCGGCGGCTGTGCGGGTATGACATCGATCCCCACGACTCTTCCCCCCGGTGACGTGCGGTTGGCGGCGACTTGCGACCACGAGCCGGGTGCGAAGCCCAGATCAACGACCGTGTCGCCGCGCCGGAAGAGGTGGTGTTTCGCGTCGATTTCGAGGAGTTTGTATGCCGCGCGGGACTTGAGGCCGGAGAGTTTGGATTGTCGGGTGTAAGGATCGGAGGATTGACGGGATTTCCAGCGAGTGGAGGAAGAGGTTGAGGCGGGATAGGTGAAGACGGTGGAGAGGAGTGACTCGAGTGAGGTGCTGGGATGATGGTGCCCGAGGAGATGAGAGGTCGTGAGGGCGTTAGGTCGGTGACATCGTGGTGGGAGAGCTGTGAGGACTCGGCCGAGGCCTACTCTCGCTAGCATTGACGTTCAGGACCGCGAGGGCGTGATGGTGTTATCGTAGACAAGTCATGAGGACTGCAGGGTCGTGTATTATTGATGAAGGATGCAACGAGATCTTGGATGTCGCCTTGTTCTGGGTGTCGGAAGCATGAGCTTCCAGTTCCATTTCTGGAAAGATCGTCCCACAACCCCGGCTGCAGCCAACCAACTTGGTGACGGAATCAATATGGTGGAGCAGACGATGAGACTATTGATTTCTGTAATAATACCCGAATCTTCAGGATGTCCTCGTTCTTCTTTCTTCCTCTTCCCGTTTATGCCAAACGACGAGCTCTTGTGGTTCATCGACTTAGCTGACTTCGGACGGGATGGAGCTGAACGCCCGGAGGACCACCATGGCTCTTAAATGCCATTGCTTGGGCCGACGAACATTCTCATCATCTATGACGCTACAAAGGAAGCCGTCTGGGCGGCTCCATACAATGGCTGCTATGCAGCCCATTTCGCGTCCGCCGGTCTCCATCGGAGTACGCCACAGTTCAATGCCCATACCGCCATCGACTTCCGCCAATGTGAACGCAAAAGGATGCATATTCCGTTGATCCAAGGAAATGCCGCCCACGGGGTATCTCAAAATGCAAACGATGCTTCGAGCGCAAATAAAAAGTTCCGCCCCACTCCAGCCCATCACGCGACACTCGAACGGTACTTGAAGACTCCTCCTGCCATTGAAGCCCACCTCGCACGCCGAATAGAGACTCGAACCTGTCTTTTAGCCCGGCTTCTTCGACAGGTCCCACGAGCGTCATCTCGAATCAGGTCTTGTGGTCGGAGGCTCAGCCTTCGACTCGGCTTGGCGGTCTGCCGATTTCCTATCCGAGGGACGTGAAGCTGGCCTGGACTGATGCTCGCCACTGTCGGCGCTACGTAAGCGATGGTTTAATGGTTGGGGTGGTGGCGGTCCGTACTCTGCTTGCTGCGACCCTCTCGACGAAGCAGCTTCATCGCCGCGACTGCTGTGAGGGCGTACGTCCCGAATGCCTTCGGATCGCGCATCCACTTTATCTTTATCGGAATTCTGTCCCGTCGAGGTGTGTGTGTTACTTCGAGATCGTCCGAGATTGCCCTTTCGTCCGGAGGTGGAGCTCGTCACCGAGAAGGGTGGAGAAGTGTATTGCGGTCCAGTGGATGGTGGCGGGTTAGGCTGGTGCTCACCCGCTGCTTTTCGCTTTCTTGGCGAGTCCTTGTAATCTGCTGCCTCTCGAAAACCAGGTACTGGCTGTGCTGAGAGCGGTTCTCTGCTGGCGGGCGTGTGTGGCGGACCTGGACCTATGTTCTTTGGGTCGCTCGGTGGCTGCCAGTGATGGAAGTAAAGTCCTGCGGCGTTTTGGTCATGCTGCTGCATCATTGGCTGTGATGGATGTGGACCTGGACCAATTGCCAAGCCTGGAGGATGTTGAGGATACATCTCGTTCGTCGTCAGCCTTGGCAGCTGTGAGTGTGTCGCTGACCTGGGAGCCGAAGTTGGCGGCGGACGATGTGCGGCGGTGGGTTGATAGGCAGAGAAGGTTGTCTGAAGTGGTCCCGGCGGTGGCGGTTGCTGCGGTGGTGGAGGGTGATGCTCCGGATGATGGCTTGGATGAGCTTGTTGTGGCGGCGCTGAGGCGACTGGATATGGAGGTGGACCGGGACCGATCAATCGTGCTTGCTCTGGAGACTCGTGCCGGAGTTGTAAGTGTCCGGACTGGAGCTGGCCGGCGTATTGTTGCAGCCAGTCTCCGCCGAGATTTGCAAGGTTCGCGCCTCCAATTCCCGCATAGATCTGCAAAGCAAAGCGTATGAGGTCAGCGGATGTCGTAGACAATGCGGACTGGACGAAGGCTGGGGCGTCCGAGACAGTCTCGGACACTGGAGGCCCTCTACACTTCAATTTCTTACCATCGGCACCATTTGAGGGGGAATGCCACCTTGGAGGCTCTCTCGCAACATGGCCTGTTCGATCTTCCGCTGCTCGAGCCTCAAAGTTTCCTGTCGAGTTCGCTCTTCTTCTTGCTTTCGCTTGTCTTCCTCTGCTTTCGCAAGCAGCCAGTTTCGCATGGACTCCTCCTGGCCTTGCCATTGAGCTGGCGGAGCGGGCATGACTCCGAATGGGGCACCTGGCCTGTTGAGCTCCGGAAGGGCCATGGCCGAGGGAGGAGGCAGTCCTCGATGAGGGTGAGCCGACATTTTGTCGGACCGTGGCGGGGTGCTGACCTGCAGCAAGCTCACCGGTGATGCAGACCGATCCCGAAATTTGTAAGGGGAGAAGAGAGGCTGAGCAGGCGAGATCTTCGGGAAGTCATAGGTGAATTTGGTGTCAAACTCAGTCAGAGAGGACTGAGTGAGGGTCAGCGACATCGAGGCGAGGCAAGCAAGGCTGATGGATAAGGTTGGGCATGGGTCGTCTTTCGTGGAGCAATGAGTCCAGGACAGGAAGAGGGGAACCGGTGGTTATACATACATACCTTAGGTGATGGGGCACGTGCGATGTACCACTACCACGCCGTGGCGCGAATGAGACGTGTGGCCGGGAAGGGCAGCAGGGCAGAAGCAATGGACTGGACGTACGCTGGCGTGATATGCCAGGAGTCTAATCGGGCAGCTGGACCCTTCGATGCTCGACGATCCGACGTTGGTCCAAAGGAAAGACGGCAATTCGTTCCGGAAAGTCAAGGCTCTGCAACGGCGACGAGACCGTAGACGTGCAGAAACCTGATGGGGAAATTCGAGCGAGTGACCGGGTCGGCCAAGAGCTTGAGTGGTTGGCCAAGAGGGCGTACCAAGTGAAAGGCAATGCAAGTTGACGAGCGGTCTGGACTGCGGTACCGTGCGGTGGAATGGTCGAGTAGCGTCAAGGTGAGATGCTGAGCTCAAGTTTCTGCGGCGGCATATGCAGGCTGGAGCTTCGGCTGGAGGCGAGCCGCACAAAAGGTGCAGTAAGGAGTGGAATGTCCAGGATGGGATGAGGCGAAAGATCGGGCGCTCCGAAGAGATGTGGTCCTGCTGCAGTAGTGGTAGAAATGTGATTCGTGTAGGTCGAGAGGCTAGTGCAATGTAAAAGGACCTAGAAGCGGTCGATCAGGTGCGCAGAACAGCGACGTGCGGGAAGGATCGATCAGGTGCGACTCTCCTGATCATACGAGGACTGATCCAGCCAGCCCACAAATGTCCACTGGAGTCGACGACTTTCCTCGATTGGAGGCGAGAGAGAAAAGGTTTGGACGAACGATGGGCTCAGCTGAGAGAGAGGGATTGTGGCTGCGGGAGGATACGGGCAGGCAAGCCATGCCGACCACGATAATCTTGCCCTGCAGCGGCATGAAGACACTACATACCTGATCGACTGTACAGTCCAACGCACTAGCTTCTTGCTTGCGCATCTGATTAAGTGAAATTGACCGGTGTGCTGCAACGCCTTGGCCCCGGACGACGATTCGAGGCAGTGGTGCTCGCTCGACATTATTATTCCATACACAATGACGAGCGAACGTGGCCCGTCTCCCGATCGTTGAGGATGGGGGCCAGCGGAAGTGGTTTGAGTCGATGCCGTGCCTGGACAAGCTTTGGCGCGAGGTTCGCTTCCAGGTTTGTGAGCAAGTCGTGAACTGTTGCTGAAACAAGGTCGTTGCAGGGATACGAAACAAGGCAGGCTCGGCACTTGGATAGAATTAAGTAGCCGAAGAAGAAGCGGCGTTGGTTCCACGTCGCCAGCGCTGCTTCGATGAGTGCCGCTGGCAGCTGGGAGGATATGCATTGTGCATGCAGTGCAAAGGTAGGCAGCCGTTGTGGCGATGTAGTGCAATGAGGTTGGTTGACGACTCCTCACCAGCGACCATGAAGATCCAAAAACTCCTTCCCGGGTGCACCTCCAACCACGAGGGCCCCTCACGCCGGTGGCATATCCTTGCCACATGGGGTGCACCCGATTTCTCACGCGGCAGCTCTAAACGAATGCATGTCGATCTTCTTCCGCTTGCAGGTCTTTCCTCTATCAACCCGAAACAGAACTTTCCATATCTGCGATAGCCTTACGTGCCTACCAAATTGAAGGACTGCTCCAATCTTTCTTGCCGACGTCCTTCGTTCTCATTCAGATTTCACAAAACACCTCCTGGTACCTACCTTACTACTTCATATCTCAACGTTGCGCTCGTTTCCCACTTTGTGCGGGGGCACATTTGCACGTGGCAACGCGCTTGTGCGAGACCACGAGCGACAATGTAGCCCGTGCGGCGAAAGATTTGCACCTCATCTGAGTCATCTCTCAAGATGCGACGTTCTTCCGCCAACACCCCTAGCAATGGTCCATTATTGCTCTGTAGCATCTCGAGTGCAGTCTCTGCTTTGGCTCACTCCGGCACAGCCCAGCCCATTGCTCCGCACGTCCAGCAGGCCTTGTAGCATGCCGACCGGGCGATTACGCCACGACAACTGAGGCGAGTGGCCAGACCTGGGCCATTCGGCGACCGGCGACGCTCTGGACATGAGTTGACAAGTTTCGAGTTCTTCATTGATGAGAGACCGCGTGTAGGCCACGATGACAAGCGAGATGACGAATCGACGGAGATGGCCAGGTTCCTCGTTCAGAGGACGGCCAAGCGCGAACCTCTGCAGACAGTACGAGAGTCTAGTATTGCGAGCTTCGACTACTCCCTCGACAAAGCACGCTCTCTCTTCCATCGATCTGACTTTCTTTCTGGCTATCCGACCGATGTCGTGGTCCTCTAAAAGATTCGCCTGCACGGGAGACCCTCGAGCGGCTCGAATGGGCGATCGCAAAGCGTTCAGCTCGAGATCGACAAAGATCATCGCTGCCCTGCAGCCCTACGTCCACACGTGTCTTCCCGTTTCTTTGAAATCTCCGACTCGATGCGACTTCTGCGGGTTTGCATGAGTTCTATACACTTCTTTATGTCATCTTCAGATGCTTGAAACCCTAGAATGCTGACGATCAGGACGAAAGCATCTTCTGATTGAATACTGATGAAGTTGGAGCGTCGACGCCAGACTTTGACCCTCGCGACTCATGCGATCTGGTATATGGATCATCTTCATCCAAGATGCAAGTCCACGCAACCCACCCGCCTCTCGCCAAATACTTGCACGGAATCCGTTCGCTTTTGAAGATCGGCATCAATTGATCGCAGCCGAAAAAGGTCAAGACCTGACGCTATCAGCGTATCCGACCACAGACCGGTTCCGCTAAACGCCACGAGAATTGCTTCGGCTTGGCAATGACCTGTGGCGTCCGTATCTCAGCCGCCGGATCTGCAACCGCTGGCGAGTGTGGAGCCCGGCTACCTGGATTGACGCAGTCTCGCTTCGAACAGGAAGTGTGATTGGGGATGAACTCCAGTCCTCGATGATCGATGATGCATATGAAAGTCGACAAGACTGGATGGATCCAACGGCAGCCAGCTGGAACGAAGCGTGGTCGCCCTACGGTCGTGTCAGGCCACTCAAGAGAAAATTCTCCGATCGATCAAGGCTTCAGCCTGATTGTCGAACGCCGCTTGACGGACGTGTGGTGAAAGGAATAACTCAGCTCGCGACTCCGCAGCCACCTTGTCCCGCTCATCAGCCCTCAGCTACACATACCCAACTGAGGCGTACGCCAACCATTATAATCAAACGCGGGGATGAGACCAGCCCTAAGCGACCCGATGATTGTCCAGCGTCCTAATACGGTAAACCGACCTCCTTTGCGCTTCCTCCTTTGCTGCCTCCCTCTTTCTGAGCACGGACGAACCTCGAGCCGATGGCCAGTGGCGCAATCGTGGGGATCGCGCGAGCGCGTGTGCGGAGAAAACCACCGAGCCGCGCAAGCCACGCGGATTGGGGGCGCGCATATTGCATTTACGGCTGCCGTCGATAGTTTGCGATCCTTCTCCTGAACTCGTCGTCGAAAGCAATGCGATGTGTATCACACCAGCTCATAGGGAGAGAAACCAGGGCAGACATCTCTACGGCCTCAACTATGATCGGCTTCCGTCAGATACCGTAGCAGCAGCAGCATCGACTTCGAGATCGCTCGTGGACTCCGGTCCGGAGTCTGGACCTGCGCGCGTATTTGGGCTGATGTGACCCACCGTTTTCCAGCACCACTACACTCGATCAGTCCACCGCACAGGACGCAAACAGTTAAAGGGCATCGGCGACTCCGATCAGGTCATGGTACAGGTCTAGACACCTACGGCCGCAAGATGTTCAGAGGTATAGGCTGCATTGCCTTTCTTTGTTCTCTTGCGGGTATGCGACCGGGAACCGCTTGTCGTCGACTTGACCTTGTCGGCGTCCCCGTTTCGATGACTTCGCCTTCTGGCAATGGGAGACCGAGTCTATCCAGCATCGATGCACGCAACAACCCCAGACACCATATACATCGACTCAAGCAGCAGATGCGCACCATCCACAGCATCTCAACAAGGTACATTCATCGGCCATCGTTCATACAACTTCTTCATTCCATTAATCCCGCTCCGAATATGTTTACACATTACATGACTTTTCCTCTCGCCATTCCTTCTCATCCCGGGCGGTATATCCGCATATTCGATCTAAGGGTATCTCAGCCAATAACACGACAAAGGAAAATGTTGCGAAACAGCAATGCGCTCTCCGCCACAAGGAAAGACCAAGACAGTCCCGTCCATCGCACCAGTTCCCAACTCCGCGAACCACATAAAGCATTGTACTCGCCCGACCGAGCGCCATCTTGAACACAGCCCGTCCATGAAAAGGAATGGCGTGCACTTTCTCGCGCCATCTCAGTCCAAGTCGCCGCAAGGACGAGTCCTCGCTCTTTCCCAATTGCCATCATCTCATGATCACTCTCACACTTTGATACCCGCCCTCTTCTTCCTCAACTTCCACTCGGTCCGCGCAACCTTCATCAACAAGTCCTCGTCTTTGATCTGCACGAAACTTGTCAAGACCTGCATCGCTTCCTCAAAGTCGCTCTCCAACACCACTCCTCTGGTCGCATCGATCAGCGCCGCACTCGTCGCGTGCAGAACATCCAACTCCGCGCCCGCGAAATGTCCCGGTCCATTGCCATTTGATGAACCAGTCACGGGCGCATCGCCCAGTAACATGAAAACATCCCAAATGCGCAACTGCGCCGGGAACGGCACGCTCATGTTGAACAGTGTCAGATACCACCTCGTCCCATACGACGTGGCCGTGACACCCAGTGCTTCCAACTTCGCGCTGACTTCCGGAGCCACCCACTCTGTCTCCAACTCCTTCAATGCGGTCATAAGTCCCTCGAACCCATCGGCATACATGGCTTCCATCCCGCGCAACTGCCACATCCGCACCATCATGGCAAACGCGTTCTCCTCGTCGTAGTAGCACAGTAATGTCGCCGCAATGCTAGCCATGCCCTGCACGTAACCCGTGTCCGGGAAATACAGACTGATAGCATGGAGGACCCGAAATAACAGTCGCTGTCCACCACGATAGCGCCTGCGGAACATGATGTGAAGGTTCACCGTCCTCGGGACATCGACGTCGATCTGTACGTCGTCGACACAGCTCATCTCCTGCAACTTGTGGAACTGTCCTATCAGTTCCGCATCTGTGGTCGTGGAGTTCCGCCGTTTCGCACTCGTCGCAAGGAAACTGTGCCAGGCCGTGGCGCGCCAGCGGTCGGGAATGCCCTTCCAAGTGCGATCAATCACCTTCGGATCGCTCGCATCAAAGTCAAATGACATGCCTCCTCCTAACGCTGAATTACGTTCCGGGATCCTGCGCGCCATTCGCTGCCATTTCTCTTCGCGCGCCCACTCGCGGCGTTTCCAGGTTGAGGCAGTTTTTCCGGCGTCTTCGTGTTCGGAAATGTCGGCGAGGGAGGGCGGTTTGATGAGCATGTCGGGAGCTTCGGCAAGGATGCGCGAACGACGAGAGCGGAAAGGGTGTGCGGCGCGCGCGGAGTTGGAGTGGGTACTGTGGAGGGAGGCTGGACCTCGCTTGACTGTCCAGTCGCCGCTCGGACGCGGCGGAACAGATCGCGAAGAGCGAACGCTAGGTTTGCGGTTGAGCATGCGGTCGAGTCGGGTTTGCGAAGCTTGCGGGTGGAGATGGGATGTCTTCAATTGTTTGGCAGGAGTGTCGCGGAGGGAAGATCCTGTAGAGAGGCCGGAAAACGATGGCGCGGTCTTCTTGATGAAGCCATACCTGTCCACTGCCCGACCATCGACGTCCGCCCAGTCTTCGACGCCGCCAGCTAGCTCGTGTGCTTCCCGTGAGTACTTAGACACGGAAATGTAGCTGGATCGGGCATCTTGTAATGGCCACTGATTACTGCCTTGACATCTTGCATTGAGCACGGTGAGATCGCCTGTGCTGGCGGTGGGAGACAGCGTACTTCGTGTGCCCTCGTCAGGCGTGTCGTTGTTGTTGTCTGTGGCGTTGTGGTCTGTAACAAATGCATCCAAGGAGTTGACCCATTCCGCCGCTCGCTCGTCTCCGTGCTCATACATGCTCCTGACTTTGAGCGAGAATGAGATCTCCTCCGCTGACAGCACTCTTCCACCGTTCAATGCGGCTTGTAGCATTTGGACACTCGGTTTCCTTCGACCAGAAACAAGAGGTTTGATGGGTGCCTCACCGATTATCTCCGCTCCGTGTATTGTTGTCGTCGGTGTCGAGGTTTGTGTTGGCTTTTGCGGCGTCGAGTCTGCCTTCAGCGATTGTCCCGCGCTGTTTGGAGGGCTGGGAGATGTCACACTGGTTGTAGGTGGACTGCCATCTCCCGCGGACGATATCAGGTCCTGCATCTTCTTTCCACCAAACAGCAAGCTGCCTCTGTTGGAGAACGACAGCTTCTCCGAGGCTAGATCACCCAGGTTGAGGCCATCCTCAGCCGAAGTCGACGGCAATTCCGTGTCCAAACCCTTGAAGCTGCTCATTCTTCGCATTGTTGCAAGCTGTAGCGATAGTGCTCGCGGTCGTCCCACGCTCTTCTCCGTGTGATGCTCCTCCTTGCTGAGTGTCCGAGTGCGACCACGTGAGGTTGCGATTTCCTCATCTTCCACCACAATCAAGGGGATTACAATCGCGTTGGAGACGTTCTCCTTTGGGGAGCGATATGTGTCGTCGGGCGTGGGAGGAGCGATGCCGGAGTCGCGCTTGGCTGGATGGTCCGGCAGGTGGGAGGAGATGGTCCTCCTCCGAGATTTGGCGTCGAGAGTCTGGTCGACGTCGATGGTGATGTCGGTGGTGGTGTGGATGTCGCGTGTGGAGATGTCGCGTGTGGAGCAGCGCTCGCCTGGAGTCGTGTGCCGGCGGGTCGCATGAGTACGGAGGGATTTCGTGTTGACGCTGGCGTCGGAGTTTGGTGAGGACATGGCGCGCTGGACTCTGGGCGGAGCGCCATCACAAACGTCTTCGTAACGAAACGTCCGGACAACCGAAGACGCCCGTCGACGTTCTGCCTTGCCAACATTATTAACAACACCCTCCATCCCGTCTTCTGGTCTTGACGCTTCCAAGATCCCGTGTTGCACAGACGGTACCTCTGTCAACCTGCATGTACCTGTGCCGTGTCTCTCGTTTGCCTTCACCCGTGCCGTCTTTCGACACCTTTTACCGTGTCCAACGAGCAGGAACGAGGGTCGATGATGTTGCTTGCACACGCGAATGTTGATGTCAAACAAGGCTGACAGACAATCGAACTGCTCCTTCTGCCTGATATATATACACCGTTGCACTGCTGTGACTGCTGTACCTCTGGACTGAGCCCGCGAGTCTGGCAACCCAGCACCGGCATCGTAGCCATACTTGCCGGCGTAAGCCTGCGAGCAAAGGGGTTGCTATGTCATGCGCATTGCGCCAGTATACGCTGCCTACATCCCGGTTCAGAGACCCCCACGAAGCCTGCCATCGAATCATCTCCAGCGAAAAAGATCATATGAGACGGACTATAGGCGATCCGCACCGCAAGTCCGCAACGGCGCAATCTCTGAGATCCTGGATCTGTCGGAGAACCAGGCAGACCAGGATCACCCATGCCAGTTTACACAATGCGGAGATGGTATATCATGGCTGGAAATTCCATAATGTGTCCGCACGCAGACCGTCATCGTGGCCTCCATATGTCGAAGACGATCCCACCTTCAGAAAATCACGGATGTCCTACTTATTATACATGAAAGAGCTCGTTATGAGTCTGTCATTTACGCATCGCGGATTTTGGGGAATGCTTATAGCTCAACAATGATGGAGATACACATAACCACGACCTCTTTATCCGACTGAAACACCACACTAGCAACAACACAAAAGTGCGTCCAAGTAACAGGACCCTTTCAAGCAACATCGCCGCAAGGCTGACCCCAGGCATTGGTCGCGTGCTTCGCGGAAGTGTCTCGAAACAACAATTGGCTGAGCTGTCAACAACAACAACGACTACCACGGCGTTCGTTTGACTCGGTCGCACAGCGTCGACACCTGATACAGGCTGCCTGCATATCGAGCCTGGAATCTTACAGCACGGCTTCGACGAATGGGAAAATTCCATCCATCGTATGGTGAGAACGGCGCAGTTTCGAGATCCCCTTCTAGGCATACTGACTCGCTGCTCTTCGACTTCCACCCACGAGTCGTGGAATGGCATGGAACGAACCTCCGGCTGCACGAAAGGTAAGGTACATGGAACATCGCTCAACGCCTCCTCCTGGCCATCGTTCACTTCCATCTGATTTAAAACCTCTACGCCATGAACAAGATTTAAGGAACACAGCGAACGTGATCATAGCACGCCGGAACAATGACGATCAACTATGCGCCCACCGATATCATCTTGCCACCCAGTACAGGTCGCCTTGTGGATTGCAGATGGCACCGGCTTCCTGATATTTGTTTTGGCTACAACACTGGTCGGAGAGCTATAGCATCAGCCTAAGTCGGCACCGTTCCCGATGGAACAGAACGCATCACCACTGCGCACGCCCCGTTCGGATGGTGGCACACATGCCCAGCGTCATTGCGTCAGTTCATGGGCATGATGGTTCATCCCATTATCTGCACGGGTTCGCAGTGGATGACAGGTCTCAGGTTCCGGAGAAGTACGAGTCAACACTGCATGAAGACGTCTGCTTGCCTACATTGGTAGGTCGAATACTGTCGTCTGGCTCACGCATATAGTCATCGTCAACATCCTGGAGCCAAAGCGAGGCCTCGAGCATTTGGCTGCTTCAAACGAATAGCCCTGAGACTATACCTTTACCATACCTTTACCATATGTCAACTGGAAGCTGTGGAACGCGGAGCCTATTGTGATCGCATATGCTGCTGTCGGATCTACAGCCATGGTCGCCATCTTCACGACTCTTTTCTCTGAGCATCAGCAGCCGCCATCTCCAACGCACATGGATCACTCTCATCCCCCACGAAATGAATCGAAAACTTCTTATTCGTCACAAGCGAGAAAGTGACTTCTCTGCTCCTTGATCGCGCCACGATACATCAGAACTCCCTCAGGGCACCATCACCCCGGCTTCGGCGTCGTTGTGGAGCATGGGATATTCGAGCTGCGCGTTGATGTAGGGCACTGTGAAGAGTTCGTAAGGGGTTTTGGTCGTCTCCACGACGGATACGTCAACGAGCTTGCCGATTGTCATGATTGCTTTCTGGGGTTGATGGGATGGTGAGCGGAGGTCTCTTGTTGACGGCGAAAGAGAGAGAGAGAGAGAGAGAGAGAGAGAGAGAGAGAGAGAGAGAGCGAGAGCGGCCTTGCGAATGGTCTGTCCCGAATGGGACCTTCATATGGGCGTCTTCTCAGTTGATGATCTGAAGCAGCAGCAAAGAAGGGGAAGGTCTCTTGCTTTATCGAAGTCGGCTTTGGCACATCCGGACTTCGGACAAGCGGCTTGCCCTACGCTCTGGAATGCAGTCTGTTGAACATGCCGCTGAAAGGTGGTAGCTTCAGGATTCCTTGGAGGAGGAAAGCGATAGCTCTGCGAGGAGGACAGCTCCATGAGTGTCGACAGCATCTTCTCGATGTCGAAGACCCGAGACGCTCTCAAGACCATGCCTGCTGATCACATTGGGATGAGCACATCTTGTGAAAGAGGCAAAGTCAGTCGAAAGGTCTGGTATGATTTGACTCCTTCGTGCATGCACTTGGCATCTAATCACGACAGTAAAAGGACGAGGCTCCGGAAATCGATGCACTGCTGATAGGTGCCTCAGGCATCAACAAAAAAAAACATATCCCATCTCCGTAACGACGTCAGCTGCTCACCACGCGACATGCTCCTGCTCGATCGCAACGATGCTCGATGTCCTCCGATCCACAACTGCACGATGTCCTCCGATCCGCAACCCCCAGTTCCTGGGACTGAGGGAGCTTGGGCATCAACAAGGAAGTCATACAGGTATGTACAAGCCATCGAACCAGATAAGGAACTCTCAAAGATAAGACCCAAGCAACAGCAGTGGTGCGGCACCTGGGCTCGAGCGTTGCACACCTTGCTCAACGTTTCCACGCGGCACCCAGGGACCAAGCAGACAAGGGAGACGAGAACGGTCAATCTTGCATCTATCTCTCAAGGGCGCTGATAAGGATCCTTGTTCGAGCCATGCGATTCCGAGAATTCATTGATTGAGGTAACCGGGTTCGAGTGAACGGACTAGCATTGTCTGTTCCCTTCCCTTGCGTGGGCTCCACTCTGCTCGTGCGGGTGTGAAGCCTTCCAGCGAGCGAGGGGAGGGTGCTTGAGCGTGGTGCTTGATGATGGTCTTGCTTGGTTGAGGTGGGACTTCGTTTTGATTGAGAGTTCTCTCGCAGTGAGATCTGTAGATGCTCCAGATGAGTCAAACATTGATGTTGGCATGAGTGTGGGAAGCAGAAGCCAGACTGTGGTGATGGTGAATGTCGTTGGTATATATCTCTGCAGATCTGATCTATCTTCACACGACCGTGGTAATCACGCCAGCCACGTCGTCTCTCTCAACTCTACAAATCTCCATCGTCGAACGAGCACTTCCTGCTCCGTCTGGTATCACAAGCATATGAAACAAAATAGTGGAAAACGCCACACGTGTAAAGGTGTCCAAGAAATTTCAAGTCGCAAAACATCGCTCTATGATCAATGACCACCAGCTTGCGCTTCTCTCCTGCTCTTCTCCATCTCCTCGTACGCAACGCCATGGCGATCACCTCCGATACCAGTGTGCTCGTGCCCGTTGCTGCTTCCCTCACTGCCGACCGGGTCCTTGCCCTCGAGCATTTCGCTGTGCTCCTGGATGCCATAGCGCTCGCCGTTGGGAATGCTGTGGCCCTCACCCTCCTGCTCCGCCTTCGCGGGCGTCCATGCAAGGTAGTCGCGGCGAACCTCGACGTAGTCATATGCGAACTCGCCGAGTTGGTCGTCGTCCATTCCGAGGAGTTCGGCCTCTTCCGATGCGCGGAGTTTGAGGCCGGGGATGAAGTTGATGGCGTAGGCGAGGATGGCGGACACCACGAACGACCAGGCGCATGCGGCGACGATGAAGGCGATTTGGTAGCCCATTTGGATGTAGTTGCCGTGAATCCAGCCGCCGTCGAATAGGCCGGTGTTGACGCCGTCCAGACCGATGACGTACTTGGCAGCGAAGAAGCCGTTGAAGACGAGACCGACGATGCCGGCGACGCCGTGCTCGGCGAACACATCCATTGAATCGTCGATCTTGATCCAGTACTTGATCTTGGTGGCGAAGTTGGCCACGACACCGGTGGTGATACCGAGGATGACGGAGGCCCATGGCGGGATGAAGCCGGAAGCGGGAGTCGCGGCGACGAGACCGGAGATGGTGCCAGAACACCAGCCGACCATCGACCACTTACGCGCAAGACGCCAATCGAGGAGAACCCAGGTCATGGCGGCGAACATGGCGGTCAAGTTGGAGTTCCAGCATGCCATGACGGCGCGGAGGTTGGCGCCGAAGGAGGAGCCTCCGTTGAATCCGAGCCATCCGAACCAGAGCAGGATGGTGCCGAGGGTGATGAGAGAGACGTTGTGAGGTCGGAAGTTGAGCATCATCTTCTCCTGGCGACGGCCGAGAACCATGGAGTAGGCGAGTGCGGAGAGACCAGAGCCGATTTCGACGGGTCCACCACCGGCGTAGTCGAGCACTCCCAGCTTGAAGGCCCATCCGTTGGCGTTCCATACCCAATATGCGATCGGGCAGTAGACGATCGTTGCCCAGGCGAAGATGAAGACCATGGCGGGCACGATGCGACCACGCTCAGCGATGGCACCCATGATAATGGCACCGGTGACAGCGCAGAATTGCATCTGGAAGATGGTGTTAGATGAGAGAATCGAGTCAGAGGCGAAGATTCATAGCATACCTGGTAGAAAGCGTAGAGAAGATCAGGAACCAGAGGACTGCCTTGACTTGGCACAGCCAGAGTCTTCAATAATCCGAATTGTTGCAGGTCGCCGATGAAAGGGTTGTTCGTAGCGTATCGAGAGAAAGCGAGCGAGTAACCCCAGAAATACCATTGGAATGTGATGACCGAGGAGGATGCGAGACATGCCATGATCATCGTCAAGGCGGACTTTCTGCGTGCGAGACCAGAGTAGAGGAATCCGAGACCAGGAACCATGACCATGACCATGGCCGAGGCGACGATGATGTACGCCTGATCTCCTGAGGAGAACCATCCGTTGACGTTCTCGGTGGCTGCGTAGAGTGGTCAGTCTTGAATTCGCGCAAGTAAACAGAGAACACATGAGCTCCACTGACCAGAATCACCACCGTAGTCTGCGTTTGTGCCATTGAAGGGCACTGGCGGCCCGACGAAGAAGTATGACATGATGAAAGAGATGCTCGAAAGCGGCGAGGTGCTCTGGATGGGTGTGGCTGTCCAAGACCAGGCGGTGTTGACGTCTGTCGGATGTTATGCAAGACCGACGTATTCCACGTGCCGACTGGGTGGGGCAAGGGATAGCAGTAGATGCACACAAGAAGCGGAGACAGAGATGGGGACGCGAGAGAAGAGGTGAGGTCGGAAGAGAGAGGAATGGTTATAAAAGAGTGCGACAGTGTGCAGATTAGTACCAGAAGTCGACCGGGGACGGCAAGGGCATCTCACAAGGCGTGGGTGGGAGTCTAATCATTATTCTGGTGGAGCGAGCGGCGGACGAGAACGGGTTCTTTTTGGGGTTATGCCAAGTGGAATCAAGGGCAAGGGCAACCCACCACAACGAGCCGACCTTTGACATGGATTGTTTTCTTATCTCTCGCGGAAGCTATCTTAGCCTAGCCAGACACTGGGGCGCCCGCGCTGCGCGTGCCGAGAGCTCCTAGTAAGAGACAACGTCCGCTCCGCAGGCTTTCCATTGGCAGCACCAACACGCACCCAGCTTCAACCCCCAACACTCTAAACCCCAACACCCTTGGCCTACGGCATGCCTGCATCGATCGCGTGCACCGCTGCTTCGGGTACGATCAAGGTCGTGGACGAACGCCTCTATCTCGTGGTGTTCGCTTGATGAGTCGCCTCAAAGTGGCCGCATTGCTTCCCGTTCAGCCTCCCATTGCCTTGACTGATCCTGTGACAAGGAGTGTATCCATAGGCAATATCTCCATGTTCTTTGTTGGCGCTTGCACTCTGTTCCACGTTGCACATGGACCGAGTGTGGCTCCACCCCCATCCTTCAAACCTTGGAGATTTGCCAAAGTTAGGACCCTGTAAGCCGTTCTGAGGCACACACAGAAACCACGCAGTGTCACCGAACTGCTCTTGGATCTCACATCCTGCACTCCTCACACATGCACTCCATGACTCCAAGCCGTCTTCTTTCCACGCCCAGAGGTGCATTCTGACCACGGCTATCGAGGAAGGATAGACGACCGCGGGGCTGTTATCTTTTGGGGCTCGATCGTTGACAGCGGAGATGACAATAAGGTTTTAGCATTGAGCTAGATCCATACTTTTCCGACGCTAGTCTGGTTCGAGCAACTTCGAGATAAGCAAATGATCCCTGTGATAGGTCGATTTCCTCGCGATAAGGTCTTACTCAGGTCATGGTGCCAGATAACAATCTCCAAGCCACTCGCATTCCATCGATGCGCGAGCACCTCTTTTTCGCAGGCATCGAAGGCATTTTGCTCCCTGCTCAAGAATCTTGTTTCTTCACACTGCTGATGCCGGCAAAACAATGCTGGCAGTCCCGGGAGATGAGACGTCCACCGTCTTCCGGACGAGGGTTGGCGGCTGGCGCACAATGCAATGCCCATGCGATGCGGTGCATCTGCGGTGTCGTCCTCGGATGTCTACGAGACTTCAGAGCACAGCCTCTTCCAAGACACGCTTGAGTCGCTTGACATTTCTGGGCATCTCTTCCAGTCATCCTATCTTTACATGAAGGCAAGTAGTTATCGGAGAAAGATTACGGACCGGCCCGGGCCAGTCTAACCAATATACGAGACGGCGATGAGGCCCAACTACGAAGTACCCGGTTGGTCTGTTGAGACATCGACATGTTCTCATCATGGACCTTGTCTCGACACACGCACGCCACGCCAATTTGGCACGCGCCGCGCCGCAGTTATCCCCGGACCAGGATGCGACCGGATGTGCCGAGCAGGGTAGAGGTGGTCTCTCGGCACATGTCTCCGCTCAGCCTCAACTCCGACCAAGCCGCGAGAGGGACGAACCTTGAAGTCGTCATTCGCTAACACCATCATTCAGGCTCTCCCTGGCCTTGAGAGCTTCACCGCTGCGCGACAGCATTCGCAGGACCCCTCGCACAGTCTCCGGACAGCGAATATCTTGCGAAATCTGCGGATCCACTGGGAAGTGCCAGACAACAAAGATCTGTTAGATCACTGACGTGGTACGAGGGCTTCCTTGTCGAAGGACGGATCATGGCGGTGTGTACGAGCACTTATCGCTCGTGCTCTCCAACGCACGCACACTCGCGACACAGATATTTCCGGCTCGCAAGCCTCATCTTTCGACACGTCGCGCGCACAACGAGAACACCAACATTTCCGAGCAGAAACTGTCCAACACATCTGGCGCACAAGAGCGTTGGTGTATCAAAGAGCGTGGAATCTCTACGTGTCTCGGCATGGCCACCATCAGAGTGAGCTGGGCAGATAGACTCGGTGCTGAATGACTGAGCAGAGAATGGAACAAGGTAAGAACATCACATGCTGGTCCAACAGCCAGGCGTGTGCACGTTCTTGTGCATACACTGCACTCGGTGCATTTGCACATGCGAGACTGAGCGCCCGCTGCATCGGAAGACCTTTCGTTCGTTGAAGTCAGTTTGCTCAGATGGTAAGTCTATGCGCTGCTCTGTCCGAGCTCTCTCAGCTATGCGCGGTGTTTATCTCTCTCTTTCATCTCCTTCGACTCTGTCGATGCAGCCCTGAGTCGACAGGTCTCCGCCTTCTCCAAGCTCTCACTATGCATGATGCATCAACTCGTTCTCAATCGCGAGTACACCCGCGAATTCAACCATCAAACTCCCTCGATGCCGCACGGTTCAACCGCAACGCCCCGGTGACCGCTCTAGATCCCACCAATCGAATGTACACCAAACCGAACGCAACCAAACCTCATCCCACACACCAAAGCCCAACCGCAATCACCAAGCCTACCGATCCCGCAAACCTCGTCGTCCGCACCGCATCACCCTTCGGAATATTGCCCGTGGCCGCCTTCCCCAAATACCACGCGCCGATGTCAGTCAATTGGCCTTTCTGCGTCAGCATCGCGGCATTTTTACCGACGTTGGAAGCGCTTGAGCGAAAGGCTCCGAAGTAAGAGTAGCGGTCGATATATCTGTGAGACAAGAGCGAGGATGTTAGCTGAGGTCGAATTCGTTGCGGAGACAGATGTTGCGTTGCATCGGTGGAAGGCAGTGGTCTATTCTGGCGAGCAACGCCATCACCGCCGCGAATTAAGCCAAACCTCCGGGAGAAGTGATACGGAAGAGACACTTACGGCACCCTCTCCACAAACGCCACGCTCTGGTTGAAAAACTCTTGACTGCCCTCCAGATTTTTCGACTTCGGAAACGCCCACTCAGTCACCCACATCGTCATGTTCCCATACGTGGCATTCACCTGTCCAATATGGCTCGCGAACCCTTGAAAGTCGCCATAATAATGCACCGGGATGAAGTCCGGATTACACTGCCCGTCACACGCCGAGAACCAATTCGCCAACCAGTTGAAACCAGTCGGAGCACTCGTGACGGCCGGCGCTCCGAGTTTGACACCCAGTTCCTTCAGCGGTTCCATCTCCCTTATCCAGATTTTCGCGGCGGTTTGTGCGTCGAGACAGGACCCGCCTTCGACGCCGTGGCAACCATCTGGTTCGTTGAAGCCGAGGACGTGGGTGATGTTCTTGCCGCTGTCGAGTTGCGATTTGACAGTATCGTGGAAGCCGTTGGAATTTGCGGAGCCCCAGAGCATGGGCACGAACTGGAGGGAGGAAGAGGAGAGCTGGGAGCTTGGGGTTGCTTGCCAGTTGTAGTACCATGTTAGGGAGGAGTCGGTCCAGAAGGCGTTGTCCGCGGCGTCATCGTCGGGTTTGACGTAGGCGAGGCCGCGTTTGGAGCTGCTGGGTGGGTATGTGGTTTGTGCGGTTGTGAGGTGGAGAATCGATGCTGTTGCCAGGAGGGCAGTCGGTAAGTCGGAGAGATGCATTGTGAGGTGAGGTGAGGTGAGGTGAGGTGAGGTGAGGTGCTCGAATGTCGAGGTACTGCTACTGTATAGGCTTTATGCCTGGTCTCTTGCGTATCGTGTGATCCTTGCTACTGCGTTTCCGGATCGCTTCAAGCGAGCGACTATGACGATGTCGTACAGAACTCCAGGGCGAACCAGTAACGTACGTGCGAGAATAGAGCTCCAAGATCACAGCGACGAGCGAAGAGGAACGAGAGAGAGGATATCGCAATGCAAATCAAAGGAATGAGTGAGAGTGATGAGAAAGTCGCTCTCACGAAAGTATACCTGACGTCTTCCACATCCGCCGTTGCTCCCGAAGGTCAATACTCCATCGACGGTCTCGGCAGACGCGTACTCTCACCAATATTGTATGAAGTAGTCGAAACTCTGTGAGCCTCCTGCTGTCATCGAAAGGATTCCCAAGAAACTATGGCGGCGCTTGCAAACGCGAAAGGGCCTGGATTTGAAAGAAAATCACGCTCGGAACAGAGGTCCGCCGGGAACTTTTATGGCGAAGTGGGTCTGCGTTGGGGGCCGCGGATGATGTGACTTCAATCGTTGAGGCAGTTCGACTTGAGCTTTTGGCATTGATGACTTCATGTCGCGTATGCTCTCGCTGCTCATCAGCGACATCTGTCAAGATGCAGCCATGAGCTACAGTCCCCGCAGGAAGCCACGCGAAACGTGCGTGATGCGCCTGCAGGACAGGGATGATGAGGTGGGAGGACTTGATACGGCTCCGGCTCTGAAGTCTCGTCTCGACAGCATCCATCGTGTCGATGTCTCGACATGAAGACATATTCATCACATCCATACTGGCTGCATGATCTCTAGGTGCAGCTTTGGCGATACCACATATTCACTTGTGAGCAAGACGGCGTGTTTGCAGGCTGTCCAAGTATGGCGACAACAGCAGCCACTGGCACAGTCAGTACTGCAGTGCCCCACAAGAAGAAGAACAGACCGAATCCAGCGAGACGTAAAGCGAGCCATGTCAAAGGTCTGGATGTGAAGGCCACCAGCGATGATCAGCCAACGAGCAACAGTGTACCGCCGACCAAGACAGCTATATCCTCGCAGCAGCTTCCCAGCACAACGACAGTACAGTCACGCGCTCCGACAGTAGCGTCAAAGCCAGCTGCGAAGAAGCCGAGACTAAAGCAGACCCCAAAGACGACACCGGATGTAAAGAGCAGCACTGTAACGTCAAAACCACCCATCTCGCCGACCCCATCCACCACTCCAGCAGTCATCACAACCAGCGGTCTCATCGGATGCGCCGCCAGCGCCTTTACCTTGCTAGGCGCCGGTCTCTGGGGCGAAATCGCCGGTCCTTCCGCCGCGATACTCAGCGTCCGCACTGCCAAACTTTGCTTCGACAATTTTTCCGACGAGCTCATCGCCCATCTGCACGCCGGCACGTACAACGCTCCTGAAGCGCTGGACATACTTCGTCGCACGACATTGGCGTATGCGAGCGCGATTCCTGGTGGAGCTGGATTCGTGGAGCGAATGTTCCGTGAGGTTGAGATGGTGAGGGTGCTGCGGAGGCTTGAGGTCGATCGGGTGGTTGCGGAGGCGTGCAGGGAGTTGGCAAGGGCAGAGAAAGGGGGTGCGTCAGAGGGAGGGGTGGGAGCGGTGGTTGGACGGCAATTGGTGAGGTTGTCGGAGGTTGCGGGCGGAGCTACGAGGGATGTGCTGGAGAGGAATCCGGCGTTGATGAAGGACCTTCGGGCAACTATTCGCGCTGCGCCAGAGCGAAAGGTGCCGACGGTGAAGTGTAATATGGTTGTTAGGCAGATAGGAAAGTAAATCTGGGATTGGACGGCGCTCCACAGCCATGAGAGAGCATTTCAATATATTCCAGATGCTGGAGCAAGGTCTGCAGCAGTCTGACTGCCCACTTCCTACGGGTCGAAGATCATTCTTTGGCACGTTCTCAAGAAGAAACCTCTCATGGCCATCCGACAAGTCATCGTCCAGAGAGGAGCATGCGTATAGGTGACTTTCCAGGACGTACGATGAGTCTTGAAGATGACCGCCCTGTGCGATGTCCAAAGAGAAGGTCTTGCCTTCGAAAAAGTTCAACGAGTGCTGTACGCCTGTCTGTGAAGGTACTCAACGCATCGTGGTATTGTCAACCCAACTCCTTGTCATAACCTGCGCCTAAAACTCCATCCCATCCTCATCTCGTTCACGTTTCCCTTTGCCCTCCTCTCGGACCAGACTCGCAACGTGGCCCCTGAAGTATTCGATATACGGCTTCAGACTTGTCTTTTGCCAGTCTTGAATCTTCGCCTTCTCCTCATCACTCATGTCAGCTCCTTTCTTCTTCTCCCAGTCATCAATCTCACTCAGAAGTTGCGTGACTGTTGGCACGGTGAAAGGGTCAAAGTCCTCCACCGATCTGATGTCGATGGGCACACAGACCCGGCCGGTGCCAGGATGTACAACGAAGGGAGACTTCAGCAGATGGTTCAATTTCTTGGAAACCTCGGCATCCAGACGAGGGTATGTGTACTCCAGCCTGATGTCTTGCTTGGTCTCGACCAATTGTTTTGTGGAAAGAGTGGAAAGGTTGCCGGCTTCGGCCACGGCGTCAATATCTGCCCACTTCTGGGTGGAGCTGCGGTCCGCGGACTCCCACTTCTTTCTCAACGCATCCGTGAGCGACTTGTCTGGTATCAGAGCGAGCAGCTTCTCCGCCTGCTCGTTCGATCGCCAGGGATCTTGTTCCGCGAGCACGTCCGTTTGGAAGTATGGCGTCAGGATCTTCAAGCTTCTCTCGATATGCGGATGGAGTGGACGTCGAAAGGCATTCCTTTTGCCATTCTCGTTACCGCGCAGAGCTTCCATGTAATTAGCGACTGCCCTTCGTTTTGTATCGTCCATCTCTCGCGCTCGCTTATCGCTTATCCAAGCGTGGGCTCCTCTTCGTCCAGAGTACACCCACATGATGTGCTGAAAGCCAAAGTCCTCCCTCAAAGCCTTGTCAACCACTTTGATGGCCATCACGATGAATTGCCAGCACTTGATGCAGATCTTGGCTCCTGAACAGCACGTTCGAATAGAGTCGTAATCTGTCATATCGATATCGAAGACTAGCTCTTTCATGATGGGCTTGAATGCCGATGCTTTCTTCAGCGTCTTGCGGTCCTTCGGATTGATGGAGTACTGTGGTCCAATTTCGAATCGTTCTGGTGTCATCTGGACGCATTGCTTGCGGAGCAGATCTGCAGATGGGAACGAGAGGTATCGAATCACTGTGCTGCCAGGGAGCCAGAAGGAGAATTCGCGGTTCTGGAAGTCGGGCTGCGGTGTCGCGGAGTGATTGAGCCATTGAAAGAGGTGTCGAAAAGGACACAGTCGCTGATAGAATTGTCGTAGTGTTTCGGGCTCGGAGAAGTTGCCTTTGGGTGCGGAATCTGGCTTGCCCTGAGAGCTGTTGGACTCGCGAGTCGCTGCGCTTGAAGAATACGGATCGTTAGGGTCTTCATCGTCAAACATGTCTTCTAGTCCTTTCGTGGCACTCCGAGCTGTGTCGTTCGGACTGTCGGACATGTCGACATCTTGACTTTCAGAAGCATCCGGGAGTATCGTGTCCACGGGACTGCTCTCAGGAGCATGCTCGGGAGAGAGTGCGTGAGGCATTGCAATGTCGATGTGAAGTCGTTCAGGTATTGGGTGGAGATATCGTCGAGGGGATCGCAAGAGTGAGCCGCAGTGGTTGATTGCATGAACGTGGGAACGCGCCGAAGTGGAAGTCGCGTTTTAGCGCGACTTCATCGAGCAGCGCCAAGACCATTGAACGTCAGACGACGAACATGTGCAACCTCCTTCGACATTATGTCAACTTGACGATAATAGCATGGCGGCAGACGAGCTTGTCGACTGTGGAGGCTGGATCTCTGATGACTCCAGCTTTTATGGTAGGAAAATTGGATGCCATCGTCCTCGATGAGTGTCAAATCCCTAACACACCCTGCAGGCGACGATGACCTCAAGGCACAGCTTGAGCAGACGTCCACGCAGTGTCGCAAGCGGAAATACGAGCACCCGTTCCCACTGCCTCCGTACAAGAAATTGAAGACGGCGACCGCAGGATTGAAGACTACTTGCATCGAAGCCACGCGCACTGAGCCGGCAAAGAGAGAGCAGCCTGGACTTTCGAACGAGCAAGTCACGGCGGAGAGACCATTTCAAAGGTAATCCCGCAGCCTGGCAACAGGACGAAAACATTCAAGATTTCCTTCACCGCTTGCCAGTCGACGATCCGAAATCAGCCGAAGTCGGTCACTGGCTTTGGGTAGGTAGTCCCACTCTATCTCGTGCTCATGCAAAGAGACGGAAGGCGGAAGACACGGATGCTTTTGGGGAGAGTGCTCATGCTCTCCTTGAAGCTTTCAAAGCGGAGCGTGGAAAAGTGGAAGGAGATAACCCAGGCAAAGCCGCAGCCACCATCACCAAGAAAATGGGCCCGTTCCGTGACGCCTTAGAAAGCGACTTGCTGTTCTTGGCCGTCGAGACTGGAACGACATCTGGCAAGTGGTTGCTGTTCCCGCAACCTGCACAGCTCAAGAAGGTATGGGCAATTGTCGCTGCTGCCACAGCCGAGGGCAAGCTCGGACCCACGTCAAAAGTCGGCACGACGTCTAAAGTCGGTGAAGACAGTACTGTAATCTGCGTCTACACCTACGACTTCAGTGACTTTGACGATGTTCGCAGAGTTCTCCGCCAGGTCGTCGAGCTTGGACTCTGTTACGCGGATGGGAAACCGATCTTCTATAAGTGCGACGCTTATACATACCTCCATATCAAATCGGACAACATCTACAAGCTGCGAGCGAGCCTTTACAATAGCACAGACGTACTGCACAACGACCAGGAGGCGCTTGATAATGGACCTGTGGCGCGGATGCAGAAGAGGAAGAAGCCAAAGATGATGGACCTCGCACATCACCTTGCTGGCTAGATTTGTGATTATGGATGATCATGATGCGAATTCCTTTGCTATGAGTATATGATGGCCGAACATGATACCCCGAATGCGCGCGATGAAGGAAATGACAGAGATCAAGGCTGTTGATGCACTTCGGATGCGAAGAGTGGTGGCACTTGAGAGCTGAATGAATGGAGAGACGGACCAAAGCAACCATCAACAATGTTCTGCACGTGTGTCGCTCTCAAGAAGCATCAGCTCGGCCATGAGGTTGAACTAGTAAGTGCCGTGAGTGCGAGCTTGCAACCTAACGTGGCAGTCGTTACCATCGCAACGAAAAGAGGAGGATTAGGTTTCTCCTCACGCTTCGCCACCATAGCCCGCTGACGGTGTACTTCTCGACCGTACCTAGTCTTCACGAGCCCTGAAGACCTCGGGCCCGAAAAAGGGAAGCAATCTTGGCTACGTTCTTCAGCGCCGCAGCGCCGCAACCTCACCTGACCCAAAAGCGACTCCTGCACCGTCGTTTGCCAAACGCAAGCTGATGCACTTGAGCCTCTCGTTCCCCACGGTCCGCCAAGCTGCGTAGTACGTCTTGGATCATCAGCAGTGACATCCAATCTGGTATTTCATTCGTGCATTATCCCACAACTAATCAAGTCGTTTGGCCGGGTTGGTCGACAGATGCTGTAGATCTTCGGAGGAATTACCAACGAGGCGCTCTTGTAGGGCAACTCGGCTGTTTGCAGCGGCGCGATTCCGCCAAAGGGGCAACGAAGACGAGAACGAAGCCCCGGTTACATCATGTGTGGCTCAAAATGACAGATTCTTCGGCTCGCACTGGTCCCTTTTGGTAGCACAGTATCTGGAATAGGCATGCGCCAAGGAAAAGAACCACGATCTGTTGGTGCGGCAATTCGCATTGACCATGACGCCAGCCTGCCATTCTCTAAGGAACATCCGCTGTGCTCTAACTTGCGGGTGCCCCTCCGGAACACCAACCTCTCGAGGCCAATGCGACTTGCGGTAGCGTGCAGCAAGTTCGGTAAATCTCACAACCTATTTCCCTCATTGTACGCAGGTTCGCACCGCGGACATAACCGCGGAAATGCGACAGAATCGTGGAACTTGTAGCTTAGGCGTGATGCAAGAACCGATGGGGCTCAAACTTTATCGTTTCCAGAAAGACAACTCCAAGGAGCCGCGGCCGTGGATTTGGATCTGGCGACGTTAGCGCGGCACCGGGCGATCATTAATCACTTGCCCTCTGAAAAGCGGAAACACAACCTCCAAGCTGTGACACAGATCAGATGCTCTTCTTGAACAGGAAAATGGAGGCCTATTCTCGTTGAGAGCTTTGGACCTTCACCGCATGGCGAGCTTGCCGTTGTAGGAGATATCGAGGTCGATCTCCGCTGCGTAGCATGCTGCATGGTGCGGGTCCTCGATTCTACTGATCTGGAAGTTGAGGGCCCATGCGGATCAGGGTCATTCGGCAGGATGTCCGAGTCCTAGATGCGCTATGCTCTTTGATCGGAATCTTGCGTGTGAGCCGTTGCCTGGCAGGCGCGAAGTTCTGGAGTCCACATCGTATGAGCGGTCCTTGAACCCTCCCGGTCTAAAGATGCAACATGATCCAACGTGCGTACCTTGATCTGGCACCAGCCGATCTTGCCTCGGCTAGTATGGTAGCGTTCAGCCACATCGTGGAGCACAGAGGCGAAGGGCTCGTGTAGTCTCTAGCTCGTTATCGGCAATGCGGCGTATGGCCAGGATGGTGGCGCGATCGAGATCGTCGGGACGTGGTTGCTGGTTTCGCTAAAGATGTGAGATCTTGTGTGAATATGGATAGTTTTGCGACACTGAGATTGACTCCGCAATGGAGCTGGTCTGTCCGATCTGTTGAGACTTTGGGACGGGTAACCCACGGATCGGCATGCACCTATGTTCACATCGGGATTCCTTGCCGAGAGGCCCCATCGCAGGCAGCTTGGCTGGCAGCGATTCCTGCACCATGCTTTGAGACAGCGTAGTAGCAAACGTGCTTGGAACAGAGCACCAACGGATGCTTGTTCTGAGGAAACAGGAAAGGCGGATCAGCTCAAGAGCTTCCTGCAGCCGATTCGCTTTCCTTGTCCCTCCGGAGTTTGCCAATATGCTTCGGAGCTGCGTTTCGTGCTGCGGTTGCGTGATGACCGAGGTGCAGGACGACGTTAAAAGCACATGGGCGGCAGCATGCGGTGTCGTCCAGGGATACATACAATCAGCTCTTGCTCGGTCCCACTCCGTACAATTCGAGGTGGGTTGGGATCGTGCAGGTCGGACGAAAGGCAAACACTGCTCTCGGGCTTGGTATCGTCGACATTCGCGATGCTGGATGTCGTTTTCCCCGTCACGAGTCAGTTGCATACCACGGGCTGTTGCATCTAGCGCTCGGCGTCGGCAAGAAATCCGTGAAGCGACCATTTAAGCTTTTAGAGTGCAGTCCGTTGACAGCGGCGTGAGGCGCAGTGCGTTGTGCGCAATCGGTGGGATGTAGATCGATCTCGAGGTCGGACTCTTCACCGAGACTTCGTTATCACCACTTCGTTCAACCAGCTGGTCCCAAATCTGAATTACAATGTTACTCAGGTTGGGACATTTCGCTCTCGAACACATGATGTTCTTGCAGTCGATCACGCATCTGAGAGAAGAAGGAGAGTACATTGCAATTCTGAAATGAGCGTCGCGCTCACGGGAGAATGTGAAATCTGGGTCTGGACAGCCACGAGGCGTCGTTGGTGTCTGACAGATGTGCGCCTCGACGATTGGGTTTTTGCTTCAAGCTTCCGGCGGTCTGCATCTCCGTGAGGACGAGTCACGGTACCCACTGTGCACTTTGAAAATGATTCAATGTTGCGCTAACCCCTGCGGCTCTGCAGACTTGCAGCGGAGGGCAGGACCTGGATCAAGGGTCGGGTGCTGCCTCCGGTGGTGGAGTGTGGATCTCTGGTAGACATGTTCAAGCGTTAGGAAACATAGCTACCACAGTTAGCTAGGGAATGCGGCTGCAGCGCTTGGTTGATGCCCTGTGCCGGGGCCGCATTGGCCTGCGGGCAACATGTCACAGCGTGGTCAAACTAGGAGCCTTACGTGGTGAATGAATGAGGTTTTGCTGCCATGGCATCGGCGCAATGCTCAGGAGCGCCATGAGATCGCCGTCGGTGATTTGTGACTCTTCTCGGAAAACATCAAGCGAAGCTTTGCCTGCCTCCTGTGATGAGCTGTGGTAGCCGTGGTTGTCGGCTAAAGACTCAATTTTTCGGAAGGTTTCCCGTTCTCGGTCCCTGGGGTGATGGATGGTTCCGCCTTCTGTGTCCGTCCATACGACAAGCGAAACTCCGATGCCCACCGGTGGTTACATGTACGGCCATGATCATCCACGGACAGTGGCGGGCTGTGTGGCTTGAACCTTTACGCTCTTTCGGATCGCGTTCTCACGGCAAATGATTTGTGTGTACCACGGTCCACGGACGAGCTTATATTTCATGATCTGCACAGGCTGGAAGGTGCTCCCGCGACCAGGTTGGGCTTTCCACGAGGTCGATCGTTTGCTTGTGGGCCGATTGAACCGAGCGAAGCGTGCCAGAACATGAGAGAGAACTACACACGGAGCAAAGTAAGCAAAAATCAAGTGAACTTGCGGCGGCTTGCGTTCGCTCTGTAGAGTGGAGACAACCGTTTGGGACTTTGGCAATCGCTGATAATATCAGCAAGTCTGCAGAGAAAGCATTCGAAACTCCTCAAGGCTTAGGCATACCAACCACCGGAGCGGAAGCAACCGCCACTTACTCCCGCGTGGGACGTGGTAGTTCGTGCCCTGACCTAGCTAAACTAGCCCGATAGCCTCGATTGAACAATTCCGCGATTGCTGAAGCACATCTGGGTCCGACTGTCGCTTTGCTATCCAATTTGGCTTCCTAGGCGCAACGATCCCCGCCACTACTGCTGTCGGCCCTTCTCGGCATGCATGTGTCTCTTGCCGAAGCAGCAGGGCTACACGTCGCCCTATGAAGAGGGCCAGGGTCGAAAACCATCTGACCATCTTCATAAAGTGGCAATTCGCTGCTGACTTGACCTCCATCTTCCCTACTCATTCTGTCCGTTTCCGAGTTGCTTCACTTACGAAGCCGGCGAATCGATGCCAACCCCATTCAAACATGGCACCACTGGTCCCATCTCTGGCGCAGAGCGAGTCAAAGCAGAAGTTCTTCGCGAGACTGGGGTTGAATCCCTCCGATCCGGTACACAAGCGAGTCTATGCATTGATGAAGGTTCGTTGCATCGGTGCTCCGTGCTGTGGCGACGGTGCCTGACGGTTCAGCACTAGATGGAGGCCGCTCAGGCACGAAGGAGATTGCTTGAGAGCCAGACCAGCAGTACCGCCCAGATACACGAGTCGGCCTGGCAGCGCGAGGTGATGAGGGTGTACGACGACGCCTGTATCGAGACTAAAGCGGTGTACAACTTCGGTCACGACACCGAGAATCGAATACGCCCTGACAACTGGATCATCCGCTGGCTGCTCTGGCATGTCTTCCGGTACAGAGATTATCGAAACAAGGGGCGACCAGGGAACGCGCCAGATGGGAGCAGCGGGGAAGGCGACGCAGACTCAACTCCGAGCGATTCTCCGACGCCTCATGGTGACACCTCATCAAGTGATAGTAAGACCGGTAGGTCATTCGTACCGCCTAATTTCAGGCATATGCTGACTGTTGCGACAGGAAAAGAGTCCGCCGGCGGCTCCAAGCGATACTGGGATCCCATCAGAGAGCAGTGGCAAGGCTGACGGCAGTGTCGTCTCGACCCAAGGAGCCATCCTCGCTAAGATTAGCCGGCAGTTTGTGCCATCGCTGCTTATGAAGTGCACCGACCCGATTCCGTCCGGATCCGAGTATGGCAAGGCACTGACCGTGCTTTTTTACCGGTGTCGAATTCAGGAGTTGTGCAAAAGAGCGAGATAATAGGCGTTCCGGGTATGGAAGGCTGATGTTTCAACACATCGTGCTCCGCGGTCTTCTCACTGTCTTGAACCTCGGATCCCGAAATTCCGCGGTCTGTATCTTCTGGCCGATGCTGTTCGCTTCATGCGTACGTCGACTCGACTTGCAGCATCTGTGCTCCTGTGCTCTTGCGCAGAAGTTATGCGTGACCAGCGCTACGAGCCGTGCAGTCGGACGGACAGCATTGTCCAGCGGGACAATGGGACAGTGGGCAATGCTTTCGTTCCATGTCGCTCCAGGGCAGTCCGCTGATAGAGTGAGGACATGGGATTGGAGGACGGAGGGTGGAATGGGACACAATGTTGGTGTCTGGTGAGTGCGATCCTGGAGCACCCGCCGTCCCGAACATACCCCTGTCTTCCGCTTTACCTCCGGGACGACCTCAGCCCGATGGCAAGCCTTTCCTCGTTCCCAACGCCATCCTGGAAACTAGCTTCAAGAGCTTCTTGTGCTGATCAGTACGAAAATTCTCTAGCTGGACTCAAATTCCAGCCCATAAGACGAAGGGATCAATGTCTTCAATCGGACCAAGCCAAGCCATCGCTCGGCCTTGCAACATGACCCGGGTGACCACAACACCGACGACCGACATGCCGAAGAGCGCTTGGCTGAACGGCTGTTAAGCCAGTTGGAAGATACATCAGCGCTGCCAAAATGCATTATCGATCTGGACCCAGCGGCTCAAGCTTTCTGTTCGGCATCAGTTTGTTCAGGCAGCAGGGTCGAAACCCATGAATCAGGTTCTTAGGAGCGTACCAACGAGGACAACAACCACTCCAATGCCTCTTCACTTCCTGTTCTCGAATCTTAGCACTACGATCGACTCGAGCACATCGGGCGGTTGCATTGATCTCCTGTCCCCGGAACCTGTTCACGGTCGCTTCCGCGTGCGCTTCGTGGGTTTCACGGAGTTCAGTCCACCTATTGATCGAGCCCGGAGCCCGAATTTTTTCTGGCAAGTCTCCGACCAGGTAGATCGACACGTTGCCCTTGGTCGTAGCCACTCGTGGACACAAGGATGCTAAACGAGTCTCTGCCCCTCGACGTGTTGCTCAGTCCCAAGATTTCCATGTTCGTCCAACAATGCTCTTTCCTGGTACGCCTGCGCACTACGTGCCGAACTTGTTGCGAAGAGTATCGCAGCTGCTGACCACAGAGACAGGATGTTAGAAGAGAAACGAAGGAAGCAAACGCACGGAACAGCGATGTGCAGAGGACGAGCGTCATGGACACACCTCGCAAATGACTGTTTGGTACGGCGTTTATCAAAAGTTAACACTGGCTAGCTTGAAGCGCCCACTGCAGTCCCGGCCCGGGACTGCCAACATCCATCCGTTTCGAGCGACAATGGACAGAAGCGGCGGGCCCATTCACAACGGGATGTGGAGCGTGGGACTGTGCACCAGTCTTCATGCACGGCATGATGAAGAGTGCGAAGCAGAATCCGACTAGAAGCCGACAGAAGCCGTCGATCGACCATGGGACCACATGCAAAAGGAATGGACCCGGAGCGGTGGCTAGATACTTCCACTATTGAATTACATGGACCAGCGAGCCAGAACGCATCCAATTGTTCCACCTCGCCAATCGCGGAAACCAGTGGGAGGGCACATAAACAACCACGTCGGCAACCAAGTCATGGATCGAGACGAACTCTAACGGCGTGAACTCCGATGTTCATGCTTGGCGACATGTCCGGCGGTGGTGATCTCGCGTGCATCGCGCTTGCATGAGCTGTGGTTGCAGACGCGATCCGAGTGTCTATGGATCATTCTTCAGCGTCACAATCTAGTGCCAGCATTGCACGTTGATGCATAATACTTCACTGAGCGCCATGTTCCATAAGCAAATGCGAGACGGCATACGCGAGTCGTCTATACTTAGGACGACGATCATGACGGAGTCGACGCTGGTTAGCTGCCCAACGAAGGAACATGACATGATCACATCGAAACGGCCGAGCCAAGATAGTCCGCGCCAGAGAATGGCATGCAGGAACAATATAGTTTGGTATGCAGTGTAGAGAACCTGACCGCACTTCGCGAAGAAAGCACTTTGACAATGTCGTTTCTTATACCATGATTGTGTGGGCACCGCTTACTCCACGACTCTTCGCATTGCATTCTGCCTGAGCAGATGAGCAGCTGCAGCGGTGACGACCGCTAGTTTGGTGCCATCGATCCCCGCAACAACGCCTCCAATTAATATATAGTGTATAGGGCTCTGATATCGATCCTTCCAAAAGTATAAATCTGTACTTGAGAGCTCGTGAAGGCTCGTAATGCACGTGGATTGCGATGTCGAACAATGTTCAAATCCATTTCGTCTGTTGTAGGTTTCATAGAAGTGTACATCTATCTGCTTCTGGTTCAGGTCCTAATCGCTGTATGCGCCTATGCCGATGTTCTGGTGCACGTCCGCTCCAATGTAGACCTTCTCATCTATGCGGAGATCGCTGTGACTCCTGGTGGGGTTCGGCACGTCGGTATCTCGCCGGGAAAGCCTCAACGATCTGACGATGACCAAGATTCGCGCATTGACACGCGTGGCTGCTTCATGCACCGGGCTCCCGGATCGGTCCCCTGTGGGCGTGCTGTGCTCATTTTCTCTCTCTGCCCAGACAATGTCAGGGCAAGGACTTCTGCTCAATATGGTGCGTGGATCCACGCGTCGTGATTTGTCCCGTGGTACCATTCGATGGAACAAGACCGTCTAACTGGTGACCTTCTCAGGTTTCGCGGCTAAGGTTCCGTGATTGTGTTCAATGCGAGATGGCTCTTCGCGCTGAATCCTCTCTAGGTCGACCGGAGCGTATCAGATCTCTGGGCCCTTGAGCTGAAACTCTTCCGGCTCGAGCGTATCCCTATTGCGGCTCGTCCTGAGTGACAATCTCCGGTTTCAGACTCACGAGGAAGTCTCTCGTCAATTCGAAGCTCAGCCAGCTGCTCGCCATGCTCGGGGCTACTTTCAGAAGATTGGGTACTATCCCTTTGTACATTCCAGCGATTCCTTCATTTGCAATGATTACGCGAACAGCATCGAATATGCTCTTGTATTGATATCCCATGCCCGACATGGTGTTGATTTGGAACCGGCGGCGGAGGACATCGCTGCGAAGATCTGTTAGTGCATGTTCGATCGCATTGCAAAGAAAGCTTCCTTCTCAACGTACAAGGGATATGTGATGGTCTGAGCCACTGCGCCTGAGATTGCTCCGGCGCTGAGCTTGCCGACGGCTGACGGGTTCTGTTGTCCCTCCGGAGTGAAGTATTGGCGCACACTCTCATAGACCATAAAGTTCAAGCCGACGTATGGCGCCACGCCGGCAACCGTGGGTACTATCCCTCGATAGAGCGCCATGAAGCCACCCTCGGTCTTGTACATGATCTTCAGCGTTGCCCACATGCCTGGCAGTTTTTTCTCTACTTGCTCTTTCGTGAGACCTCGAAATGAGGCCGATTGGATCGATAATCGCGTTCGCACGATGTCCAGAGGGTATGTGACGGTAACTGAGGTGATGCCCGCTACTGCACCACAGCACAGTCTGCGGACTGGTGTGAGAGGCTCGCCAGGTGCGGGTTCGAAGTACTAGCAAAGAGCATATCAGCAAAACAAGGTGCCATGCGCAGATGAGTCAACACAACTCACAGGTTTGTAAAGATTGTAGCTGCCAAATTGTACCGCGCTGTAGGGCACGATGCGTATGCAATTCGTGCCATTCCCAGCCATCATTCCTTTGAAGCCCTCCTCCTTCCAAATCTTTCCCAATGCTTTCGGTATGCTCATCTTGTATTCTGTCCGGCCATTGGACTGCACTTGCAGCAGAATCTTCAACCTCTCCAATGGAGACACGACTGTTCGCGATACGGCGCCTGCCACGCCTCCTGCCATGAACGATGCTACCACGGCCTGCGAGACCCATGCCTGCAGACCACCTCCTGGCACCCCAGGCGATACGCCCGAGGGTCGCTCCATGCCTGGTTCTGCTGCGCCTGATGTATACTTCGGAAGATGTCGATGTCGTTGGAAATTGATGCTGCTATCACCGGCTATGATCGCGCTTCCATAGTGTCGCGCAGGTAGTCGTTGCGAGCGTCCAAGCCAGGACTAGAGGTAGGGAGTTGAACGAGTGTATTTGTTTCGTGCGCGTGTGGAGGGCGAGTCGCTGAGCTCGGTCGGTGTAGTGCTCGAGTCGTGGGAAATTTCATGAACGGGGTGAGTCGCGGTTCCTGCACGCTTCCGGTGTCCGGATCACGAGAGTCTCCTCTTGTATCTCGAATGGCGTCTGCAAATGCTACCCTCACGGAGACTGTGTGAACTTCGTTGCTATCGGAAGCTCAATGTCTAGGTCAGAAGTCCCCGAGTCAGTCCGGAACGCAGCCGAAACCACCTTCCACGCGGGTAAACGCGGAGGGCTGGATCGAGCGAATGTATTTCACGTTCAAGAACATATATTGATCTCGTCGATGATATTCAGAGGACTTGGGGACTTGTACGGCACATTTTGGATCAGCTGAGTTCATATTTAACTGTTAGCCGTCAAGATCTCGATTATGTAGGGGGGGAGTTTCTCGGCAGCTTGGTTTGCTCGACTGCTCGATGGCGACGTTGAAATGCATGGCGGGAAAAAATCTTCGGACGCATGAGAAATCCAACGGACTCGAATGTGAATTCAGTGTGGCTTCAGCCGCATCGTCTGTCTATCTGCGCCTTTGCGGCATCGTCTCACCACACCTGACCTCCGACCTGTTCCCTCCACGCCTCGTCTCAAATCCTCACTCCAGCGATTCCATCACCCTGCACGAATCCTCCGACCACCGTCCAACAATTATAACATAGGAAAGGTGCGTTCGGGTCCAAAAGAACATTTCTCGATGGTTAGACGACGAGTCCATCAGTGGCGGCGTAGGGCGGTACCATTCGTCGTCGTGCATGTCACACTGTATCCAGTCGTCGCATTTCCAGGCACACACGCGAAAGCCCTCGTGGACGTAAACGTCAACTGGAACGACCCATCGTCCGAGCTCTGGAACGTAATGCTCGCGCTGGCGTTGGACTTCGTGTACCCAATTCCCGCGCCGATCTCCATTGAGTGTGGGAAGATTTTGTAGCCGCCGCCGAGGCCGAAGGAAGAGGAGCCGGCTTGGAGGCCACCTGTGAGAAGTCAGCGGCGATTCAATCGAGTCGGACCACTACAACTGCGGCATTGCAGACGGAAATCAGGGTTGATGCTTACCTCCGAAAGACACGTCTTCCTGCCAGTTAATACCGCATCCGACGCCAATCTCTCCGAATGGGCTCAAATCGCCTGCGGCTGCGACTTGTGCTTGGCCACCAGTGGAATTTTGGGATCTTCCGAAAGTCGTGATCTCTACAGTGTTTGTTTCGTTGGTTTCCTCGCGAGGCTGTAAGTGGCCGTGTGTTTGGCCGTCGTGGGCAACGACGAGGCCGGCACAGAAGAGCGCGGTAAAGAGCGTAGAAGCGAACATCTTTTCTTTTGTTTCTGTGTCGTAGGGTCCAACGGTGTAAGGGAAACCGGTCGAATGAATGTGATGGTAGAAAGGATACAACCTACAATAAACAAAACGGCGGCCGCAGCACTTTATCAAGCACATCAACGATCGAGGAAGCCAGGGAAGATCATTTCCTGTCGGGCATGGGTTTGTCGTTGACGTCTTTTGATTTTCGTGCTATACCAGGGGCCCTAGCCAAACATCCCTGTCGAGCTCTGCGCACGAGGGAAAGTCGATGGTCCGATGGATGCCGAAATTAGGATGTGATCAGCCCTGGTCCGGAGCATCGGATCCGTGTCAACCCTCCTGATATAGGGAAGACAAGTTGCATCGCGATGCCGTAGCAGATACTTGTCACCGATGTCGTTTTTTGCAGACTGCATCTGAGAGTGTGAACGAGTCCAATGGAGCGCGATCTGTCCGCTTCAAGGACGAAGGAAAAACTGGTTTACAGATCCTGGTATTCGTCCAGCTCTTTCCTTCCGAGTGCATCTGTGACACAGCCACGCAAACGACTTCATCTGACGTGTGGTTCGATCATGCGCATGGAATCCCTCATCGCGATCCGCGGAATCTGACTGAGCCCTGAGGTGTGAAGTCAGACCTCTCACCTCCGCAATGGGATGATGAGCCACCATGCCGCAGGTCAAGGTCATCGAATGCTCATCGTCTCTGCGCGAGACCAAGCAAAAAGGTCGACGATATCGATCATGCTGCGCGACGCACCATGCGCGACTTCTCAAGACCTCAGTGCCGGTTCGAGAGCCAGATAGCGGAGCATGAGCGACCTCGAAAGACCTCCATCGACATCCCGAGAGCGGTCAGCCAGGAGACATGCCAGAGAAACCAGATGCCCACACCGTCCAGATTGTCTGCGGAAGAAGGAGAGCTTGTCAAGATCGATTCGAATCTGCTGTCACCGATATCAGTCGACTCGTCTGCCGGAGGGAGCCATCTTCTTCTGGAGATTCGTCTTGTTGCAATCCCGTGCTGCGCTCAAGTGACTGACGATGGAGGCGCCCATTCCAATCTTGTTGCCTGCGGAAAGCAAGCCGATCAATACGACGTGGAAAAAGTGATTTTGGAACGCAGATGTGGGTAAGCGGACGTTTATCTCGGTTGTGGCTTCGGGAGGAAGAATCCTTCTTGATCGTATTTCGGCGCGATCGTATTAACCGTATTTCTCGTTTGCGTCGTATGCAATCCGCAAACTCGTCATTTTTGGCCTCATTTCTGCGGGTGTCAGGACTCAACACAGTTAAGAACGAACGGATCTTCAACGAACGGCAGCGGCTGTGCAAAATGCTCCACAGTCGCGTGCGTCGTGTATCTCCGTTTGATCCTTCTGTCAACACGGCAAGTATCCATGGACCGCAAGATTTCCTATATATCTCCAATGCGCCTTCTTTCGACAATCCAACAGAACACCACACTTCCTTTCATCTCTGAGTTACGAGTGACTCCATTGCAACAAGCTCCTCTCAGCAAGTCGCCTCGTCTCCTTTCTCGACATCATAAGAATCTTCTCCTTCACCGCATACGACAAACACCATCATGTTACATGCAAGACAGGACGACGGTGGCCTTTCCGAATTCGAATTCTACAAGTACCAGCCCTCCTTGGTAGCAGCCATTATCTGCGTGGTTGCCTTCTTCATAATCACCACGATCCACATCTACCAGATGTTCCGCACTCGCACATGGTTCATGATCGCTTTCTGCATCGGTGGAATATGTGCGACTTTCCCCCTCTTTCCAAGGAGTCTTAAATCAAGCTGACCTCACCACAGTCGAGACCGTTGGCTATGTTGGCCGCGCAGCTTCTGCTGCTCAGGACGCTGATGCGTATACCCTTGGGCCATACATCATCCAGAGCATTCTCCTCCTGGTCGCTCCAGCTTTGTTCGCCGCATCCATTTATATGGAACTCGCACGGATCGTTCTCCTGGTCGATGGCGATCACGCCCTGCTCATCCGCCGTCGCTGGCTGACTCGCATCTTCGTGTCCGGAGACGTCCTCTCTTTCCTCGTCCAGGCAAGCGGTCAGTTCATCACCCATTCACCCACGAACGATCACCATGCTAAATACTCAACACAGGAGGCGGCTTACTCGCAGCAAGCAGCGACAGCGTCAGGACCGGCGAAAACCTCATCCTCGTCGGTCTCGCCCTGCAGATAATCATCTTCGGCTTTTTCGTCATCGCAGGCGCCATCTTCCACTTCCGCATCCGCAAAGCACCGACACTCAAGAGCCAGAGCTTGCCGTATCAGAAACACATGTGGAGCCTGTACGGCGTCAGCATCCTCATCTTCATCCGATCGATTGTGCGCCTCATCGAGTATGCTCAGGGATACAGCGGCTACATCCTGTCGAGGGAGTGGTATCTTTACGTCTTCGATGCGCTGTTGATGTTCGCCGCCATGGCCATTATGAGCTACATCCATCCCAGCGAGGTCAAGGCTTTGATCCGCGGTGGTGGAAAGGCGGCGAGGAATTTCATCTTCTTTCGCGAAGTCAAGGAGGGGGGTCAGGTTCAGATGATGCAGACGGTTTAGCTGCTGGGCGGAGGTTGAGTCAACAAGAGTGCGATGAAGAAGATCGTTGGGCGACACAGGACTTCACGATTACATGTCGAGCTAGTCTGAACTTTTGCGTATCTTACTGTAGAAATAGATAAACGAACCCAGATCGTGTTGCTTCACGAAATCAGCCTAGAAGAACAATGAACCAAGTAGGTTTATAGTAACGTTCTCGATTCAGTGCAGATGAAAGCTAGCTAAGCACATTTGAAGTTTCCTCTGTTCTCAAAAGCAGCGAATGGTTGGGTTGGGCGGTGAGGCGCAGTCTGATCGTATGCGTTGATATTGCATTTTATTGCGAGTCTCAAAACGACCTTCGCCGCGAATGCCTCAATGCTATGCCATGCCGTCCGTTCCCCCGATGCAAATGATACAGAAGACCCAATCTATACACCTCTCCTTGTCAAAAGTGGAGAGCCATGCAAATCCCACCAACGCCATCGCTAACAGTCACAAGTCCAAAATATCTTCACTCCAAGCCACGGTGCCAAAGATCCTCCTCGAGCCTCTCTGCTCAGTGGCCTCACATCTGCTTGTAATCCACACTCCTCTGCCGTCTCTGCTTGCCGTTATGTCGTCCCGGGTTGACCGGCTGGCGCATATATGCTCCATCACCATGACTCGCCGGACCTGTGGGGATGCCGTTCATATTGTTGTTGTTGAATGCACCATTACGCATGCCGTTGCTGTTGTTCATGTTGTTGTTGTGACCATTATTCGGCCACTGCTGTTGGAACTGCTGCTGATTGTTCCAGCCCATGTTTCCTCCGCCATTGTTCATGCCATTCATACCGCCCATGCCACCCATGCCTCCATTCATGTTCGGAAATCCCCCCATACCGTTCATCATACCGAATGGCATACCCATGTTTGGCATTCCCATGCCCATTCCCATTCCCATTCCCATCATCTGCTGCATTATCATCGGGTTGGCCATGCCGTTCATGCCGTTCATGCCGTTCATTCCATTCATGCCCGCGAACGCGCCAGGTGTGATGGCGTCGAGGGTGTTCTGGAAGTTCGTAGCCGGGTTTTGGTTTGCCATCATGCTCTTGGGAGCGGTGGGTGGCTGTGGTGCCGCGGACTTGCCCTGATTGGAGTTCGTCTTCCTCATGGCGGCGGGCGCTGTGGGTCGGCGGTCGTTTTCGAGCTCCTCGTCGGCATTGCGTTTGCGGGAATTCGACGTAGTTGATCCAGGAGAGTCGCCAGATTTGCTCACTGTTGGAGGTGCGCTTGGGGTTCCGGCGTTGTCTGCTGTCGGGGTTTGGGCTGGTGGACTCTTGGATGCCTCCTTGTCCTTACGTTGCTTATCGGCCTTTTTCTCATCTTGAAAGGCGATCAGCTTGGTAACAGTCTCGCTATCCGGCTCCAGCTTGTCGAGAAGAGCCTGCTCGCCGCAATTGGGACACACGAGATCCGCATCAAGGAGAGTGTTCTCGATGCAGTCACGACAGTACGTCTTGCCACAGCATGGAGTCTTGACGGGATCCGAGAAAGGACACTTGTCGATATCACATTCAAGCCCACGATCACGAAGTTCCTGATCGCCCTTTGCGACCTCTTTGACCTGCTCTGCATTCTTTGTACGCTCGTCTTGAATTTTCTGCCACGTCTTCTCGTCCGTCTTCACCCTCACATAACGACCAGCATCGTCCTTCCAGATACCTGCGTCCTGCTCAATCTCACCATTCTTGATGGCCTCAGCTTCATCATCAGGGATGTACTCAAGCATAGACCGTGGAATGCCAGTCGTCTTCTTTGCGCGAGGCTTGTTATCAAACGTGGGGTCGTTGTTGGTCGGGCAAGCCTGAATCCAATGTCCCTTGTTTCCACAGCGATGACACTCGTAGCCCGGAGGTGGAGGCTTGTCAGGCACGACAGCACTCTTGTGTTGTGTACGATGCATTACAGGCTTGTTCGCCGACTGCTCAAGGTCTGCGTTCAACTGAGTATTGCTAGCATTCATTACAGCTTGGAGTCTCTCCTGCTCCGTCATCGCCTTTCCTTCCACGAAACCACCATTCGTCGCGGCTCCATTGCTGGCAGCGCTTTTGCCGGTCGCTTCGATGCGATGAGAGTTCTTGGCCCGCACGGGCATTGAGCCTGTGACATAACGTGCAGCTCTGCCAGCACCTGGTCGTGATGCCGGCAGACGACGTGCGATGACTGTCGTTGATCTTGGTATTTGTGTTGTGTCGTCATCGTAGACTGGTGATGGATGTTAGCATGTGCTTTTCGTTTCTTCGTAAAGGAAGATCACTCACTCTCGTTCGTGTCGGATGTGTAGATGTCCAAGTCGGAATCCTTTCCGTCTCCGAGGCGAGCGATGTTCATGATCTCGCGCTTCACCTCGAAAACTGACAGACTGGTGCCATCGAAGTTGATCTGCAAAGCATCCTTGCGAGACTTGAATTTGAAGAAGATGGAGGAAGACATGATTCCGGGTGAGTGTTGCTCAGATTACCGGCGGCCAGAGTCTGTGATGCTGTCCTGATCCGGGAAAAGGCAGTGTTGTCTGCTACGCGCACGTGAGGGCAAGTGGGAAAGGCAGTGTACAGATGAGGAGTAGGCTGGACCTGCTAGCTCTGTGGCACGACCTCGAAAGGTGCTTTTGTATTTGAATAGCAGCTGCCTGCGACAACAAGCGAGGTTGTCTCGTCTCTTTTGTTTCTGATAAGGGGAGTGAGGCGCAATGAACCGAACGCAATGTACACTATGCAACAGCGGGTATCGAACGCAACGTGGACTCTTTCGAGTGAGAATGTCCCCAGTATCCTGATCCTCCTGAACCACCGTATTCTTTCACAGTCTCGCCGCCCAGTCTCAGTTCTTACCACTCCGTTAGCAGTGCGTACAGTCGGGCGTGCGGCGCCTTGGTCGTGCTTGCTTGAGGCGTTGCGAGTGCTGTTTCGGTCTGATCTTGATGCGCCGGATCGCTGGCGGCGTGCGCGATGATGGCTGTGATGATGTGGTGTATGAAAAGGAGGATGTTGATGGAAGGAGGATGGAGGTTGACGGAGCGGAAGAAGGGTTTGCGGCGCTTTGTCATGGAAGTGGCCCCGCCGTCTTCGGCAAGTGATGCACGTGCACAGGTGCTCAGCCGGAGCAAACTTTAAATACGACACGTGAACGCGAGCGCAACCTGGAAGTGCATCAAAGACTGAATTAGACATTGACAGACTTTCGTCCAGTCCTGACGCGGCACCTGAAAACTGTCTCGAAGGCGCAGTGAGTCCTGTCTGATCACTGACGCGTGACATGAACATCCGCATCGACGCGTCGTTTGAGCGTCAAGTGCTTGCCTTGAGTTTACGTCTCGCAGGGCAACTTCCACAAGGTATTTGGTCATCTCTTGTCTCCTATCTCGCAAAAGAAACGACGTCAACAGCCACCGTCACAATGTCTGCGAACAGCAGCACCGATGAGAATGATCCACTGGCATCAGCATCGACAGGCCACGATCATCTGACTGCCCTGCCGCTCGAGCTCCTCAACTCCGTCTCTTCGTACCTTTGGCCTGATCATGACCCCGATCTGGCCTTTCATCCTGAGCGCCGACTCCTCCCGTGCTGTCATTCCCTCGACTAGTACGTCACCCAATTTTGATCTCTTCAAGCGGAACGTACACTACTAATCTGCTCAGCCTGGCGGCGACCTCGCGGCATATGCGCGCCGCTGTGAACGCGTGGGCTCAGTCTTACCTTCTCCAGCACGCCACACTTACTGGCTTTCAACAGGCGATCAACATCACCGATACCAAGCAAAGCGACAATGCGCCAGAGTCTAACTCTTTCGATCAGGCAAATCGCCTGCGCGGCGTGTCCGGTCTATTGACCTTGTCCACAACGCGCTGCGTCTTTTGCGGCGATGACTCTTCATGTCGGAAAGCTATTTTCGCCAACGGTATCTGCTGCTGCGCCGCTTGCGATGACATTTTCTGGCCGGACAAAGTCACCAAGACAGCGGCCAGGTCGCAGTTCGCGCTGAAGGAATCGGATCTCTTCCCGAAGACTGGGTCTGGTATCGCCGGAGGGAGAGTCGCAACTCCAGGTCTACAGCATGGGACATACGTATCTCGGGGTTCTCCTGCGACCGTGTTCCTCAAGAACGAACTACAAGCCCTGGCGGATGGCCTTCATGGTATAGGGTGGGAGGTCGAAAGGTCAGAGAAGGCGATTCGCAGACGCAGCAAACGAGATGTGCGCCTGAATATCGAACACGATATGGCGCACAAGCAGATCGAGCTTCTTTACTCTCGATCAAATGACTTCGATGGATGGGCTCCAGGTGATGATGAAGATCTGCTATGCGATGCGCCAGAAGGCTGGTCGGATCTGTCCCAGGTGGTGAAGAGAAGGCTGCTTGGGGAGTTGCCAGGTGACTGGTTTGAAATGACCGTCGAAGAAAGGAAAGTGGCAGTGGTGGACATCTGTGAATTAAGAGAGGAACTGGAGAGAATAGAGCGGGATGCACAGAGAATGGCCAGGATGAAAGAGCAAGATGAGAGATGGGAGAGGCAGTGGCGAAAGGAGCAAGACTTTGAACGTCGGATCTTGGAGCAGGATGCGGCGATTGACTTGGAGCTCTTCAGTAACGAACCGCCGGGCTGGTTCGAGATGACCATCGCGGAACGATATAATCTCTTCGTGATCAGCAAGCTCGACCTCGACGCTCGAATCTCGAAGCAGGAGCAGGAAGCAGAGTGTGAGCTCTTCGGTAACGAACCGCCAGGCTGGTTTGAGATGACACCAGTGGAGAGGGAGGAACTGTTCGTCTTCAAAGAGGTTGTCTGGAATTGAGCGTCAGATCACGGAACAGCAGATTGAAGCTGGGTGGTATATGTTCAACAGCAAACCGCCTGGATCGCTCGAGATGAATATGGTGGAGAGGGAGAAGCTGTTCATCAAGACGCACTAAGAGGCAGCATCATTGTGCACGAACTACATAGAGCGACGTGTATCACACGGCCATTAGATCGCATACACCAACTTCTTCCCGCTCACCTTCCCATCTCTAAAGTCCTGAAGTCCCCCAAACACACCGTCCAACCCACCCTTCCTCGCCTCCACCGGATGTGGTGTCAATTGTCCCGCATGAAACAACTTCTCGCTCAACGCCCAAAACATCTTCGCGTGCTCAAAGTCCTCCTGGCTCGCCGGAAAGTGCTTGCCAAACTTGTTGAACTCCTCGCCGGTAATGGTGTAGCCCAGCGTTTGTTTGTTCTCGACATCAGAGCGAGTGTGCTGTGTCGGGAGGAGGTAGGTGATCGCGCCGCCTTTGGTTGAGATGGCTTCCTCGCAGATTTTGGGAGAGTTGCCTTCGGCGATGCAGTCGAGGGCGAGGGTGAGGGTGTCGGAGGTGTGGGCTCGGATCTGGGAGCGTCAGTTGAGTTGAGAGTCGTACGTTCGGAGGTTCTGACCTTTTTGGAGCATTCTGGGTCGTTGTAGTCGAAGACCTCTTCTGCTCCTAGGGATTTGAGGAGGGGCCAGTTGTGCTTGGATGCCGTGGCGACGACTTTCGCTCCAGAACTGGAGGCACGGTTAGCGAGCTTTAACGCAGAAGACTGTGCGGAATACTTACAGCACACCATATTGAATGGCCAGAGTACCTGTGGCGGTGCTGCCACCGTAGACTAGCAAGTAGCCGCCATACTTGCCCGATCCTGGCAATGGAAGGCCTAGGCTCTGGTACAGTGCCTGGCCACAGGTGATGACACCGGTATTGAGTGACGCAGCATCTTCAAAGCTCATGCTGTCCGGAATCTGCAAAGTAGAGTCAGCGATTACCCTTGCATAAGCTCGTCGAAATAATTTTCACCTTGAACGCAATGTCTCCTTTGACGACGCAGTACTCGCCGAAGGCACCTGGAACACATCATGAGCAAGGGCCTGGTAGTTTCACAGGACAAACTTACCATCCTCAGGCTCCGCCTCATTGCCACCATGCACAAAACCTGCAATGCGGTCTCCTTTCTTCCATGTCTTTGTCACTCCGCTGCCGACTTCTTCAACGACACCGCCTAGGACGATGTCAGAACTGCCAAATTCGCCATATACGAGAAGCCTTACTGAAGTCGACACCAACCGTTGAGCCCTCCTTGCCGACAAAGTCGATGTGCTTCCTTCACAGCAACAATCAGCACATGTCTCGGCATCGCAGTGGAGCGAAGGATGGAAGCTGAATCTCACCAATCCGTCGGATTCAATGCCACGGCCTTGACTTTGCACAGCACGTATCCGTCTCTCAGCTTTGGAACAGGGACGTCTTTCAGACCGGCTTTGTGGTCGGGCAGGATCTTGATAGCTTTCATCGTGCTTGGGAGTGACATTCTAGATGATCGTTTGAGTGAGCGTTGTATTGAGATGAGGTCGAGTTTCTTGCTTGGTCTGATCGAAAGGCGAAGTGAGACGAGGTGAGGTTGATTCATGCTGCCCTGATCTCCACTTCGACGTGAATGCACGTGGAGGCCATGACGTCGGATTAGCAGCATGAACCATTGAACATGAACGACGGGGGCGTGTTTCACTCGATCGTAAGGCGTATGTGATATGTTGAGTATTGAATGGAACAGAGCGGCGACCCATACCAATGTCCAATTCGGAGACACAAAAAGGGTACATCAGGAAGAGGAAGAGGAATCGTGAATCACACATTCATACACTCATACTTCATAACTAGGGTCCAAGCCTCGAAAGAGCGTGACAGCTCCGTCAAGCCCTCAAAGAATCGAGCTTCGAACTAGGTCCAATCGCAATCGGCATATGTATCGCCGCGGTACCGTATCAAAGCAAAGGTCCTCCGTCTGGCGTGTCCTTCTCAACGCTTTATCCATTGTTACTCCTCCAACACCTAGTAATTCCTACCACCCGGCGGTGGGCCTTGCGGCGGCGCATATCCACCATATGCTGGCGCCGGTGCCTGCACACCAGTGTTGTCCTTGCCATAGTAGCTGTTGTTCGCGCCGCCGTAGGTTGGCGGGGGTGCGGGGTTGTTCGAGTTGTTGTAGTATGGTTGCGTGGTCTGCATGTTCTGCATGTTGTTGCCGTAGTAGGGCTGCGCGGTGTTGTCGTTGCGGTTCGGTGTCTTGCCGAGAGCCCAGCCTGTTCCGCGGAAAGGCTGGCTGCCAGCCTTACGGCGACGACGGGCGGAGATGCATCTGAGGGTAGATGTTAGATGTTGTCGCATGAGGTGGTGGAAGCTCAACCTACGAGAAGACCAAGAAGAAGAGAATCGCTGCGCCAACAACCAGGCCGAGGACGAGCCATCTCGCCCAGCTGTTCCAGGTGCTGTATCGATTGCCGTAGCAGCGTCGGCCGCCGAATGCGGTATATGTGCAACTAGTCGCCATTGCGTTAGTTGAATGGACAGTGACGAAGGTGGATTGGCGCATCGGAGTCGCGCGACGTCGCGCAATGTATTCAGCGCATTTGGGATCCCTTCTGCAATTGTGCAAGCAAACACACTGCCTCGCGGCGACTCCACGAGGCGACGCAGGGCGATAGAGCTTACCGGACCTGTCTCTTCTCGAGATCGTGGCTCTCCATGGCGATAACACCCATTATGATGTTGATGTCTGTTGTAGTGTGGGATGTCGGACAAAGAGATTGAGGTGAATGTTGGTCGTTGGTCGTGGTCGCAATTGGAAATGCGGAGAGGATGTAGGTCGTTCTTTATGGCGTTGATCCAAGCAGCTGGGCGCAGCGTCAATGACGTGGTCGGAGCTGAGCCAAGGGCGATCTTGGATGGCTTGGATGAACGATGGAAGGCGATCTTGGCGAGAGGATATATGGTACGATGGGCGAAGTAGGATAGAGTGTCCCTTAATGGTGGATCGGATGCTACTGCTGCCTTGCTGAATTATGGAGGACGGCAAAATGTCGCCGTGCAGTGAATTGGCATCTCTTTGTATTTGTATTTGCAGGCATGTGATTGTTTGTTCAAGTGGCGCGACCTGACTGCGCCACGATTGCTTCGCCTTCGTTCCCAGCTCTCTGCCATGAGCCGGGCGGAGCATGACAACGACCGAGAGAGCATCGTTCTGGCCGCCTCGGCCTCCTCGTTGTCACCGTCAAAGATCATGTTCCTTCAGAGATTCGTCGACCACCACGAACCGAATCAGGATCCTGTCGTTGTGGCTGAAGCCCTGCATTTCGGTTCCCCAAAATCCCATGGACGATCCCGCAAATGTCAGACTATACCCAAAATATACCTAGCGTATGCCAGCACATCAATGTGTGTTGGCAATATGTATTTTCGCATTTCCGTCTTGTGTTCCTACTTGAGCTCAACTCCTCCTCAAATCCTCATGCCGTCCACTCGTAAAGGCGCATGACTGCTGGGAACTGCAATGCCGCGTCCTGGGTGCCCAAGAGCGACTCTCAGAGAAGTCATGGTGGAGCCAGGGGTAGCATCACCTCGAAACACGTCGAGTGGGGATATGCCGCGAGCGGAACGTTCAGTCTTGCAAAACACACAATGAGCCGATGGATGAGCTACACGGTGTCAAGCTGTATGGATACGCGATGGAGACGAGCTGGCATCCGTACACCACGTTTGAGTTGTCTACCAACGACTGTTCAACACCACCCGAACCAACTGCCCAAACCGCAACGATCAACACTTGCTCGCTCGTTCGCTTTGCTCCAGGGCACAAATGAAATACGGAACGAAAGACTGGGACAAGAAAACCTTTTGCGTCCCCAACAAGGAAATATTGCCATTGCTGGCTGCTGTCTTCTATGCGATGCAAGAACTCCAATCAACGCTGCAAGATTTCGTTTCTTCGTAAGTGGACCGGCCATGGATCCCGGGTGGTGCCTCGTATGACTCGGATGAATGGTAACTTCTTGGTCAAGCGGAAGGCCGCGCGCGTCCGTCGCGTTTACTTATTTGCTCTGGCGATGAGCCATTGCAGCACGGCATCCAGGTTGGTCTCTTCTTTGGCGCTGATGCCGTAGCAACTCACTTCGCGCTGAGTAACGGTCTTGAGATTCAGCGCTTCGATCAGCTCGTCGACACCGGCGTGTCCAGACAGGTCGGACTTGTTGCCGAGGACCAGGAGCGGAATGCCCTCCATGGCGGGCTTCTCCAGTAGGATGTGGAGTTCCTCTTTGGCTACCGGTAGTGCCTCCTTGTCGGCGGCATCAACAATGAAGCTATGAAGAATGAGCATCTCTGGTGGCAACCAGACTCCTCATAGAACTCACACAATAGCGTTGACGCCGCGGCAATATCTCTCCCACATAGATCGAAATCGAGGCTGACCACCAAGATCCCAGCTACCTCACATTAGCCGTTCGCATCGACCATCGCGACAACGTTACAGCCTCCCGACCGAACCTCGACTCACCACTTCAGAGTCACATGGCCTTTCTGTACACGTTTCATATTGAAGCCGACAGTTGGTATCGAGCTACACGGCCACGTCAGTCAAGAGCAACACAGTCGCTGAAACGACATGTCCGCAGCAACTTCTGGTCGTTGCATTCCCAGGAACTCACTCAATCGTGAACTCGCCACCCTAAATCGACACATCAGCATTCACATCTCGCTTACGAACGAGGGAGGCTCGGACTCACCGCCAGGACTCTCAGTAACGATGTCTTGCCAGCGTTCTGAAGCCCGATCATGGTAATGTCCATTTCGGTCGCCCTGAAGGCACCGCATTAGCACCACGGCCCAGCACAACAGTTCTTTGGATACTATCGACATCCATCGGCGACGGCGGCAAGGAGTCTTCGAATGTTATCCGCCGGCATGATATCGCCAAGGCAACAACATATTGGACAGATTCGGAAGGAAGAGACGATGAGGACATACCAGAACAGGCTGAGCAGCCAATCATAGATGCGCTTGAAGATGCCGACCATGCTGGGCAGCGGCGGAGCGGAGCGCGGAGTGCGCGGTGGCGGGTGGAGACTGGCGGCGGCGGTAGCGACGGCAGAAGCGCGGAATGGTCGACTATCGGGATCTAGCGGTGAATCGCAAAGATGGTAGCGAGTGGGAAGCACGATGAGTCTCGGTACTCAATCTCCTGGTGCAGCAAAGTGAGGATCACAACTCAAGGGTTCCCGGTCTGGAAGCGTTGCGGCCGGTGTTGCTTGATGCGGGGCGGAGCCTGCCGTCCGGCGCTGGCAGATGAGGTGAGGTCGGGTAAGGCTGTGATGAACGGGTAGAGATATGCAGAATGTAGTGTGAGTCGACAGGAGAACGATGTCGAACAATGCAAAATCGATCACGTTATCCGTCCTGCGTTATCTCGGCGAGTGTGGGATGTGGTGGGTAGGACGTCGAGAAGACCGCCCGCGCATGTGATGGACTTGGTCTGCGTGCTAGTCAAGATTGAGGTGTGGTGCAACGCTTTTGCAGGGTCCAGTCGGCGGGCGGGCTCGGGTCGGCTCTGGAACCAACTGACGGAAGGAAGCAAAAGTTTATCCTGGAGAGCATTTTGCGATCTCGAATGTCAATCATTCCGACTGCTCACCATACCCTTGGTCTTCCTTCTCCTCGTTAGCACAAGCTGTGAACAAGATCAACATATTCCGATCTTGCTCGTTGTACCCACGACATGAGGTGCAACTAATTTCAAACCTCCACTCTTTGTCATTCATCCGCCATGGCGCCCACATCGAAAGCCACCTCGAATAGCAAATGGACGGAACAGTACGACACACTTCGCCGTGAGGAGCTTTTCAGAAATCCACCAAGCAAGAAGACTGCATACCCCGAACTTGCCGAAGCCATCCGCCCCCACGTGGACTCTTTCAACACAGTATTCGCTGAAAATGGCCAACTACAACATGCGCTCAAGGACATTGGGACGAAGACGTTCCTTGATGGCAATGGTCAGCAAAATGAGGAGGGTGGGAGACGGAATCGGCTACAGGTTCGGGTGAAGGAAGTCTTTCTTGAGAAGCCTCAATTACCATCGTCCAACAAGCTCGAGGGTCGGAGAGAAATCTTGCCAGTGGAGTGCAGAGAGCGACATGTCACATACCGAGGGAGATTTCGTGGGCGATTCGAACACAGAGTCAATGGTGGCGAGTGGAAAGAGACGGTACGAGACTTTGGTAACCTGCCAGTCATGTTGCGGTCAAATCGATGCCATCTGGAAGGACTATCACCGAGAGATCTGGTCAACAAGAGAGAAGAGACGGAAGAGCTGGGAGGATACTTCATCGTCAACGGGATCGAGAAGCTGGTCCGAATGTTGATCGTCAACCGGAGGAATTACCCAATGGCCATCATCAGACCGTCGTTCGAGGGTCGAGGCGCAACATACACAAAATACGGCATACAAATCCGATCAGTGCGACCGGATCAGACATCACAGACGAATGTCCTCCACTACCTCAGTGATGGGAATGTGACTTTTCGATTCTCATGGCGAAAGAACGAGTTCCTGGTTCCGGTATTGATGGTGTTGAAGGCATTGACGGAGACGAACGATCGCGAGATCTTCGAGGGCATTGTTGGGCCAGCATCAAGTAAGGGACTTGACAGCAAGCAGTTCGTCACAGATCGTGTCGAGCTATTGCTGAGGACATACAAGGCATACAACCTACACGGCAGATCAAAAACAAGGGCATACCTGGGATCGAAGTTCCGCGTTGTGCTTGGTGTACCGGAGGATCTGAGCGACGAGGCTGCTGGAACGGAATTCTTGCGGAAAATTGTCATGCCGCATCTGGGCTCTTACGAGGTGACGGAAGCCAACGATTCGGACAAGTTCAGGATGCTCATCTTCATGATCCGGAAACTTTATTCCCTGGTTGAAGGCGAGTGCACGATCGATAATCCTGATGCCGTCCAGAATCAGGAGATTCTCCTACCTGGTGCGCTTTACGGAATGATCATCAAGGAGCGAATCGAGGAATGGCTCACGTCGATCGGACTGAGTCTGCGGGAATGGGGACGATCAAACAACTGGCCTTCGTTCAATAGTCGAGATTTTGACAAAGACTTCATGCCAAAGATAATACGAAAGACGAACGAAAACCTCGGACAAGCACTGGACTACTTTTTATCGACCGGCAACCTGGTTTCTCCCACCGGTCTGGACCTGCAGCAAGTTTCTGGTTTCACAGTCGTGGCAGAAAAGATCAACTTCTTCCGATTCATTGCTCACTTCCGCATGGTGCATCGTGGTAGCTTCTTTGCTCAGCTGAAGACGACCACAGTTCGAAAGCTGCTTCCGGAAAGTTGGGGCTTCCTGTGTCCTGTCCACACACCTGATGGATCGCCATGTGGTCTACTGAATCATTTAGCACACAAATGCAAAATCGCAACTGAGAGCATCGATGCATCAGGTGTTCCTGGTTTGATCTCGCAGATGGGCGTTGCCAGCGTCTCTGATGCTACTCTCGAGGACAGTGTTTCAATACAGCTAGACGGACGAATACTCGGCTTCTGCTCGCCGAAGCAAGCCAAGCTCATCGCCGACACGCTACGATACTGGAAGGTTGAAGGAAATCAAGGTGTCCCGACCGAGCTCGAGATTGGCTACGTCCCGCTGTCCATCGGCGGTCAATATCCCGGTGTCTACATGTTTTCGCAAGCGGCAAGGATGTACAGACCTGTCAAGTATCTGCCGTTGGAGAAACTGGACTATGTTGGACCTTTCGAACAGCCGTTCATGTCGATTGCTTGCACCGAGCCTGAGGTCACGTCGGGAGATTCCACGCATGTGGAATTTGATGTGACGAATATTCTCTCCATCATCGCTAATCAGACACCCTTCTCAAACCAGAACCAGTCTCCAAGAAATATGTACGTATGAACTAAGCTAATATCAGCCCTAACCTTAGCGCTAATATTATTAGGTATCAATGTCAGATGGGAAAGCAAACAATGGGTACGCCAGGTACAGCACTGAAGTACAGAACCGACAACAAGTCATACCGATTACAGACTGGCCAGACGCCAGTTGTACGAACACCGAAGCATAACGAGTATGGTCTGGATAACTTTCCCAATGGCACCAATGCTGTTGTGGCTGTCATCTCATACACCGGCTACGACATGGACGACGCCATGATAATCAACAAATCCGCTCACGAGCGAGGCTTCGGATATGGTACAATCTACAAGGCAAAGAAGATCGATTTGGCTGCCGAGAGCAAAGCAACACGTGGCGGGCGCGGTGGTGCAATAACAAACATGTTCGGTTTCGCACCTGGTGCTGTGGTCAAGTCATCGTGGCGAGAGACATTGGACGACGACGGCCTCGGCCGTGTCGGCGTCAAGCTACAGGAAGGAGACCCTGTGGCATCTACATACTCTGTTGTCAAAGATCCACTCACCGGCGAATACGTCAACAAGGACGGCATCTCGCACATCCATCGCTACAAGGACACGGAAGCAGGCTACATCGAAGAGATTAAGATGATCGGCAACGAAGCCGGCACCAGCGACCCATGTCAGGCCATCAGCATTCGCTATCGCATTCCTCGGTCCCCCGTCATTGGCGACAAGTTCTCTTCCCGTCACGGTCAAAAAGGTGTCTGCTCTCAAAAGTGGCCGACCATCGACATGCCTTTCACTGAATCCGGCATGCAACCCGATGTCATCATCAACCCTCACGCTTTCCCTTCCCGTATGACAATCGGCATGTTCGTCGAGTCCCTCGCCGGCAAGTCCGGTGCCCTCCACGGTCTCGCACAAGACTGTACGCCTTTCAAGTTCAAGGACAAGGAAGGCGAGACGGCAGTCGAGTACTTCGGCCATCAGCTCAAACGCGCGGGCTATAACTACTACGGCAACGAACCGATGTACTCAGGCATCACAGGCGAGGAACTCGCAGCAGACATCTACATCGGAGTTGTCTACTACCAACGTCTGCGACACATGGTGAACGATAAATTCCAGGTCCGAACGACGGGTCCTGTGACGCCTCTCACTGGCCAACCGATCAAGGGTAGAGCAAAGGGAGGTGGTATCCGTGTGGGAGAAATGGAGCGCGACGCTCTGCTCGCTCACGGAACGGCGTTCTTGCTCCAAGATCGACTGATGAACTGCAGCGACTACACGAAAGCGAGTATCTGCAAAGCTTGTGGGAGTTTCCTTTCGACGCAGCCGAGTGTCAACCAGTCATTCGCGAGGAGGAGGGAAGGTGGGCGGGTGCGGTGTAGGAGGTGTAGTCGCCAGGCGTCAACGAAGGACCCGAAGAGTTTGTGCTGGGAGGATAAGAAGGGGAAGAAATGGGTTGGTGGGGATGAGGTTACGACTGTTGCTGTGCCGGGTGTGTTGAAGTATCTGGACGTGGAGTTGGCGGCGATGGGGATCAGGATGAAGTTCCAGGTCGGGCCTTGAAGTAGATGGACGAGCTTCACGAGATTTTTCGCTCTATGGTCTCGGCCGGCGCTGTCGAGACTTTGCTGTGATGATGATTTGAGTCTAGCATGTCATAGCGGGCCATCATTCTTGAGCTGTCTGTGAACAATTCTCGACTTCAGCCGCACCTTTGTGCGTACCATCATCGACGCGTGAGCCTCTGATTTGCAGTCAACAGGCCGCGACAAAGACAAATGTCCAGTCAATCTGGCGTCGTTGGTGTATTAAGGAGCACTGACAGCGGTGATCGGTAGTCTCGACGTACGTCTCGAAAGCCTTCCGTACGGCTTCACAATAATTTTATTAAGTCCACGTTCAAGTGTGGCGCACGTGAACGCACCCAACGAGACGGAGGTTCTGCACTTCGAGAGAGCGTAGCAGCGTATCAGATGATTCGCATCGCTTCCGTCACCCGCTTGCCAGCATCGCACAGCCACGTTTCTCACCCTCCTGCCCGTCATCTTATTCAAAAGTAGTTCGTGCGGGAGCTTTATGATTCTATGCCTTTAGTCAACGCGACAAGCAATATTCTTTGCCCTTTACCACAGTACTCAATCGATCAACATCGTTCGCTATTCAACATCGTCCACTTCCAACACAAGCATCAACAGCCAAGCCAAAGAAAGTCGCCATGGACACCGATGCCAAATTGACGTTGATCTCGATGATCGTCGCGATCCTCATCTGTGCGGCGGGATACGTCCACTGGAAAAATATCAAAGGTACGTACCCCAGAACCTTGCGCATGTCTGTCCTCCCTAACCTCCCCGGGTGTTCCATTCAGCTCTTGCAGCCCGCCTCATTCGTCGACGATCTTCAACACGACCTCGGCCGCTGTCGACGCCCGCTCGCCAACGACGTGCGGCGTATCGAATGGAATGGGAAGTCGATCACGACTCTACGCAATGGATCTTTGGCTCACCTCGCATGGTTCGAATCCTCAACACCGATCCATCTGGCTCAGGCAACGGACGGAACGACAGTCACTTCGGAGCCATCTCAGACTTGGAAAACCAGAACGGGTCTTAATAACAGCGCGCGTGCGACTTCTCCGAGGACATCAAGAGTCTGAGATCGGACTGCTTTCGTCATGTCGTTCTACTGTGCGTGTACAGACAGAACTGGGTGGTCGTGAAGGGCGATGGCTCGAGATAAATATCCATCGAAAAGAGGGGCGCTGTTTTATAGATCTTGCTTGGTGTATTGTTCCTGTTCGTCTCGAATTGCTTCGGCCCGTCTTCTTTCAAGTCCAAGTTCGCGTGCAAATGATCCTGCTAAACATCATGAGTATCGTCGCGCATCACACATAACATTATCGTAAGCTTCCCCACCGTACTGTGCAATACACTCGCTATTCCTCCGCTCGCGTGTACTTCGATCGCTGACGCCACTTCGCTCCATACCTCATAACCGCGACGGGCACTGGCGCCAGTGCCAGGCTCAAACCTGCCAGGCATGTAAAGGCCGGGCCCATGCCAAGCTTGTCGATCAAGGGCTGTGCCGCCAACGGCAAGAATGTTCCCATCAAGCATCTTGTAACGATCACAGCCGTCATGGCCGACGCACTGTACAGTCCGAACGCGTCCACGACGTAGGCCATCAGAGGGAGCACCGAAAGCATGAGACTTGCACCTAGGATACCAACGGCAACGAGCATGGCGGCCAAAGGAAGGTGCACATCCGCCGCCCAGCCATAGTAGAGAATTGCCACTGGAAGGAGGAAGCCACCTGCAATGGCCAGTGGGAGTCGGTGTTCGGGCAGGCCAACGCCGTTATTCTTGGATCGCATGTGGATGTAGATTCGGTCGAGACCGCGGTTGCAGAGCACGACGCTGACGACGGAACCGGCACTGAATGAGACGAATGCTGCTCCCGTAGCGGCGGCGGAGAGATGGTATTGATCCTCAAGAATGTCGGGCAAGGTGACGGAGATGACGTAGAAGTAGGTGTAAGAGACCGATCCAAAGATGCTCATCGCTTGCAGAACGCCAGAACCGCAGAAAACCACAATCGGACGCATGATGGACTCCCAAACTTTGCCAGTTTTCTGGGAGCCTTCAAACTCGAACCTCGTTTGTAAGAATTCGTTGCCTGTCTCTTTGCGCAATCTCGCGGCACGTCGGGCGAGGATTGGAACTTTGAACGTTTCGCGGAAAAGCGTGAGGAAGCAGATCTCGCAAGCCATTGCCAGACCAGCACAAATCCACAGCATTTCTCTCCAACCAAGAGTCTCGGCGACAGCACCGCTGATAGCCGGACCGATGGCACCTCCCATAAGTGGTGCAAGCATGATGAAGCTCATTGCTGTTCCTCTTTCCTCGGAGACGAACATGTCACCAACGATAGATGGGTTGAGCACGTTCGACGCGACTGCCAATCCTGTCAGAAATCTCGCAGCGATCAAGACGGCAGAAGTCGGTGCAAAAGAGGCCAGTAGAGTGGCGGCGATGAATAACATGTTGGCACCATTCATGACGGGATATCTGCCAAAAATTTCGGATAGCGGAGCAAGGAATAGTGGACCTGCAGCCTCGCCGAGCTCCCAGATGGTGACGAGCAGTACACTTGAGGATTTGTCTGGATGCCCGTCCAGGTCCTTGACAATATGGCTTGCGACAGGAACTACTGCGATACATGTGAAAGTACTGCAAAAATTTGTCAGTGGGTGCAAAAACAAAGGTGCATCTCAACAAACATACACCGTGAAAGCGGTAAAAGCGAGCAATGCGACAATCCCATATTTGTATGCATTCGACCAGTCCATTGGGTTCGCCTCGTCGCCATTGGGGTCGAAATCGACAATATTCTTCGCATTGGCGTCATCGAACCCCGGCTGTCGGTTATTGTTGTTTGCCAACAAAGGCGACGTCTCGCTGGGTTGCCGCGACATTGCGGACTGTGCGGTCGCGCGGCGAGTGTGGTTTCGCGAAGAGAAGTACTGTGAGAACTGATTTGATGAGAAAGCAGGGAACAATAAAAGTTGTCGGGTGAGGTTGTCCTTTGTGGGTCCCCTGCTGACGGATCCTTGCCCCAGACAAATTGAGTTTTCGTCTAGTTTCGGACGGCAGCGCGCGCAGAGCTCATGAAGATTCCTTGGCAGTTCTCGATTGATTGAGTGTCATCTTCGCGACAGGGTTGAGCCAGCAATGGTATAGCCTTCAAGTAAGTGTGGCCAAGCCGTGCATTGTGACACTGTGAAGACGCGTGTTCCAGTAGCCATCTCCCTAGAGCATGGAAAACGGTCGAAGGCTGCTGACAGAAGTTGTGAGATCACCGTTCGTCCTTTGAAACGCGGTCTGTAGCGATACGCTGGGTCGCCGGACACGCTTACATGTTGCAGTCGCTGTCGAGAAGATGCCACTCGTTCGTGCCATGGTACTCGATGCAGTCGGAGATTGGGATGAATGCAGCTTGAATCCTTGTAAATGGTTGACCCGGTCCAACCCAGAGCGTTGTGGAGGCGTCAGCGCGTGCCCATGGCGCCATAGTGTGAGCGTTTAGCAGCCAACGTGCTCGATTCCAGTGGCCTGTTATGTTGAGTCCTGAAATGTTGGCAGCATCATCGTTGAGCGTTCAACTTCTGAGCCACGAGGCTGAACATTGCCACGGATGACATGAACAAGACGAGATTGTAGAACTATTGTCGTTAGACTGACTCTGAGCGTAAAGCTTCTGTTCGACGCACGGCATTCCTCGAGTATGCACTCTCTTCGACTTCTGTTCGAGCCTCGACAAACAGTCGGCGGAGGTTCGGCAGGTTCGATGGCTGTACTCGTGGTCAGAATTCGCAGAAAGAAGCAAGGGAAAAGGAACACAATCTTTACCATACTTGTACACTTGAGCAAGCGTCGGCGGGAAGACAGTGATGAATGGATTGTTGTAGAGAGGAGGATAATGAGCAAGAAACGAGGATTCTCTAGAATAGAGGAAGCTCCCACGGTCTTGGCGCATGTTGTTGTCCCGAAGCTTTGTGGCCCCAACCCTGAGAACACCTCGTTCAAGATTCACGCGCATGTTGTACAAATCGTCACCGCGGGCAGCCACTTCATCACACCGCGATATACCTCACACTCCTCTCTGGAAATCTCGTCTACTCCGTCAGTCTGCCATATTAGCTTCCACCGAGCCGGGCCGAACGGACACGGAGGCACGAACACAATAAGAAGCACCACCCCGCGATACTTGGACTGCCTGCTGAAGGACGATCACCGGTCTCACAATAACCACAGGGAGGAGGAAGCGAGATGGCAGTCAACAGACTGCGCAGTGCGCTGGGAACAGCAAGGAAGGGAGAGACATACGAGCTGCGGGCGGGTCTAGTCTCGCAATATGCATGGGAGCGAAAGGAGTCAATACAAAAGACCATCATGTCCATGACATTGGGAAAAGACGTGTCTGCATTGTTTCCTGATGTGCTGAAGAACATCGCCACCCCCGATCTGGACCAGAAAAAGCTGGTGTACCTTTACCTCATGAACTACGCAAAATCACACCCTGATCTGTGTATCCTGGCGGTCAACACCTTTGTTCAGGATTCAGAAGACCCAAATCCTCTCGTCCGAGCCCTCGCGATCCGAACCATGGGATGTATAAGAGTAGAAAAGATGGTGGACTACATGGAGGAGCCGCTGCGGAAGACACTCAAGGACGAATCGCCATATGTACGCAAGACAGCAGCACTGTGTGTGGCAAAGCTATTCGACCTGAACCCAAGCCTGTGCATAGAAAATGGATTTCTGGAGACACTACAAGAGATGATTGGGGACAGCAACCCTATGGTCGTTGCGAACTCGGTAACTGCTCTCGCCGAGATTACAGAGACAGCACCGGAGACAAGAGCATTGGTTGTGACAAGTCAAATGTTGAAGAAGATGATGCTAGCCTTGAATGAGTGCACAGAATGGGGAAGAATCACAATCTTGTCGACACTTGCAGACTACAAGGCGGTGGACAGCAAGGAAGCGGAGCACATCTGTGAGCGAGTCAGCCCACAATTCCAGCATGTCAACCCCTCGGTGGTTCTGGCAGCTGTGAAGGTCGTGTTCCTTCATTTGCAGCACATCGAGAACCCGGCACTGCACGCCACATATCTCAAGAAGATGTCACCTCCGCTGGTCACCCTCGTCTCAAGCCAGCCGGAAGTGCAGTATGTGGCTTTGCGGAACATAGACTTACTGCTGCAAAAGCAGCCTGGAATTCTGGACAAGGAGATGCGCGTCTTCTTCTGCAAATACAATGATCCGCCATATCTCAAGCTCACGAAACTTGAAATCATGGTCCGAATAGCGAACTCCCAGAATGTCGACCAGCTGCTGGCAGAACTGAAGGAGTACGCCATGGAGGTCGACATGGATTTTGTGCGAAAAGCTGTCCGTGCGATTGGACAAGTTGCGATCAAGATTGAGGAGTGCGCTGAGAAGGCGGTGAACGTTCTGCTCGAACTTATCAATTCGAAGGTTGGGTATGTTGTGCAGGAGGTCGTCGTGGTGATCAAGGACATCTTCAGGAAGTATCCTGGGTACGAAGGGATCATCCCAACGCTGTGCCAATGCATCGACGACCTGGATGAGCCGAACGCCCGAGGTAGCTTGATCTGGATCGTAGGAGAATATGCAGAGAAGATTTCGAACGCTGGAGACATCCTGTCAGGATTTGTCGAGGGATTCAACGAGGAGTTCACACAGGTGAGTATGTTCGTGGTCTCTTGAGAGCTCTTTGCTGACAATCTTGCAGACCCAACTACAGATCCTCACAGCAGTGGTCAAGCTCTTCTTGAAGAAGCCTGACGAGTCGCAAGGCCTTGTGCAGAAGGTCCTCCAGGCTGCCACTGCAGAAAGCGACAACCCAGATATTCGGGACCGCGCATACGTGTACTGGCGACTGCTCTCCTCCGATCCACAAATCGCGAAGAACATTGTTTTATCCGAACGACCTCAAATTACCTCTACCATTCCTGTTCTGCCGGCACCACTTCTCGAGAAACTCCTTCCGAACCTCTCGACCCTTTCCTCCGTCTACCACAAACCTCCTTCAGCGTTCCTTGGCCAAGGTCGGAGCTCCGCACTACAAGAAGCCGCCATCGAAGAGGCCAAGCAGAACGCACGAGAGAATCCTATCGCGGCCGCGGCAGTATCAGCTGCAGTCGCCGGGACCGCCGCGCCAGCAGCACCGAGTAACGCTGAGAACTTGCTGGACATCGATTTCGACGGTGCAGCGCCAGCTTCCATGCAGAATGCGCCGGGAATGGGTGCGTCCGGCTTGGAAGGTCTGTCAGGCACGCCACAAAGGGTTGCCAGTCCTGCCATGGGATCGGGAGGCGGATTTGCAGATCTCATGGGTCTGGCAGATGCCCCTCCTGTGACTGCAAACGGTGGCGGAGGGAGCCAGGATCTGATGAATGGATTCGCTGGAATGGGCATGGATGATCAGCCGCCACCACCGCAGGCGCAAATAAATGGAGGCGGGGGAGCCAAGAAGACGAACGCAGACCTGCTGGACTTGTTTTGAGGTCGATGAAAATGCCACGAGCACGAATTGACATCTAGCCATGCTCTTCACATTGACCGCGGGTGTGCCTTACCTCCGCTCCGCCAGGACATTCTGCCCCCAGAACCACCCAGCTCAGCGGGCTATCCGGCGCCGGCACGCTCTATCTGAGTCCAGCACGACACACTCGTGGCCAGCAATGCAGTCGCTTGTGCGCCTATCACGCCTGGCGCAATCAGCACGGCCTGCCGGACGCTTGAGCCGTGTTGAAGAGCTACTGTGTAGCAATGCGAAGACGCATGCAGGTTGCTTGAGTGAGGATGCTTCAGGGTGCATCGCGACGGTCGGGTCAGAGGAATCAATACTAGCACTGATATAGGCCCAAATCAAGACAGACAACCGACGCTGCTTGCACTCTCGCTTTCAGGCCGATTGGACTTCAAAGAGAATACACTGGTACGATAATGACGAGACGTGAACATGCTAATGTGCCCAATAGCTAGCGAGTCTGGACCTCGAAATCGACTCGATGGACATGCTTTGCCCCAGCTTGAACTACACAAAAGGAGGTCGACGCATCCATCGCACCTCGAGCAACATCTCTCAAGAATCTTCACGCCTCACTAGAGCCGCGCCGATGAGGTCCGACAACTTGCCCTCTCCAGATCCCGTAGCTCCTTCCGCGGCGCCGACTTCTCCATCAACAACCCAAACGAATGCTCGTCTTTGAACTCATCCTGGCCACTCTTCCAACTCCACGCTCGATCCTTCTCTTCGCCATTGCTGATGCCTTGCAGTACGTTGAGCATATATTTGCCAAAGTTGGGAAGAAATCTAGACATCACGATCAGCAGAGTCCACTTGTCGGGGCTTGAGATCTTACTTGTACGCATGGAAGCTGCCACCGACCGCGAGATACAGATTGCTGAGTTTCTGATGCGGATGCTTGCACATCAACCAGTCCTCGCTAGGCGTCTGTGCGTCCCAGCAAATACGCCAGTAATCAGCCTTCTTATCCTTCGCGAACGACGGCAGAACCTTGGATGTGATGATGTTTTCAGTCTCCCACTTTATGGCCTCCGGAACTTCGTACTGGCTCTGATTTGCGGGAGGCATGGTTATCTTCCGTCCTGAGGGAGTGATGACTGTGTTGTTCAACGTCCGTTGGGAGTTAGAATACTTCAGCAATTGGTTGGATTGCGACGGAGGGATCACTTCGCCTTGGCCGCCATACACCATACAAGGCAACTTCGAGTCCGTCAGCTGGGTCACTTCTTCGGAGGATACGCGGTAATAAGCTGCAGCAATGCCCGTTGCTTGAACTTGTCCTTCAATGCGATCCTCTTCTGGAATGCCCAGGATGTCTTCCACGGGTGACAGGAGACTGCTTGTCCAAGCTCCAGTGGCGAGGATGACCCTCTCCGCCTTGAAGACTCTGCCATCCTCGGTCTTTGCTCCTTCCACCCTTCCATTCTTCTGGTCCAACAGAAATTCCGCCACTTTGCCGGTCACCCTTCTCACACCTTTCTTCTCCGCCGTCTCCAAGAATCTCCTCGTCGCACTCGCCGCATCGCACCATCCAGCCTCAGGATTGAAATACGCACTCCTGAACCCATCCGTGTCGGTATCTTTCAACACCTCCCACCTTGCCGCCAAGTTCTCCAACCCCACCCTCTCCGCCTGCGTCGACCCACGCTTCGCAAACGTCTCGAGGATACGATCGGACAGCGTACTGCCTTTCTCATCGAGCATCAACCATCCGACTTTGTGGAAACATGGACCCAGCTCGATGCTCCAGAACCAGGAGTGGATGGCTTCGCATGCGAGGTCGCAGTAGAGCGAGTTCGGATAGTCGGTGCGGATGATGCGGTTGACGTCGATGGCGGCGGCGGGATTGTGAAGTGAGGCAGCAGAGTCGAGGATTGTGATTTGTGAGGGGTTCTCGTGGGTTTGGGCGAGGTGGTAGGCGGTTGAGGTGCCGAACGTCCCGGCGCCAATGATGAGGATCGAGGAGTCCATTGCAACACTGCTTGCTTTTATGATCAGGACACGATTTACTGGTCATCAACTCGACGTATATACAGGTCGCTGGCAACCCCGCAATGCAGGATCCTTGTCAGAAGTGGAGAGGGTCGACCAGATGCACAGCGTTCAGCAAGCTTCAGTGGTCGGACCGAAGGACTGCAGAAAACTACCCGTGGGTACACAAAGAATACACGAAGAAGCTCTTGCTGACGGCTGCTCATTGTGTTCTGGCTGCATTTACGCCTCAGCGCTAGCGTCGCAGACTAGAGCAAATTAGCCTTGAAAGGCAAGGTGCGCGTCAGAGTGAGCCAAACATCGAGTTTGCAACAAGAGAAGACGCAATCGTTAAGTTGTGTTATAGGCCCGCTAAAAACAGTAATTCGAACCGATCACGAAGGATACCAATTCGACTTCTTCCACCTCTATGGTCAACATGCTGACCGGCTGTCCCAGCAAAATCCGGCATCATGCCGCCTCCTTAGAGGGTTTCCGCAATCCCTGGGGCTTCCACCGGCAATATGCGAGCTGCACGATGTTCTTCGAGTGCATGCTGCAAAGGAGGACTTTGTCGGCCAGCTTCGAGGTCGAATCGGTGGGATAATTGCGCAGGGTTGCGGTATCGAGCCAGAAAGACGAGGAGAATCATTTCGACCAGCTCGTGCCAGAGCATAGATTCGTCTCGAAGTATGCTTGCATGGTGTGCGTTGTTGCGCGGAGTTTGGAGAAGGGGTTGTCGTCGGTCGGAACGGCGAACGATGAAGTCTGGGAGACACATCAGTCAGTGGACGGATCTTCACAAGTATTGGCTAGGTCACATACCCTGCAAGATGCCCGACTTGTGAGCGAGCAGAGCGATGATGCCAAGTATCGTTGCCAAGAGGCCAAAGATCAGGGTGAAGGTTGTACCGAGCTGCATTGTGGGCGATAGATAGCTTTGAGGGGTACTGTTGTTCTTGACTGACTCGCAGAAGTTCTACGACGGGGCGTGTGTTGGTTGTTGGAGCCAAATGCACGGAGACACAACGTTCTATTGCACTGATCTTTGTCGTTGGAAAGTGTAAGCGCCGCGAAGCCGAATGAACAGCAATATCAGAACTGAATTGGCGATTTTAGGTGAGGTTATAATCTTCGAAGTGGTGAGCGAATGATGCTCCCAAGAATTGCTGCGCCTCGCAAAGGGCAAGCAGCAACGGACGGCGACGACTCGCTCCGCCCCATGCATCTTGGCAGAGGGGAAGCTCCTGAACAGCTGCCTTGGAACTCAGCGCCACAGCTAGCCTGAACGAGGAGATACTGAAGCAGTGCTAGCTCTTTGCGAAATCACGGTATAAGAGCAGCAACCTCTAGACTGTTCCAGGAATCATCATTCCGGTCATATCATTCCCCTTAGACTGCACCTTTCGAGGTTTGAGGGAATGTATTTCACTGCCAATGAACAAAACAGGAACGAAGTCTATGAGCAAGGCAAGCTCACGTTCTGCGGGTCAAGATGTAGCCGATGTTGGTCGATATCTTGTTGATGTCGTGGATTATGACAAGATAATCGCATATGGTGTCGCTGACCTTTCATCTAGAAGCTTTCTGGTGCCGCCTTGGCTGACGCTGGGCTGAGCAACCTGACACGCCCTCTCAGTTTCTTCCACCCCGATCCTGGCAGGCTGGCTCCTCATTCATGCCGAAGCCAAGAGAACATCCTCATCCAAGCCTTCTGCCGTGAATCTTGGCTTTTCTGGGGCGAAGCATCGTCGTCGTCCCTGAGGCCAAGAGTCTCTGTCCGTCGCATCATGAGCTTCAGTCCTCTGGCGCCGTCATACAGCTAGCGACCGTGCTCACGCCTCACGGTACTGAGATGGCGGAAACCCTGACCTTATTTCGTCTCCACCCAGTCATGCTTCCACTGCGGTCTACCATGTTGACAGCACTTGGTCACTGGGCCTTGCGTAGTCATGAGCATCTGAGGCTGCGAGGGGGGCTGAAGAAAATATACAACAGCTATTGTGTATTGACTGTGAGCCTGAGTAGCTCGTTCGCAGCTCTCTTATAAACAGATGCCGCCGCTTCTGCCTCCGCTGCCGACATTCCGGTCGTTCCTGGACCAATGCGAAACCGGTGCTGACGTTCCCGCTTTCAGCTTCCAAAAGGTGTAGTTCTTCACCAACATCTGAGTTGCGTTCTCCTCAGGTTTCAGGAACAATGTCACAGCACTCTTCAGTTCTGGGAGGCAAGCAGAATATCCTCAACCAATACCTTGGATCGTATGGTCCAGCGTTCACGGCCAGTGGCGACTTTGATCCGAGACCTTCGACTCCCAAGAGACAGCTTTGCTCGACGCCATGAAGTCGAATAGACAGTTAGAGTCCTCGACGCCGAGCCGTAAAGACGAATTCGAAGAGATCATGGCCGAGCTCCAGGTCTCCAGGCAGCGTACCTGCAACCGGGCCATTGGTGGTAGGAAGAAGCGGCCGTTGCGACGTGAAGTGGCGGAGAATGTAGGCTTCAACGGAGAATCGTCAATTGCCCAAACCAAAGATTGTGGACTTGATATCACTGACCTTGGAGCCTGTTGGACTTTTGAAAGATCATCGTAACCGTGAGAATGATCGTCAGGAGACCAAATGCCAAGGCGAAAATGTTGGAGAGCTGCATGATTGGGGACGCTTCCGAGCAAGGCGATGACGGTGTGCTCGGGGTGACAATTTAGAAACTGGTCAAGACTGTCGATGTAGAATAGCTGGAGATGAATGACAGTTCGATATCCAAGTTCTCTTCGTGGGGATCGAAGCTGGACTTTATGTACATTGCTCGTGGACTTCTCTCATAATCGAAGAATGATGTGGCGCTGTGTGTGTGACGGTCAGAGGACTGATCCGGAGCTTTCTGTGCCACGGGCGATGCAGGTCGTAGACTCACGTATACCTTATCTGAATGTATATTCAGGTCGGCCTACAGAGAATTTGGCCAGTAGCATGGCACCCAGCAGAGGCGCAGCGAATTAGAGACCGAGTTCCCGCCCCATGCAGCACGTATGCGTGCATGCCCAACAGACTCGCTACTGTCTTCCCTCGCCTTAATTATCATTCCGTCGCCCTGATTCTTTGGAAATGTCGACATTGGACAGCGGAGGATGGCTGCACGACTTGAGTGCAGTATGTGAAAGGGTGTCAGACCAGCATCGAGGGCCTATCCAGTATCTCTTGATGTTCTCACGCCGGCTGTGCAGTCGCCGTGGGGTCAGCCATGCTCCGTGGCGAGACGGTCTTGTCAGGCGCCGGTGACTGCAATCTGCCAGCAGCACATTTTCTAAGGAAGAGGTATCTCGCTCGGTGCGCCATCGTCGCGTAGTGGTGGCAGATAGCTTCTGCATGGAGATCGTGTCGTCCATTGATCAAGACAAGAACACACTGCCATGTGGTCTCAGTACTTCGACTTCACTTGTACATACTTTCACTAGCTCCAACTTAGTTGACAATTGCGCGACTCCGGGCTTGTGCCAAGACCAACAACAATAGCGAGCACACGTGGGAGTGTCGAAAAGAGGCTTGCTTATGCAGTGTAACAAGTTTCGCCGCGATCAACATCTTCACTTCCCACCGCCGCCATTCCACGGCCACGACCGCATCCTCACAGCTGCGGCAGTTTCCATCTCAACTCCACTGGATATCCTCCCACCTCTCCAAATGTCTCACCTCCGTAGGTCGTACCGTCTCCAACCTCGAACACCCACAATGAGGACACTCTCCTTCCAAGACGGCCTCGCAATAACTCGCACTATACTCCTTCATCACCTCCAACAACTCACTCCCATCATGAATCGCCTTCTCCTCCACACCAGGCTTGATGCGACACGTACATCTCGGTCCATCGTTCATCGTGAACTCCAGACTCAAATTCTCATCTCCACCGCTGACACTCTTTCTTATTGGACTGCTCCCACCCTCAACAGGTGATGCCGACCTCGATCTCACTGACTTCGGGCCAGTCACCACTTTCATCGCATACTTGACATCCCCCGGCTGCACTCCATCCCAAGCATAACACCTCCCATCAATGTGCATCGTCAGACTCCTCAAGTCCCTCACACTCTCTCCCAAACTTGCTCTCCAAGCATCCAACCGTTTATTGAAATCGTGAAGTCGTATGTGGTCGCGGGAATGGTAGCCGATTTTTCCGAGGTGGAAGGTATTTTCCGAGTAGAAGATGGAGAGGACTTCGGCCCGGATCCAGGCGCAGGTGAAGGATATTGCGGGTTGGTGGAGTTTGGGGTGCGTGGGGCGGCAGAGGGGTTCGACGGGGATGGGGTCGGGGAAGAGGACGAGGTCGCGCCAGATGGAGTTGCGGAGTTCGCCGGGTAGACGGGCGAGGAGGTTTGCTGTTGTCATGTTGGTGTGTGGTGTGGTTTGGATTATCTCGCGGAGGTTGTGGTGAGGTCGAGTTGTTTGTCGTGAATGTTGTGTTTTCCGGCGGTGGTGATGGCAGGTGCTTGTGCGCTACTCTTTCTTATGACGTCCGTAGTCAATCCAGGAAGGCGAATACGCAGGGCATGAATGACAACCGAAGTAATGACGAGTGATCCAGGTCTTCGCTTCCAAGGATCAAGTCTCGTATGACAGGAGAGGAAGAAAGCAGCGAACTAATGTAGATTAAAGCAGCAGAATATCGAAAGCAACAATAATGCTAGGAGAAGGGCACAGAGATCTTACTTGTAAGCGGAGGAAGAGAAGAAGAGAATAATTGAGTCGCAAACGACAACTCGGTGTCACCTCCGCAAAGCGCAGCTGCCAGCCTGCCATGTGGCGTGTGCGCACGCTGTTTCTCCGATGCAGCAGGGATCCCTTGCAGCGCTGCGAGATCTACCGAAGTCTGGAACGAAATGACAATCGGATCTGGTGCGATGTCGCTGATGACGGGCTCACTCTCGCTCAGCGGAAGATGGAATCTGCCTTCGACAGCGGATTGGCAGTCTCTGGCAGGCTACTCAAGAGGACCGTTGCTTAAGTGCGCGCTGAAAGAGCCAGCTCTCACGCCGATTTTGGGCATATCCAGATGGCCTAGTCCCTCAGGTACACTTAAACGCAGGTGACTGCATGTCGGGGAATGTCGCAAACTTGAACTGCGCAATCTCGGAGAGAAGTGCGAATGTCGTTGGAAGCGGGAGTCTTGGCGGTGGCACCGGCTAAAGTCGATTTCATGGCGGTATACTTCGACAATCTCAGCTGTAAGGTATTTCGATGCAGTTTGACATCACTGAGAACATTACAGAAAGCATGGAGTCATCGAGCTGGTGTCCATCGATCATTCTACCTCAATTCCTCTACGACGACCCATCCAACACCATCCTCCTAACCCACTGATGCCCCTCCACCTCCCCGTCCGTCTTCCTCATCTTCTCCTGAAACAAATGCTTCGTATAATACTTATACAACCAATCGCTCGCGCCGTTATACGTGATCGAATGATCACTATCCGTAAACGCCATCATACTCATCTGATCCGGACCCACGCCCGATCCGACCAGCAAATCTGCCAACGCCGCCGAATTCTGATAATGAACGTTGTCGTCACCAGTTCCATGCGCAATCAGGAACCCGCCCCTCGCGTTCGCGAATCCAGTCGCGTTCCGAACCGCCGTCTCGTTGTATCCCGCTTCGTTCTGCGAGAAGGTCTGCATGTATCGCTCCGTGTACATGCTGTCGTAGAAGCGCCAGTCTGTGACTGGGGCGGCGATGAGAGCGAAGGAGAAGACGTCCGAGTCGGCTTCGAGGACTTTGGCAGAGAGGTAGCCACCAAAGGAATGTCCGTAAATCCCCACCCTCTCGGCGTCGAGGAAGGAGTGCATAGAGAGTAGTTCTTTGGCCGCCCAGATTTGGTCTTGAGCTTCCAGACGTCCCAAGTGGTCTGTGACGGCGGACCGGAACGCACGACCTTTGAAGCCCGTGCCGCGGTTGTCGATGGTGTAGGTAATGTACTCGAGTTCCGGGTCGGAGGCGATGTACGCGCGCCAGGTGAGGGTTTGGAAGCGTTTGCTGACTTCTTGAGCGTTGGGGCCGCCATAGGGAGTGAAGAGGACGGGATACTGCTTTGTCGGGTCGAAGTTGGGAGGCAGGCGTTGCATGACGTTGAGGGTGAAGTTGGAGGAGGGGAGCGGGAGCTCGAAGTAGGTGATGTTCGGGAGGTGGAGGGAGGAGATGTTCTGCAGGAGAGCAGAGTTGGAGACGAGAGTGGAGAGCGGGGTGGTGGAGTTGAGTGAGTAGACTTCTTGGTAGGGCACGTCGGGGCCTTGGTAGGAGAGGATGTAGTAGTCGCCTGCGGAGGAGAAGGAGGCGGACCAGTGGCCGGGGATGGTGTCGTCGACGAGAGCGGTCTTTTCGCCGGTGGCGTAATTGATGGAGTAGAGATGGCGCTCTGTTGAGTGGTGCTCGGTGCTGAGGTAGTAGACGAGGCTGCGGGCGGTGTCAACTTTCAGCATCGCCGTGACTTCCCACTCTCCTTTGGTGATGGGGATGGCATCGCCACCCGCCACAGGGTATAAATAAATGTGATTCCAGCCGCTCTCGTCGGAAAGGTCGAGGTAGAAGTCACCGGTGGAATTGGCGACACGGCCGACATAAGCCATGACCGCATTATTCTCAAGCCAGCCATCCGTACCATCGCGCTCGCGGACGACCTCCGATGAGCCAGTGGTTGGATTCACCAAGACGTGCTTGTCCAAACGCTGAATGCGATTGAACACTCGATAAATCACACCGGAGTGGCCTTCGGTCATCCAGGTGACCTCGCCGATGACGGTGTCGTTCGATGCGAAAGCAGTGATTGGGACGTTGGTGTACTCCATTGTGGACATGTCGAGCATGTTCATCTCCACTGTTGGGTTCGTGGTGCCCACCTTGGGATATCTCAAATCCAGCTCGCGAGGGTATGGCGGGGCGACTTCAGAGTCATCCATGTAGTACGGGAAGGTGAACGTCCCCACGCCAGTCTCGTTCGCGCTGAGGAAAGCAGCATATTTTCCATCCGGAGAGAACCAGAGAGCGGACCTTCCACCAAAGATCTCCTCTTCGTAGACCCAGTCCGGCACAGCGTGGAACATGTCCGGACCACCATCATCGGTGATCTGTGTGACCTTACTGTCATTGCCATAGATGTACAGATTGTTCCCACGAACGAGCGCAATCGCGCCGCCTGCTGGAGCGAACTCGGCATATTGAATATCTCCGACCTGACCCTCTACCAAAGGTGTTGTCTCCCCACTTTGCACATCCTGAATGAGATAGTCGGCAAAGTACGAATGCCGATATTGCTTGGTGTAGTTCACAGCCCACAGAACCCTCTCTTGATCTGGTGAGATCCAGTACTCGTGGTAGTCTTCGGGGACCTTTGCTGCATCGATGAAGACATTGCTGTCGCCGGTGACGATGTTCTCCAAGACAAGAGCTCCATCGTCGTTGGTGGTGATGTATTGTCCGTCTTGCTCGCCAGAGATCCAGTCTACGTCTTTGGGAGCGGTCGGTCGGTACAGTGCTGTCGGAGTAGTGACGTTGTATGTGAGGAGCGTCTCGCCATTCCCAAGAGGTTGACGGGGTTGACGGGGTGGATCAATAGCTATCGTCAATGGCAGCAGTAAGCTCAAAGAGAGGATGTTCGAGAGCGCCATCTTGCGTGACTGTACTCGAGAAGGACATCAAGGGGACTGCAGACCTACCTGCTTGTATACTCTTCTGTGTGCTCCATACCTGCCCTATCGAGATATCGTGCCACAGCAAAAGAATGCAACGCCGTCGTCAAGTGACGCACGGCGATCTGCTCCATTGGGAAGGTGGTCTCGGGCTTGGTTGTGGAGACGGCGGCGGTGTAGTGCTGGCCAAGCTTCTTGGAGAGACGATGGGAGCTTGAAGCGGTATGAACTCACTTGGCAGAAGGGACGTTGATCTTCGGCTCATTCAGGCCGGAGGATGTGGTTTAGCGTCACGCCAAGGAGGACGTGAGGGAGCTCACTCACCTTACCTTACTGTATCCTTTCGTCCAAACATCACTTTTCGTGGCGAATTGGCCCTTGCATGGAAGACCTCTGCGATCGCATAGGCGCTATGAGATTTCGAAGAAAATGCCAGCCTGAATTCGATCAAGCGAGCCGCCGCACTTGCTCCTCCGAAGGGCTGATGAGCAAAGTGATTACTGCCCATATTCAGAAGATAACGTCGTCAGAACAAAACCGCCAACCTGGAGCCAGAGAACGTGGTGGCGATGAGCCATATACTGGTCGTTGGCCATGTCGAGAGTCAAGCGGTGGGCTGAGCCACGCACTTTTGGGAGAAGGCATTGAGGAAGGACGAACTCTTGTCGAGAAGCCGCTCAGAAAGATTGGCACAGGCCGACGATATCTTACTGCTCCGCAGTAGTGCGCGATCCATCTCTCGGCGGGAATAGACGAGTTCTCCATCGCTTGGCTGTCTGCCGCTCCATGCTCGGCCTTCAGAGGCTGTAGTCGGCACGGCGAATGCGTAGTAGGTTTCTTCATCTCGGTTGGCAACTACCTTCTCGAGTTCTTCTACTCACGGTCACCGCTCACTTCGATTTGTCGCCTGCATTGTCGAGGGGGAAATTCTCATCATCCATGGACGTGCCGTTGATGTTGTGCAAGGATGCTCAACGGCAAGGTCCGCCGCTAAAATCTTCCATGCTTCAGGCGAGATTGCTTGATTGCTCCCTGCCGTGTTGTCGTCTCTACTTCCTCTTCTTCATCAAAGCGGCCATCTCTCATGACAAGCGACCCGTCATCGTCCGCGAGAGTCGTGAATGCAGCGTGGGTAAGCCGGTGCGCATCTGGGGCCTTGCTGGAGATGAGTCGGATCACAAAACGAGGAGCTGACTTTCTCACGATATTATGCTTCACTCGGCTCTGACGGCGGCGAAATGGTCAATTGCTCGACGATAAAGAAGATATTGGCAAGGCATCTGATACTGCTTTGAACCTCCGTGCTGATCAACTTCCCTTCAGCCTGCGGAACATGCTCCTCGACACCGGCGATACAGCAGTCGACACAACCATCAACCACCCCCTTCTTTCCATGTCTTCTCATTTCTCCTATCCCCGCCTCCCGCTCACAAATCACAATAGCTATCTCCCGGCCACTCCGGTCTCTGGCGCAAACAGCAAGCACTGTCCACTGCAGCACAGGCGTTGTGGTAAATGAACCCGTACCCCCCAGACGCGAGATCCAAGTCCTTCCAGACTGTAAAGTACCACCGAAGGTCAGTTGACCGTGTGGAAACGAAGGCGGGAGCATGTCAGGGTGTCTTACAGCAGCAGACTTCTTGGCCAGGGCAGTCGTCTCGGGTATGGCAGCCTTGTGCATTGGCGGTAGCTGCAAGGCCAAGGGTGAGCAGGGCGAGGAGGGCGAGGTGGTAAGGCATGGTTCGGGATTTGGTTCGAGCTTGCGATGGTTGCTGAGGATGGCTTCCTGGGTTTGCAAACAGAGAAAGGAGGTCTCTGGAGATTGAAGGGTATAGAACTTTGGCCCAAACGTTGCACGCAGCTAACATAGGATCGACGAAGAACGGCAAAGACCACTCTTTAACGACTACAAAAGTCGCACCAGAATCCTCCACCGGTTTCCGAGCACAACAGGCAGTGCAGTACTGTACAACACACCATCCCAGAATTCCATCTTCCGCAAGCTACCACATCAACGCCAGCGTGCCGACGTGCTCGGGTCCCTCCTTTCCTCCTCCTCCTCTTCATCGCTGCTCACCACTCACAAGTCGCAACAACTACGCCCAGACGCGAAGCCCGACAATTGGCCTTTGCAGCAATCGCTTTCCACGCCATCACAAAATGTGTAGATGTCGCACATTCTGGTATCGTAATTCTGGACAGCTGAGAGGGGTTTCAAAAAGGTCAGCATACCATTGCGATAGTTTGGCATGCGCCAGGAGCTGGGCCTCTTACTGCAGCAGACTTCTTGTCCAGGACAGTCGTCTCGAGTGGTGCAGATCTGGGCGCTAGCTGCTACGACGAGGCCAAGGAAGACGAGAGCGAGGATGGTCGACATGGCGATGCTCAGAGACCTGGTGTGATGTGTGTGTGCTAGCCTGGTAACCGTTGACTCGATGTTTCGAGGTTGCAAATTTATCAATCTCAGGATTCTACAATGGAAAGAAGCCAGTCTTAAAAACTATCGCAGTCGCATCGTATGGTTTCAACGGGCTACACGCACAAGGGCTATCCAGCACCGCAATCAATCGATCCGGAGACTCATGCTCCGCGTGCTCCGCGTCCTCCGCGAACCTCCTTCAGCCCTTCCCGGCGGCCTCCATCCTTCCTCCTCAACCACGCTCACAAATCGCACGAACTCCGCCCGTACGCCCACCCTTCTAACTCGCCCTTGCAGCACTCGCCTCCCACACCAGCGCACAGACTGTAGGAAACGTAACCACCCGCTGCCGCACCGGGGGACAGCCAGACTGAGGAGAAACGTAGGTGTTAGTTTGTGTATCAGTCGAAAATGGCTCATGTGAGGAGTAAGTGCGCTCACCGCAGCAGACTTCTTGTCCTGGACAGTCGTCGCGGGTGGTGCAAGTCTCGGCGCTGGTGGCTGCGAAGAGACAAAAGGCGAGAAGCGCGAGGAGGATCGACATTTTTGTTGGACTTGGAACTTTGGGGAGGCGGATGTTGCTGGGACGAGAAAGATCGGCGATTCGATGAGGGCTTGATGATCTGATGCTTTTTAGTTGACGACCGTTCAGCGAAGGCCAGTCTTATACCACCGAAGGTCGTACTGGAAGTTTCCTTTCGTTCAGGGAGCACAACGGATGTGCGATTGACCGGTCCGGAGGCCCATGTTCCGCTACCTACAATAGAGGCCAATAGAGGCCACGGTGTGCTCACAAGCACAGGCGGGCAAGTGGTATGTGTCGCAATTAGTCGATAAGCGTCCTCGAGGCGGCATTCGACAAGCAATGAGGCTAAGCAACAAGGAAGCTGGATCCCGGCCAGGCGTGTAAGGCGTTCGTTCCACAGGTCGCTCCGTCTACGCAACGACAGGCTGCGGAGTGAGCGAATCACTCCGGCACCACATACTCCCTCGCTCCTTCCGTACTGAACAGCACAACACTCATCTCCGCCTTCTCCTCCGCACTGATCCTCTCCACAAATCTCCTCAACGCCGCCAATGTCGCCGCACCACAAGGCCCAGCACTCACACCCAAGCCCTTCAACTCTTCGACCGCATCATGCGCCTCATTCTCCCCTACAATGACGGCATCACTCACTCCATCCCGCAAGACCGACCACGCCAACGCACTCGTCGTACCGCAGTTCATTCCCGCCATGATCGTTTCACCTGTTACGATCGGAGTCGGGTAGCCGATATGGAGCGACTCTTTGAAGGACGGCGCGGCAATGGGTTCAACGGTCACAATGCGATTGGATGTGTTGGCGGAGGTATAGTGAGCCACGACGGAATGCGCCCAGGATCCGACGCCGACGGAGACGAAGAATGTGTTCGGATTTTCGGGAGTGATGGCAGCGACTTGGCGGTCGGTCTCGGTGAGCATGGTTGCGTAGCCTTCTGTTACCCACTGTTTGGTGAGTCGATTCAGCGCTTTCTCCCATCGAAACGTAACACACGCATGGGGGAGCTTACCTTCGGAATCTGCTCATAGCCCTCCCAGCTGGTATCCATCACCAGTAACGCACCGCTGCGCTCAGAGTCCTCCAATGCCGCAGCAATTGAATCATCGTAAGTCCCTTCCTTTAGGACTTTGACTTCCGCCCCTTCGCCACGGAGAAGGTTCTGCATATACTCGCTCATGAACCCCGGCACGTAAATGGTCACCGAAAGGTTGAGGATCTTACCCATTCGCGCACATGCCCGACCCCAATTGCCCTCAGAGCAGAGCACCAGCCTCACATCCTTCTCCGTTGGCCTGAGTGCCTGCTTGACATCCTCTAGCGAAGCATCATTGGGTAGAGCAAGCTCCTGACAAATCGCTCGATGGATCGCCCAACTCGCGCCGAGAATCTTGAAAGCAGGTAGAGCGAATCGAGTGGACTCGTCTTTGAGGAAGACGTATTTGAGACCTAGTTCTTCGGCTATGGAGGACAGATTGTGGAGGCTTGTTTCGTTGTAGTCGGGTAACGTGCGATGAAAGGCCTCGACGGATGGGTTGAGAGAGGATGTTGAGGAAGATGGAGAAGCGTGGTGAGGATTGTGGAGGATGTAGGGACGAGCGTAGGAGGTTCTCGAGTCCAGATGCTGGACGGTGTAGGATGACATCTTGCTGATTTCTGCACCAAACTCGAGGGTAATGAATCGACGGAGGAGGGATGGAGAAGATGCAGACGGAAGAATTGAACGGAGTCAGATGTAGTCGAGAATGGAAGATCCGTCAGCCTACCGGTAAGAGATGCCTCCAAAGGTTAGAACGAGCCGCCCTACGAAGTACACCTTGGCCGTGGCCGTTGTTCGCAGAGGGCTTCTCTTGAGTCGTGACGGCAATACCATGCAATGGACGATATCATCCGAGCTGGAAGATGCTGCCAATGCACGAGAGGTTCACCCTGCGATGGCAAATGTTTGAATTTGATGGAGTAAGTCGATGTTCAGTCGTGAGAGTGAAAGTGATGGCAAAGGACGAAGCGACGAAGCGAAGTCGCCCGCCCCGCAACACCCTCACAGAGCCCCACCACTCGGCCAACGACATCGCCCGAGCTGTTATCATCATCCACCGACAATTGTAGGAGGGACTTGCATCGATATCTTCATGGGCATATACAGTGCTGAATGTCCTCATGCTCCCTATCACACCTTGGTAACGGCCTTGGTTCGACATAAGAGATAGGTTTGCTCGAATCCTCTCTTCTGCTACCACCTCCCTTACCCTCGCATATCCGCTCACTGCCCTGGCCTCGTGTTCCTCAAGCGGAAAGCTTTCAAAGCCATTGACTTCTTCTTCTCGCACTCCTCAGCGGACAACATGGCGACCTCTCGAGGAATTCGCATCGCCATAGACCGCGGCGGCACGTTCACCGACTGCGTAGGCAACCCTGGCTCAGGCAAGATGGAGGACGACGTCGTGATCAAGCTCCTCTCCGTCGATCCCTCAAACTACGACGACGCACCTCTCGAAGGTATTCGACGACTGCTCTCCAAGTTCACCGGCGAAGACATCCCTCGAGGCACACCTCTAGACACGAGCAAGATCGAGAGCATACGAATGGGAACTACGGTGGCTACGAATGCCTTGCTTGAGAGAAAAGGAGAAGACATTGCTATGGTCGTGACAAAGGGCTTCAAAGATTGTTTGGAAATCGGGAATCAGAGTCGACCGGACATCTTCGACTTGGCGATACGGAAGCCAGAGGTGTTGTACAAACGGGTCGTGGAGATTGAAGAGCGAGTAACATTGGAGGACTACGCTGAAGATCCGGAGCGGACGTCAACGAAGGCAGAGGGTATACAAGATGCAGCGTCCGATGCGGAGCTGGTCAAGGGACTATCGGGTGAAGCCGTGAGGGTACTCCAACGACCAGAAGAGAGCAAGATTCGGAAGCAATTACAAGAGGTGTTCGACTCTGGACTGAAGAGCATCGCGGTATGTCTAATGCATGGATACACATACCCTCATCACGAAGCTATGGTGGGCAAAATCGCGAGGGAGATTGGCTTCGACCACGTCAGCTTGAGTCATGAACTTATGCCGATGATCAAATTGGTACCTCGAGCAACGAGTGCGTGTGCGGATGCATACCTCACACCGGCGATCCGGAAGTACATCGATGGATTTCAGAAGGGCTTCGAGGGTGGACTAGGCACAGAGAGCGTGAAGAATGAAGCCGGTGCAAAGGGAGCCAGATGCGAATTCATGCAGTCTGATGGTGGACTGGTAGACGTGGATAGCTTCTCTGGCCTGAGGGCGATCTTATCAGGACCAGCAGGAGGCGTGGTCGGCTACGCACTCACGAGCTACGACCCGGAAACGAGAACACCCGTCATTGGATTTGACATGGGAGGCACGAGTACAGATGTCAGCAGATACGGCAGTGGCCGATACGACCACGTCTTCGAAACGACAACAGCAGGCGTCACGATCCAAAGCCCACAGCTCGACATCAACACTGTAGCTGCAGGTGGTGGCTCACGACTCTTCTTCCGTAACGGCCTCTTCGTTGTTGGCCCAGAAAGTGCCAGCGCCCACCCCGGACCAGCATGTTACCGCAAAGGTGGACCCCTTACCATCACTGACGCCAACTTGTTCCTTGGCCGACTACTGCCTGACTTCTTCCCCAAAATCTTTGGCAAGAATGAGGATGAAGGTCTGGATGAGACTGCCAGTGAGAAGCTGTTCAAGGAACTCACGGCCCAAATTAACAAAGAGGAGGCCGGCTCGGGCAAGGAGAAGGAGATGAGCGCGGACGAAGTCGCCTACGGCTTTATCACAATCGCTAACGAAACAATGACGCGTCCCATCCGCTCGCTCACCGAAGCGAGGGGTCATGATACGAGTAAACACCGCTTGGCGACGTTTGGCGGAGCAGGTGGGCAGCACGCCGTGGCCATCGCAGAGGCGTTGGGAATCAGTCAGATTTTGATCCATCGCTACTCGTCGGTGTTATCAGCGTACGGCATGGCCTTGGCAGACGTGGTTGATGAGCGACAAGAGCCCGAGTCGAAAGTCTGGTCGGAAGAGGACCAAGAGGTGCGCAAGTATCTGCAAGATAAGATGGCGGAGTTGAAGAAGAAGTCGACTGCTACGTTGCGGGACCAGGGTTTCAGTGAAAAGGAAATCCACTTTGAAGAGTACCTCAACATGCGGTATCGTGGGACCGAGTCGGCGTTGATGATTGTCAAGCCGGGGAAAGAGGAGAGTGAGAAGGACTTTGGCGGAGATGAGTGGGCGTTTGGCAAGGCTTTTGTGAGGCAGCACGAGCAAGAATTTGGTTTCACGTTGCCGGATCGGGATATCGTTATTGACGATGTCAGGGCGAGAGGTATCGGGAAAACTTTCGAGGGCTTGGAAAAGACTGTTGACCAGCAGCTCAAGGAGATCAAACCGAAGGATCTCGGCAAGGATGAGAAGGTGTATGGGAAGAAGTCGGTGTACTTTGAAGGTGGCAGGCAAGACACTTCTGTCTACAAGCTTGAAGATCTGGATGTCGGCGATCGCATCAGAGGCCCGGCCATCATTGCCGACGGCACGCAGACGATTGTTGTCACGCCGGAGGCTACGGCTTTGGTGATCAACACCCATGTCATCATTAACATTGGCGAGTCTGATAGCCAGGATAAGAAGGTCACCACGAAGGAGGTCGATCCCATCATGCTGAGTATCTTTGCTCATCGCTTCATGGCGATTGCTGAGCAAATGGGCCGAGCTTTGCAGAAGACGAGCGTCAGCACAAACGTCAAGGAGCGGTTGGACTACTCCTGCGCGCTGTTCGATGCAGATGGTGGACTCGTCGCCAACGCACCGCATTTACCAGTTCATCTCGGCAGCATGTCGACTTGCGTCAAGAAGCAATCTGAGCTATGGCGAGGGAAGCTGAAGAAAGGAGATGTCCTCGTTTCCAACCACCCCATGTTCGGCGGCACGCATTTACCGGACATCACTGTCATCACTCCAGCCTTCAATGGCGACAACATCGTCTTCTACGTCGCCTCTCGCGCTCACCACGCCGACATTGGCGGCATTCTTCCCGGGTCCATGCCTCCCCACTCCCGCGAACTCTACCAAGAAGGCGCCGCCATCAAATCCGAAAAGCTCGTGTCAGAGGGCCACTTCAACGAAAAACGCATCATCGAGCTCTTGCAAGACGAGCCAGCCCAACATCCAGGCTGCTCCGGCACGCGCTGCCTCGCCGACAACCTCAACGACCTCAAAGCCCAGATTGCCGCCAACCAAAAGGGCATCAACCTGATCTCCTCACTCATTGCCGATTACACTGAGCCAGTCGTACAGTTCTACATGCGCAACATCCAAGACAACGCCGAGCTCTCAGTACGAAACCTCCTTAAATCCGTCTCCTCACGCTTCGAGGGCCAAGACCTCTCCGCAATCGACTACATGGACGACGGATCCCCTATCCAACTGAAAATCACAATTGACGCAGAAAAAGGCGAAGCCGTCTTCGACTTCACCGGTACCGGCCCAGAAGTCTACGGCAACACCAACGCCCCCGAAGCGGTTACCTACTCCGCCATCATCTACTGCTTACGCTGTTTAATCTCCGAGTCCATCCCTCTGAACCAAGGCTGCCTCAAACCCGTCACAGTCATCATCCCGCCGAAATCCTTCCTCTCGCCCTCCGGAACCGCAGCAGTCGTAGGCGGCAACGTTTTGACCTCCCAGCGCGTCACCGACGTCGTGCTCAAAGCCTTCCGCGCCTGCGCCGCTTCTCAAGGCGACTGCAATAACCTCACCTTCGGCTTCGGCGGTAACGTCGCGGGTGAAAAAGCAGTCAAGGGATTCGGATACTACGAGACCATCGCCGGTGGATCCGGCGCGGGACCCACGTGGGATGGGACGAACGGCGTGCACACGCACATGACTAATACAAGAATCACGGACGCGGAGGTCTTCGAGAGGAGGTATCCCGTGATATTGAGGGAGTTTTCGCTCAGGGAAGGGAGTCATGGCGAGGGACAGCATAAGGGCGGCGACGGCGTGGTGAGGGATATTGAGTTTCGGATTCCGGTGCAGGTGAGTATTTTGAGTGAGAGGAGAGTTTATCATCCGTATGGATTGGAAGGGGGAGAAGATGCGCAGTGTGGACGGAATATTTGGGTTAGAAAGGTGCCGAAGCTGAAAGGTAGTGATGCGGATGAGGGTGTCAATGGTGAGGAGAAAGCTAAGACCAATGTTGTGGAGAAGAAGGACAGTGAGGAAGAGCAGGATTGTTGCTGTGTCTCGCTTGGTGCGAAGAATACCGCTGCCATGAAGGCAGGCGAACGTATTATCATTCAAACGCCTGGAGGCGGTGGATGGGGCCCGGTGGGCAAGCGAGCGCAGAAAATGGAGAAGGAAGATCCGAAGAAGGCGTGGAGGGGAGGAAGTGTAGCGAGTCGGCAGGCGGAGGCGGAGGCTTCTGCGTAGATGTTATGATCTCTGATGTATATAGGCATGGTACATGGAGACGATTTACAGAACTGAGACCTCAGGTGCGTCGAGAGCTTGTGCTTCGCTTTGGTGTGTTTAATGAAGCGCCAGCGGCACAGCACAGCATTCTGCCGTCTAGCTGGAATACAGGTCAATCGCTGTGTCTACAAGACTACTTCAGGCAGCCACCTTATCAACCTTACAAGCCTGCCTCGTCAACGAAAGACTTGTGATACCCTTTCACGATGCGTGTCGACCAACCCTCAACACCACCCTCCCGTTCCATCGAAATGTCAACCCGCCCCTCCTCCGAACTCCTCTACATTCCGTATCTGATCGCCTCCTCCTACGGTCTCCCCGCCTCACACCTCTCCCTCCTCACGACCTCTCTCATCTTCTACTTCCACTACAACCACGATCTCTCTTGGCTCTCTATCCTCCGCAACCCTCGCCTTTGGCTTACCCTCCCCGCCGCTGACACCACTATTCTCCTCTGGATGCTCTACATGTCCAAGCACGGCTTCTTCGCGAACAAATCCATCGTCGACTCGCCTTCCGCTCGGAAACCCAAGATGGAAGAAACGCCACAAGAATTCTCGGGGCAGACCTCTTGTCCAACGACGGTCATGTCTCGCTTCAACACGCAGTTCCGCACGCAGTTCCACGGCTCCGAGCCACAAGTCTTTGGTTTCCCTTCCTCAGGCGGTATCCTCACGACGCGCTTCGACCTCGCTGTTGCAGGCTTCTTCGATCTTTTTGGCTGGAAGTCGTCGAGCGAGCAGAGGATCCGAATGAAGAAGATGCATTCTGCGATCGTTTGCGGTTGCTCGAAGTGGAAAGGTTGGAAAAGCGAGTATGACTTTGTGATGAAGAAGATTCGGATTGAGTGATCGACGGAGGAGGAGAAGGCGAGGATGCAAAGAAAGGCGTTCATTGGGTGGCCCGGGAGGAAGTAGGATGGAGTGTGGGTGTTGAGGATTACGGGTGACACCTTCAGAGGCAAGAGTGATTGGCCCGAGAACTTTGGGATGCTGGGAATGTGCGTGAGTATGGCGGAGTGGTGTGCTTCGTTGGAGAGGTGGGCTGCGAGGTGGTATGAGGATTGGAGGGAGGTGGAGGAGTCTCGTGAGGTTGCTGAAGAGCGCGGATGATACGTCTGTTGCGGAGGATCTGTTCTTGAAGACTGTACACGAACTCTGGATTCTCTCGATCCGTCAAGTCTAGCCACTCCTGATTTTCCAATTTCTCGTATCCCGGCTGCGCTCGAATCTTGGCTTTGAGGACGTTTTGGCGGCGACACCAGAAGTAGATGAAGAGAATGATGCAGACACAGACGCAGTAGCAGGCCAAGATAGTGATGACGCCTGGGATGTATCGAGGAGCATCTTGCGGGCGAAAGGTTTGTGGGCCGCTGTCGAGGTGTCAGTCGTCTTATGATCGTACGAAGGTGTGGGAGAAGGAGGCATACATGATATTCCCCACGCAATACGCAATGAGATACATCGCCGCGACGGTCGTCTTCTTCGTATATCCAGCGACATTACTGCTGATCAGACTCAACAAACAGACAAACGGTGTCGGACTCGCTTGCGTTAGATAGTATCCCGCCAGTCGTCCTTTGATGTTCTCGAGCGGCAAGCCAACGATCAAAGCCACGCCGATGATGGCGGTAATCATGCCAGTCGAGGAGATGAGGATGCGGTTGCGATATTTGTCGCCGAGGTAACCGCAGGCGACGAGAAAGACGATTTCCACGGCGCCGCCGGGAGTGCCGTAGAGAAGGGACTGTTTGGGGGTGTAGCCGAAGGAGGTGATGAGTTGGGAGAAGAAGTCCTGAAGCAAGGGGCTTACTAAGCGCTGACCATGAGGTGTGACCATGTCATTCAGATGCCCCGGAGCCTGCACAAAACCCAAGACTCCGCGCGCTTCACCGGAACGATCATCACGCCATTACTCTTGTTACAACGACACGATCAGCAGCTATGTCCGGCCCGGGCGTTACCATTCCCACACGCACCAGCAGCCTGCGAAAAAGCTCGCCGCGCAGACGAATTGCACCGCGAGATTTCGGTGAGGAAGCAGAACAGCTTAGGCTCAAGCAGAAGGATTCAGTAACCTCGTTGAGGTCTTACAAGTCGTATGGATCGGAGTACTGGCGCGCACAAGCGGAAAATGAAGATCTTAAAACACAACAGTCCCAGCTGTGTTATGAGCAGAACTTTGGAGCCGAAAAGGACAACGCAGAATCACAGCTCGATCCGAATGTCAACGAGCAAGACCTTCTCGCCCAGATTGAGATCCACCAGGGGTTAACGAAGCTTCTCAAAGATTATGCACGCAAAATGGACAGCAGCTTCGCATTCCCGGCATCAGTAAAGCAAGCATGGATATCGCTCTTTACGACTTCACCACAAGGTCTCGGCTACAATACAGCAAAGTCTGGCGGCGAAGGTGGCGGCCGGGATTCAAGTACTCAAAGTAACATGCGCAAAGAGACCGAAAAGGAGTATGGTACACGCCATCCAGATGCAAGAAAGGAACACTTGCAATGGTGCTGCGTTACGAGGGAGTATTGGCCAGCTGGAAGCGTGAAAGCAGCACCCTTGTTCCCATTCAAACACGGCCCCGTTATCGCCAAGGCTCTTTTCCCGGGCCACCCTTCAGACGAGATCGACACGGCCAAGAATTGTTTGATACTGAGTGAGGGAATCGAAAAGTATTGGGATCAGCACCTTATTTCGTTTGTGCCAGATGTGTCAGAGAGCTCCGTAGAGAGTATTCAAGCATGGAGCCGTACCTCGCCGAAGGAGTACAAGATATACATCCACGATCTCAAGGCAGAAGCTTTGCAGCAATGCTGTGGAACGGCCGCGAGCGAACTCACCTTTGTGGCTCTACACGGCAGGAGAGTGGAGTTCTTGAACGACTTTCGACCTTCGACACGGTTCCTGGTATTCCAGGACATCAAATGCAGGACCTTGGCACTCAACAAGCTGAAAAGCAACGAGAAGGTGGAAGCTGCCAAGCGGGAGTTCGGCAAAACCTATTGGGGCTCAATGGGGGCATGGATCAAGCACAGTATGATGGTCGCGCATGTCGAATCCCTCGGGTGGGATTTTCCGCGCGATCCTGCTGATATCTGCGAAGAAGAAGTTGATGATCAGAGGGAAAGCGGATTTTTGTCCGCTCTCATCGCCAAGGAGACCGGACCCAAAGTCGAGCACGGGGACGAAGACGACGATGGAGTGGAGGACGGGACGGAGGATGGGTAGCGAGCAGGCAACCCACTCAGCGAGGCTTTACCGCAGAACATAGTCAGCTCGCTAATGCAAATACTCACACCGTCGTCAATGGGATCGTGCTTCCACGTCTTCAGCATCTCCACGTATCTGTTGAAAAGCTGGGGATCCGCCGTGGAATTTGCCCCTTTGTGAATCAGCTGTTTATCGAGCCACACGCCGGTTTGTGTCTTACTGATAAACAGCGGAGTATTCAGTTTCGAGATGTGCAGACTGCGTTCAAAAGACCGGAGAGATGGGTTGATATCGTCGGCCCAGTATGCTTCCGCTTCCACCAGGACCCGAAGCACAACTCCGCGCCACGCGCTCTGTTCAACTTTGCCATGCGACGACAGCACGGAGGGAGTGTGCGGAATGGACAGCCAATGCCAGACATACTCTTCGGCACCTTCGGCGACCAAAGCATGAGCCAAACAATTCAAGAAGCGAGTATTCGCGCTCAAATCAGCCTGATCGTAGTGCTCGGGCTCTATGAGCCAAGATAGAGCCCTGATGCCAGGACCCTGGGGAGTACCTCGGAACATCCTGCGCTGTTCTTCTTTTGAGCCATTGGAGGAAGCATAATTCCTCGCGAGTAACAGTTCCAAGCATCTCTGGGCCATCGAAAGATCTCGCGAACGACCGGAAAAGAAGCTCAGCGGTCGCTGGCGTAAGGCATCGGGCAGCGACTTTTCGATCGCAGCTCCGTCCAATGACTGAAGCCATGCTTCGGGATCAGGTATTCTGGATTTCTTCGCGGTCTTACGAAGGTAGTATTCATAGAACTGCTCCTTTGTGAATGGTTTTCAGTCGACCACTGCAATTTCGGGCGCCAGTATCCCTTTGGCTGATCATCTTCACCGCTTCCATCGGACCGCCATCGACGGTGCAACGTGGGGCAGCCTGACACGAGACAGCGACGGATTAGGACGCCATCTCTTGAGTATCTCGGGAACCGGATGCGAGTGACGACGCGTGAGGTCGAAAGACAGGACATCTTCGAATGGCAACGTTTGTTTGTTCCCTAGAATTGAGTTTGTGCCGGGCGACTAGTGTCATTCTAGCTGACCAGGAGCTTAACGCAGCACAGTCAGTGTAAAGCAGCACGGCATCCCTTTCGCAACGGAAGCGGAGGGAGGCACGCTCTGTCCGTCCAACGTACCGCGAATAAACGCTGCAGCGAAAGTCGTACAAACGCTTCCCTCCTCCCGTCCGGGCGCGAATCAAAGGGTGGATCGAAGAAGGAGTCCGAGCCGGCGAGCTATATATTCGAAGCTCTTCTCTCGGGCGTATTAAGCCATCCCCGGTGCTGTAATGCAAGTCAAGGCTGTTCCGATGCTTTCCATCCGCGAAACAGTCACTCTGCAGGCCGCTACGGTGCGATTCGTGGACGGTACTGCTTCCTGGGCTGTGTAGAATACTCTTCTTCGAAAGATCTGGCATCGCGGCTTCCGTTCAGGTAGGATCGTAGCGCCGCAGAATTCGTGGTGTGATCGACATTTTGCTTATGCTTGTAAAAGGCCTTGGGTTGAGATGAGCGAGTTGTGATTTCGGAAGGGGTGGAAAGATCTCGGACTCAGCTTGCTTTCTGCTTTGAGCCTCAGGCCCCGAACATCAGATTTCCGAACTATATGCGTTTCTCTGTCGATAAGTTATGTCGCTGCTCCTCCCTTCGCAAACACACTAATGCAGCTCGCTAATGCAAATACTCACACCATCATCAATCTCTCTCCCACCCTTTACAAGAACTGCCATCCTACAACTCCCAATCCCAGCAAGAGTGTCCAGCCAAGGTTGCCGCTCTCCCTCGCAGCGGCGCCCTTCTTGCCCTGCCCGTTCGCACTTCCATTGACCGTCGGCTCCTTGCCCAAGCCCAACGGCAGACCCTGATATCCAAACGTCAAATTCTGCGCCACGCTCGTATTGTAGCACGAATCGCCGGCGATATTCACACCCATGAGGTCGTTGGCGTGTACGATGAACATGTACTTCTTCTGGTCGAGGTCTTCGAAGCCGGAGGTGTCGTAGGGAAAGCGGTCGGACGAGTCGGTTGCGGTGGTGTTGCGGAGGAAGATGCATTGGACTTGGTCGGGGTAGTCTTTTGCCATTCTGGGGAAAGTTAGATCAGCTTTGCTGTGAGTTTTTAGTTCGCCTGGTGGTAGACTCACTTGGGGTAGTCTTTCATGACATCGCTGTTGGACGTGTCCGCGACGAGCACGAACTTCCGCTTCGGGAAAGTCTCGAAGATCTTCGTCAACAAAAACTCGCGAATGCTCAGCGTCGCGCTGATATCGGAGAAGTTCAGCGGTCGGGTGTCGAAGCTTCCTGCCGGGTATGTGTTGTAAATGAACTCCTCATACGTTCGCGTGACTTGCTCGGGCAGAGTGGTCAGGTAGTGGAAATGCGCGTTGGGCAAGCTGGAGGACCAGTTGGCGTAGATTTCGGGCATGTTCTCCCAGGCGACAAAGGGACGCGCGAAGGAGTTGAGGAGACCTTCCTTCGGATCGTAGATTTTGGTAATGCGGAGAATGTCGTCAATGTCACTAATGACGGTGATGCCTTCGTCCGGAACGAGGTAGGCTGTGGCATTGCCCTCGGTAGTGTTGCTGACGAAGGTGCTCAGTTTTTGGATCTGCTGGGTTTCATTTCCGCGCATCAGGCCGTTGCTGTTGATCGGAAGGAAGACGTCGAAGTCGCCTTGGTCTGTTGTCTTGTACGGGAGAGTCACTTGTTGAGTCTCGCCGGCACCACCCTCGAATGGGCCAACTTCAATGGTTGAGACGTTGACAGTGTCTTGTTGCACGACAAAGATCGACGCCGTCACATTCCGAGCCATGTCAGCCTGGGAATCTGGCAGCTTTTCGACGGATGTGTCAATCAGGAAGATGTTTGCGAGATCATTGAGCTTCTCTTCGGTGATGTTGGGCTGCTTGTAGATGTTGCCGTGAAACCTGACGTTCCAGCCCTGCTCGGTATAGTTCGCATAAGGAGGGATGTTCAAAGCCTGCGTCGGGACCGCTGCCAGCTGCTCATCGTTCAAACCCAACGAACTGACCACGGACTCTCCAGTCGGGAAATTCTGGAAAAAGTTTGGAATGCCCGAGGCTACATATGAGGGAACATTGCCCAGATCGCTTAGGACGCCATCGACACCCGACTGAACATCTGATGCGATGCCTTGGGCGCCGGACTTGATGTCTGAGATGATGTCGCGGCGGAGGTTCTGGTGAGTCCTGCTGGGATAGTTGAGTACTGGCGATGGAGTGATGAGAGGATCTTGAGGATCTTCATAGTTGGGAACAGGTCCGGCGGAGACAAGAAGGCTCAAGAGGGACGCCGGGAGAACCAGCGCGCGAAGAGTGAACGTCGCCATGATGATTGAGAGGACACGCTGTGGTCGGGGAGGAAAAGTCCAGGAAGCTGTCAAGCTGGTGGAAGTGAACGCGACTCAGCTATGAAACGTGAAACCCGGTGCAGTGCCTGGATGATTTATATGTCTCACGAAGCAGGCAAATCCAATGTATTTCTTGGACATTAGAGTTTGCCGCCATCCGGGCTCGGCTGTTGCAGAGTGCAGCATCAGGTGACATCACCGTCTCTTCCTTTCTTTCTCCATCTCCGACTGGTCAACTTTCATCTTCAAAACCAGAAACGAAGAACATTCACTTGCATGGTGGTTCACGCACGTGGCTGATAGGACACGGCTAACGTGAGAGGCTCGTGACAGGCAACAAACCAGTTCGCTGTTCGTCTCGCTACAACGCATCACTGCCGCACAGCCTCACTACGCCTCACTACGCCTCACATCTACACCCAAGTCATGGCTCCAATGCCAAGAGCTCGAATCAATCGGCTCGGTAGTTCAGCGCATCCCTGGATGAACCACATCAGGAATACCACGCTGCCTTTTTGGATCGGCTCTTTGTCGAATACAATGGCTATTGTATCGCAGACAATGCTTGAGTGTAACTTCAAAGAACAAGTGTCGAGCGGCTTTGCTGTCACGACCGGACAAGACTTCTTTGTGCTCCATCACAATGCCACTGTCCAAGACTGCACATATACGTGGACGAAGCAGCACATCTGGCTCACTCCTTCATCCAACCCTCTCTGACGATTCACACACTGCTCCGGAAGCAGTCACAAGAACCGTCTAACCCACCCAAGACATCCGACGATGTCTCCTCGCAGCGACTTCCTTGCCACCGGGCTGGTCCCGATCGACTTGCCTCCTCCAACTGAAGATGATGAAGAAGGTATCGACTGTCCCATCTGCTTAGAATCGCTAACCACCGCTTTCCAGCTCCCATGCCATTCCCTACACGTATTCCACGATGAGTGTATCCGGACTTGGCTCAAATCACACAACTCCTGCCCGCTCTGCAAGAGTGTCCTCTTTGGATCCGGCGCTCCAAACTCGACTGTCCGCAACGCCAATCTCGCCCGACAAACCGTCGTGGACCTGGAAGGCAATCTGGAACACTTCTCCATCGCCCCCATGCGCCGACCCGCTATCGCCGCCAACGCCGACATGGCCGCTGTCTTCCTCGTCACCATCCGCGAGCCTCGTACAGACGGCACACAAGTCATCGGTCAGATCGGTTCGTTGGCGAACGAACAGGCCATCACGGGTCTTGGACTTGTCCGAGCTGCCGAGCAGATTCCGCAGGTCATCGTTATGGCTAATGTTATATTCGCCAGAGCGATGGCTCAAGGACGATCATACACGGACGAGCAGTGGCAGCGTTGGATCCCTCCGGTCAAACACATCCTCAACCGCATTCGCCAGAATGACGGGAAGATGATGAATGTCGGAACCTTTCCGCACAGTCTGGATCGCGAGTGTTCGGAGGACCTGGAAAGGATCTATCCGGGTGCTGGACGAGTTCAGGGTGTGCGTGCAGGACAAATCGAGGCGGGTTTGGTCAGGGAGGACTTTCAGACGCTGATGAACTACGCCGCATTTCTGATGTGGTGGGCAGTGAATCGGCCTTTGATCAGGAGAAGGTATGGGCATGGAAGGAGGCTTAGGTGTGTGGTGATGTAGGTGGTGGCGGATCGCGATCGGAGGATATCTGAATTCTGGACAGGTAAGTCGAGACGTAAGTACTTCTTCCTCTCCCGGTCTTGTCGTTCGCTCTTCCATAGGCATCAAGAATAGAAGATTGTCCGAACCAGGGTCTTTGTTCCGTTCCACGTGTTTCCGCCGAAGTACAATGAATTAATGATGCAGATGGAACCAATAAAGTGCTAGAATGCTCCGACTCTCACTTCGACATATCACTCAACTCTCTATTTCACGGTCCTATGTTCTATAGTAGTGAAGTTGCATTGCTCCTGTCGTCTGTCAACCCTAACCCTAAGAGCGTCATACACTTCGGAGGAGCACTGACCAGCCGCGGGACAGCCCGCAATGCGGAGATAGGGATGACATGAGAGGTCTCGAGTCTCGGCTGACGATCTGCTCCATCCGATCGACCGAGCAAGACGTGAGGTCCAGACGGGAGCTTCTAACAACGCAGCCGAAATGCAAAGCAGCAACGAATCGTAGCAAGAGGCCCAAGTGACTTTCGTTCTTTCTTTCTTGCCTTCTCTCCTCCCATTCCCTCTCCTAACCCAGCCGAACGACCACTATACACACCACGATGTCCACTCACAAGCAAGACGAAGCCTACGCCGCCCACCGCAAAGATCCCTCCAAGTTCTGGGCTCACCAAGCCGAACAAATCGCCTGGCACAAAGCCCCCCAAACACCCTACAAGAAGACCACCAAGAAACTCTCCTCGGGCATCGAACACCCTTCCTGGCAATGGTTCCCTGACGGCGAGTTGAGCACCTCCTACAACTGCGTGACGCGACACGTCGAAGCGGGACACGGGGACAAGATTGCGATTATATGGGATAGTCCGGTCACCGGCAGGAAAGAGAAGATCAGCTATGCACAGCTGGAAGAGGATGTGGCCGTTCTCGCGGGGTCGCTCAGGGAAGAAGGTGTCAAGAAAGGGGATGTGGTGATAATATACATGCCCATGATTCCCGCGGCGTTGATCGGGATGCTGGCCGTGGCGAGGTTGGGTGCTATTCACGCGGTGGTGTTTGGTGGGTTCTCGGCTTCGTCGCTCGCGCAGAGGATCGACTCGAGTCAGCCGGTGGCTATACTCACAGCGAGTTGTGGCATTGAGGGTGCGAAGGGTCCATTGGCGTATAAACCTATGGTTAGAGGTGCGATTGAGCAGGCGAAGCATAAGCCGGAGAAGGTGTATATTTGGCAAAGGGATGAGTGTAGGTGGGATGATACGAAGCGGACGGAGGGAGAGAGGACGTGGCAGCAGAGTGTCAAGTCAGCGAAGGCGAGGAATGTGAGGGCGGAGAATGTGGCGGTGAAGAGTAATGATGGGTTGTACATGTGAGCTTTACTGGGGAATGACGTCCTTTGAAGAGGAAGCTGACCAGCGACGACAGAATATACACGTCCGGCACGACCGGCTCACCCAAGGGTGTCGTTCGCGAAGCCGGCGGCAACGCAGTGGGTCTCAACTTCACAGTACGCTACGTCTTCGGCATTCGCGGTCCAGGCGATGTTCTCTTTACAGCCAGCGACATCGGCTGGGTTGTTGGGCATTGCTACATCGTCTACGGCCCTCTCCTCGCGGGCGCCACCACAGTCCTCTTCGAAGGCAAACCCGTCGGCACTCCCAATGCAGACACATTCTGGCGTATCCTGGACGAGTACAAAGTCAACACCATGTTCACCGCGCCGACTGCCCTCCGCGCCGTCCGAAAAGAGGACCCCGAATCAAAGTTCTTCTCCAAGCGAGGAGAGAATGGTGGCTTGAAGAACCTCCGCGCCCTCTTCCTCGCCGGCGAACGCAGCGAACCAAGCATCGTAACAATGTACGACGAGCTCCTCCAAAAATACTGCGCACCCAACGCCACAGTCATCGACAACTGGTGGTCCTCCGAATCTGGCTCGCCCATGACATCCCTCGCCCTCCTTCCGGGCGTTGCATCCTCCTTTGCTGACCAGCAATACTACAAACCTCTCCCCATCAAACCTGGCTCAGCAGGCAAACCCGTGCCCGGCTTCGACGTCCAAGTCGTCGACGACGAAGGTAAACCCATTCCAGCAGGCAATATGGGCAACATCGTCCTCGGCATGCCGCTCGCTCCGACAGGTCTCACGACTCTCTGGCAAGACGAAGAAAGATTCTACAAAGGCTACCTGAAACGCTTCGACGGGAAATGGGTCGACACCGGCGACGCGGGCATGATAGACTCAGACGGCTACGTGCACGTCATGTCCCGCGCCGACGATGTCATCAATGTCGCCGCGCACCGCCTTTCTACCGGCGCTATCGAGCAGGCCATTTCCTCCCACCCAGACATTACAGAAGCAGCAGTCGTTGGATTTCCAGACGCGATGAAAGGGCACGTTCCTTTTGCGTTCATCGCCATTGCGGATCCACCGGCAGACTTACTCAAAGATCTGAACGCGAAGTTGAGACATCATATTGGTCCGATTGCGAGTCTAGCAGGCTTCATCGCTGCGCCGGGAATCATTCCCAAGACGAGGTCGGGTAAGACCTTGCGTCGATGTCTGAAGGAGATTTTGGAGCATGCAGTGGAGGGAGACTTTGATAAGGATGTGGTGTACCCCGCGACCATTGAGGATCCGAGCGTGGTGCAGAAGGCGAAGGAGGCGGTGAAAGAGTACTTCACGAATGGAGAGGGAAGCAAGTTGAAGGCGAAGTTGTGAGTTAGGCAAAGTATTGAGGTGTTGGAGGTTCGTTGTACACTTGCGATATTTTGTATATTGTGAAAGGACACTCGAGGAGGCTTATGAGTTTGACGTGAAGAGCATGATGTCAATGACGAACGAAACACATTTGTATCCAACAATTTGGTATTGACAAGAGCGATCAAATTTTGTATAAGAGAATCGTAATGACAGTCATGCTAAGGGGTAGTCCGCTTGAACGCAACAAGCGCTCGCTATAATAACATTAATCATCCAAAGAAAGGGAGAACGACCATCACTGCTCCATCCGTCCAAGCGAAAGCGTAACCTCATCAATCACCCTACATCTCTCCATCAAGACCATTCCGATCTCTCTTCCGCTTCATCCTCGCCCAATCACTTGAAGTAATCCTCCCCACCACTCAGCATAGCAGTAGGACAATCCGTCCCTAGGCCACTATCGCTAGGGGGCGCCCACTCACTCTTTCCAATTTGCGGCGGCATCTCCAACGGCGACTCATCGTCCTCCTTCGCCACGACTCTCTCGGCTCCCAGCTCCGCCTCCGCCTCCTCCTCTTCTTCATCAATCGTGCTCGTTTCGCCACCCGCAACTATGCCCGCAGCGGAGTTGCTGATGCTGCCCAGACTCGTACGACGATCAATCTCGCTGCCGGTCATGTAACTGCCTCCCGTCAAGTAGCTACCCGTGTCGTAGGTCATGTCGCTGGGCGCATAGCTCCTCCGCGACTCGAGCTCTGGCGTCTCGCCGTCGGTGATGTAGCTACCAGTGCCGTAGGTCATGCTTCCATCCGTGCCGGAAAGGTAGCTCTCCCTCCTATCGACGGTACCAGCTTCGCTGACTCCAGCACCCGGCGACTCCAGATCGTCTTCCTCGTCGGCTTCAGACAATGTTTCATTCTCCTTGTTATGGACCGTCATGCTGGCGTTGCGCTTCGTCGACCACGAAGGTTTGCGCTGCATGAAGTTTGTCTTGACAGAGTGGCTGCGCTTCATGCCACCGCTCTGCATCCCGGAAAGAAGGCTGGCTTTCTCAACCGCAGGAACAAAAGCGTGAGCTCCAGTCGGCACGTTATGCGCGATTTGGTTGAGCGACATGATACGACGCTCAGCGGTGTTCGGCGCGGGTCCGTTCCGATTGAGACCAGGACGAGACTTCATTGCCATGGCGTGAAGTGGCTTGAGATCCGGAACTGAGGAAGTGACGGTGTGGGAAGACATGGCGGATGCGTTGCTGGGAACGCGAAGGTCGCGGCCTTGAGGTTTCTTCTTTGGCGCAGGTTTTGCGGTCTTCGAGAGGAGAAGCATGCGAGATTGATTCATGACGCCTTCGAGCATGCGGCGTTCGATTGCCAGGGCTTTGTTGTCCATTTCGTGGAGCTCATCGCGGCGGATGAGGAGGGCGGTCTGCATGGCGGAGACGTCTGCGTTCAGACGAGACTTCTGAACGGCAAGTGCTTCCTTCTCAGCCTTGAGTGACTCAACAGCTTGCTGCAGAGTCTCCTTCTCCTCGTTAAGAACAGTGATGTCTGCTTCAAGCTGATCCTTGCGCTCAAGACGACGCTCGAGAAGAAGACCGATCTCCTCAGCTTCCTTTTCCTTGCTCTCGTGGTCCGCGATGATTTGCTTGTTCTGAGCGGCGACGAAAGCCGAGACCTCAGCAGCTGTAGCCATGACCTTCTCGTGTATCTGGTCAAGTCGCTCGACCTGGATGGAGCGATCGCCAGCTTCCTCGACATGCCCCATGAGCTTGTCGAGCTTCTCATGAACGGCAGCATCGTCGTACTTTTCCACCGAGGGTGCCACTTCGACCGCAGCTGGTAGGAGAGTCGGCAGAGACGTCTTCAGGTCTTCGTGATGAGATCGCACCCCTTCCGCATGAGCTTCGACTTGTGCCTTGGTGTCCTCAAAGCCGGCTCGGAGCGTTTCTTGCAAGTCCTTGACCGCTTGTGCTTGCTCGGCAGCCGCCTCCGAAGTCTGTTGAGAGTGCTCGTAGTGCTGGTTAATGAGCGCTCGGACCTCCTCAAGAGTCACCATAAAGCGTGGGTTATGCTCAGACATGTCGCTTTGAACGATGTCGACAGCGGCGAGTACTTTGGCGACTTCGTCGCGAGTGGCAAGGTGCTCGCCCTTCAGAGTCTCGGTAGTCTCTTCCAGCTTGCTGTGAGTCTCGAGAGCCTGATTGAAGACGGTCTTGGACTCTTCCGCCATCTTCTCCATCGTGGAGGGGAGCTCAGCCATGAAGGTTGTCATGGCGGTGCCGAGGGTGTCGATGGAGAGCTTGAGATCGTCGGTCATCACCTTGGTGCTGTTGAGCAGCTCTTGCTGTTCTTGAGCCTTCTCCTCCACCATTGCGGACTTGGCCTCTGCGGCCTTCTGAGCATCATCGTACTTGCTCATCAGTCCATCGAAAAGGCCATCGAGCTTCTCGGTCAATTCTTTGATGATTGCATCTTTGTGTTCGGAGTGTCTCTCCAAGACTGTCTCCGAAGATTGCGCATTGTCGGTCTTGATCGCTTCCAGAGACTCGTGAGCACGCTCGAACTCTTCCTTGACCTTCTCCATAACCTCCTTGACCTCGGAGATGACATCTTCGTGACCAGACTTCTCCTCGAGGCTCGCAAGAGTGGCGCCAAAAGTATCGATTGATAGCTTGAGCTCGCCGTCACTCATCTTCTCGACCAGCTCATCCTTGACGCCCTCGATCAAAGTCTTGACTTCGCCAAGCTGATTGATTGTGTCCTCGAATTCTTGCTTGCGGTCATCGAAAGCCTTTGCGGTGACAGCAATGTCGGTCTCGTAGCTATCGCGCATCTTGTCGTGACTCTCGCGAAAGTCAGCGATGAGGCCTTGCAGCGACTCGATGTCGGCCTTAGACGGCAGATCCTCCGGATTTGGCAGTGCAATCTCATTGACACTGGTCTTGATCTCGGTGCAGAGGACGCCGAGCACATCGAGATCGGCCTTGGTCATGACTTCTGGCTTGGCCTCCTCGGACATAGCTTCAAGTTTCTCCTTGAGCCCTTCCGTCATCGTCTTGATGTCTGCGGCAAGGGTCTCAACAGCTGCAACATCACCCTTGGAGGCAGAAGTTGCTTCGAGCTTCTCGGTAAGAGTCTCAAGCGCTTCGTTTGTGACTCGGACAGCCGCGTGCACTTCATCGAGGTTGTCCTGGGTGATTGCAGTTTCAGGATCGGGCAGCTTAATCTCCTCAAGGTGCGCTTTGGTATTGCGAAGCAGCGTCTCAATGGCGTCGGTGTCCTCCTTCAATGCGGCACCTTCAGGCCCACGTTCGCTCTTGGCAGCCATGGTGGATTCTTGCAGCTCGCGGATCATACTCTCCAGGCCGGCCAGGTCTTCTTTCATCGCTGCACCATCTACAGGTAGTGCAGAGCGTGGCATGTCTTGCACCGTGTGATCCATGGCCTCGATCTTGATCTGAAGTTGAGCAAGCAGGACCTCGACCTTCTCCAGATCGGCGCGCTGAACACTCTCGTTACCTGGAGCGTCGGCAGAAACCTCACGTGATGCTTCAGCCTCAGGAGCATCGCCCAAGACAATAAGACCGCCCTGTGAAGCACCACTGCCTGAGGTGAGCTTGGACATCTCAGCTCGCAATTCAGTCAAGCCATCCTTTAGGGTGTCGAGAATCTCGTAGTTGACAGTCATATCCAGAGGCTTGTCGAGCGTCTTGATGACATCGGTACGGAGGCTTTCGAGATGCTCGTTGAGAGCATCCAGCACCTGTCCCTGATGGGAGACCACACTCTCCGGATTATCAAGCTTCTTCTCCAGGTGTGATCGGAGATCATCGAGGCCAAGTCGCAGTGCATCAAGGACTTCTTCATTTGACCCACTGTGTACCACGCTACTAGCGATGGATGTACGCAGATTCTCGAATTCTCCGCGGATCGCCTCCAGTTGCTCGTCAGTGAGCGCTCCGCTTGAGCTCTTCGCGGTGGACTCCTTGATCTCGTCGACAGTAGCCTTCAGAGCATGCAAAGTGCCAGCATGCTCGCTGGATCCACCACCAACGACAAGTGCACTACCGAACGAGTCCCGGAAGCTCTGAAGCTCTTCCTTGATAGCACCAAGTGTCTCGGCGGCATGGTCACTTTGGTCTCCAGAAAGCTGCGTGCGGAGGTCGTCCAAATTCTGGCGAATGTCGGAGACGATGGCGTCCTTCTCAACCTCGCTGACAATTGCATGGAGCGACTCCTTCAAGGTGGACAGCTCCTCCCGCAAAGTGTGGTGAATCTCGTCGAAACCGCCGGAGGACAGCCCGCTCACGTCACTGCCGTTGAACTTTGCATGCAAAGCGCCCAAGCTATCTTGAATAGTCTCGATGAGCTCGTTCTTGTCCGCCGAGTTGGCATTGAGGATAGCGCCTTTGAGCTGCTCGAACTCCTCCTTCATGGCCTCGTTGAGATCCTCATTCGACTGAGAAGATCCTTCGTCCCGGGTCTCCAGGTGTGACTTCAACCCGTCGAGTCCTTCTTTCAGCGCGACGATGACAGCCGCATTCTGGACGACATCAGAGGCGTCAAGATCTCGCGAGGTTTCCCGATTCGCCATGGTCGTGTGAAGGTGTTCGAACTCGGACTTGATGTAATCCAGCATCTCCGACTTTCCAGTGTCGTTCACAGGCCCCTGGGCGCAGTAGCCTTGGACATCCTGTCTTAGCTGCTCCAGGCCCATCTTGACCGAGTCGACAATCTCATCCTTACCCGTCACATCCTGCGCCTTGTCCACGTACGACTCGACGTCCACACGCAGCCTCTCGAGCCCGTCGTTGACGGCATCGAGCACCTGCTCAGTGTCGCGACCGTTGGCTGCGGAGTATTGCTTGAATTCGCCTCGCATTCCGTCGATGAGTTCCTGCATCTGACTGATGACTTGTTCGCCGATGCCGCCAAATGGAATTGCGGAGCCATCCAGACTGGCCTTGACTGCGTCGAAAAGATCGTTTCGGCTGATCTCGAGCTCACGTGGTGCGGAAGGCCCATGATTCTCCATGCCTAGCTTGATGGCATCGAATACTGCCGCGTGAAGGACCTCTTGATTGACTGCAGCGTCTACGGGAGGAGGCTTGAAGTCTTCAAGCGTCTGTCGAATGGTGCCGAGAAGCTCGTCCTTGAGTTCTGACAGCTGCGCTTCGGGATATGGTGCTTGAAAGTCTTTGAGTGCTTCTTGCATCACCTCAAAGATCTCGCCCTTGTCGATGTTAGCGACAGGTGGCTCGGCGCGGGTGTTGCGGTATTCCTCGAGTCCTTCTTGCAGGACAGCCAGGATCTCGTCGCGCTCCAGACCAAATTGCTGAAGCTCAATGTTTGGCTCGAAGTCTTTGAGGCCTTCCTTGACGGCGTCCAGTACGCCTTCCTTGTCTAGGGTCGGCACGTCGGCTTCTGCGGTTGGCTTCGAGAACATGCTGCTGTGTTCGGCGAGGGCATGCTTGACGACGGCGAGCACTTCGTCTCCGTCAGCGCCGGCTCGCGTTGTGGAGAGCTGCTTGAATGCATCATCGTCCTGCTCAGCCCGCTGCTTGAGAGCCATCGTCATGTGCTGCTTCAACTCGGACAGTCCTTCCTCCACGACCCGTTGAATTTCTTCGAGGTGTTCCATCTCCCGGTTCTCATTCGCAGAACGGTCCGCTGTGGTGTTTGCGTGCGATTCGCCAATCTGGTCAAGCTTCTTCCCCAACTCCCTGCCCATCCCAAGAACTTCTCCCCTCAAATCACGGACGAGGCCCTTGACTTCGGAAGTAGTGCCACCAGAATGTGAGATGGAATCCTTGATGCGCTGTAGTAATCGCAGCACCTCATCCTGGGCGGCAGAATTGCTCTCCTTCTTCGAGTCCTTGCGAGGAGTGTCAAAGTTGAGGTCCAGCTGTGGTGGTCCATCTCCATTAGGCATGTGGACCAGAGCTTGTGATTGAGACTTCAACTTGATGAACTCGGACAGCTCTTCGACCTTCTTCGCTGCGTCGACATTGTCTCTGCGGCTCTTCTCCAGGAGTTCTGCGAGGGTAGACTGAAGACGTTCCTGGCCCTCCTTGGTGACCATCTCGCGGATGATCTTCTCCAGCATGGCAACACTAGCAGCGCCTTCCACCGAATATGGTGAAGGTGAACCGCAGCGGGCATCATCGGCGAAGCTGTGGGCGCTTTGTGCTCTAGGCATGCTATGACGTTTGCTCGCCGATGGAGGCGAGCTGAACATGTTACCATCAGGGTAAAAGTTCCCAAACGATTGACTCCGCGGTGTACCCAGTGGGGGCGGGCCAAGCAGCTGTTGTGGTATTGATGAAGTTACACTCCCGGCCAACTCCTTCAAAGTCTTCCGAATGTCCTCGTCCCGGGAGTGGGTAGCGCTCTTCAACGCTAATAGATCCGTAGCGTTGTCTTTGCTGCGTCTGCTGAGCTGAGCCATTTCCTTCTGCAAATTGGTCGCAATGGTTGTGATGTTGAGCAATTGACTGGAGAAGTCATATTGTGTGGGCACCCGTGTACCGCCAGGAGTGCTGGGTCGGTTGGTCATGTCGGCAAGCGAAGGAGGCATCTCAGGCAGCTGCATGTTCTGCAGTGCAAGCATCGTGGCGGATGGAGGTGTGTTCTCCCCGAGGATTGCTTTGCAAGGTTGCCGAGACGAAGGTCGTGGAGTCGGTGTATCTTTGCTCGGATCGCGTTCGGGGAGTGTAGGCGATGGTGGATCGAATGGGTCGTCCTCGATACTGCTCATGCGGTTGTACGGGAGGTATGCGCCTCTTGATGTCGGCCTGTCCGGCGCACGTTCTGGCGAACGATTGTTGTTGTTGTCCAGATAGTTGCGCAAATCCTTGACGTTGCCCGTCTGCAACTTCTGCAGCGATTGCATCCGCTTCTGAACACCGCCTTTTATGAGAGACCGCTCCGGCGATCCGGACGCGTTGGACGTGTATGTTGACAAAGGTGTGCTCTCGCGGGCTCGCTCTACTATTTGCTTCGCCGCCGCGGCAATACCTGCGGAGGTGTTCGGTTTCGTCGCCGGGCTGCCATTTGTCGTATTGAGAGGGAGAGGCGGTGGTGCGCGATCGGGAATGCCACTGTCCCACCTGCGAAACAATTTGATCAGTACAGTCATGGCATGTCGTCGGTCTCTCGATGTCACTCACATTGGGACACCAGCACGACTGCTAGTGCTCGATTCGGACCTGGAATGCTGATGATGCCGATCGCGAGATCCTTCTCTATCCGTAGCCGCCATGTTGTGTGTGGATGGGTGGTGGTCAGGTCGAGCCGAGATTGCTGGAATGTATTCGAGTAGTCGAGTATTCCTAATTGGCGGCGCGCCGGGCGACCACTTGCATTGCAGGCCGATACTCCACGTGTAGATGTTGTACTGCGCTCGATATTAACGAGAGCTTTGAAGGTCCAAAGATGATTTCGGACGGGACGTTTGTGTGGAGAGACGATAGTTGAGGTTGAAGCGGGACGTTGATCTTCGTACCACAGAGTCTCTCGCGCCCTTGCACAAACAATCAATAAACATATAGCAACGGCGCTAAGCAAGGATTCTATCCGAGGCTTGTCTGTGCCTGAGGCAGTCACGAAAATCTGGCTTCCTCAGGCAGGAACGATACAGCAAAACGCACTTGCCAAGCACACAATACGGCTGCTACCGCAATTTCGTGAAGGTCGACTTCTTGAACTTTACGACTTTTGCGACCGGACAACTAACAAACCACAGCAGCAGCTATGAAGTGTATGTATCATATCGCTGCCACACGACGACTAACATGCTGACACTGTCACAGTCCTCAAGGTCGGCCGAGTGGTACGTCGAGCGCACACGAATACATCGAAACACCGCCATGTCCAATCATACTAACACCTCCGAAAAAGGCCATCATCTCTCGCGGTCGTTACGCCGGAAAGAAGGTTGTCATTGTCCAGCCCCAAGACAATGGCAGCAAGAAGCACCCCTTCCCTCACGCTCTCGTCGCCGGAATCGAGCGATACCCACAACAAATCACCCGCCGCATGAGCAAGACCCGACAGACCAAGCGCAGCAAGGTCAAGCCCTTCATCAAGGTTATCAACTACAACCACTTGATGCCAACACGCTACACGCTCGAGCTCGAAGGCCTCAAGGGCGTCGTCACCAACGAGACTTTCACCGAGGTCACCCAGCGCGAGGAGGCTAAGAAGACGGTCAAGAAGGCTTTGGAGGAGCGCTACGTGAGCGGAAAGAACAGGTGGTTCTTCACCCCTCTCAGTATGTACACCCGATAGGTCGTTGTGGGCCTGGACATGGACAAGGTGTCGGGCGAAGTGCTGCTGGGATGATGTGCTAACTGTTTCGCAGGATTTTAGATGCAAATTTTCGAAGCGGGATTGGAACAAGGTGTGCATGAATGCATGGGCGTTATGGACTGCATCTTGCGGTCCGGAGGGAAACGCTCGATAGGCAGCCTAGATATCTGCCGCAAATGACCCTTCAAGAACAGTCTGTCGGTCTTCCGCGTCGAGTGAAATTGTCGGTGTGATGTTATGGGACGATTGGCAGGGAAGTGGGACAAGGGCACGAACCGATCGAACAACACAGACCATCTCGCTCTCCTCCGAATCGCCTCACGGCCACAATTGACTCCGATACCTACTACCAAGGATTCCAATTGCAACGCTCCGCCACGATAAAGGCATTGAGTTGTGGATGGTGATTATTCGGTCCAACATGGCGCATTGGCTTCGTGCTTGGTCTGGGTGCCGTTGGTGTCGTGCCGCTGCTTATCGTGTAAGATCCATGTCCCTGCGCAGAGAATGCTGACAAGTCCACAGTAAGTATGCGAGTCTTGAGATCTTGCCATGCAGCCAAGGACGGCATTCGTAATTGTTCCTCTCTGTAGGGGCTAGTCTGTCGCCGCACCGTGGCGATTCGAGACTCACACCCTGTCAAGCAGAAGCAAAAGTCGGACGAAGGACCAAGTGGTTCGAAGGGGCTGCGGTGTCTTCATTGTTCCCGTTCTCTGCCGGTGAATTCCTTGAAAAGCAAACCCTTATCGCTCGATCGCTACGACGATCCGAAGGTCGTCAACGCCAACATAGAGGCAACGAGGCGTACTGCAAACGTTACGATCCTGTCCAGTTTGATCACGACACGATACGATTCCGGGGACGACGCTGCGGATCTGAACCAACACGGGCGAGCGGTTTGGACCATTCTCCAGACTAGACAACGACCTATTGCTCCACGACTGGTGTTCTCTCTGATGCCGGAAAACAAGGCATTTTTGGCCCAATCTCTGCCACCTCACCGGTCGGCAGTACCTTCCGCCGATGAAAGAGAAAGAACCCGCGAGATTTGACCCTTTCAGCAGGCGCAAGACGCCAATGCCCCGAATCCCTGTCATTGTTCCGTTTGCTAGCGCCGCTTCCATGTGAAAAGCACACGACACTTCACTTGAATTTCGACTCCCAAGTCCTTGGACTCGACTATTCACTTCGACTTTACGACACTCGACACTCGACACCAGATCCGAACATACACATAAAACGCGCATTCAGCAACATCAGCTTCCGCGGACCTGCAAGCACCACTTCAGACCAGCATCTAATTCCCACGCAAGATGCCCTCCGAGATGGCCGCACGCTCCGCTCCCCACAGCACCTACGACCCGCTGCCACCAACATACAAACAAGACCAGCTGCTCTTGGCCAAACAGACCAGTACAACCATCATGTCCGAAGAAGCCATGATCGAGCACCGCACCGACGCCTCCGGCCGCTTCACCGACAAGACCTATCTCCCGATCTACGACCCGGACACCCTCGCAAAGCATACCACCAAAGACGACAATCCCGACAAAGTCCTCTTCTTCCGTAGCCTCTCCACCGCCGCCCAGGGAAGCGAGCACAAGATCACCATCATTAGCTGCGGCCTGCTGGTCATCTCCTGGATCATCTCCCACCAGCTCACCAAGATCGTCGCCCGCTGGGCTGTGCTCGAACCGGAGAACTACACCGACACCCTCGCGACCCTCAAGATCTGGAACATCGTGTGCGGCTTGGTGCTGCTGCAGACTGCGATTCCAAAGTTCTTGCAGTGGGTCACCCCAGCGTTCCACGTCGCCAATGCTTTGCTGGTGCCGTTCATGCAGGCTGCGTTCATGCTCATGGCTTGCAAGGCTTTCGCGGTGGAGATGGGGGTTTTGTGAAATCGCGCAGATGTGGTGGGGCATCGGGCGCAGAAGAGAAGTGAAGGACGACTCGAGGACTCGGACAGGATGCGCATAAGGAGAGAGCAAAATGCAGAAGTTCCGGTACGTACAGTATTTGCGCATCACAGCACAATTCCCCTTCCCAGTGTCATCGGCGCGGCAGCGCAGCAGTGAAGTCGTGAGGACCATCGTTGAGTTGCTATCGCGTGAGTTCGTGTCGCGTGAAAGATGTCGATGGATCGATTGATCGCAAGAATGCCGCTCGCCTCTCTCTGATATGGACAGCGACTGTTGACATGCTTTCGGAGTCGGGCGGTCAACGGACGCAGGCGCAAAAGAGGGAGCACGGCTGGTTGCAAGAGAGAAACCAAGGGTGTGTTTACTTTACTGTCTCGCAGCTGCGGGGAAAAGCTGTTGGGTCCAACAGCACTTCCATCTACGGACGTTGCCAGTGATCATCTCACCAAGTGGTTTTGTTCCATCTCCAAGGCAAAAGGCCTCTGACCGGTAGGGGTAGCGGGACCAGGAAGAGTTTAACAGCGTCTCTCCAAATCGGACAGCAATACCGAGCATACTCTGGGACTACATGGGTTCAAATGTCATGAAGAGGAGCGAGCATATCTGAGACGACGACTGGGAATGAATCGAGAATTGGGAAGATCAAGATTAAGGTCGGTACGTCAATGTAATGATTAGTCGTCCAAGATGCTATCACAGCAAGCAACACAAGGACGGACCCAATCCACAGAGGCTCACATGCGGAGGTCAGACTGATCAGCACTGCGACATCCACATATCCCGCAACTGCACTTACTTCGGGCAGGGCATATAGCGCTGCATTGTAGATTCTGCCGCATTCGTGTCTGTCAGAAGTGCTGTAAAGTTCACTCACAACCATCACTCAAATCGGCTGGCGGATCCGCAGACCAACGACCTAAGACTGTACTCAGCACGCGAGGAGGAGTCAAAGGCGAAGAGGATGGAAGTTGAGACACAGCGTGGGGAGAAGCGAGTTATGAAGGAGAGAGAGAGGGACCAGCAAGGCTACTACATTCAATAGCTTCATAGCCTTCATCAATGTCATGCTCTCTGTTGTTGCCGATTCGACGTTTCAATTGTCCTTCGTGTACCTCCAGTAAACGATGGTTGCTCGCCGGTATTTTGAATGCCTCTTCCCGAACTAAACTGCGACACTGAGCATACCTCTAGAACAACATGCATACAAACCGCATGCAGGCGAGCGAGCGACTCTGCCTCCCCTGGAGGCTCAAATCTGTGCATCGTCTCGCCAACGGCATCGTGGGTCACGTTTCATCGTGGGAATAGCGAGAAAAGACATGCTCCTATTTTCAGTGGCAATTGAACACCTTTTTTGCAGTTCATCATATTCCCGAGTCTCATCATATCTACATGCTTGATCATCGCCAGTAGTCGTTCCATTCATTAGACCCATCAATGCAATCCCTCAACGCCAACGCTACACTGCCCCAAAAACCACAAATCCTTGACCTCGTGCATCATAACGCGTCAGCTCGCCTGATCACTCCTCCCTACTCCTTTCCCTCCTCTCTCTCAATCCCGCAGCCAAACTGACAGGACTCCCAATCCTGACGCCAAAATCGTCTTCCATATCCTCAAACTCAGCAATCTCGTCCTCACTTGCCCAGAAATCTTCCACCTCGCTGCCATCCAAATCAAAACTTCCCGGAATCCTTCTCCCACTTCCCTTCGGCGATCTCCACACCAAACTCCTCGGAACAACGCCCCTCGCGAACCTAGCCGCGATTTTGAGCATCAGGACGACGAGATGTGCCGGCGGGCCGAGCAGCACCGCGCAGGTCTTTCGTGCGATGGCACCAGCCATGGCGTTTTGAGATTTCTTCGGAGGTTGCGTGGCAGGCCGGGTAGTGCGTTGACGCGAGAGACTGCTAGAGGAGGATGTCGTGCTTGAGGCAGTGGATGAGCTGAATTGGCGAGTTGGAGAGCGGGGCGGTGGGTGGAAAGAGGTGGTTGTGCCGCCTATGGAGCGGCGGGCGAGGATGCGGGCTTGGATCTGGGCGAAGGGGTCGGATTTGGTAGGGGGTGGTGGCGAGGTGGACTTTTGCGTCGGTTGGTCGAAGGGCGAGTCTGTGGGAGATGGAGTGTTGATGGGGGTGTGCGGCGCAGCGATGGATTCGGATGTCGGATCTTGAGGAGATGGACTGGCAGTACGAATGTGTAGTGATGCGAGAGCTTCGTTTATATCTTCCGGAACGGACGCAGAGGTTTCGGGAGTCCGAGGCGCTGCGACCAGTTCTTGTGCCAGGTCTGGAGTCGACGGCGCGCTGACAGGATTGGGCCATTTGGGTGCATTCTCAGCGGTCTGATCCGGAGCGGCCGATGTAGCGACGAGGATCGGCGATGCTGGAGGAGCTTCTACCCACTCATCGGTGATGGTTGCCGTCTTGTCGTTGTGCTGGCTGTCTTCTTGCTGAGCAGCCGCGTCTTCCAAGGTGACTTGTGTCGATAGCTCCTCGACTTGTGTTGATGTCTCCTCAACCGTCTCGGACGCGGCTGCATGCTGAGTACTCTCGATTCCCGGCACAAATTCAACATCTGGATCTGGCAAAGTCGAGTTCTGAGTCTCCTCAAGTTGCCGCAGATTTTCCGAGTCGATGGCGAGAGGCGGACCAAAAGCTGAAGAGACGAGACTCGTTTCATATTGCTGCAGGTCATAAGAAGATGTCTCGCCGTCTTTCTTCGTAGGTGCATGCGCTCCTTTTCCTCCCTGTCCGAGCTGCGGCTGCTCAAATCCGGCGCTTGAATCTGGAGGTGAAGGCGGCATATCAGTCGGTATTGATTGATATGCACGATGCTCAATCGGTTCTCCGCGAGCACTCATAATGCCACTTTCCGGAGAGAGGCTCGATTTCAACCGTGAAGGCGAGGCTGCTTGGGCCGGTGAGCGAACAGGTGCTGTCACGGACCGCATACTGAGACCTTTGACTCTGTCGCGAACGGTTGGTCTGGGCGGTGCTCTCCAATGCGGCGCTTGGACCGCCAGTTCTTTCATCCTAGCTGCCAGCTCAGGATCCTCGGCAACATCTTCGGGGATTGTGTCTGTTGCTCGAGCGTCATCCTCATCCTCGTCCGACATGCTGCCCGAGTCCTCCTCGCTTGTGCTTTGTGCAGGCTCGCGGCCGTCTTCTGGTTTCCAGCTATAAGCTCTGTCCAGCTTCCACTTCTTCGCCGGCCCGTGCGTGCTCCTCCTCTTCCTCCGGACTGGCTTCTCCTCCTCAGGAAGCTCGACCGTAAATGTGCGCGCAAACGGACATGGCGTTCTCTCGTAGAACAAAACCTTCTTCAGTGTCTCCTTGAAAACCTCCACCCTTTCCAGCTCTTCTTGCGACTCCCCAGGCAGTTCGATCCGGTAGTAAGTGTCCGTAAGCACTCGCATCGCAAACTTGCTCACACCATCCACACACCAGCAATTGCTGCGCGGCATAATGGCATGAAGCAAAGACCCAGAGTGCAAGAAAGACACGGAACCTGGCACGCGGTAGATCTCCAGCGGACCCGCAGCGAGTGTCTGCTCCGTTATGGTGGCCCATGGCAGTGTGCCGCCTCCGTGTTTTGCGCCGGGGCTTCCATGGCTGCTACTTCGAGGTCGAGAACCTGTTCCGCTGCTGAACTTGACGATTTTGGCATTGGGGTGGACGTATAGTGTCTCTATGCCTTCTGCCGAGCCTATCTCCGCTGTGGGCTGTGCATGACTGGGATTTGTTGATCTGACGGGGACCGTGAACGATCTGTTCGTGCCGACATTGCGCGCAGGAGTCAAGGGCGCCGTGGTCGACATGATCGTGTGGTGGACATTGATCCGGCGGAATAGGAATGGGGGACGGGGAGGAGGTCGTGGAAGATGTCTGAGGCAGGACAATGTCACACGTTGTTACAGTTGCGTACGAGGTATCATCCTTACCCAGTAGTCCAGTACCTTAGCTCAGCTCAGCGACGCGCTAGGAGGTAGTCGCCTCACATTCACGTGCCCATACGAATGCATGGGATCTTCGTTCTGCAAGTCTCCCCGACAAGACATTCGTATACTTCTCTCGGAGATGCCTTCTTATATTTAATGAATGCCAGTCATTGCCGATCTGTTGATTCACTTGCCATGCCACGATTCAATGTCTCGGCAGACGCGTTCTCGAAGCACGCGGGCGGTCCCATACGTCATCCTTCTCTTTCTTGCTTGTGAGAGACCTGAGATGGTACACTTCCATCGCCATTGACCACCTAAGCTACGATCACTGCTGGCAATATACCATCAGCAACATTCTGCTCGGGCCATAAGCCGCACTGAACGGCAAGATGAGCAACTATGGCTTCTTCGGCAGCTTCGAGCTCAACTCCATGGTCAGGTCAGCTATTCCGCACATTTCCCTTGTCCCGAGAGAAGCTCGAATCGCTAATGATATACAGGGGCGCCCAACTCACAATCGTAGGCGCCAACCGCGCCCTCCAAAATCCTTCCATCTTCACCACCTCCCTTTACAAACAAGCCGCTCTCGCCGTCGCCGCAGGCATCCTCATTCGGCTCCTCGTCGCCATCCCAACTCTCGGAATCCGATTGCTCATAACCTTCGCCGGTCTCTTCACCGACACCTCAGGCCTGCAATGGAGCGAAGACATCATCGATGGCATCGAGTTCATCGAGCACTCCGTGCTTCAGATCCCCTTCTTTCTGATGTCGTTCATGCGGTACCTCAGTCCGGCCATGGACCACATGTTCATGGAGTCCCTACGGTGGGTCGATCAGACATATGTCAAGAAACATGAATCCGAGGACCCAAAGGCGTTGAGAGAGATGTACCATCCGAACCTGGAGTTGTATTCGCAGCAAGCTGTCACAGCGCAGAAGAAGGAGCCGAAGCAGGCTTTGGTCATGTTTCTCACGCGGTATGGCAGGAAAGCCGGAATCTCGCTCGCCGTGTACGTGTTGTCTTTCGTGCCGTATGTCGGACGACTCGTGCTACCGGCTGCCTCGTTCTACACTTTCAACAAAGCCGTGGGTCTGCCTCCGGCAATTGTGGTGTTCGGAAGCTCGTTCATCCTGCCGAAGCGATATCTGGTCATGTTCCTGCAAAGCTACTTCTCCAGCCGAAGTCTGATGCGTGAGCTCGTAAGATATTCCGTCCTCTCTGCCCAGCACACCTCACTAACGCTACCTCCCAGCTGGAACCCTACTTCTCCCGCATCCACTACAGCCCCGAACAAAAGCGCGCCTGGTTTCGCGACCGCGAAGGCGTCCTCTACGGCTTTGCCTTCGCCTTCTTCGCCTTCCTCAAAATCCCGCTCATTGGCGTGCTCATCTACGGTATCGCCGAAGCGTCAACAGCATACCTCATCACGAAGATCACGCAGTCGCCACCGCCGCCACAGGAGGCGGAGGAGTTCAAGAAGAGGGATGTGAGGTGGGAGAATAAACATGAGTTTTTGTCGTTGCCGGTGGGGGCGCTGGATCGGTTGAGTGAGAAGATTGTCAAGGAGAAGGGAGACAAGGAGCAGTTGAAGGGAAGGCAGTACTCATGAGAGCTGATTACTCCGGAGCTCTACCTCCGTGACTGCCGGCGGAGGGTATAGATTCAACGGACAGCTCACGATTGGAACGAGGAACGAATGGATGTTTGTTCAATGACGCAAGCGGGTCATTTGGGCACGTATGTGTCTCTACGCCAAGCGTTGGCGATGAGAGATCATGTTGCCTATCGATTCAAACAACAGAACGGTGTACGAGTGCACCTGCAGCTGTTGCTTCAATTCTTCCAATGCTCTGTCATGTGAAAGCCGGAGCTATCCACTGCTCCGCTACCCTGACTTAGTCATGCGTGAGCTGCCGGTAATCATTCCATCGATAAGGTACCACCTCACAGCTGTTTCACTTGTAGCCTGTCTTCATCATCTTCGCTATCTCACTTCCACTGTTTGAATTTGACAGCGCTGACACATGCTATTCGCGATAGCGGCCATTACGGGCATTAAGGTGTAGGCGCGGTTAAAAGTTAATAGCTAGAACATCCTTAGTCGCACTTTAAAGCTTCTAGACTACACTTTATTAACTACCTTACGAAGTAACGTTTTACCGGCAAGTTGCGCGCATTCCTTTTTACCTCTACGGATATTTGTTTTGCAGATATCTTAGTCTGCTATTTCTTCTTTACTTCGGCAGATTATTATACTGCGTGCATAGCTTGCAAGGTAAATAGTTAGTATATTTACTCTTAGACTTTACTTACAGCTCTAGCACTCGCATTATACGATTTAGCATACTTACCGCGGACAGACTGCTTCGAGCAATAAAAAGAACATAGCGCCTTTATAGCGAGATAGCAGCATTCTTAACCCTATTACTACCTCGTATACGACGGCATTAAGTAGCACGGCAACTATAAAGAGACGGATTAGCGGCGACACGATTGTTATTAAGGATAACGAGGATAATATTATAGTAGGACCTACTTCGAGGCCTTCTAAGAAGCCGCGGCTTTAGAATAGACAATTGTAGATAGACATTTTGCGCGCTAGAGCTTCCCTAAGCAATGCGATTATAATTAGTCCTGCGGCTTCTAAGCAGGACCGAGGCGAGTCGAAATAATAAGAAGAAGATAGAGCGTAGAGAGCGGTTTAGTATAAGATAGAATTAGGCAAGGAGCAGACGAGCTAAACGGTCGGAGATCGGGAAGTTAAGGACTAGGGCCTACTACGCACGCCTAAATAACGAAGGCTTAGGACTATACTTACTCCTCTAGCGACCGAAATAGAACTAGGGGACGAGCCTACTACTAGAGCAGAGCCTAGGGCTATAGCTCGTTCCGGGAAACGACGGCAGCTTCGCTACTTAAGCTACATCTCTATTATAGGACTAGCATTTCCGAGAAGTGCTTATTACGAATACAAACCTCCTTTGCAACCTGTAAACGAGGTCGAAGCAAGCCTAGACTTAAGTGCAGGCTTCTTCGCAGCTGCGAAGTCTACTAGTACCGAAACTCCGGAATGTACTACTTTTAAACTTAATTAATTCTCGGTATATATAGCGGACAGATAACGCGTATTAGACCTCGTTACTCTTAAGAAACTGCGGTAATTAAACTATACAGAGTTCTGTTTCGATAGCATTCTGTCGGCAGGTAACAAAAAGCGCTACGTGTAGGGCGTACAGTTCGAGATCTTAGCTATTAGTAGGTACGGCGACCTAGACTTTATAGATTTTGCCGGTAGTATCTGCATTTAATCGAAGCTGCAGTCGAAAGCGTCCGCTCTGTTTAGTTATTAGTACAAGCTAGGAACGCCTACACCGGAATATTGTCGATTCTACGAGCCGTTCCTTTAGCTAGTATAGTTCGGGAAGCACTTCGTCGACTACCTCCTTAGCAACTAGTAGGTTACCCTTAGACATTTCCGCAGACGATTTTACTAATAGCTAACTAGACTCTACAGCGATAATACTAGCTTTAACTAATAGCTAGCTAAATGCAAACTTAAAGACTTCCGCACGACTATTGCCGCAAATGTCGGCTTCCTTTAGAAAGAATGCTAGGATATCGATAATAAAGAGTCTAGATTATGCTAATAACCGATCTAGGGTAAAGTCGATCCCTATAATCTTATAGCTATCCTAGCGCAGCTAAATAAGGAGTTGCGAACGATCGTTACGCTTTTTGTCTACTAGTGCTTTCGACATATGTACTTTAATAACTAGCTAGAAGAGCGGACGATTATAGACCGAAATGTGCTAAAGAAGTCGGATAAGCTAAAAGCAAGGCTTAGACTAACACCGCGACGAGCATCTCCGAGTGCACCGCTAATACAAACCTTAACGCCTAGGAGTATAAGCTAAAGCAAATCTTAAGAGGGGAACAAAGCAGTTATAGTAAACACAGGGGATGTCGTATGCGTCGCGCCGGATATTAGTACTAAATAGGGGATTAAAGCGCACGCATAGTATGCCTATATTTAGAACGTGCATACTCGCAAAGATCGTACTTCGCTCGATGTTCTCTAGCTATACGAGCTAAAGGACACTATACTTAGCAAAGCCTATTACCCTTTTGCGAATAAGCTCTTCTTGTCCGACAACTGTAGCTACGGCATATTAGCTCTCGACCTAAATTGCGTCTTAGATAAGGCAGACGTATCTTAGTATACTAAGGATCTATATTAGCAGGGAGGACACTTCGTGCGCCAGAAGTTCCGCATAGTTTACGAGCAAGACATATACGACTTCGTTGCAATTTAAGCAAGCGACTTTAGGTGCTAGTACAAGCATAACGTTCCTATATTTAACGAGTGCCGAAGCAAATATGTAATTAGTAATACCGTCCTCGTCCGCGAATAGAATAATAACCTTAGCGAGGACCGGCTCTAGCCTGCCTAAATTATCGAGTTCGATACCTAGAAGCAGCGCGTCGTTCTGCGTTAATTCTTGTAGAAGAGTAAGCAGTAGATAGGCGCGAAAGCTAGGCCGAACGAGCTAGTACTTACGGACGTCGTGTTTAATAAAGCATGCGATAAAATTATCCGGAAGTGCTATATGCGCTGCTTTCGTTAAGACTAAATCGATTCTAGAGACATTGTTACGCTGTACGACCGAGACGGGACTAGCGATTTCTTCTACCTCGCCGAAGACCTTTTAGTAGTACGAGATAGGTTTCTACTAATAAAAGAAGGATAGAATCCTAATATGTACTACGGCGAGAAAATAGTCGGAATAAGTCTCTTCTACGGTAGTAGAACCTTTAACCGTAGCTTAGAAGAAGCTAGCATCGCTAAGCTTAAGTACGCAGTAGATTAGAACGAGCACGCACTGCATAGCTATTATGCGAACGTCCGACGACCGGACTAAATAGAATATTTCCTAGGCTTAGTTAACGACTTGCTTGCTAGAGCTATAGCAGGCGACCTAAAGCTAAATATCGCGTAGCCGGGAGATATTTAAATCCTCGTAGGCGGAAGTCTATGCCCTAGGTTCTTAATACTACAGCTCTTTAAGCTTAGCAAGCAGTCTAAGCAGAACGCTTCGCTAGTTGCATCGATCGTGTCCTTTGTAGACTTCTACGTCCCGCGGTACTTCCTACTTAAGAACGTTGTTACAATAACCGCCGGGATAGGACCGAACAAAGATTAGAATATGTTCTCCTAAATCGTAGCGGCATTAGTCGCGCTAGGTTATTAAGTCTAGCAATTCCTAGGCGATGCCTAGTCCTACGGGAGTTTATAGTAGCGATTAAGAGTATTTATCGTTGCTTCCGCTCCCGGTCTGCTACTACTATCGCTAATTGCTTATAGCTACAGTTATCTAAATATAAGCTTTAGAAGTCGTGCACTAGGCCTCTCGAGCAACGGACTACCTTTCGGCAGTCGTAGAGACGAATTTACTACGTTCCTATACGTTACTCCGGCGTAGGCTTACGCCGACTTGCTAGACATCGGAGATGCGTAACCGTAGCTCTGCCCGCAATTCCTAGACTATCGGACTATGTCGCTAGAGTCGGCAACAAACCGAATACGGATAGCGGCTATACCTACTCGACTGTACAGGGTAGGTCTTATATAGGCTAAATTGCTCGGGCTTCTACGCGGAGAACCCTTAACATTCTGCGACAACATTAACGCAACCTGTCGGCAGGAGAACTCGAGAATGTTTTTGCGAATGTTCCTAAATAGCCTCTTTCTAACTATCGTTACTAAGACCGCTATCGGAGATAGCATTAATAGACGTTTTATATACTAGTCTTAGAATCGGATCTAGACTATTATAGAAGCGAGGCGAGCTTAGGGCTATTAAGACTAGGAGGTTCTAATAGGTAGCCCTGCTTAGTAATACAAGATCGTCGGCAATAGTGTTAATAGGAAAGTAGCGCTCGTACTAGGTCTGTCTTTGCGAGAGTCGTAGGAGCAAGCTCGATCGTAGTTATTATTTCTAAGAGCGAGTGAGATCCGTAACGAGCATATTAAAGAAGAGATAGGAACCGATATTACTATAGAGGCTTCGTAACCTATAACGCCGACTAAGGACGAAGACGTCGAGATCGAAGGAAATTTAAGCTCGGTCGCTACTAGAGGTGCGCTTAAAGAAGAAGAGCAGTTACGAGCCCTAATAGCACTATCGATACCTTAAGTTAGTCCTAGCGCTCGCCTAAACATTAAAGAATTAGACAATCGTACCGCCAAAATGCTATTATTTATGCCGGAAGAGGTCGGCGACGTTAATAGCCTCGAAGGCGGAGAGTTCTAGGAGAGCCTTAAATTGCTCTAAGAATAAAAGCTCGCACATATAGAGCAGATGTGCAAATTCGAGGTCGAAGTAAGTGCAACAGCGTAGCTAAAGTATCATGCGATGTGAATAACAACTCGTACAATTTCCGCTGTCTTCGTCCCAAACCAGCTGATCGTACACGGTGGCCACAAGACGAATGCAACCAAGTCACATGAAGTCTGTCTTGCAGTACTAATCTTCGCAGCCTTCTCGTGCCGTTATGAGCGGTGAACACTGAACACGTAGTGCAGGTACGTAGATGTGTACTACGTTCAGACTTTACAGTACCAGAAATCCGCCACACCGACACTCACAATGATTCCTACAATGCCACACCGCCTCACCCTACTTTGCTCTCTTCGCCACTGTATCCAAGAACCTCGCTCCTCGCTTGTTCTCAACGCATCACAAATACCTCGCGATCAAAAATAGCACAAACGTGGCCGCCGCCATTCTAGCACCAACTTACTTCCTGTTCTTCCGTGCTTTATTCCAAGAACGCCACCTGTGCCGTGCCGTACAGTCCGTGCGAACGCCAACAACGTGGCAGCGCCTTACAGACCGGCCAACGAACGCCTTCGAATACGTTCTCGCAACGGGATTGGATGTTTGTAGCGGAATGATTTGATAAAATTCCGAGGTTGGCATGCCGCTTGCGCACGGGAAGAAAACAGCAGTTCGGTTGTGCCGTGCTAAACAGTGTAGCCATGCTTCGGCGAGTGGTCCGTTTCTTTTTTTTGCGCACTTCTGACTGTTTGTGTTTTGATCATGAGACGATGGGAGGGTAAGTGACGATCGACAGCGGCTGAAGGTCCAGGGAAATGGTTTCTGGCGCTTGATCGACCGGCTGGCTCGGCCTTGGACGAAGATCTGTAATAAAAACAGGGGACCGACGGAGATTGTGGTACGCGAAGAACCGCGGGTGTGCAAGTATTGCGCGGTGATGAAGATCTTGATCTGAGGAGGACAAGGAGGGGTGGTGAGGTGATGGGGAAAGATGAGGTGTTGAGAATCATCGAGGGCCCCGTGGCTCGTAGGCGATGTCGCTTACCTTTTCGTCGATTTGAACATGGAATCTGGAAGCGGATCCAACTCGCGAGGGTTGGACGCGCAAATGAGATATCGGGGCCAGAAGCATCCAAAACCACGCACGCGGGAGGCGACAAATGTCCAAGTTTCAAGGAGTCTTCCCCGACTCAGCTCGTTCACACCAGCTGTACGCTTCGATTCGAGTTTGTTCACAAGACGTACTCTGCATGTCAGTGATGTGAGGTATGACGGCGGCGGTGCTGGCCTTATCGTCCACTGCTGCACATCTTCAAAACTCTCCAAACACGGCCATCACACCAATCGCGCAATCCGACCTGGGGCGGAAGTCTATCGCTGTGCATGGTGCCTCCTGAAACGCCTTGTTGAAGAAGTGATCATGCGGATTGCGAAGTCTTCGTATGTGTCAGAGACCGTTGTTGTGGGGAGACCGGGGCATTTGGAATGTTGACCTGGTTGTGATCTGTAAGTGGGGTAGTAATGGTATGTCGCGACTGGCTATCGACTGCTCTTGTTTCATCGCAGGTCTTTCATGCCATGGTCGTACAGTCCAATAGTCTGAGCATTGGCGGATAGTCGACTGACATTCGAGTATCGAGGTACCGTGTTGTTGACACATGGACATGGATCCGGCATTGAACTGGAAGCTCTTCCCTGCCTGTCTCTCCGCATGCCGAGCATTATTTCCAAATTCTCGGACCAATAGAAGGGTAATGGTGAGCCATTGACGGCTGGGCTCTATAGGTCGGCAAGATCGAATATTGCCGGAGGCCATCGTCATCTAGGCCCTGTACTGTCCCGAAGTGGAGATATGACCAAACGATGTAGAAGTTGGTTGTTGTGATGGAGTCGGATCGAGTCTGGGGTTCTTCGACTTGCGGAACGCCCTCAACGTTGGCTCCCGTGCAGGAGCTTGGCGGCACTCGAGTACTGGCATGTAGCTTTGGTGCACACCGCAGTCGTCGGTTGTCGTTGCCTTGACTCGGGATGACTCCCGGCGTGGTAGATATGTAGTTCGACGGTTCGACCTCAAAGTCTTGACCTGACGCTCGGGGTTAAGGCCGCAGATGAAAGCCGAGCCCATGAGTCGTAGTAGTCGCCTGCATTCTGCATCGTCCTGACTCGCTCGAACATGTGATCTCGTCCGTAGCGGCTCCGCTTCGAATGATTTGCATCTACAAGGTTTATGGCGAACAAGTCGCACCATCGTTGGTCACATGGCTGTAATCTGAAACGCGTACCTGATCATCGTCGAGGTCGTCTTCCATTGTGAGCTGTATTCGGGTCCGAGCGGCTCGTACTTCGTGCTTTGCATGTATGCGTTAAGCGGTCGGGTGAGGTCGTGCGTCTCGAGTCTCGACTCTGTCGCTAGCTCCTTGGTCGTGGTCGTGGTGGTCAGCTCGATGTCGGGATGCTTTCTTGCAGTCAGGAGTCTCAGGATGTGACACGCATGTGGCTTTCGTCATGTGATTTCGAGGTTGCTATGGTCAGTAAGACATGTCAAGGATTGTGCCTGTTTGAAGTCCTCCGAATATTGCCAGAAGTCCATCCTCTGGCACTGCGACATACGAAGGACCGCGTGATCGTCTTGACAAGTCCCTGAGCCGTGTCTTGTGTTGTGAGGTCCGAGCTACCGTGTAGGCTTGGGCATTAATACAGCTTTCGAAATGAGTTCCTGCCTGAAGTATTGCGGTGAATTGTGGGCGATGGCTATCCATAAGCGATACAAACTGTGCGTCGAATCTCAGCGAGCACTCGGAGCCTTGGAAATGTACACTACAGCCTGGAAGTATTCGCGGTGAAGGTCGAAGAGTTGCTTCTCATGAGGCCGTGTGGCGTCTGCCTCAGGCGTCAATCTTGATCCAGTCGAAGGGTTGTCAACCAACTCCTCGGAGTCCACGCCGAGCTGTGGCCGAGACGTTCGATTTGTGCATCATCGTACGACGGGCTGCATGCATGGTTATGCCCAGCATTTCTGCGTTGTTCGCGGGCTGAGCGCATCGGTGCCACCAATGGTGGAGGACAAAAGTCGGTCAGGGCAGGAGGATGATGCCAGCGCACCATGCACAATCGGGCTGCTTCTTCCAATGCGACTGATCGCATACTCAAAAACAGGATTTGGAGGTACAAAATGACCCAGATCTGGCAAGGACAAGGCCTGATTGATATCAACAAGGGCCTCGTTGAAAAGTCTCTCTACACCACGAGCTCGTACAATGTTTGACATCATCAACACGTGGGATGTGACCTGCACGTAACATCGCAAGAGGCAAGCAGTGGCGGCGGCATTTCCGAGTCCAGTCTGAACATTGCAGGGGAGATGCTGGCAAGTTGTTGCATGGCTGCATGCGACTAGAGCTGAACTACGCCAGAAGCGACGGCTCCGACGACCGACAGCACATCGCTCACCGCAACGTAGGCGAACTGCTGCGGCTCACAGCTGCAGCGATTCTGCACGTACAAGCCGCTACGGCATCACGAGGACTGGATTCGTCAAGACATGGCAAATCAGAGATGCAAGGGCGGGAATGCGTTCGAGGGAAGTGCCAATGCGACAGACTAGACGATGCAGGTGTAAAGCTCCATCCCTGCTAGAGCATCGTCGTTTGATCATATGTGACGAGTCCTTTCTCGCTCTCTTGCCGAGCAGTTGTGGCGAATTTGATCACTATGCCCCTGGTCATAATAACAATGCTGAAGCTGACAGCCGGTCGGACGCCGAGTTTGCGAAGCGTGAGAGGTTATTATGTACCTGCTCATCATCATCATCTCGAGGAGGTCGGAGAATGTGTCGCAGCTATCACAACTCCAGTACGTACTCCGACAACAGACAAGGCTCCTGCCGGTGCTCACGGGAGACCTGCATGATTCGAGAACATCTCAAATCCAACGTCTGCAGCCGCGTGCATGAGTCGAGTCTTCTAGCGGCAAAAGCGGCAGGCTGCTACACCGCATCGCGCATCACAATAGACAGCAGCAGGAACCGCTCCTGTCGTCTGCAGACATTCGACTCTTCGAGATGTCGTGCTTCTGTCATTTGCCATCCACGCAGAACATGAACAAGGGATATACAGTTTTGGGAAAGCTGCCCGCGGTCTCGTCCAACAAATGACAGGACTCGGTCCGCTCGGATCAGGTCAGGGCTGAGGGCGCTAAAGTGATCGTTTGGCGCCAAAACTGCCGGTCGGAGGTAAAGGGCAATAAAGCGGGCTTGTCATGTGTGGATCGTGCTTTGGACATGTCGTCTGGGGTAGAATTAGACGCAGTCAGTTGTGCGTTGTGCGCCGTGGACGATCAATACTCATCGTTGTGGTTGGTGGCGTTGGAGCTATCGAGGATGTATCAGTCAGTGTTGTAGCTAGAACTATAGCGTATTCTTCCCATCTCGACCCACGGGAACTGGGCATATCTTATGTACTCGCTATATAGCAACACAACCATCACCATCTCTATCAGAGCTAGGGATTCGGATCCGAGGTTTCCGCGGCGGAGTCTCTGGTACCTGGACGTGGGTCACATCACATTCTCGGGTTTTGACATCGCACCACTGCACCATTGCACATCGAGAGCCTGCTGTTGTTCAGATACTGCTGCCAGTGCTGTCAGCCTGCCCCAGCAATCCCCGTGGCGAGGCTCGCAACTTGCAAGCTCGGTCGATTGGCGGTGCCGTTATCTGATGATCGCATTCGGCGAATAAGGTTTGGGTGTCTGTTCCAGCTTCCAGAGAGTCGGTGCCACGCTGCCCTGCCCACCGCCCGAGAAGAGAAGCTCAAGCCAGGCCCAGCAGCATACGAGCCAGCCGCGGCGCAAAGTCAAACTCAGAACATCCTCAGGTCCCCAAGCGGTGCCTTGTCTTGTGCCGGGAAGAAGAAGCGAAGCGAAGCGGTCAACGGGTGGTACCTCTACTCGCCAGGTACCGCAGTGGCGTGCCCTGTCCTGTGTATTGCATTGATTTAGCTCTCGCGGGCCTGACATCCCCAATCGTATTCCCTCATTCCCCCAAAACCCAAGCTGGACCTCTCAATCCGTCGCGCGACCGTTGGGCGTTGATTTGACCAGCTTCTTGGATTGCCCGGAACTCCCGTTGCGCGCTGAGCCTGCCAGTGGCATCCCGGCAGAGCCCTGCTTACTGCGAATCATCCACCGCTCCGCACAACCTAACCAACGGACCTACCGCAGAAGCTTGGCCTGCTGTTTGACCTGCGCACGCCCGCGATCCGTAACCGTAACCCGTCAGGTCACGGTCACTGCACGAGGTCAGATCCCCGTGTTCCGACCTGAGTAGTCGGCTCCCTGTGCTCTGACCGCATGGCGAGTGCGAGTGCCGACCGTTATGATGGACTCCCGGAGACCATCCACCTACGGACAACCACCTCCCCCTCCCCACGACCCGCGACAGCAGCAACCACCGCAGCAGCAGCAGCACCATCCGCAACACCACTATCAACACCCTCACCCTCCTCCGCCGCCGCCGCAGTACTCGTCTCCTCACCCTCCGCCCGCTCCACCTCCGTCGCAGCAACAGGCACCGCCGCCGCACCACCACCAGACGCATCCTCCACCACCCCACTCCGCGCCTTCACATCCAGGCCCGCCGCCTCCTCGTGCGCCTCCTCCTCAGCAGCAGCAGCAGCAACAGCAATATCAATCGCGGCCACCGCCTCCACAATCACAACAGTATCCTAGTTCAGTAGGCGGTGGACCACCGTCGCAGAGTCCCGCGCTGCCTCCCATACAGTCCGCGGCCTTCCCGCCGCCAGCGACGACGTCGTCTGAGCAACAAGTCCTCCCTTCATTCCGCCATCCAAGTGCGCCGCCGTCACACGATCCGGGTCCCGAATACCGTCATCAGCATCCACAGTACAATCATGTCTCTTCCGGGCATCAGACGCCAGCGTCTGTGAACCGCACATACTCCCACGATTCTGGACACCAGCGATCGCCCACGACTCCCAGCAACGGGCCGCCGCCTTCACATTATCCTCCCGGTTCAGACGGCCAACAGCCTGGCCCACCACCGCAACAGATGGAGCACGGTGGTCACCATGGATACCCACCGAACGGTGTTCCCGTTCCTCACGGCATGCCGCAACATCATCCCGAACAACATCACCCGCAATACATGCCGCCGATGATGGATCAACATCATGGCTACGGACCGCCAGGACCGCCCATGTACGGTGCACCCAACTATGGCCCGGCCTCGAGCAATGCATATGGCCCGAAACGAAAGCAAATGCGTGCGACTCAGGTATGCCAACGGCGCGTTTGAAATGTATTCATATTTGGGTACTAACGTTACACAGGCATGCGAGCAATGTCGGCAACGTAAACAGAAATGTGACGAAGGCAATCCATGTTCGTTCTGTAAGGAGAATAGTCTGCCTTGCCAGTATCGTGACACGCCACCTGTGAAGTATGATAGTCGATGATAGTCGGAACGAGGTAGAATGACGTGCACTGACATTCAACAGAACCGACAAGAATATGGAGAAGTTGCTTGCTCACATGGAAGCGCATACAGCCGGACTCGAGGCATTGACGTCGAAAATTGATAGCGTGGACGCCCGCTTACGCCGCGTCGAACAATATGGTCCGCAGAATGGTCCGCAAGCTGGTCAAGTCGCACGAGGTATTCAATCGAGTCAACCTGTTCAGCAACGATTCGAGCCGGTCGACGACGGCAGTTCCGAAGACGAAGCCAAGAAATCGAAGCGCAAGCGAAAAGCAGGATCGGACGATCACCGTACAGCACCGCATAAGCTGCTCTTGCTGTGGCCGAGCATCAAGCCTCTGTTGAAACGCGCTGGTGTCAAGCACAATGATGGCTACGTTATGGAAGCCGAAGATCGTGGCATTCTTCGACTCTGGACTCGCGGCGAAGGCATTGACGAGCACGACGGAACAGCGCCTGGCGTGCCAGCAAGTCCTGCTAGAAGTGACGACAGTTCTGAGGCTGGCAATGCCACCACACCACAGCCCGAAGGCATTTGGGGTGCCGGTTTCCCATCTACGCCGAGTAGCGACAGCTCAAGATCAGAAGTGACAGGCGCGGGCGGCCTCAAGTCGAATGGTGACATTGACTTGGATGCTGCCACGATCAATGCCCTTTACGAAAGCTATATGAGCAACATACACATCATGCATCCGTTCATCGACAAGCGAAGGCTGAGAAAGATGCTCGATCACTTCATTAACCGATACAGCAGGCCAGGAAAGGTACGGGCAGCCGCGTTTGCGGTCGGCCCGAACTCAGGCTTGGACTCCGACGGTCGGGGTGTCAAGAGACAGAAATCGAACGATGGCTCGTCCGTGAACGCGGATGCACAAGTCCGCAAAGAGCCCACCGAGCGGTCACCTGGAAACGCCATCATATACCTCGTGCTTGCATTGGGCAAGATATGCGCTTGGAAACAACCTCTGCCGTCCATCGTCGCCGACAGCAAACTCAGAGCAAACGCTCACGTCTCGTACGGCATCGCAGAGTCACGAGGGTTTGCGGGAAGCTCGCCATTGTCCGCCAACATGAGGCCCTCTCCAATGTCGCCGAACTTCACTCCCAAGCCCCAGCCAACCCCTCCCACCGAGTCTCGTAGCCGTCGCTCATCCGTGGAGGGCGCGTCAAGCTTTCATACTGGACGTCGCAATCTTGATGTCATACCTGGCATCGCTTACTATGCGAAAGCCGCCGAGATTCTGGGCGAACAAGGCGATGGCAATGATCTGGTACACGCGCAGATGTTCTTGCTAGCCGGACTGTACAAAGGCCAGCTAGCGCGGGTGAAAGAGAGCATGAGCTGGTTCAGCATGGCGGGCCGTGCTCTGTGTGCGCTCCTTGACCGCTACAAATTGTGGAACTCCCAATACTGGTCAGAATACGATGTGTCCACAGACATCCGGCAAGCACAGTTGCAAGATCAATCGCGTGTCAACAAAGATACGCGATCGAGCCTTATTGTCATAGCTTCTTGGTCATGTCTACAGCTGGAAACAGACATCCTTGCGGAGATGAATCTACCCAGGAGTCAGATCAAAGACCTAGAAGATCAGCTTCTGATGCCTGGCGGCAGAGTCGAGGATGAGTACGGAGAACTCGAGCATGCGGGCTCCCGTGAGGCTCAAAAGGAGGCTCAAAGAAAGATCGAGACCTACTTCACCGCTCAGATCTGGCTCCGAAAGAGATTGAACAAGGTCCATCTCGAAATGTACGGCCCGGAATGCCTCGATCAGCCTTTGGACATGGTTCAAGAAATGTTTCGATATCATCAAACCTTTCTGGAGGCCTGGAGAAAGAATTTGCCTGATGAGTACCAGTGGCATGACGATGATCAACCACCAAGCGATATCCTCGATGCGCGCTTGCGAGCTAAGTACTGGGGAGCGCGATACGTCAGCAGCCGGCCCTTCCTCGACTACGCACTCCACATCATGCCAGGCTTGGAACTGGGCAAGAAGCTCGAGGACATTGCGACAGATGCCGATGGCAATCGTCGCCACAAGGCGGACGTGCATCTCTTCAGGGCCATTAACGGCATGGGCCATGACCACATCTGGGCAGCAGCGCGACGGTGCGTCGAGGCGGCTATACATAGTACCGTGGCCTTTGACAACGTGCCGCCCCGACTGATTGTTACTAACATTCACGGCACCGCACACGCGTAAGTCGCGACTCCAACGATCGCTTCCATACATCTTGTGCTGACATAGTTCATTGCAGTCAATTCGGCAACATGCTCGTCCTTTCCGCCACATACGAAAGCCAATATCTCACGCAACTCGTCCCCCGCGAAAAGTTCCAGTACCTGATGGCGCGGACGATCAAGTTCCTCCGCGGCCTCGCGCCCATTTCCGAAACGTGCAAATTGGACTGTGGGATCCTGGAGAAATTCAACAAGACCATCTTTGGAATCGAGGATCACGACATGCAAGAGGTCTATCGCAACGAAGGCGTTGAAAGCGAGGAGGTGCACAAGACCGAGTCGGTGGGCAGTGGGAATAATTCGTTCTCGATGCAGAGCTGATCGTCTTGAGTCGCCATGACACGATCCGATTCGTGCCCTCTGACCGTTCCAGGCAAGATCCAACTCCTCTGGTTCACATACCGACCTCTTCATCGATCCCTGGGCGAGCCACCCACACACACCACATCTGCATTCACATTCTCGGTTTTGTTGACTACTTGTAAATTTTGCGAAGCACTTTCATCTGTTTTATCATTTGGTGGTTTCTGTCCTCAGCGAATATACCAGGCTATTTTACGGGCCACTGTTGGGGCGGGAGTGTCTGTTTTGTCGTTTCATTGTTGTTCAAAGAGCCGGGAAGACCGCGAGGGAGCGAATTGATGGGTTGGCACGGTCGGGAATTGTTCGAAGCGAATTTTGTACGGCATTGCGATCCAACTTCTCTGTTGTGGTGACTTGTACGGATTTGTGTCCATTGCTGCTACTAGCATTATTGTACAGTACAATACGAATACGCTCATTCGTACATAGACACGAAGATTCGTCTCTTCACCTGTTGGTCCCCACGGTGGTAGACGAATGGCAATGACCTAGCTCGGGCTGGAGCACCATCCGGCAATGGGTAACATGCTGATGTTCGCATCCACTGACGATCGCGAAGCACCGCACCATACTCACTCCAATCGAGTGCAATCCCACCAAAGTCTCCACCCAATCCGGTCCTCTCAACCCATCCCTCACAGCTTCTGCATCCACAACCCAACCCCATGATCAAAAAACAAACTCCTCACTCTCCCCTTTCTCTCCACCTCCCTCGTCCGACAATCCCCACCCTCCACCTCCCACACCCTCTCCGGCATCATCAACTCCACCGGACTATCACTCCCCATCTCCGGATTCTCATACACATTCACCAAGCACCCCGAGTATTTGGCGGTGAACTCCTCGTCGACCCGTTTGCGCATGATGGAGATCCGTGCGTCGACGCGTGATTTTCGACCCCATTGGGTAGCGGCTTTGTGGGCCTTTTGCCGGGCGTGTTCGCGGTAGAGGAGGGCGGTGAGCGCGAGGAGGGAGGCGAGGGTGGTGAATATTAGGAGGGTGAGAGGGACGATGAGGGCGGTGCGGGAGATTATTAGAGAGGAGGCGGAGAGGTGGTGGCAGGCTTGCGTGGAGGTTGGTGTGGAGGGTGAGGTGTCGGTGCGAGGTGTGATCATTGTGTATGGGTTCGGTCAGAAGATTGTGGGTGCCGTTGTATTTCCGCCGTCGGTGTCGATTGATGGGAGTGCGCTGGCTTCATACGCTGGGAGCAATTCGGCTCGCGGTCAAAATTGATGGAGATGATTTAGAACAGACGAAAGAAATGTGTACTTGACCCACGCAGCATCGAGGTGGCTTGTTTACTATAGCTTTCAGCGCGCACACGGCGCAGTAATCAGGCGCATGGTGTTGCACGGCGTTCGAGGTATTTCAAAAGCCTTGCGTGATAGCCGCCGATGCTGGGCGCTTGCAGAGAATTCACTGGATGAGAATTTCATGTTGAGCGCGCACAGCCAAGGACGGGCTGAAACACACGTGCACCGAGATTCGTCTCCGGAAGCTAAAGAATCGTCGTGCGACATTGGGATATGCAGCGACACAGGAAAGTGACACATGAATAATGCCAAGACTGTTGGGCTTGCACGTGAAAGAGTTGGCGTAGCGTGCAATTGTAATGCTAATGGAATAGTGTCAGCTTCGCTAGCGGAAAATAGATAGCATGAAGCGGAACTTGACCAAGAGCGTTCATTTGCCTCATCTTCGGTTAGCGTTTCATTTCTGAGCTGCCCTCCGCCCTTCAATAACTCGGAAGATGTCCGCAGCATTGTCGACGTCGCCCTTCCTCTTCTTCGGCTTACGCTTCTTCTTGCCTCCACCTTTCTCATCCTCCTCCCATCCATCTTCCTCTCCAGCAGCTCCGCCCTTCCATTCAGACAAGCGCATTTTCTTCTCCTCGCCTCCTTCTTGCTCGTCCTCAAATCGACTGCTGCCGAAGCCCATATCCATGTCTTCCAGATCGCGGTCTTCCTGCGCGAGCATCTTCGCCCTCTTCGCAAGGCGTGCTTCACGCTCTTCTTTGCTTTCGTCACGATCATCGTCTTCGTCCGTGGCGGCAGCGGAAGCTCCCAGCTGTGACGCCTTCTTGAGCACGTTCTCGATGCCTTTGAATCGATCTTTCGCTTCGTCTGTCTCGGTGGGCTTGTCGCCAAAGTAATTTCGAGGTTTGGCTATTGTCTCGGATGCTACTTGAGCGGAAGTTGAAAATTCGCTTTCCTCTTTGCGCGGTGCCGGCTTTGGTGTTAATTTCGCAACAACGGTTGAATCATCGTCTGCATCTTCATCACTGTCGCCATCATCATCGTCCATGTCTCCCAGAGGATTGTATTCTGTTCCAGCGCCTGCGAAGATGTCTTCGTCGTCATCTTCCGCGGGCTCTTCCGGCTTGAGTTGAGGCAGAGCAAAGTCCGCGCCGAGAACAGCCTTACTTGCATGCGGCATACTCCCCATCGATTGCACGGCTGCATTGCTCTCCACCGCAACCTTGCGTACTTTCTTCTTCACCTTACCGTCTTTATCCACAGTAGTAATGACCTCCCGACCTTTGTGGTCGAGTTCAATCTTTGGCTTCTCCGGCTGGCCAATCTTCTTCCAACGCCCATCGTCAAACGTCGGTGCAGCAGCAGCTTTCGCTTCCGCCGCTGCTTTACGCTGCGCTTTCAGCTCTGCCATGATCTCGTCCCTACTGCGCTTAACACCCACGACTGGAGGTGGAGCCATGATTCCTTTCTTCTCGGTCTTCTCACGCTTCGCGGTCTCGATCTTCTGTGCCTGCAACTTCTCAAGCTCCTCATCTACATCTACCGTCGCTTCCTCCTCCTCCGCCTCCTCTTTGCTAGCATCGGTGTCCAGCACATTCTCTCCTCTTCGCACGCGCTCAAGTAGCTTAAAGTCCAGACCTTTTACCAAATGAGTAGAGGAGACATCACCTCCCACAATCTTGTCGCGCAACGCCTCGAACGTCTCGTACGGAAGCTGACCCAGCCTGACCTGCTCCTCCAGCGCTTTTATCCTCTCCGCCTTGTCGTCTTCTTCGTCCTGAGCCTCCTGCCTAGCTTTTGCGCGATCGACGTAGCCATCTGCAATCTTGCTGCCTTTTGGAGCCGACGTTCTGAATTTCTTCGTTTTCGTCGGCTGTAGAGATGCGTGGCGCTCGCGCATCTGCTTCGCGAACTCGTCGCTGCTTGGGGCCTTGCCTGGCCGTGGTGTCATTCCACCGAACAGACTGCTCTTCTTTGCGCCGAGTGCAGAGACTGGACCTGCCTTTGGCCTCTCCGTTGGAGATGCATCGTTTTGGCGAGCCGGCGTGTCCTGCACCAGCTTGCGGAAGAAGTCGTTGTTCATGTCTGCATGTAAGCCTCTCTGACTGCAGAACGACTTTCTCGGTTTCAATGACGGCGCATTGCTCACGCCTTGGCTTCCGGAATGTGTAAACTGTTGGTGAGGCTCAGAACTCCCAGCTTGTGACGGACGACATTTCCAGCGAGTCGTGCCTCAGGCTCAAGATACTGACTAAGCAGGATGGGCTCAAACTCAACATCCATGGCTCCATGGATGGCTGAGGTCTGATCTCGACGTCTCACCTCTAATAAACCGACGTCCTCACCTTCATCTCACCTGTTACATGTTCTACTTTTACTGATTGATTTGAAGGATCCCAAGTCACTCGCCTTCATTCAGTTTCCCACACCGCGCAGCTGGAGATGCGCTGTACGGTTTCAAAGCTAAGACGCCTCCACATCGCGATGCTCCACTTGCTGCATACTCCGCACCGAATCGGGCTGTATTCCGTTTCTTATTCTGCCACCGAATGGTGGGATGAGCGCCATGCGCGACTTTTCTTGCTTTTTGACGATGCAAGATCTGTGTCAGTAGCCATGCCGGAGAATCTCGCTCCGCCTGGACAATGTTCTGTTGATGGCACAAAACGTCCTTTCGTGTAACAGTCAATTTTCCTTCAGCATCACAAGCATACGGTAAACAATGGCACGATTTGTTTCCCTTCTGCTCGGCCTCGCGAGTTTGAGTCTGGCTCAGACCAACAGCTCGAACACATACACCAACCCGATTGTGCCTGGGACCGCAGCCGATCCTTGGATGATTCGGCACGATGGTCTCTACTACATGATGTTCACTAACACCGAGAACCTGACCATATGGCGAAGCCCGAGCTTGACCGACTGGACAAATGCGGAAGAGAAGGCGGCGTTTGTACCTCCGGTATGTCATGGCACTATCCGGACTCGCTGTAGTATCTGACCACAGAGCAGCCCGGTATGAACTACTCCACGGACTTGTGGGCGCCAGAGCTTCACAACATCGACAACAAATGGTTCGTTCTCGATACAGAGACTTCAAAAGCATCAAAGCTGACATCTCCGGTGCAAAGGTGGATCATTTTCACGGCCGATCCTAACATGGACAACCCACCGCCAGAGATTGAGATGCTCTGCGATTGGAATTGCCCAGCTGTCAACCACAGGATGTACGTGCTCGAAGGGTCCACCGACGATCCATGGACAAGCAATTATACGATGAAATCGCAGCTGAACACTTTTGACCAATTCGCAATCGATGGAACCTACTTCCAGCATTCGACCGGATTGTATCATGTCTACTCCTGCTGGCAGTCGGCGTACATCAGTTGGCCAGCAAATCTATGCATTACGAAGATGAGTGACCCGTTCACAGTAGCGAGCAATGTTACCGAGCGCCAGACAATCTCTGTGCCCAGCAACCCTTGGGAGAAGACTCCATACGGACGAATGGACAATATTCGCCTTTCCAGCAATGAAGGCCCTCAGCAGCTTACAAACAAGGAGACCGGGCAGGAGTTCATCGTCTACAGCGCGGCACGCAGCGACAATCGCAACTATTGCCTTGGTCTACTGGAGCTAGTGGGCGACGATCCAATGAATGTTCAGGACTGGCGGAAGAACAATGACGGCTGCGTGTTTCATCAAAACCCTCAGAACAAAGCTTATGGCGTTGGGCACGCCTCTTTCACGACCAGTCCAGACGAAAGTGAGAATTGGATCGTCTATCACGGGATGGAGAACCCCGTCAATGGCTGGGCTGCAAGGACTGTGAGGGCGCAAAAGTTTACATGGAATACAGATGGTACGCCCCGGTTTCCAAGGCCGGGCTATGGGCCGTACGATGTGCCAAGCGGCCAAAACGCGAGTATGGCGTTGCTGTAAGCAGGCATCGTGTTTTGAGATACTCTCAATCAGCCGTAATCAGACCAGACACAGAAATCAGACACAGAAAGCAGACACAGCATAGTTCAACGAAGCTCGGTCTTGTCCGACCATCGCTACCGACATCTTGAATGACGCCAGCGTGCACTTCCACTGACGCCCGCGCGAGAACCATGCATGTCAGCTTGTAAAGGCGCGCTCGCTACCAGCGCCATTGCGTCCTCGTGAACATCCGCTAGAGCCCGCGCTGAGTCCTTCACTCAACGATGAGAGTCAGGCACCGCCTGCAGAACTATGGATCAACTAACAGCTCCCGGCACTTCGAGTTCCATGGCGATATCCTTCGGCTGCGATAAGCCGACAGGAACAAAGACGTGGGTTTCCCGAGTCCCAGGTTTCCGAACAGCAAGACTTCAAGCAGCGAATTGATCTGCTCTCGACTCCAACATTCTCGATCGAACGTAGTGCATTCGCGTCCGATGGTCGCACCGCAGCAGAGGACGTGGAGCTCTACAACCACCCAGCTAGTTCTACCCTGGCTTCGATCCTGGCAGCTTTCTTCCGACGTCACCGCAGTTGACATGCGACGAAAACGAGTCGTCAACCACATGCAGTCAGCATGTTCACGTACACGCACGCGGTCGTCGTTGCCTACGCAATGCGGAATCTCGAGTGCATGCGTATGTCGATCGTCGAGGAAATTTCGAGGATACCCCTCTCCAATGCCAATGATTTGCCGAGAATGGAGGCACTTTTTGTGGCGCAAGCTACGTGCCGAGTGTCTCTCTTCCACAGCACTCTCTGGTTCCTCCCTCCAAGAATGAGTTGTTTGCTCTCCTTGCACCGCTGAGGCAGTCAAACATTTGCACGACTGCCCTCGACATTCCTTGGGTACCTGGGCCGCCCGCGCCATCTTCGTTGTCGTCGTCATGCAGGCTTGACTTATGCGGCGATGCTTGCGTCTCACCACGAGCGACTAGCTTCGATCTATCCCGTCGAAGACGGCCAACGGTCAAAGCCACTGCGAGGATCCCTAAACCGCCCTTTGCCCAATTTCAAGGACCTCCCTGGCATCTTTAATGCTCCTCGTCAAAATAGTAACCGAAGAACGATTATATCATAGCATTCCGAACGGCACTGCAAGTCCTTAAGTCGTCGGCCCAGCCGTCTGTCGTTTCACTCTGTTCCATCTCTCCGCACGACTACGACTTGCATAATGTTTTTGTTACGCCAATTGGCCTCGGTCGCTCTCTTCACCGCAAGCGTGTGTGCGGTATGGCCTCTGCCATCGAACTACACCCATGGCGAAGAAGTGCTTTGGATACAGCAAGGTCAGATCGACTTCTCGTTCAATGGGCAGGGAAACAATGTGAGCGGCCATTTGATCCTGCAGGAGGAGCACGTACTTACACGCGGGAAACAGCCTAGTGGAGACTACAACGGAACGTCCTCTTCTCAGATCGTTGCCAACGCCATCGAGCGAACGAAAGACAATCTTTTCGCAAAGAACTTCGTCCCGTGGCGATTCCGACCTCGCTTGTCGAACTTCGAGCCAACCTTGGGCTCAGACTCAACTTACATCACCACGGTGTCCCTTGTGCAGACCGAGGCGGATCCCTCCAATGTCGGCAAGCCCGAGAGCGATGTCGACGAATCGTACAGTCTCTCCATGGAAGCGAGCGGCAAAGTGACCGTCACTGCGAAGACTTCCATCGGCCTGCTATACGGACTGACAACTTTCTCCCAACTGTTCTACAAGCACTCCACCAACGGCCAAGTCTACACACAACTGGCTCCAGTCACGATCACTGACTCGCCCAAGTTCAAGTGGAGAGGCCTGAACGTCGACACCTCCCGCTCATACAAGACGCTCGAAGACCTGTACCGCATGATCGACGCACTCTCCTTCAACAAGATGAACCGCCTGCACTGGCACATTACCGATTCACAGTCCTGGCCACTCGAGATCCCTTCCTTGCCAGAAGTGGCTGACAAAGGAGTCTACGTGAACTTCCAGCGCTACACACCTCAAGACGTGCAAAATGTCCAGCAATACGGCGCCCTTCACGGTGTCGAAGTCGCCATCGAGATTGATAACCCTGGCCACACCGCTTCGATCGCCCTTTCCCATCCGGAATTGATCGCAGCGTTCAACGTCCAGCCCAAATGGACAACCTACTGCGCCCAGCCTCCCTGCGGAACACTCAAGCTCAACTCCACTGGCGTGTACGACTTCCTCCAAAAGCTCTTCGACGATCTGCTTCCCCGTGTAAAGCCGTACAGCAGCTACTTCCATCTTGGCGGCGATGAAGTCAACAAGAACTCGTACAACCTCGACGACACAGTCGGAAGCAACGAATCCGCAGTCCTGCAGCCGCTGATGCAGAAGTACATGGACCGCAACATGAAGCAGGTCGAGTCTTACGGCTTGGTGCCGCTCGTGTGGGAGGAGATGTTGCTGGAGTGGAACTTGACGCTACCCAAGGACACCATCGTTCAGACTTGGCAGAGCGATGCGGCGGTCGCTCAGACCGTGGCCAAGGGATACCGCGCGCTGGCTGGTAACTACAACTACTGGTACCTGGACTGTGGTCGCGGCCAGTTCTTGGACTTCTATCCTTCCAACGCGGCTGGGTTCTTCCCGTTCTCGGACTACTGTGCGCCCCTCCACAACTGGCGTGCGATGTACGCGTACGATCCACTCACTGGCGTGCCGGAGAATTCGACGCATTTGGTGCTGGGAGGAGAGGTGCACATCTGGTCCGAGCAGACAGATTCCGCCAACCTTGATTCCATGGTAAGTCACACCACGATCGTAGCGAGGTCTGTGGGACACGATGGCTAACTTGTGCTACTAGGTCTGGCCGCGTGCTGCCGCGGCCGGTGAAGTTCTTTGGAGTGGTGCGAAGGACGCCTCGGGTCAGAACCGCTCGCAGGTCGAGGCTTCTCCCAGATTCGCGGAGATGAGGGAGCGCTTGGTCGCGAGAGGCATCAGGGCGGACACGTCGTTCCAGCCGTTCTGCACGCAGAATGGCACGCAGTGTGCGTATCCCGAAGCCTAGAGATTTGCGAGGGAATGCCTTGTAGTGTGTTATTGGACACGTAGCGTATCGGCGAGGGTAATGCTAGAAATAATGTCAATCTATGATCTTTCTTCACGTCAGGTTTCAGAGCGTGCAATTTCTCGGTCGTCGTCGATCGGATTGGTGACAATTTCGATCTGCTTCAGAACCGGAGACTTCTTGTCTTGAGACTCTTCTCACATCTTCCTCAACAAGACTTGACACAATCGTGATCGGTTGTACATTTCAGACAACTAGATACAGGCTCGTCAACACGCTCGGACCGATGAACAGGCCGACCCAGAAAATGATGTTGCCCAGCATTATGCGCTTCCGCATGAACTTCGATCTCGTCAACGCGACCATCGGTAATTGTAGCAACTGTGACCAGAATAGATATCTGCAGAAGAAGTCATGTTAGCCAGGTTTGCAACGCCTTCCTAGGATTCACTCACCCTCTGACTTTACTAAAGATCAAAGCCATGCACATCTCATGCACAAGCGCAGAGAGCAGAAATGTGACAAAGGTCGCCGCTGTCCTGCTCAGGTGGAAAGTCGAGATCGAAGAGTGATAGACATGTCGGAGCAGGAAGTTGTGCACTGGCCGATTCCAGTCTCTAGCGTACTGGTCACTAAAACAGAAGGGCAGAAGGGTTAGCAGTGGTTCGGGCTCAGGGGATAAGGACAGAGTGAGCCCTGCTGGCAGGGCCGAGAGACAGTCTCGGACGGCTGCAGGCCTTCTGCCCTCTGATCTTCTTACAATGTTGTCGAATTCCACCAGTCGCCATAGAACCCACGATCAGCGAAGCACGTCAGCTCCGCCAGTACGTTGAGAATGCACTCCCAGATCAGATACCAGGTAAGGAGTTGCTCGATCAGTAGCGGGAACAGCATGTCGCTGACAATGAATGGAAACTCCTGCCAGCGTTGCTCGAGGGTCATGCCGGCCTCTTTCATCCTGTACGTCTTTGCAACAGGCGGGTAGATGTAGCCTTGACTGATGACTTGCATCACGCATAGGACACCAAACGTGGCCGTGGTCTTCTCCAGAACGTACCACCAATTGATTTTATCCTGGCGCGGATATTCCAGCTCATACACAAGCGTGGGCAAACAGACGTATTCTGCGAATTGAGTGAAGCCGGAGACGTCCAGGTTTTTCGGGTATGCATTCTTCCCATCCTCGGACTTGCCTCTAAGCTCTTTATTCAGTTCATCCATCTCGAGCCGGATGATGCTCGAAAACGTTGACATCTGGTCTGCGTTGATTGGCCGGCCGGAGCTAATAGCTTCGGCGACATCTGCAACGTCTGACCTCTCCGTTTGGAAGTTGGTCGAAGTGCGAGGTCCCATGGATGGTCGGCGTTCGACCGTAGAACGTGCCGTGTTCGTCACCTCGTGGCTGACAGCCGAAGTCTTTGCTGCACCTCGGGATGCGCCTGTCCTCACTGGCTCGATGGCTTCAAGCTGCTTCAGTTTGCGCTCTAACAGCGCTCTTCTCCTGTAGACGCCAGAGAGATAACCATTGTAGAAAGCATAGCTGTGCTGCTTCATCACGAAGACCAGTCCGTGCAATGTGACGAAGATCATGTGTGTCCATGGCCACTGACGGTGGTATGCCCAGCCGATGACCGCAGCGAGGTAGAAAGTCTGCCATATGTTCTGTATGATCCATCCGCTCTTAGCCCAGCTGATGTACCCGCGTCGTACCAACTTCTGGAAGAAATATCCTTCGAACGTCGCAGCGTACATGACACCATCTGTCAGACCCAGGACCAACACATCTCGGCTGAACATGAGCTTCATTACTTGGTTGCGGCCGAGGATGCTGCCGTAGTCCCTCCAGTTCTTCATCGCGACTTGGCAGAACACCAGGACCATACAGATCCAGAACAAAGTGAAGAAGCCGAAGAATGGACTCTCCGCAGCGGCCGCATGACGGCGATCGAATGTCGTAAATTGCCTGGTGAAGACCAGATCTCGAACCCTTGTGCGAGGGACCTTGGATCGACCAGCCTCAGCCTCCTCACGTTCGATGCCTTTGCGAAGTATCTCCTTGATCTCTGGATCGTCGGCGGTCAACAAGTAGTGCCCTTGTTTGTCCGTGCTCTCCAGTCTGATGGGAATGCTGTTCTCCTTTCCGGCAATACCATTGACAACCGACTCAGAATCGCTGCAAATGCTCGTCTCGGCGTCAGAGAGTGTGCCTCTACGGTAGCTCTCGTCCATGCTCCTTCTCGTGCTGATGAGTGTATCCGGATCCACTTTCAGGTCGTCATAGTTCTCCATCTTTTCGTCGTCGAAATCATCGATGCCAGTAGCATCCTCATCGTCGTCGATTACTGCTGGCTCTGATGGATTGGATTTCGGGTTGATGCTTGACGCTCTTCGCTCGTTGCTGGAGGTTGCGTGATCAGGGTGAAGGGAGGCCGTTCCATCTCGATTCAATGTTCCAGAGAATGTGCCCTGGGTCAACGTGCCATGCGAAGGCTCTGTTGGTCGCTCTGCATGTTGAGCATCGTGTCTCGTCATGTTTCTCCGCCTCGGACAGGGGGTTTCAGGACCTGCATCAATTTGTGGAGCATGCGGTACCTACAATTGAGAGGAGATCAAGAGCATAGATGAGAGAAGAAGAGACGAATGACTCGTATTCGGTTCCTGCCCTGCCAACATTCAAGATCAATATGTTGAGAATGACGTTGAAGTAAAAGGATGAGGATAGCAATCGAAGAGGAAGTATAAGAGCGCTGGATACGCTTACATCCGAAGCCTTTTGTGCTTATGAAGCGCGCATCTGATGGTACATCGTGCATTAATGTGTACAGTCCCATGCAGCACATCGCTGACAGAGCTGGCAGCTTGTTCCTGGTGCTGGTTTCACCTGGAAACTCCTGATAAGGCCACGATAAGACGGCTCGGTCCGAATACGTGATCGCGGCGCGTCGACCTCGATGAACCACTGTCCACCACCTGAGAACAAACCCACTGCCCACACTCCACGCGATGTCGGACTCCGATCTTACTTCTATGGGCCTACCGGCGGACACAGAAATCGAGGAATGCCTGCGAGTCATCGTCCGGCTTGGAGTGAAGAATGAGGAAGAGATCACAGTCAACAAGGCGCGTCAACAGGCTGAGAAGGAATTGGGACTCGATGACGGCTTTCTCAAGAACGACGCGAAATGGAAGGCGAAGAGCAAGTTGGTCATAAACGAAACTATGCAGGAGGATGACGGGGAGGAAGAGGAGCAGGCGCTCGAATCACCAGACAAGCCCGAGGCAGAAACGCCAGAGGAATCACCGCCAAAAGCGAAGGCCCGGCCAGCCGCCAAAACCAGGAAGCGGAAATCGGATGATGCCTCATCGGCCAGGACGAAACGTAGGAAGACGGCCGAGTCAGCTGAGGAGGCATCCGAATCATTCAGCGATGGCGACGAGGAAGACGAGGTTGTGGAGTCTAAGGAGGACTCCGCCAACGACTCGGATTCATTTGCGGAGGATGCGACACCTGCAAAGCCCAATAAGCGGAAAGCACCTGCGAAACAGAGCAAAGTTCAGAAGAAGTCACAGGAGAAGAAGTCCACAGCTAAAACGACAAAAGGAAAGCCTACAGGCAAGAAATCAAAGGACACCATCGTAGACGATTCGAACAGCGAGTCTGAAGCACCTGCTAAGTCGACAGCGGCAAAGGCTGCTCGTATCAAGTCCACCTCCGACCTGGAAGAGGACACAAAAGCAGAGTCAAAGTCAACCAGAGACGCCAGCGAGCTCTCCGATCCTCCAGCCAACATCTCCGACAACGCTCCCAATGCCGGCCACGCCGTCCCGTCCGACAACGAAAGCGAGATGTCCATTCTCATCGACGATCCTCCTCGAAAAAAGAAGCGAAACTCGAAAGCCTCCGCATCCGAGCCCAAAGCCAAAGCCACGAAGTCAAGCACGACAGCAAGCAAGAAAAAAGGCGAGCCTCTTTCCAAGAACGAAGAAGAGATCAAACGCCTCCAAGGCTGGCTTGTCAAGTGCGGCATTCGCAAGCTGTGGCATCGAGAACTTGCGAATTGTGATACGGAGAAGGCGAAAATTCAGCATTTGAAGAAGATGTTGGACGATGCGGGAATGGAAGGTAGGCCGAGCAATGAGAAGGCGAAGAGCATCAAAGAGGCAAGGGAGTTGCAGGAGGAGATTGAGGCGGCGAAGGAGTTTGAGAAGAAGTGGGGACAGGGGAAGGATGACGATGGTACTGGGAGCGAGGACGAGGGAGACGACGATGATGGGAAGGAGGCGGACGCTACAGATGAGGACAAAGCGGGAGCGAAGCCGAAGAGGGTGCTACCGAAAGGTTTCGTCGACTTTGGAGACTCTGGAGACGAAAGCGAGTGAATGAGAGGGAAGTTGTGTGAGCGAATGCTGTGTGTTGTATCTAACATACAATATTATAGAGACAAAGCATAATCGCAAGGCATAATCGAAGGGTTGCGTGGATGCTGGAGACCCGGGAAGAAACTTTGTGCCAGCATGAAGCGTCGAGGACGTCGTATTTATTGTATGATATTTGGAGAGGAACAGCGTCGTCGTTCGAAGCTGCAGTGAGCACCGTCTGCGACACCATAAAGGCAGCTCGAGTAGATTATGAGGCGTTACAAGTCTGGCAGACACATATAGCTTGCGCCTATACCACAAAGACAGCAGACTCCGAGGAAAGACATACATCACCGGTGGCCGCACATTTACCGGAGTGGGTGACGATTCCGTTGTCGTCGATATCTGAACAGGCGCAGTCCACGTTTGGAGAGTTGTTGTTCGAGCAGGTACGTGCGAGGGCTTGGCCGGCGAAAGCGGCGACAGAGGAGGATGAATTGCATGTTGGGCTTCCGAAGGTCGAGCGTTCTGAACCTTCGGACCGGGTAAATGGAGGGTGTCTTTGTTGAGGCGCAATTGATAAGGTGCAGATGGGTGGACTGGAAGGGAACGACGTGACACGCTTATTCTCGCTGGTGAGAGGGTTGTCGGGCACGTCCTGTTGCTTTTTTTGGTTACGATGTGGGGACATCGGAAACATCGCTGTCGCTCTAGAACTAGCGGGCTATATATATGCCCGTGGGCGCCCGTGGTGAAGGAGCCCTAGAGATGAAGTCCGTCAATTCCGACGCTGGGGTGTGAAGTGCTTACATCCCAGATGATGTCGGCGCGGACACCGTGGTTTGTTCTTCGCAGCAATACGAGCAATGCTCAGACTTCGCCATAATTGTCGGACGCACAGATCTGAATGCTCGGAATGGCCGCGAGGGTCGTGATAGTCCTTGAAGACTCTCATAATGTCTATCGTCGAAGTGCCGTAATTCTGTTCTGCTTTCGCAGGCTGTACTCTTCGCGCCATGTGGACTCCAGACACGTCCTCTCGATACTCGCTCCAACCCACTCACCACTTGAAATTCTCCTTGCCTCTCTTCACAAACTTGAACGGCACTTTATCCCCTCTGATCTGAATGGTGATGATGGTGCCCATATGATCATTCAATAACTGCCTCGCCTTCTTATCCGCCTTCGCCCAAGCCGCCTTCTTCTTCTCCTCGCTGGCGGTCTTCAACTCCGCATCACTCATGTACGCACTGACATCCAGCTCCACCGTCCAGGTCTTGAAGATCACGGCGAGAACGGCCAGAATTTCGACTTGTGCAAATCGGCGACCCAGGCATGAGCGGTACCCGTCCGAGAAGGGTATGTAGGCGCCTTTGGCAGGGCGGAAGAGCGTGGGAGCCGTGTCGGGGCGTTTGTCGGTCTGGTCAAATTCCATGCCTTCTTCGACTTGGTAGCCCTCGTCGTCGGCATGGTTTGAGGATGCGGTCTTCGAAGGGTCGAGGAGCCAGCGTTCCGGGCGGAATTCCAGCAGATCTTGCTCCGAAGTGTGCGGCCAGTACTTCGGGTTGCGGTGGACGGCAATGGTGTTGAGGGTGACGTAACAGCCTGCTGGGACAGTGACGTGTTTGTCTCCTACACGCAGACCTTGTGGACCTTTTGTGTCGACAAATTTGGGGATACCGGTGACGGGAGGGATGAGACGGAGTTGCTCATTCATGACGGCGCCGCACATGTTGCCGAACAGTTTGGGTAGGTCTTCATCGTAGCTCCATTCGGAAGCTGGACGGTCGCCAAAGAGGTCGTCGAGATCTTTTTGGAGGTGGCGCTGGGAGGCCATTTTCATAGCGAGGAAAAGGATCGAGAAGTGGAGTGTATTGGCCGCGGTCTCGTGGCCGGCGAGTATGAAGACGAAGGCGTTTCCAAGGATCTCGTCGTCGGTGAGGAGTTGTTGGGACTTCTTGGACGAGCTGCTGATACCTGCGCCTTCGACCAGAGCGCCCATCAAGTCCATGCCTTCTCTGTCGCCACCGCCCTGTTCGACCTCTTCACGCTTCTGGGTATACATCTCGCGCATGTACTGTCCCCACTCGGTCAATCCTCGGTACGCGAGCTTATGAATTTCCAGTGGAGAGTTGGCGAGCATCCATCTCGGAGTCAAAATGACAGTAAGAATTCGATGGAGTAGAGTCTCCAAAGCGCCCTTGTAGGTCATAGTGTGACCTTCCGGAATCGAGTCGTCCCTATTCTCATGCGGCCAGTGAAGACGCACTCCGAATCCCGCTCGGCTGATGATGTGCAGAGAAAGTCGCATCGTTTCGGAAGCGACGCTCCACACGGACTTACTCTCATCAGAGCCTGTACCTACCCACTCCGTCATCATACACTCAGCCTGAGTGAGAGACTCCTTCCACACGAGAACATTGTTCTTCTCGCTGAATGGCGGACTAGTGATCTTGCGATGGTGACGCCAATTCGCACCTTCGGTCGACACGACGTTTTTGCCGAAGAGGTCGAGCGAAGTGTACAACCAGATCGGCTTGGGAAAGTCATTGCGTCGAGTAGTGATTTGAGTATTGGCTTCCGGGTCTGCTACAATCATTGTGTTTGCTCCGGGAGCGACGAGGATGACAACATCAGTGTCCAGATCCTTGTAGAGATCGTACTTTTTCGTCCAGATGTACTCTGGCGAGAGGTATCTAATACCTCGTCAGCAACAGCGGCATACATGTTCGAATTGACCAATACCTACACGATCCAGGATTCGGTCCAAGCCTTTGGCAGCAAACCAATGAATGGTAGCCATAGCTTATGCGTAACGAGCCAGAACCTGTCAAAAGTGTATACGGGCAAGCAGATGTACGGCACGCCACTCTGTTTCGCGGAGGCCAAGTTGATCCTGAAGCATCGGTAACAGTTCGCGATGTACAAAACTGTCAGGCCCAGAGTGGCCAAGACCAGATTGAGGAACATCCTCTAGTATATTGAAGGGTCCGAAGAGTGATGTCCCAAAACGATGGTGATTAAGCGCTGGAAGCGATGATGTTCGTCCAGGCACCGGCGGATGAGTGATCGCAAAGGAGTCCACGTCGCTTGGAAAGTCGGCAGCGGTCTCTCTCGTAGATCTTGGCGGATGTCTGCGCGGTCGAGAGGCGATCTGGTGGAATGCAGATCGTTTGTGTGCGAGATCGACAGTCTTGGTGGCTCAAAGTGGAACTTGCGATTCGTGAGCGTTTTCTGGACCTGGTAATGTATGCCGATGGTTTGTTGCTTCTCCGAGGGCAATTGGAGTATTTGTGTTTCTAGTCGTATTCCACGCACAAACTCGAGGCGGATCGTCGTGCAAGACCGTCCCGTCGGAATCGATGTGAGGTCGTACGTTTTGATAATGACGACGGCGACCCGCAGAGCGTCCAACCAATCAAACACGGCACAAAGCAAGGTTGCTGGACACAGCTCCGGATCGCTTGCGTGCCGAAGTGCGTGTTCTCGTCAGCAATGCCTCTGTGTGGCTGTGTGAAAGATGAAACGACCAGACGTTCCGTTGTTCCTGGGATGATGATGAGAACAAGAAGAAGGTGAAGTCGGCTTTCCTACCTCGAGTCGACACGACACACGATGACCAGTGCATCCCTTTCTTCAGCTGCCAAGGTCCCGTCCGCAACTTCACGCTCGTTCATCGTGAGCTAACAACCGAATGGCCCCCTACCCAAAGCCTATCGGTGCGGAAGGAACCTCTTTTTCGGATCTTGACTCCGGATCAGCATACTGTCTGCCTTGGCTCCATTGGCGGTCTGGGTCCGTCGAACGCCCTGATGGCTCCCTTGGAGATTATCCTCGCCTCTCGGTGTGTTCGGTATATCGACGCCTGCGTCTCGCTTGCGTCAGGGTGGTTTATCTTAAGCCCGAGGAGACTAGGTACAAGATCCCAGACCCGCAGCCACGCAGATCCGGGATGCTGGCGGTCGATCAGCGAGGCGTTTCTGGTGTCTGATCACGGCTGATGCTGATATCGTTTACACCCATCCTGGTCTGGGATCCTGCTCGCCCGCCGCATCGGCGACTTACCACGCTGAATCATCCATACAGACCGGAACCAGCTCAGTACCGAAGTCCGGTCAGCAGCATCAGTCATCAGGCCGTTATGCAGTGTGAGGCAGAACCGCAACCGAGATCTCACCTCAAGGCTTCCCAGCGGCCACATGCCGCTCCCAAAGCTTGTTCCCACCTGAATGTAGGGTTTGCCTTATAAAAGCCGTACGCGAGGGTCTCGAAGTACCCTAGTAGCGTGAACACCTGCCGTAAGCGAGGCCAGCCTAACGCATCGAATACTGTGGATTGATCAAACCTACGGTGAACTCTGAACCCTCTGCTGTGGATCAGGCTCTATATTGTCCGGCTTCGCTTGGCTCTTGAATTACATGGATTCTGGATCGTTGCTGCTGATCGACACATGTTCGCGGTGGCTCGGCATGTTGTCCACACTTGCGTACGGGGGCTCGGCATGGCATGATGGTCAGTCGACTCGCTCCGCCGCGGAGTAGTATGTGTATAGGCAGGCTTTTTACTGGGCATCGCGGTCGACGAACGCAATGCCGGGACTGCCGGACGTCTTCTAAGCGTGGTGGGCAGTGATTAGTCGTGCTTGCAACCATGCGTGTTCATTTTTAGTAGTTGCAATCGAGGTCGCTTCGGATTTGATATATCTGATCCCAAGCACTCTGCACATCGCATTGGCAAACCATTGATCCTTCTTGTCATCTCACCATTGACTTCTGGTTGTCTTGTGCTGCCTAAACTCATTCTGTCAATTACTCTTCCACCAAGTACAACCTCTGCCTTTCATGGCCGATATTGCGCGATACCCCAGGAATCTTCCATCCGCGTACTACCAGATGACGACTCCGTCCGGTAAAGACGATTCAAAACAATCCTCCAGTTCAAATTCAAGTGGGACATCTTCAACTCGTCCTTCGCAACAACCGCAAGCAGATCCCAAGCAGAAGTCCTCAGGCTACAACTACGATGGCTTCCTCAGTGGAATGTCCAGCGATATCTCCAAGTACCTGGATTCATCCAAGCCGAAGAACGGCAAATAACGAAATGTCGAAGCAAGAAAGCGTCGACCTTCTCAGCTAATCGGCTCGCCAAAATGAAAACGAACGAAATGGTCATACTCAATCTTCAACTCACATTTCCTTCGGACCCGCGATCGGAATCGGACCATATCCATTGGAGCAACAGCCAACAGGACCTTCATCTCACGACAAGAAATCGGCAGCACCCGTCTTCCCGAAGATATCCGTCCCAAGCACCTCCAGGAAGACAAGACATCGAGAACAGCATTCGCGTTCCGAGGCGCAGATGCCAGCGTCAAAGACACGCCTCCCATGCTTCTTGGGATCATCCCTTCTTGGCAGTGAGACCGAATGGACCGAATCCGCGCATCACTACGTCTTGGCAGGCCAAGATCTATTCAGGCGCGGGAGAGGAGAATTGTCAGCACGCTTCAAGAGCAATGAGCGCGCGCGGGTGGGTTGGACGTCGTGGTTCCTGGAGGACATGACATCGATCGATGGTTTGCTTTGGGTTGATGTGGCGTGCGGATGGTTCGGCTTTTGACGCTCGCTCGCTCGCTCGCACGGACGGGAGCAGGGGGATGTTTTGGAGCCTCGGATGCTGTGTCTACGATGGAAAGGGAAGGTAAGGCGGGTCTCGCGATGGAGACTGGCATCTGGGTGTGCTGGTTGCATGAGTAGATAGCATGGGCAAGGTCTAATGATAACGAGGATCATGGTGCATGTGTATACCACGAGTGAAGTGTGTGAGAATTGTGTGAGCGAAGTGTGAACCATAAACCCCTGGGTCTGCCAAGAGTCAGCTGCAGCTTCAAGACGAACGTGGACGCATCGCAAAGGTGACAGTAATGATATCTGGTGATGTCTAAGGTAGCAATAGCAAACGACTGAGACAGTCTGTAGCTCTCTCTACATCTTATGCATTCATTTTCCTCCAAGCACAAAAAGCCAACATCAATCGCATCAAAAGTGATTGGACGGGATATCATCGCATGATCCGAATATCAAAAACAAACAATCAAAAAGAACACAAAAGTGAAGCACGAAACAATTCGATCGTGAAATGACTGCAGGTCGTTCTGGCCTGGTATTGTTTACTGCTTTGAGTCGCAGCTGAGCCGCGATCAAAAGCCTCACTTCTCCCACCCTTCCTTCCTTGTTCGTCAGATCTTTCCTCTTCGATTTTGGCGTCCGGGACTCCGTTGGGCCGCCCACCATTCGTCTAGTCGATCCCCGGAGACTGGATTCCTTCCTTCTCTTTCTCCTCTTCTTCTTCATAGCATCGTTGGCCAACCGAGTGCCATTTCGCGTCTAAGATCCTCAAGTCCATGTCGTGTGGGCATAGATGGCATGCGACCTGACAAGAAACATGGCGCTCGGTAATTAGCGATTGACAAGCAGGTCATACATCGCACATGGCAGAGCACTTCATGCCGTAGATGTCATTCGTCGTCCGTCGTTATCGTCGCGTACAATGGTCCATTTAGCATCTGCGCAGGACGCGGCATGCGGACATGGCAAGCCCGGACGGCCAGTCATCGATTCTCTTCATAATCCGTCTCTGTCATCTTTCAAGCGAGCACCCACTCCGTGCCTCGCTTGACAAACTTGTCCATCAGCAGGCCCAAGTCTGCCAGCACGAAGCGACAAATGTAGAAGCCAAAGAACTCGGCTGCGTGCCGAATGCTGAGCTCCAGGCCTACATGCGTAGGCGAGGAGTGCTTGAGGCCAGGATCTTCGACTTGGCGCGCGATTTGATCTGTGAGGAGATGTGTTAGCGAAGCTGTCTCAACGCTGGCGATTTACTCGACATGCGATGCATGCGATGACAGGATAGGGTGGGAGGGATGAGGTCGGGTAGAGCATAGTGCGTGGGGGCGTGGACGGCATGCTTGCTTAAAGAGAGTGGATCAAATCGCATAAGCGAAGCGCAGCAGCACATGCACGAACGCGAAGCGAAGGCAACGCAACGAACGGACAGCTCTTGCAGAAAGCGGTGTGCTGCACGCGAGCGAGGCTGTCTCCACAAAAGGAATAAGTGCCGAGGATTGAAGCTTCGAGACTTACCAAGGATTTGCACCCCGTCGAAGAGCCGAGCTAGGGAACCCATGTACTCTTTGTTGGGGCCCTCGAAAACGAGGTTCCGCGCATCTCTCTTGTTGCCGCGACGTTCGACGGGCACGAAGGTTGTCATCGGGACAGAGGGCATGGTGTGTTGGTCCTTGCCGTTGGACGACCTGCTATTAGAATTGCCGGCGGAGGAGGACGTCATGGGAGCTCCGGAAGATTTGTTGCGCAGTTTGCGCCAGGACGAGAGATAGCTCTTGCCGGAATTGCTCTTCGCCGCTTTGTCCGATGCAGCAGCGGAGTCCGAGCCGTGGGAATTACCCACAGCGTTAGACACGGCCGCGGCGGAGGCGTCTTTGAACATGCCTGCGACACCGTGCACGCCCACGTCGCTTCCGAGTTTCTTGGTCAGGGCTGCTTGCACGCGTTCCATGACTTCTTCGAAGCTTTGAAGCTCGTCCATGACTGCATCTGCGTCGTTGGTGTCCACACCGGATAGGCGACCGAGAGCGGCGGTAAGCAAGTCGCAGTTGGCGACCTTCTCCTCGACCATTTTTAGCTTGACGCCCTTCATCTGCCATACCTCGCGCGGTACGAACATCTTGGTGGAGAGAAAGCCACCGCGAGGATGGACGATGGTTGACGACATCGCACGCATCAGCCAGAAAGGACGTAGTAAAAAGGATTCGGGACATGGCTCAAGACCGACAGGTTGCGGCGATGTGTGCGGAGAGCGAGGAGAGACCGGCGCTTGACTAGCACAAAGCGTAGTGTCGAACAAGTATGCGCCGCCGGACATTTGACTGTCGGCAGGGATCTGCGGCAGTGTGGCTCGCTGCGACATCGACGTCTGACTGCGTTTCGCGGCAAATGTCATGTACATGGAGCTCATTGGTGTTGCCAGCGAGCTACCACCGTCGAGATCAGGAGAAGCCATGAGAACAGCGTGTTCTCTGAGACTGGCCGATGACTTGTTCTTCCTGAACAGCATCTGTCTGGTGGGCTGGGAGTCGCCGGACGAGGGCTCCAAGCCCTGCCTGTAGCTGTTCAGCTGCCGCGTGGGCATGCTCGAACCATCAAATTTTGTCTTCAACTCTAGAGAAGGAGCAGTCCTGAGCGGCTTCTGATGATGTGGCTCAGAAGACGCGGACGTTACCCTGCCGCCGAAGCTGTCCTCTGCAGCAGATGCGCTCTCGTGCTCGTGCTCTTCCGCGAATGGACTTGTCCCTTGGTGGAAGGTAGAGGCTCGCTTTCGAATGTCTGCTCGTGGTGCTGTGTCGATCTTCAACTGCTTGGAATTGGCTCCAGAAAGTCTGCGATTCCTCACGGTGGAGCCTCGACTACTGGCACCAGCACTTGGTGGACGTGGAAGTGATCCGCGCGGAGGTGCCGAGCATGGAGGAAGCATTGATGTGTCAGGCGGTGCGACACTCAGAATGGTCGACATGCGGTTTGTAATGCGATCCTCTGCAACCGTCGATAACGAAGTAGCAGCGGTAGCCCGGTCTGACATCTGTGAACTCTGCCAGGTGCTCCTCGAGTAGCCACTCGAGTCGGACTGCCGTGGAAGTGCCGATTTCGTTTGAAGATCGAAATTGAAGCCTTGTCCGTACTCATTGGTCATCTCGTCCAATATGCGCTCTTCTTCCTCGTCGTCGGTATCGTCCATCTGAGGTATTCTCGAAGTCTGCAGTGCGCCAGGAGTGATCTCTTCGATCTCTGACGAGGGCACCTGAACCGATTCGTGCCTCGCTTTCCCACCGTAAGCTGTCATTCGTCTGCGAGCTTCCATGTCTGGTTCAAACCCTTCTCCATATGCTGCTTCCACAGCCGCATCGAATGCGGCGTCGAAATCAGGATCTGTCGCACCGCTGAGACCTCGTATGTGCTTCCTTCGCACCCCTTGCTGCGAGTTCACAGAATGCACAGAATCGGAGCATGATGAGACTGATTCGTCAATCGTGTCCAGCCAAGACATGGACTCTCTGCTGCTTGGTCGTGGTCTCTCTGATGGTGGCTCTTCTTCCTGAGACTGTTCTACCTCGCGCTGCCAGCGATCCTCATATTCGTCCGGTATTCTTGGTGATCGTCTAGGTGACAGAGGGGGTGGCACCGAATCGCCAAACTCTGGCGGCGGTAGATACATCGGTCTGCTGTCCGCCGACTGGAGGATACCACGATCATCTTCAGCTCCTCCAGAAGTGTGATCACCCATCGGTGTCGGACCGTTGGAGAAGTCGAAACTGGCAGAGTTCTCTACTGCTGCCATCGTTCTGGAGAAGAAGCTATCTCGATCATCTTTCGCTTGAGGCAGTCGTGGAGCCGATTCATCTCCCACGATTGGAGATACGACATCTATGCCAGGGTATTGTGGACTTGCAGGTCCAAGATGAGGACTTGAAGTCGGACTGTTGTCGCTCATTGGCCTCGCCGGAAGGTTCTTCTCGTCGTAGCCCGTGGGCTGATCATCTACGAGCAGTCGAAGTTCAACAATTCTGTTGCTGTATGTGTCCCGAATGGCGTCCAACTTTTGCTTGTCCGTAGCTCCCGATGTCCGCTCCATAACTTGCTGCAGCAGATCGCATGCATCTCCGTACGCCTCCAAAGCGCCCTCATAATTCTGTGCATTGTCCAGCAACACGGCTGTATTAGCCTTCTGTAGCGCTTTTGACAACATTGCCTTCTTGTCCTTTTCCGTCTTTTCGCGAGACCGACGATTGCTACTCTCCGCTGATGATCTCGCTCGCTGTCCAGATACCGAATTTCTTGACGATTGACGATATTCCGCCTGGGCAGGCTGTGAACTGGTGACCATTGTGTTGGCCACAGCCTGATTCCGATCCAACGACTCTCTTTGCGCCTTTGCGGGACCATACGCATCCTCATTCCCTCGAAAGTAGTCGTATGGTGGGTTCGTGTAGGCCGAAGGTGTCGATACGGTATTTGAGGTGGATGGCGTCTCCGGTTCATTCGGATCGGTCAGTGCAGGAGTAGTCGGTGTCGGCGACAGGGCGGTGGACGCAGCGGGCAAATGATCAGTTCTCAATTGGTTTCGAATTTGCTGAGGGCTACGTTCTGTAGACGTCCTTTGAGTTCCCGGAGGATGCGGCGCTTTGCGCTGTGGCGAGGAGTAATGCTGGCCGGCCAGAGATGAGAGCACGGCGCCGCTGCTTGACCTTTGACGTCGAGTGTTCGCGAGCGAGCCCGCACTGGATGTGGTGGAATGTGACCAGCGATCGATACTGTGCATACCCATGCCCTCGCCAGTCCCCTGTTCCGTGTCGGCGCCAGCACTAGACGGTCGCCTGAGGCGCAGAGTGTTCAAGTCGGCGTCGCCAGCAGGACTCGCGGAGCGGATGCGCGATAGCGATTCTGGCCGCTTGATGGTAACAACGCTGCCGGAGGATAGTGAGCCAGAACGAGTATTTTGTCGGTGCTTCTGGAGCAGCGATTGGGATGCGGAGTTGGCATCAAACGGACCCTGGACAGCTGAAACAGCCTGCATGGTGTCGGATCGAAAGGAGTTCGGGGTCTTGACACGGACACGCACAAACGCTCGCGCCCACTACCGCGGCTCCCACTCGACAGGTGTTGCGAACGCGATCCCAGAGAAGTCTCTCGACTCCTCGACTCCCTCCCTACTCGACACGTCCCGCTTCCCTTCCACCACTGCAGCCCTACAGAATTCGCAGGGTCATGCGTCGTGCCGGACTGAGTCGTGGGTTCCTGCACCACTGCCTGAATGCGCGCAGGTCGTGTCCGACCACGGGCCACGCACAACACAAAAGTGGCACTTCCACAGGGCTCGAAGTAGTCGTCACTTGTGTAGCGAATTCCACGTTGGGTTTGCCGTCCGCTGCTGTGTGACGCGAATACCGTGTTTGAGCTGTAATCCTTTCAATGGCGTCCAAGGTCCATCGGCAATTGTCTGTTTCAATAGTATGCCTGTGACTTTCGTCACTGTCCAAACTCTCCCGACTCTTGTGTCGAGATGCAGCTATGGCTCGAAGCGTGCGCTCTCTTCAACAGGTCTCCCACGATGGCGTCGGAAGGGCGGTCTGGTGTTCGAGGAGAGGTCGTGGTCGGCGAGAGAGGCGCGCAGTTCCGGAAGTGTGTAAGGCAGAGCGGAGGAGGCGACGTGGTGGTAGTGTGCTGATGCGATTATACTGCGGTTCGAGGGCTCGTCGGTGGCATGAGTGGCGTGGAGGTAATGGTTCGCGACCGCGAGTAATGGACGTGAGGGCCGACGAGAATGCTATTGACAGCGATCACGACGTCGAATAGGCACGATTCAGACATGTGTAGACATGTTGTGTAGAGAGAAGAGCCAGAGCCCCTGCAATGGGCCAAAAAGCAACCTAACGAACCCGACTACTGGGAGGGAGGTCGGGCCAGACAGGAGGTGGACGCTGTCGCTGTCCCGCCCTGTCACTCTGCTTAGTACCTAATACCTTTTAGACTAAAAGAACTAATAACTTATTACCTCGCTGCTGTAAAAGTAACACTACTAGTCCTCCACATCAGGCCCGCATGCACAAACGACAACAGGTCCTCCGCCGCATGGACGTCCGGTTCGCAGCTCCGACCACATCGCGACATGCCCAGTCCTTGCAACAGTCGTCCAGGCACACGATAACAATCGATGGCGCGGAAGTGAAGTTTCTCTCTTCCATTCCTCTCATGCACCAGCGGCGCCATCCACGGGGAAGCGCAACAATCATCCACGAGTACCGTAACCCTCATGGCAGTATCACCGTGCACGCGCTGCGAGCATTGTGAATTTGTGCCTCTCCCACACGGCTTCGCTATCTGCGTTTCGCGTGTCAGCCATCACACCTGCGTCCGTTCGCCAAGTCAGCCCTGACCGGGTGTTCCAGGCTCCTTGTGCAAGCCACCCAGTAAAGTTCGTAGTACAGCCCCGATCCTTGGGAAATCTCTGAAGACGGGAGCACAATGCGGATTGCGGAGGTGTGATTGTTGTTGTCAACTTGTTTCTCGTCTACCAAGCTTCAAGAGGTCTGGATCTTTGGGCTGCTCCTGTACCGTGCAACCTGGAACTTCCTTATAAGTACTAGCTCCCGGTGGCCCAAAGCTACAATTCCTCCAGTGGATGCTCGATTCCTATTGGTAATGGTGAGGGTGAACTCATCAACAACAAAGAAGATCGAATCTCGGCAGTCTCATCAAAGCTGCTAGCCTACGACATCGATGATCGATAATCAAGCCTCATCAATCAATGAATCCTGGCGAATGTTCGTCCGCCGGTGAAGCGGAGTGTCGATTCCACGGTAGGGATATGCGGCTCTGCTATGCCAATGCCATGCATACGATTCAACTTATTTTCTCCGGATGAGTCTCGAATCCCGACAAACCGGCGCGTCCGGGCTTCTGCGAAAATTTGACTTGCGCGCGCTGTTGTGTCTTGCAGAGGCTGATGTTGATGAGGCTACTCCGGGAACAGGCTGCTTCTCCACAAGCAGTCGCTGACGGCGTAAGTACATGGACGTCTCGCGTCTCGGTGTACATCGTCGCCGCTTCTCGAGCCTTTGACGCCATACTCGATTCGAGCAGATTCAAATGTTGCGGCCTCAAAAGCGTGGCTTAGCACGTCGGAAAGAAGGCTCCTGCCGGAAGATCACAAAACACAGGTGCAGGCGAAACCCTCGCAATTGGAACTGAACTGGCAGTGCGCTCGTGTTTCGACATCCGTCTATGCGGAAATGCGAAGCGTTATAGACGCTACAGGAAAGGCTTGACGGATGAATACCACGTTGACGATGCCCTCGCCCTGTCTGACATCGAGTGGGATGAAGTGCACGAGTACGACTTGCCTCCTCTGCCTCCTCTGCCCCCTCCTGCGACACCGTTCAAACCCGCTCATCGCTTTCTCGGCATGAGCTGGGGGAAGCAAAGCTAGAACGTGTGTACCACATGTCAGCCACGTTCGAGAAATAGGAACCTACGAACAGGCTGAAGGATGCAGCTTGGTTCATAACGTCCATCACAGGCCACAGAACACCAACACACAGAGGCTTGATTTGTGATTTCACAATTGACGAGACTCTTTCGAAATCAACTGGCGAAAGCACAAGCTCCCATATCCCTCTTTTCCACCTTCTTGCCCGGCGTGATATCAAAGTCAAAGATATCAATCGGCACTCCAAGCGTCGTGCACGCATTCGGAATGTCGACAATACCCGCAATATGTCCCTGCACTGGCGCACAGCTTAACAACAGATAGATCTGGTAGTCATTGTACCCGTATCTCCGGAGGTACTCGATGACTCGCAGGCATGTTTCTGCAATAGGCTGGTCAGATACGGGGACGAGCTTGGGAGGACCAAGATTGGACTCACGGCGATACGCAATCGTCGCGTCGAGGTAATGCTGCTTTCCGTGCTCGTCGACGCTGAAGCCTTCGAAGTAGATGTATCGGCCAGGACCGAATTGTGGCTCGACTGGGCCGGGGATGTATATCTGGAAAGGTGGGCGGATCGGTCAGCGGTGGTTTGGACACAAGGTGTAAGCACAGACTGAGACCTGCTGGCACAGTCCGGGATATAGTCTCGGACGGCCACAGGCCTCCTGCCCTTGGGTTTTCTTACTGGGCTCTTGGTGCCAAGCTCTTCCATGCCTGCCTTCATGACCGAGAACTTTATGGTGATTTCGCCGGCCATTTCGATGGCGCCGCAGAAGGAGATCTGGACGATGATCAGAGGCAAATCACGACAAATAGTCATGTTGACGAGATACCCACCTCGCCATCTCCCTGGCTGAAGTGCAGGTCTCCGACCGAAAACTTTGCCCCCTTGACATGCACCGGCAAGAAAACCTTACTACCACGCGACAAATTCTTGATGTCGCAGTTCCCGCCATGCTCAGGACGACCGGGGATCGTGCGAGCGCCTTCCCTGCCAACCTTCTCCTTGATCTTCTCATCCGCTGTTCCGGCATGCACGTTGATCGGCTCGGGTGGTTTGGCGACGTCTCGATCCATGTGAGCGCAGGCGGAGATCAGCTCGCCTTCTCGCTTGTTCCAGAGCTCGAGCACTTCTTGCGAGGGAGCGCAGCCGAGAATGCCAGGATGGATGAGGCCGGCGAATCTGACACCTGGGATGTGGCGGGAAGAGCAGTGGATGCCTTCGAAGTCCCAGATTGCTTTGGCTCTGGAGTGAGAGTTGTCAGTCGCCTTCGATATGGAACGTGCGAGGAGAGAATGAATTACTCACGGCTCCGGGTAGATCTCGTCCAAGAAGCCCTGCGTTCCATGACATGTTAGCATGGTACGTGCGTCCGCTGCTCGTCTTACGGAGAAAGGCACTTACACCGCCATTCTTCTTCGAGAACACTCCCGTAAAACCCCATGGCTGCTCCTCCAACGGCTGGACATCTTGAATCTCAACGACCAAAATGTCACCAGGCTCGGCTGTCTCGATCTCGAAGGGACCAGTGAGGTAATGGATCTTGGTGAGGTCGACGTCTCTCATATCACTAAAGATCACATCCGAGTGTTAGCACCAGTCGAATAGTCCAGAAGCATAGATAGCCTGAAGCTGTCAAGCCATGCTGGGCCCACACCCGAATGTTCCTCACTTTGCAGAGTCATTGTTTCCAATCTGTCCTCCAGTCCAGTCCACGCATTGGATCTTGACCACCTCGTTGTTCTCAATCTTTCCGATGGTGGGAACTGCAGGAATCGCACTTGTGTCAGCCCAGGCACTGCGACTATGAGTGTACGGGCCGCAAAGGGTGTTGTGTAAAAGTATCTGAGATGCGGTCGTGAGCTACGTACTGTCAGGGTGCCATCGATTCTGTCACACCGGGGTCAGCGTTTTCCTAATGCAGCAGCTCGCCATCAAGGTGATTCTTTGCTCGTACATGTAAATAAGGTAGCGTCCCAGCTTCCTTGTCCAACTCGACCTTTGCCGCATGCCTGATCGCTTTCTTGCCCATGATTGCTTGCCTTGCTCTTTCTATCGTTGGACTTGTGGACAGACTGTTGCTCGACTAAATTGACGAGGGAGATGAGAAGATGACAACGAGAACGGGAGCACGAGAAGAGGAGGAATGCTTTTACCGACCTTTTATCTTACCAAGATACACGAGCAGTCCGGCCAACTCCTCTTCAATAGCTGGAGCGGGGTTTATGACGAGACGACGGTTCCATGACCCCAGCAGTATAGCTTCATACCTTCCCGATAAGAGCTTCGGATACGACGTGTGGTACATTGGCGGACTAGCTGTTGAGGGAGCCATTGGATGGCAGCTTAGACGGGCCGCGCATTGGCAGTGTGATAAGTGATAAGCTCGACTGCTTTTTTAGAGACGCCTGAAGTGAGCTGGAATTCAGCTGCAGCCCACCACGGCACCGATCTCGCTTGCGGGGTTGGAATAAGAATGTGCAGTATTTTTCTCCGGGCGCGTCTCCTGAACGGTGTGCATGAAACTCTTCTGAGCTATCAATCAATGACATGAGCCATCTGTATGCTCCACCTCAACAATGCATACCAATCTGGTATAGCTTGATCGAAAAGTACAATCAATCTTCCGTACGCCAGCAATGCAATAACTCCACGCCATCCCAAACGAAAGACCTACGTCAGACCGCACACTCACAACGTCTCCCAACCTCCAGGATTAATGTCTCCCTCCAGCTTTCTCGAAATGACCGACGGAATCATGTGATTCAACCACACGTCCCTCAGCAACTTATCATACCTCTTCTGATTCAGGTACAACTGATGGTGCCTCCGCAACGTCGGGTCCGGCTCACCATGTCTGTCCAAGTACGGTGCTTGTGCCCAGCTCCCGCTCACGCCATCATGCGAGAACAGCACCATACACTTTCGAATATTGATGAACACGCCGACTCGCATGTCGTGCTTCTTCATGTGCTCATGGCAACCGCCGAAGGACTTGTCTTTCATGCAGCAGAATGCTTGAGAACAGAAAATCTCACCGCATAGGAGGCACACGGCCGGGTCGGATAGTTCTTTGCCTGTTGTGGGGCAGCGGCGGCGAATGGCTTCTTCGGTAAGGACGTCGTAGTTCATGGGCAGACCGACAAGCTCGAAGATGGCCGGATGAGGAACGTTGATGGTTGAGATCGGAGAGGGCGAGAAGACCTCGTTTTCGGAGATGAAGATGGCTTGGTGAAGCCAATTGCTGGTGATGAACCGAAGGTTGAGACCTGGCGCTGATTTGGACACGAAGATCGCGCAGATCTCGTCAAGGGTCGGCATGTGGAGGAGGGAGGTCAGTCGGTGCAATTCAGGTGCGTCGGGATCGAGATCATATGGGCATTCAAATTCCAATCCGTAGCGAACCAGCATCAGCACAGCGCATTTCCGAAGGAACGCCAGCGCATATTTGTCGAGAAGCTGGCGCAGGAGTCCGATCTGTCGATCTTTGAGCTGGTCGTCTTCGCCGTCTAACTCCAATCCCATGGAAATAATGGCCTGCTTCAGGAGTCGGTTATCTGACTCGCCATTGACCGGGATTTCGCTCTGCTTGGTGACGGCGGGGCGCAACACGAACGCAGACTTGACCATCTCTGCCCAAAAACAAAGCTGCAACATCGACGCAGCCTCGGCTACAGTCGGCGCCATCAAGCACAACCAGTCTGCGAAGAAAAGGAATATGTCGTCTTGGAACAAGAACTGTCCGTAGATCTCCTTCATACGGATCATCGAGCTTTGGTGTTCCGTGCCGAAGAGCTGCGCCGTCATGATGTCTCGCTTCCTGACAGTCTCTCGCACGACGCCATTTGATTCGGACTGCATTACGTTCACGGCGAGGTAAGACTCCACTGTCTCGGAAATGATTCGAAGATGTGTGAGCACTTGATCAGGCAGTTCAGCCACCAGAGATTTCCCTCTCGAATTGCTGCAAACTCCGCGATAGGTGATTTCGAACGATGCCACGGAAAGGCCCAAGGATCGTGACAATGCCGCAACCGGGTTGACTGCTCCAGCATCTGTGGCAGGAAGGGAGAGCTTGTTGACCTTGATCGATTCTTGAACGCGGCGATATGCACTCCAAAGATCCGACAGTCGGGTTGGCTCGCTCGGCAGTCCTTGTTCCGGTCCGCCGAACTGGCTCTGAATACCACCGGCGCCGCGACCTCCCATACCTAGGCTGGCAAGTCTTGACAACGCATGCCCAGCTCTAGCGGGAAACCGACGCTCCAGCGGGCTCGCAGGAGAGCTCTCAAGTGACAGATCTTGCATGTTCTGCTGGATCAAGGATGGCGCGAACATGTTGCTCACGTACTGAGCCGATCGGTTCGCGTGGTACTCGTGCACTTGCTGGCGGCGATCTGTGGAAGACGCTGACGGGTTGGCGAGGGCAACCATATCTACAGGATATTTGTCGTCAACATCGTTGAGCCAAGCATCGAAGTTCTGTGCGAGGTGTAACTCATGCTCGTGGGCGCACTCCTTCGCCTTCCAGATGATGGGAAGGAACGTGTTGCCCAGCGCCTTGCACAACGGGCACACAAACTCTTTGAAGTCGATTCGCTCTGGATGATTGCGGGCAATCTGCGCAGAGTGACGACGGTTTGTTGCTGCAAGGTACAGCTCGAAGCAGTTGAAATGCATGATGTGTCCGCAGCTGGTCGTAACGGGCCCTTTGATACCTTCTCTCTGATGCGGAAAGCCTTTCGACAGTCCTTGTCGCTCTGTACTAAGGATCTTGCCGTCCGCGCCGACCTTGCGCACTTCTCGCTTGTTGTCGCCCGCTACTCCGAACGGGCGGACTTGTTCAGCAGAGCGGTCAAGACTTGTCGGAGTGTTGATCACCTCTCTGAGGTAATCTTCGTCCTCAATCGGCGTTGACCGGAGGATGTTGCTTTCGCCTAGGAACGCGAAAGTGCCGTACAGACGCTGGTCATCTGTCTCCTCTTGGCATAGGATGCAGTTTCCCGTGGGAAAATGCCAGGTCCGACGCGGCTCGACGCCCTCTATCTCCTGAACAACGGACATGTCGTCCTCGAGGTCGTCGAAGTCATCTTCGAAACTTGACAAGCCCTGATTTTGTAAAAAGTTGTTCTGTTGCTGCTTCATCTGCGCCATGATTTTGGCCTGGCGTGCCAGAGCTTCTTGCTTCTTGCGTTCCTTCTCCTCTGCAGGGAGCGCCGCCGGCGAATCTGTGGCGCTGCGATCTACTAGGAAATCCTTCGGAATGGCCGCGGAGACTTTTTCGGGCTGCCGCTGTTGGATATGTTCAAGGATGTGTTGGATCGTAGGATGGCAAGACGTATACTCCGGCTTGTTTCTGTTCGCCGCCAGCAGCTTCACAAGGCTGGTGGGTCGAGTAAAGTTGTCGTACGTGCTCCCATCACGGTCTTCTCTGTCATGGAATCCGCAGATTTCAGACGACGCAAAGTCGGAGAATGGGCTGTCTGAGCCAGGACTGCTTCTCTCCTCAATCAACGCGAGAACTGTGAGGTGGAGCACCATGTGGAGAAATGTCTCGATTCGTGTGACCGGGATTTCGGGCGACATAGTGTCGTTGGTTGCTGCAAAATCGAGAGCAGCTCCAAGAAGTTGAACGAAGAGACGGGTCTTTGTGAACGCACCGAGATCTGCGAACATGCCATGCTCGATCTTCTCAAGACGAGGCTCATAGACTACGTCTTCTGCCTTCTGTCCAGTCTTCTTCGCAATGTGCTTCTTGTAGATGTTCTCTGCCTCCTCGCGATGATTTCGAGAGTAGTGAGCGTAGTAAGGATCGACCAGCTCGATGAATTCCGGCTTGAGTTCAAAGGTACCCGTATCAGACAGCCCTTCTGGTGCGCGATAGACGGTCATGCTCTCGAGAACTCGGCTGAAGTCGTCAGATTCGCCGACCTTCTCGGTCACCCGCCCGGCAAGCTCACTGAATGACAAAGGCTTGAAGCACAAGGCATGTGCGATATCGTGCTGCAAGACCTTATCGTGCTGGTCCTGTTCGTTGGTCCTTGGAAGTAGGTTTCCACGCTCAGACAAGGCGATGACAAGCAGATGGAAGAAGTCTTCGAGCATGTCCATATGCTGAGACTCCTCACAGGGCACGTTGAAACCACTGTATCGGCCGGTGGTCCAGTCGTCCAGCTGCCATCGATGGATCATCTGAGCGAGGAATCTCTCTCCTGCTGCCTCTTCGTCCGAGCCGCAGAGCACCAGACCAGCTTGAACCATGAAAATATCACGTTGATATCCAACGTCGCGATGCGAGACACTGCGATATGTGTGCGCCTGGTGCCGAAGCGTTATCCCATTGCGGACCCACAGGCCAGCCTTCATTTGTGCCAGCCAAGCGCATACTCGCAGAGGATGGTCGAAAATGGCGACGAGAAGCTCGTCTGATGTCGGAGTCCGGTATGGTGGGGTCGTCTTTGTCACATTCCATGGATCTTTCAGATCGCCTGGCGCAAAATGAAGCAGAGTCCGCATATCCTGACGACTGATGCTCTTCCCGTTCTCGAGTAGCCATGAGAGGAGGTAGTGAAGTGGATGATGAAAGCTCATCGGCGCGGATTGTACCTCGCAAAAAGGTACGATATACTGTTTGCCGCTCATATAGAGGGGACCGACCGTATCCCAACTGAGCTCGTTTTTGTGCTCGGCCGCGTGGAAGCGCTTCCGCTCATAGCCAAAAGCACTGATCATGGTGACCTGAGCGACAGTTCGGATGGCCCGTTCAAGGTTCGCGTTGCCATCGTCAAACTTGAGACCGGGCTCGAACGCGACTGCCAGTTGCTTGCATAGCTTGTTCACTTCTTTGACAATCATGCTCGCGCTGATCCAAGCGTCAGACTCGTACTCCACATGCTCTCCGGTCGCCCGCACGTTAGGACAAACGCCTTGGTGGAGTTTGACCAGATCAATGAACTGGAGCAGGTAGCGCGGTTCGAAGCGCAGCTTGTAGTGCACGAATTCTGACTGGAACAGCCAGCGCAGATCCATGAAGAAGTGAAACATTCTACGGTTGGTAACTGCGCCGGCATCAAAGGCCAAAGTCGCTCGCATATTTACATCCTCTGGGAAGCCGACCTGACGGGTCGTGATGAAGGTGTACAAGATGGCCATCAGGTTCGTAAGGAAGTTCCCTCTTTCCACAACTTCCTGAGTGATGGTCGGAGTAGTAAGCATCTGGACGCTCAAGTTGATGATCGAGTGGTCTGGCTCGCGATCTGCAATGAGGTACAGCTGAGCCAAGGCAGTGTACAGTCCGGCGAATCGAAGTCCTAGGACTCGTTTGAAGTGTGGAATGGTCACCACTGTGGTAATGTACAGGTGTCGCAAATGGATCCTCAGAATCTTCCATAGTCTCAAGTCGTAAAGAATGAGGTAATCAAGCCGAACGCGTTGCCACAGATCTTCCCGCGGTTCGCTGGGTTGGGGCGCTTTGAATGCCTCTGGCTTCTCAAGCCAGTGTTTACTGGGCCGTAGTCTTCTGGTCTTCACCGCTTTGGGTGTCTGCGGAACATTCTCGTATGGTGCATTCGAAGTTGGTCGAGTCTGGTCAGCCTCCCCGTCATCACTATCGGCAGGAGTCAGGATCCGCCGCCTGGTACCGCGGGGTGGTGGTGGAGGTGGTGGCGGATAGCCTCCGAGGGTCGCCTCTAATGCTTCTGTAACGTCATCAGGCTCGTCGAGGATATCAATGTCCATGTCGGCCGCATCCACGGTCGGAATGCCACCCATCGCTGCCCGCCCTTCATCAATCTCAATCTCCATTCCATCGTCTTCGATATCCATGTCGTCGTAGTCCTCATCGTAATCTTCGTCGTCGTCGTTCTCGTCGTCATCGTCGTCGTTAGTCGTATCGTCGACCTCGACTTCCACTCGTATTACGTTCGCAGCTGGTCGCAGAGGTTGCATCCATGCGCGATACCTTCTGCGGAATTTGTCATTGTCTTCGGTTTCATGGTCGTCGATTCCCGCCTGCCCTATGTCCTTGTTGCTTGCTTGGCTGCCCGTCCGCCATGGATTGAGAAGTTCCTCGCACACAATGTTTCGCAGTAGATACGGTTCGTTGCCGACCGCACAGTTGGCGATGTCCGAAATCCAATCAATGATCGTCGCACACATGTGTTCTCTAAACGTGTCTCGTGCAGATCTGATAGTGACCGTTACCTTGAGTTGCTCAATGATCTCCGCCATTCCCAACAGCTCGGATACGTCGGTCGAATATTGAACGACAGAACGACCTATGTCGTTGACCTCCATCGCCTTCTCAAATCCGAACTTCTTCGACTTCCTGCAAGCTCTTGCCACCTGATTCTGCACATCGTCGACTGTGTGCTTCTCGTCGTTCCACAGCACCAGAGCAAATTCAGGATGTTCCTCAGCAGGCTCGTCTCCGTACAGTGGTGATAGGCGGGACAGGCGCTCATCCTGCAGTATCGACGTAGCAGATTTGGGTAGTCGCAGCTGTTCTGGCGAACAGGAGAACACATCGCAGAGATAGTCGATGCTTCTCGCAATGGTCATTCTGATCGCCCAGACCAGATCTGGCGGTAGCTGAGAGCCAAGTGAATCAGCCGGTCCCTTTCCTTTCTCCTTGCCGCTCGCTTTGCCGGCTGTTGGGCTCGCCCCAGTATCTGCCGTGTGTATCGTGCATCTGACCTCTTTCTTCCACGCTTCTGGATCCCCACAATCGCAGCATCCACTATTGCCAGGGGAGACTGAGATCAACACCATGTGTCCCTCGTGATCACTGCTCTCGAAACACTTCGAACACAGCACGCAGGTCTCATCCGCTTCGCATGTTTTGCAGTGATATGTGCTTTCCCCATTCTTGAAGATGTGTCCGCAAGCCGTTCCTTTGGCCGCAGCAGTGTACTCCGCTCCATCCACCGCGCCCTGTGCCAAGCGGAGCGACCATTGCTCTGATGGATCCTGAGGGGTCCCATGAGGAAAGAAGAGTCGCAAATAGTCTTCTCGTTGCGCGGCGAGCGATCTGAACAGGATTCGTCGGAGGTGGCAGTCGGCCGCCGATGTGAATCGATTCGAGAAGTTGAATGGTTGCCTTATAAGCTCAAGTTTGAGATTTGCCTCTGCGGGCGATGTTGACTGCATCGCTGTGTTCCACCTAGATTGTCCCGCGGTCTGTGTGCTTTGCGCTGGCGTTGATCTCCAGCAACGCAACGTCGAAAGGTTGCGAATCGTGCATCAGTCAAGGATAGCTTCGCTGTTCCTCCGCATGATGTTGACCGTCCGTTAGATCTGTGTCAAGAGGCTTGGTGGGGGTTTGTTGTTGATGTTTGACGGAGGCGATCATCGAAGGTGGGCTTGCTTTCACTTTGCTCACTTCGCGACTCTTGAGCAAGCGCGAGGATGACGTCCAATCAAATATCTACAGCATTCACGTACAACACGAAATCATGCTCAAGTTGTTTGTTACGCACTCTGCATTTTGGGGATGCAGACAAGTATTTGGAAGAAGGACGGCGACGAGCTGAGGCAAAGGCACGTGACATGAATGACACGGTCCGAGATATGAGTACTTTCGATCGTCGTGAGATCAATAGGTTCTGGATATATGTACGGTCGCCGCAACCGCCCATGCATGTCCATGATATTGAGACATACTGCTGAAGCAGTGCCGAGTGTATCCCCAGTATTGAAGTGTCCTTTCCTTCTTCCACCCTTCACTGCTCCCTGAACTCCGCCCAAGCAGCCTACTCGTCATCCGCCTCGATGTAGCGTTTCTTGATGTCTTTCCATTGACGCTGCGTACATTCGTTAGTACTATGTCCATGTCACATGCTCAAGCCTTGCCACATACGCCTCTGTTGATCTGGTCCCATACGAGGTTTGCGCCGGTATCGAAGGCACTGTGAAGGCGTTAGATCTGACATTGCAAAGGGGCTGGTGTCGAGTATTTACAGGCTTGTCGCGTACGTTCCGGCGAAGATGACACTCAAGAATACCGCGTTCCGCTTCACGAGAGCGCTGCGAGTCGCATTAGCCAATGCTTCAATTTCCCGTCAGGCGCAGGCATCGTACTTGTAGACGCCACCAAGGATTCCGGCCATTTCGACAACGGGCAAAGGTCTTCGTGAGATTCTGTGGGAGTATTCGGGGCGGTGTTCGACGGATGTTCGTTCTCGTAGTTCGTCGTTGGGCGTGATGGTCAGCAGGAACGTTGATGAAGATGCGAAGTCGAAGCCGACAGCGGAAACACCCGCAGACTTTGCTCTAATGCCTGATGGCTTTTTGGTTTTTGCATGAAGGAACCACCACGTCCCGCTTTTGGAAGTGCACAACACTGCTGCGGCAGTGAGGATCTCTGGGGCGAATATTTATATCACAGCAATGGCTCCCACGGCGGACACGACCCGCTCGGGCATTCGCAAACTCAGCACAGGCGAATCTGTGATTCCCTCTTCCACAAGGCCAGACGGGTCAGTGCGCAAAGAAATTCGCGTGAAGCCTGGTTACAAACCTCCCGAGGATGTTGAGGTATACAAGAATCGGACTGCGCATGCGTGGAAGAATCGGGGCAAAGGCGGTGTCGTTGGAGCAGAGCCAGTCGAAGACAAATCTCCCCTACAGGTAGCGGCCGCGGCCGCGAAGAACGCCAAAAGGAGAGAAGCCAGGAAGAAAGCTGCCGCGACTACTGGAAATGGAAAGGCAGGCGATGAGGAGGGGACTGTAGATGGAGCTGCTGGCGACGAGGTTAAGGAGCCTGTCACTGTCGACCCAGAAGCAGAGAAAGCGAAAGAGGCGAAGAAGCTCGCGAAGAAACTACGGCAGGCACGCGAGCTTAGTGAAAAGAAAGAGAAGGGCGAAGGCTTGCTGCCCGAGCAGTTTCAAAAGGTCATCAAAATTCAAGAGCTGATCAGACAATTGGACAATCTTGGGTTTGATGCAGAAGGCGAGAAGAAGTCAGATGATACCAATGCTGGCTGAGCGACTTATGGTGCTCTTGAGCGTCACCCAACATATTCTTCCGGATGTATGAACTCGAGTGCATGATCATCGCACTTCTATGGTTAAGACAACTGCGCGGCCTCGCAACGTTTCGAACAGACCGAACGCATTCTCGGCCCTGAAATTTGCCTGGTCAAGCTCGACATCCACAGTCACTGGTGGTCTCGCTTGTTTTGGGAGTACGCGTTCTCGGACTGTGCTCTGTTTGCGACTCCAGAAAGATGTTTTTGTCTGTGGGGCAGGAGGCCGTCCCAAAAACGCAGGGCCCTCTTCGACATCAATCATCGGCACGTTGCCGAATACAGCCTCCAGAGTCTGCTGTCGCAGCAATTCCAACGCCTCTTGCTGTGTCCAAAACTGCGTGCCATCATACAGGCCGTCCAATTGTATCAGAATAGGCTCCTCGCCATGGGCGTAACCCACCAATTGGCCCCTCTTGCTACATTCCGCTTGCTGAGGTCAGCCAACTGGTTCGAAGGACAGCGAAGATCTCGACTTACCCTGGTCGGACGGCATTATCAAAAGCGTCATTTTCGACAAACCATGTTTCGCACGTTCTCGAATTTGTGGCAACAATTTTTCCACCAATGCTGCAACGTGCTGGGACCTTGATGCTCCTACTTCTTCTCGGATGCTCAAATGCGTTGCAGCTTTCGTGTCCCATCTGGAAAACTCCGCTTTGTCGCTGCTGCGTGCGATCTCCTCATAGGCTGGTGGATCCATGATGCTGCGATGCGAGTGGAGCGGACAGTTGTAATGTCAGGAGGGCGTTTAACGCTCCGACGAAGAGGATATTTGGATCGTCGGGTCGCTTTCGAGTGTCCTGCTATTCTGAGCATTCACGGACGCGAAGGAATGGGAGCCAGAACTGTCGGATATGCGCAGCATGATCTTGCCTAAGGCCTTCGGTCCATAGACTTTGTTCTGCGGTAAAGCCTCGCCGAGGAATCGACCAGAGTCCATGGATTGCAATCCTGAATATTTCGCCCGGGTACTGCGGCAGAGCTGTGTCTGGAATCCTTTTGAGCGATGCCCACCGGACACCGGCCTGATCCGCACAAAGAATGGTTCAGATCCCAACCCCAAGAATTTGACTTCTTCCCATTTGAGCACGAGGCATCAAGCTGATGCAGCGATGTCCAGCCAGCAATGCAGCCGGTCAGTATTATTCTTCCGGTCCATAAGTTGAAAGTCTACTCTTCCAAGAACTGAATTTCTTGGCCGCATTCCCGAAGGATTCGCAAAGGTTTGAGGCCGCCCGTCACCGAAATGGAACTCGGGATGGAAGCTGCACAGCCCGGCCTTAGCGCCAATGTGTCCTGTTGGCACAACCATATCACAAGACACTCATTTCAAGTCCCCATACCACTGGTCTCTTTCGCAGAGTCCGCTTTCTCCATTGTTGAAGGATGCTTACGACTTCCGGCCTCTCGGCACGCTCTGTCATGAGATCCTCCCCACAGGGCTTAGACAATTGACCATTAAAGGCCGCCCTCTATTCGCCGGCATCCGCTCGTAATGGTATCGTTGGTTGCTGTGACTGGTCTTGGTCGGTATGGACGGCATGTGGATGATGTCGTGATGTCGACGTAGCTTGGGGTCGCGCAGCCAAGGGAAGATGAACTCGCTCCAGTACAGACCACATATAAACGCTCATTGACTGCGCTCCTCGTCGAAAGTTCTTCCTTCTTTGATCAACATCTCGATTCCGGAGCATCAAGCTTGAAGACATTCGCTGAGCGAAATTCCTATACCATTTCCTCCATCGAGGAAGTTACTTGTACCATCTCTTACCTACCATTTCAACAACAACGCAGCCATGTGGTACCACGTCTCGGAGCCGAACTCCTACCTCGCCGTGACTGGCGCAGGAGTGGATTCAGTGCGCATCACGAAGAAAGCATTCATCTACCCGTTGCAGAAGGTCACCAAGATCAGCATCACACCTTTCGACTTCTCCATGTCACTGCAAGCCATGACCTCAGAGAAGCTGCAGTTCTCTCTGCCTGCAGTATTGTATGACCTGTATTATCCTTCTGTCGATATAGCAACTGACATCATGCAGCACGATCGGGCCAGACGACACGGTCGGGTCCCTGATGAAATATGCCGTCCTCCTCACAGGAGATAGCGATGGCCGCGTTCCCACCGGTGCCAAAGGCGGTATGGTCGCCACTGGACGCAATCATGTTCAGGACATCGTCAAAGGCATCATCGAGGGCGAGACGCGCTCGATCGTCTCGAACATGACGATGGAAGAGCTCTTCAACAACCGTCGCATCTTCAAGGCCCAGGTCATTGAATGCGTACAAAAGGAGCTCGATCAATTCGGTCTCCGTATTTACAATGCCAACGTCAAGGAGCTGCAAGATCTGGGCGAGTCGAAGTACTTCCAGTCTCTGGCCCAAAAGGCCCACGAAGGAGCTCAATCTCAGGCACAAGTCGACGTTGCCAACGCTCGGTAAGTTTGTAGCCTCGATCTATGTGTAGAACCTTCTTCTGACCGCCAACAGCATGATCGGAAAAGTCGGCCAGGCCGAGAAGGAAGGCGAAGCCAAGCAAGAAATTGCTAAAATCGATGCGAAGACCGCCGTGCTCGAGACGGAGCGCAAGGTGAGTACTAAAGTGTATAAGGCCTGCAGGTTCCCGAGACTGTTCCACGGAGACGCCAGCAGGTCTTACCCTGCGTCAAATCCTCATTGTCTGACCATAGCTAACTCATACACTTCAATTTGCTAGGTGGAGAAAGCCAACGCCGACCAGAAACTCAAGACCCGCGAGATCCTCATCTCCCGCGATCTCAAACTCGAGCAGATCGCCGCCCAGCGTGCCGCTGAGCAGAAAGATGCGGAGCTGCAGAAGAACGTCGAGCAGAAGAGAGCAGAGATGGAGTTGGAGCGACTGAGAGCTACGACTGTCACGCAGGCGAAAATCGCCAAAGAGTCTTCTCAGCAAAAGGCCGATGCCGATCTGTACACTCAAGAGAAGAAGGCGGATGCTGCGAAGTACAACCAGAAAGCCGAGTCGGAGGCAGTCTGTAAGTTCATATTCCTTCTCGCCTCATATGAGCCATTGCACGTTACTAATTACTATCTCTAGACTTCGACTCCACCCAAGCCACTGACGCCGCCAACTACAAACTCACCCGCGAAGCCGCCGCTCTCCTCGAAGCCCGCACAAACGAAGCCGAAGCCGCCTATATCCTTTCCACCCGGCAAGCTGAAGCGACCTACCTCGCTCGCGCCCGCGAAGCCGAAGCCGCGTACATCACCCGCAAGAAAGAATCCGAAGGTCTCATCGAGATGGCCAAAGCGTACGGCGCTCTCGCCGACGTGCTTGGCGGACCGCAGGGATTGATGAACTACTTGATGCTCAAGGAAGGCGTGTACGTCAAGCTGGCGGAGGCGAACGCCAAGGCGGTAAATGGGCTGGCGCCGAAGATTAATGTGTGGACGACGGAGGGTGGGAGTGGAAGTGGTGGGGCGGATGCCATGGCGCCGATTCAGAATCTGTTCAAGAGTTTGCCGCCGTTGTTTAGCACTATTCAGGATCAGACGGGGATGACGCCGCCGAGTTGGTTGGCGAATGTGCCGGCGCAGAGGAATGGGGAGATGGAGCCGGAGGAGAAGATGAGGCAGAAGAGGGAGGGGTTGGGATTGACTAATGGACAGGCTAACGGTCATTGAGTTGTGGAGAGGGAGAGTGATCGAGTGATACCCCGTTCTTTTCTTTTGTTCATATCTGGCGTTAGATATCTTTCCAGCTCAACACTTCGAGCCGACCTTATTTACATTGCATCCAACGCTACACCTCAACAGTACCCTCCATAACCCTGACGGCACTCCCTCTCAGCTCCATCCTCTCCACCGCATTCTTTTCCTGATTCAACTCCACCCTCACCCCGATTACACTCTTCCTCCCCATCTCCACGCCCTGCACAAGCTCCACATCGACCACCCGATTTCCACCCCTCGTCAAAGCCAACCTTGCCGCCAGCCCGCAAGCCGCCGAGCCAGTCGCCGGATCTTCGAAGCTGTTCAATAGCATGCGGGACTGGACTTGGATCTGCTCGACATCTTCGGCGGCTTTAAATGGGGACGTGATGGTGTAGAAGTATGAGCCCACAAGGCCGACATTCCAAGCTGCGTCCATTCGTGCGACAGCATCGGGTCGGACGGCCAACGTGCTGACTTGGCCAAGCGTCTCCACGTCGGGGACTTCGACTTGGAAGAAGGTCATGCCTTTGACTGTGGAGACGAGGTTAATGGCGTCGCTAGGAGTGGATGGGTTGAAGTGATCTTTCAGCGACGGCTGGAGCTGGTGGATGTCATTGAGCGAGGGAGGCTTCTCGGTGTGAATGTGCACGTTGTGAGGGATGTTGGCGGAAGCAGCTCCTGAGGCTGGGTCGAAGGATATATCGATGGGACCAGCGGGAGCGAGGAGCCGGCCTTTGAGCGGCTTGCCTGAGGTCGAGGCTGATGGATGAAGGGTTGTAAGGCAGTGAACGGCTGCTCCGATGGTCGGATGTCCTCGTCTGTGTCAATTTGTGATCGGGTATGATGTTCAATGGCATTCGGGGACAGCAGGGAATTCGTGATATACATACCAGCAAAAGGAATCTCTCCCTCGATCGTGTAGATCCTCACCTTCCACTCCGGCAACTCATCGGCGCCATTGTCCGTGGACTCATCGCGGAGATATACGAATATGGTCTCGGACAAGTTGAATTCTTTTGCGATCTGATCCAGCTGATCACTAGACGGTTGCTTCTTCGGATCCGTCGGAATATGCACGACCGCTAGAGGATTTCCCTCATAGCGAGTCGTGGTAAAGACATCGAGAGTTGTGAAAGGGAGGGAGATGGTCATGGTCGCAGATTGTACAGTCAATCAGGTCGACGAAGAAGATGTGAGGTTGATTGAAGAAAAGGTATGGCGATGAGGTGCGGTTCAGCTTGCAGCCACGAGCGAGGGGAGAGATTTTTGTGTTTCTTCCTGTGCTTCGGTCGTTCTCGATATGAGTAGATATATATTTGCACGCAAGAGCAGTATTTTCGTGAGTCACGATCTAATTCTTGACCGCCGGAGAGTCTCGCGGAGAACACAATTGCCAAAGCTTTACAATATGCCGCTGGAAGGCGCTTCCGGACGATGCAAATCTCGCAGCAATGACTTCTTCGCATTCTAGTGCCGCGACCGCCGTATCTGCAGCAGATCCTCTGCTATTTTCTCGAGGTGCCAACTTGTCTCGTCACATATAGCCAAACGTCTTGATATTAATGCTTGTCTAGAGTCTGATCGCTTATACTGAACATAGACCCAACAAACCTAGCTAAGCAACGGCGACACGGCGAAAGTGTCAATGGGCTCACTCACATACTCCTCAGCACTGGCCAGAGACCAGAGTTCGAGATACGTGTCGAATGGCCTTCCGCTGGTGCCGCAAACCACCGGGCACGTGCCGTCTGGCGCCGACGTGATCCCGCAGGCTGCGATTACGTTGTCTTCCTCCAGGGAGTCGAACACCACGGCGACTGTGCCAGGCGATACATCATCTCGGATTCCTGCGACCAGCCCGGTGATGGGTGCTCCGACGCCGATGAGAGTCCTATCGGCGAAGCGGATCAGAGGGCTTTCGTTCTGCGGCGCGCTGAAGTCGACTGCTTGTCTGATGGTTTGGCTGCCAGATTGTCGGGCCTGCAAGTATTGATTGGGACCGTTGACAATAACATTACCCTCGTCGTCATTGCCGGTACCAAGGGCGAAGAGATTGAGAGGTCCAGTCGGAACTGCGAATACCGTGGCCGAAGCTGTTTTCGTAGTTGTCACCGTGCTCTGCTGTCCGTATCTTGTGGTCGCAATTGTAGCTGTCGACGTCTTGATCGAGAGGCACTTGCAGGCAGAAGTGAGAGACTTTCCGCTGTACGGTTGAAAGCATTGCGGCTTGTACTGTGGTGGAGTATTTCGTTTGTGCTTGACTGGAGAAGCGCTTGGGATCGAGGGTTGCTTGCAGGTGGTGACAGTAGGAACCTGTTGTTCGTTAGCATATTGGGTCTTTACTGGGATTCCCAAGAGCGATGAGCAGTACGGCGTGGCAGCTCTGTCCCATTTCTTCGCATTGGTGCATATCTGGTTGCCAGTGCCATAGTTGGGAGAGGCAAATACAAGGCCCGCGATGGCGGCCAGGACGGACACTGGAAGAGCGCTATGGAGCAGCATCACAGCGATTTTGTACCGTGAAGAGTGACCGAGCGGAGAGCAAGAGGCGGGCATGATGCGGCGCGTCCATCACTTATTATAGGCATGGCCTGACCTGATCGCATTGTGCTTAGCTTGCGGATCGCGATTTGTGGCGTTTTTGAGGCTGGCTGAGGTCAAGAGTCTCGAATCGCCTGGAGGAACTCGCTCCCGACTTCGAAGCTGTCCGAAGGGTGGAATCGATCAGTCAGTGTCGGCACTGGTGCTCGGAGCAGCAGATGCACCCTGTCGATTAGCAATGTTCGGCCTTCCAGCAGATGGCAGAAGCGCGTTGGAAATACCCAAGCAGTTGTACTAAGGTACTACCTCAGTCGTGAAGACGAGCGCGCGTTGCAGCCGCACATTTTCGAGGCCATCGTCGAAGTCAGCCAAATACCGTCATGATGCAAGGCTTGATCGACGTGTATCTGCTACATCCGTGAAAGGACCTTGGGTGTCATTCGCCGAGAGCTCGGCCTGCTGCATAGCGTGGTCGTTGAGTCTGTCCTGATTCTCCACGCCGACAGAGCAGAGTGCTCGATGCAAGGCCTACTGTAGCTCTGATCTTCACGATTGAGTGAAATAATGTTCCTCCCACCGGTGTGGTATAATGAGAAAAGAGCTTCCACGCATCCGTCGGGAGGTACGGCATGATCGTGCCTCTTCGCAAGCCGAGAAGTCGCACCTGCTCTCCGATCTTGCAGCGAGCGAGCCGAGTGGATCCTCCTCGCCGAGTCGCTGGGAGATAGAGATGGCAGCAAAATCAATAATGGCATGTTGTTGGTGTAGTCATTTGTGTCTGTGAGAATCCCAGTAATGCCGGTAGCCTGACCTGGGGCGGAGATCTGACTTTCAAGGTGGGTGGATTTTGATCCCGGCCGGCATCCACACAAGCGTCCCGTCACGGCGAACGGAACCTGCTCGCTCGCCCACAACCAGCTGCTGCACTCACACCTCACACTACCTCGTACTCTCTCTCTCCGAGTGCGTCCATCCTTGTTTGTCCGACACTCCCACAATCAGCACCCTCCCGTCTGCAACACTGCAGCCGACTCGGAAACCTTCCTGGTCCCTCGCGTACGGCAGAGGACGCGCCAGCACCCGACAAGCTTTCCGTCAGCGCACCGACGTGCATCGCAGCTCTCATCAGCTCATCAGCGACGGGTTCACGTGCAGCCATCGCTCCGTCCATCACAGTACCCGAGTACGTATCCCCATCCCGATCCACCACTCACAGTCCCTCTCCCAAGCTGGGGCCATTGGCACGCCTTTCATCAGCAGCAGCAGTGAGATGAGCAATCACCGGCATCGGCATCGCCTGCAGACGGCGAGGTGGTCGCTCGGCGGAGCTTCGCGTGTTGCTCTGCCTTCTCTCTCTCTGCAGCAGCCGTCCTGCCAGTGGCGTCTCTTTCCCACTCGTGCACCGCTCGTCTCCCTGCCCGCCTGCCTGCTGTCATCCCTCATTAGTAACTAACTCAACTCACCATCAGGGTACCTGCAAGTTCTTCGCGCTAAGACACAGTCGCAATGGGTGCGTATCCTGCTCCTCAGCTCACTCGCACCTCACCCCAACACCTCACCCTTTCCAACCCCACCTCGAACTTCTTCCCTCGACTCACCGCCTTTCTCGACGCAACACTGACACACCACCTCAGCCGACGACAACTACCGCTCCTCGCGCGCGAGAGATTCCGTACGTATCTCCCCTCCCTCCCCTCTGCATATGTGTCAAAAAGCCTCTCTCGTGATGAGAGACTTCTCGCCCTCACCTTGGATCTGGAAGGATGATGGACTATGACTGGAGTCTCTGGAAAGAAATGGACTCGGAAGAGGAAGCAAGAGAGCTGGACAGCAAGCTGGCATCGGCGGAAGATGAGACTGCAAGAACAATGGAGCAATGGCTGTGAGCACACCCAAGTCGATGAGCCACGCGGCTGATCTGACAGCGCCTACCATTCGCCATGGATCGTGCACATCCGTCAGAAGAGCTCTCTCATCATCGATGATTCAAGCGCGGCAGCCATCTAATTGCACGCCATGCTGCCATGGAGCGATGCTGGTCACCGACCTCGAGAGCTGCTTCAGACCTCCACTGCAATCACACCTCGACTTCGACTCAATGGCTGAGCAAGCATATCTCCCAATACACCGCAGCCTTGGGCCCGGCAAGATCTGAAGGCCTGGCCAATACAATGTTCATGGCAAGGGTCCTCAATCTATCCGGATGGAAAAGCTTTCCACTTACCAACTATATGTGGCAGTCGTCAGAAAGCGGCAAGCAAGGCGGCGATCTGAAGCGGCGGCTCAAAGTTGGCACTGGTGGTTTGCGGGTCTATCTCAAGGCTGTTCAATGCTTTCCTGTCGACGTGCGTCAGAGGGCCAGCATGCTGGACAGTTATGGCTTTCTGCTTCTTTCGGGCTTGGATCGGAAATGGCGAGCAGGACGGGTCGGAATTGAATGGCACCATGTCCTGTAGCCTGTCCAAATATGCAGAAGCCTGTCATGACAAGTCGTCTTCCGACTGCTCTCCCGCTCACTATGACGCCTTGCTTGCAATGCTGCCACCGCCGCTTCGAGCAGGCTGGCAACCCTCACATCGACGACGCTTTGCGTCAGACTACATCAAGATTCTGCTGCTGCCTCTGAACTGCCAAGTTGGTTCTTGTTCCGACGTGGCAATCAGCAAACATCGCTGCCGCGGTGCACGAGCAGTGCGAATTCGTCTCTCATCCAGCCACGCCCGGACGCTTCTGGAGCTTCCATTGCTGCAATTATTTTTTTTGCCTGGCCGCTACTCTGTCCGGCTGAACGATCTTCGTCTGCTGCTGACGCCTGCAACGAGCGGGGTGATGCCTCTTCTCTAGGCTGAATCTCCTGTTCCTTGATCCTGCTTCCTGCGAAGTCGGCGGCGTTCCAGCTCCCTTTGCCGCTTGGAGGGCTTGCTTCGTGGTCCTTGTTGCGGATGCTTCCAGGGCGGATGATACCACAATCACACTCCACGGGCTGCCTCGCTTGCGGTCCTGGGCCCCTTACCCATCACTGGTTTGCGCCTTGTTCTGGTCCTCTCCTGGCTGGCTTCGAAGGCTCAAAAAATATTACCTACCGCCTCGAGCGAGCATCGATGGAATTTTCATCATGCCAATAAGCTCCTCGATTACAGTCGATCGAGCGCGCCATCGTCGTTGATTTCTCTGGCCTGATCAGCCTGTCGACGGAGCCGAACTGTGCTCGGAAAGGTCTTGGCAACAAGGGCGGCGTTATGACTTGCCCGCGAGTGACACTGCCCGCTCATCATTGAGTCTTCTCGCGAACCGCTTCGTTTCAAAGATGCCGGCCATGCCACATCTCCTGCAGAACATTGATGAATGTTCGACATTGAGGAGAGACTCCAGCCCACTCCGGAACGCGGATTTGCTGCCTCTTGTCGAAGTTGCGTCGGACAGAGATATTCAACACGCGGTCGATCCCGCTCCGCCAAGCACGCCCGCTGGATGCACATTCATTCCTACATCACTGCAGATGCTGCTCACATCAGCGAACATGGAGCAAGTTGCATTGGTGGTGCAGCCGGCGAGGGGCCGGTCTCTCCAGATCGGTCGTCCTCGCGAGAAGGAGGTACGGCACTGGCTCTCAGGACATCTGGATGAAGCGAGACTGGCATCACGAGAGGGCTTTCCCTTGACACATGCTAATACTTGATATCATGTGCCGATATGCTGACATGTGCTCCTTCTAGCCTCGCCGCTCTCGTTCACCTCCTCGCCATCACGACGAGCACCGCGGACGCAGCCGCAGCCCTTCTCGTGACCGCAACCGCGACTCAGATCGCCACAACACTCGCCACCGATCTCCAGCGCCCGCCAACGGCCATTCTTCTTACGACCGACCACCACGAAGCGACCACGAGCGCTACCAAGCCAAAGAGACCATGATGAAGCACGTGGCCGACTCTTCCCAGCAGGACCGCCGTGTCTACGTTGGCAACCTCTCCTACGATGTCAAGTGGCATCATCTCAAGGACCACATGCGCCAGGGTAGGACAAGGACCTCACAAATGGACATGAAAATAGTGAGACTGACACCTCACAGACGGTCAATTGGACGTCCTTTTCGCGGATGTTCTCCTGCTGCCGAACGGAATGAGCAAGGTAAATAATGCGCAGTTTGGATGACTGGCATTGGTTGGTCGTGTGAGGATATTGGTTAACTGGGGATATGGAACAGGGATGTGGCATTGTGGAGTACGCTACTAGGGATCAGGCCCAGACTGCTATCAACACCTTGAGCAATTCGCCGCTCATGGGTCGTTTGATCTACGTGCGCGAGGTAGGCAGCTTTGATACCTCCTTGCATTTCATTCAGCTGACTTTTTGAACAGGATCGTGAGACTGAGCCTCGCTTTCCCGGCGCTCAGCCAGCTCGCGGCGGATTTGGAGGCGGCTTTGCTCCTCGCGGCGGATACGGTGGTGGCATGGGAATGCAGGGTGGCGGTATGGGTGGCGGTATGGGTGGCGGTATGGGTGGCGGTGGCCGCTCGGTCTTCGTCAACAACGTTCGTACACGACTTCCAAAGAACACTCGAGCAATCAACTGACGAGCAAACAGATTCCGTACACCGTCGGATGGCAGGATCTCAAGGACCTCTTCCGTCAGGGTGGTAAGCTTTCGTCGATAGAGACAGATCGACACGACTCGTGCTAACATTCTCTCTTAGGCAACGTCGTCCGCGCTGATGTCCACATGGCCCCAGATGGCTCCGCCAAGGGCTCCGGTGTAGTCACCTTCGACACTCCTGACGATGCTCAAAACGCTATCCAGCACTTCAACGGATACGACTGGCAGGGACGCATGCTCGAAGTTCGCGAAGACCGCTACGCCAACTCTGGTCCAGGCTTCGGTGGACGTGGTGGATTCGGTGGACGCGGAGGCTTCGGTGGACCTCGCGGCGGATTTGGTGGACCAGGATTCGGTGGACGTGGAGGCTTCGGCGGTGGCTATGGTGGCGGACCAGGCTACGGTGGTGGAGGCGGATTCCAGGGAGGACGCGGAGGATACGGTGGTGGATATGGTGGTCACCAAGGTGGCGGTGGCGGTGGATTCGGTGGACCTCCAGGTGCTCCGGCTGCGCATGCCAACGTTGCTCCCAACCCATTCACGGACAACGTGTCTAGTGGAGGCCAGCCCAACGCCATCATCCACGTCAAGAACGTGAGTATCTTCTGAGGTCCACCAATGATTTGTTGGAACACTGCTAACATCTCACAGCTGCCCTGGAGCACCAGCAACGACGATCTCGTCGAGCTCTTCCAAACTATCGGCACCGTCGACCGTGCGGAAATCCAGTACGAAGCCAACGGCCGCTCTCGCGGAGCTGGTGTCGTTCAATTCGGCAGCCAAGGCGACGCCGCTACCGCGATCGAGAAGTTCCAGGGCTACTCGTACGGTGGCCGTCCGCTCGGCCTCGACTACGCTCGCTACCCCGATGCCGGTGCGATGGAGGGCCAGGAATCGACTGGCAACATTCAGGAGGAGATGATGTAGAGTATGCATCTCGACCCGACACGATCGCCGGCGCGCACACTTCTACACTCGAACTTCGGCAGAACATGCGGAGCGGGCGTGCTCTGATGCTTGTAACATACGGCGGTCAATGGAAGTGGAAGATGGGGCAGCTGCTCTCATCTGCGGAGAAAATTGCTTGCTTGATAAGACTGGTTTCCCTACTCGACGGTCGTTGAGACTTTTCGGGAATCAGTAGCAGATTTGAGCGAGGCGACATCACACGGGAGAAAAGACTGGCTGGATGGGTTTGGTATACCAGGCTGCAGACCTGTACATGTATGGGTAGCTAATAGGTAGCGAATGTCAAGGAGCTAGCGCTTTCATCATCCATTCGTACCCCTGTTGTCGTTTTCATTTAGTCATTGCGGTACTGCTGAAAGAGCGGTTGGAGTTGGTACTGACCGCCCACTGAACGGCATTCACAATGAAGGCCCGCACGCTGCAGATTCCTAACCCGCGGAAGAATACGGCCGCGCCTTCGGTTTGGTACGCTGCTTTTGCGATGGAGTATGTGCTTGATCTGTCGCTTATGATGCCGACTTTCTTCGACGAGGAAGACTGGTCGCCTAATAGCGGCTGACTTGCAGCTGACATCGGCGTCTTACCGACGAGATCCCAGGTCTGCACTCTCGTCTTGATCACATCTTGCGGGCATGGATCAGTACAACGACGATGAAACGAGACACAACAGATCTTCTACATACCCATCGGAAAAATCGACGCCCACGTCACGACTCCCGCCAGACCGCCACAGAGGAGAACTTTCATCGCCTGCTGGTTCGGACTGTCGTCTTCATTGGAGAGATGCCGTTTGCTGAGTTCGTAGCTCCAGAAACTACAACATCAACGTCTCAGCCATGAAGCCACATCTAGAACATCGACAGGAAAAGGAAAGAAATGCAAGAAAGACGTACTAAAACCCATACCCCACCGCGTCCCTCAGACTCGTAATCCCACCACCCAGATACAGCCCCCTCACCCCTCCCGCTTTCCACAATTCCTTGACGACACTCACCGACGACCGCGGAGGGTTGTAGACTTGTGCGCGGCATTTGACGAGTTCGGTGGGTGCGGAGACGAAGAAGGTTGCGAGGCCGCCGAGGGCGCCGGCGGTGAAGATTGACCACGCGGGAGGGTACGTCGGAGAGATGCCGGGAGAAGGGTCTGACGGGGACAAGAGGGCCAGGCTACGATTGTAGGTTACGAAGAGGAGGGCGTTGAGGGCGCCGTAGCCGAGGATCGGGGCCGCGGCGCCGCGGGCTAGGGAGGTCCAACGTCGATGGGTGGAGGTTGTGGAGGTCGGAGTCGAAGTAGGAGCAGAAGCTGCGGCTTGACTTGGACCGGCTTGGATCTTGGTCTTGAGGATGTCGAGAGGATTACCGACTAGGATTCCAATGGCTCCGGACTTTTGTGGAATGATTTAGCGGGATGGTGTGCTGGAGGTTTTGGTCTGATACAATGTGAACTCACAACGTAGCCGGCCCAGAAGTCGGCGGACATGTTGAACTTGCGCTTGAGAAGAGTTCTGGCTCCATCAATGCTGCAATCACAGGGACTGGTTGAAGAACGAGGTGAGGGATGTTGATCAATGGCTCCAAGTCGATTGTGTGCCGTGTGCTATTGCTGGTCATACGAAGCCGAAGCCGATACCGAAGCACGAGAGTGAAAGTGAAGTGGATCCCGGCTAAGGTACCTTAGCGAGGGTCTGGGGTCGTTTTCCACTGCTGGTCTGCGGCTAGTAAGCGGCTGAGATTTTCCACTACTAAATCCCTATAGCTAACTTCTTTCAGCCTTTGAAAACGAGCTGCTGGTTAGATATTTCCGCAGAGTGTATTCAGTTGCAAAGTAGTGCTAGCCGCAGAGCGGACTTAGCCGAAAACTCGTATTTAGCAGCAAATCTCGTATTTAGCAGAACTTTCGCGTTAGCAGCTGGCTAACGTTAGCCGCTTCTTTGCAACTAAACGCACTTTGCAACTAAATGCACTTTGCAACTAAATGTTTCTTACTGCTAGACAGCGTTAGCTATTAAATGATTTTTACTGCTAGATAGCGTTAGCTGTTAAATGATTTTCGCTGCTAGACAGCGTTAGCTGTTAAATGATTTTCACTGCTAGACAGCGTTATCTGCTAACTCTACATTGTAGCTAAACTGGATCTTACGGCTGCATTAGATATCACGGCTGCACTAGATCTTACGGCTGCACTAGATCTCACAGTTGCTTAGGATCTCACGGTTGCTCAGGATTCCATTGCTGTCCACCCTCCACCCTTCCACCCTCCACCCTCTACCCTTCCAGCGTCCACCCTTCTAGCGACCATCCTTCTACCGACTATCCTTTTACCTTCTACCATAAAGCCAAGCCGGAGTCGAGATGGAAAGCTGGTGTCGAGAGCTAGTGTCGAGAGCTAGTGTCGAGAGCTAGTGTCGAGCAGTAAAGGATCCGGATGCAAGAGCAAGGTGTAAAGAGGTCGTGCTAGTAAAGGTCGTGCTAGTAAAGGGCAAGGGCAAAAATCTAGAGCATAGTTAGCGGAATCGCAGATAGCACAGTAGAGAAGGACATACTACATAGCTTAAAGGTCGCTAGGGATCTCGTAAGGAAGCATTAGCGTATTATGGAATACTAGTAGACATATTAGCGAGCTCTTCCTTAACCTCGTCTAGTTGCGTCGTACCTGCAAGTGCAAGGGACTGTCGATAGTAATTCTGTGCTGTAGAGCTTGCGAGCCGATACCTATAAATGTCGCAGATCTGTTAGTAAGGCGTTTAGTTGCAAAGCTCGTGTAGCACATACTAAATTAAATAAAAGGCGTTCTTACTCTGCAGTAAATATAAAATCTGTGCTAGTGTTAGCGCTTGCGGGTTAAAAAGGTTAGTACTTAAACATACTAGAGCGTGCGCGCGCGTGTGGAATACTGACGGCAAAAGGAAAACTGCGCTTTTGTTAGTTCGGATTTCTATTGCAAAGGCAGCGTCGAGTTCTGTTGCAAAGCGAGGCGGACTTACCAAATTAAACTAGCATCGAACAGGAAGAGAAGGAAACCTTAGAGGTTATTAGCTATAGAGGTTTAGTTGCAAAGAGATAGCAGGACTTATAGCGTTGCTATCGAATCGAACACGAAGTAAACTGCGAGAAGTTAGTCGATGTATTCTGTAAAAAGGGCGCGGAGCTTAGAACTTACACGGCATTAAGCGAGCGCGGTAGCCTTCTGCGTTTTAACTATTAGCTCTGTCCGGCTGGAAGGAGGAGTAGTCGCGTACCAAGCAGTAAAGCATACTTCCGTTGCAAAGACGGAGGCTTTACAAAAACTGCACGCTCTATACTATATGCAGCAGCTAGTTACCAGCCTTCAGCTCGACGCCGGATCGCTTAGAGGTAGCTATGTAGGTCGTACCCTTGCTAGCATCGTGCGAGAACGGCACTATATACACCTTGTTGCCGCTGAGTGCTAGCAATCCGAGGGTCTCCTGCTTGTCGCCCAGCTTGTAGATATCGAGCTTAGTAATCGGATCCTGCATGCCGGTATTGTAGACTAGGGTAGCTAGCACGAACAGGCGTGCCGGTTAGCCTTAAATCGACTAATAGGTAGCGATATAATTAACCCGCATGATCGTCTCGTTGCGGCTACTACCCTAGGCGAAGTCTCCGCGGCGGAGCACTATGCGCTGCTGCGAAATCGAGTCGTTAAATGCGAAGCGTTTGTGCTAGTAGAGCTGCTAACTAGGCTGAAGCGTGTTTGACTTCTTGTAGTAGATAGTATAGGCTGTCTGCAGAGCTTTGCGGAACTCTAGCTTTATGTCGTTATACTTAATCGGAAGATCTATAAACTCTTTGGCCTAGTAGTCGGCAATCTGCTAGCCGGTCTTAACGTTAGTAAAGTCGGAGAGATTAGTAGTAACTATCTTACCGTTAATCCGGTAGAGCTCATCTTTGCGCAGCTGCTCTAACCGAGGGAGAACCTTGTCGAACAAGCGTAGATTCTTTTAGTAAAGACGCTGCATCTGCTAGGTAAGCGCCGGCATCTCGGGGAAGCTATTAGAGAGAATTAGTCGCAGCGTTATCTTAAGAGCCTGTCGCAGAAGGAGGTTACGCTCTGCGTTATTATAGTTAGTATAGAGGATAAAGCTCTTGTAATCCTTGTGCTTCGCTTCGCCGACGAATACGTTGCACTAGGAGGCAGTTCCGTATTCTCGAGCTATATCGATATAGTGCTTGCCGACGTAGACATTCGGCAACTAGATCTTGCGGCGCAACTCGGTAGAGCCTTTAGTATTCCTCGACTGCTAGGCAAGAGCCTAAGATGCCTAAGAGCCTGCTAGAGAGTTTGCCTGTAACTCTAGAGCCGGTAAAGGAGCCGGTGTGTTCCTCGCAGACGCAGCTAGTGCTAGTGTTGCGCGTAGGTTCTTCGAGGAAGCGACTGCACCAGCCTTAAGCATGTCCTAGAACACCTTACGCATAGGAATGATATCGTTTATGTACTCCTCGCGCTGCTCGGCATTAAGCTTGTTAGACATAAACAGCGTATTCGAGCGAGCGACTCCTACGCAGATTGCGGCGAGGATATCCGACGAGGGAACGTTAGAGCCGTCGAGTCGATTAGTTTTCAGGTCTGCAATAAGCGCCTGCACATGCGGACCTCTAGCTTAGATAGCGGAGCGGAACAGCAGTGTAATGTGCTTGTCGCAAAGCCACACACGCAGGAAACAAGCTCCTATAATTGACCAGCGTGCATGCTCTAACAACAAGTAGCTCTATATATAATACTCTAGCGACTGCAGACGCTGCTAGCTAGGCGGGTAGACGAACCGACGGAGAGTACGTCTGTATTCTTCCTTGCCCTTAGTAGTAAGCACGTGTTCGAGGATAAACGTATAGAGCAGCTTAGTAATGCCGTTAAATTCGGAATGCGCAGGATTAGGTAGCCGGGAGAGGATAATATCGAGAGTAGGCTATATTAGTTGCAATGCTAGACAGTCTGGATTCATACCGAATTGCTGGCCAAACTTCTCGCGTGCTGTAGGCGCAGATATTAAAGTCGCAGTCTCTATGTATTAACGGATGCGCTCGCTCTTGTGGTAGAATCGATGCTTTGTAATATCCTCGTTAAGGTTGCCGCGCTTATCGTGCTTCGTAAAGCAGAACCGACAGCTAACTGTTGCACGCTAGCTAAGCATGCCGGAGTTCTCTTGTTACTACGGCATGTCGCCGATAACTATTAGCACTAGCGCGCAGACTATTGTTTTAACAGGATTGCCTTTAGCATCGACCTTCCTAAGATCTATTAACATGCCCTTATCGAGCTGACGAAGAGCAGGCCCGATAACATCGACGACGTTAGGCATGTTGCTCCTATGCGGACCTAGAGTTATTAAGATTATATTGTCGGTGCGGTTGCGTTCCTAGGCAGTTAATCCCGCGAGCATAAAGTAAATGCCTATAAGCGACCGGTAGTTGTTCCGATAAAGACCGAAGCCGTCGTCGAAGTTAATAAGTAGAACATATACAACCTCCTAATTAACGAAGGTGTTAAGCAGATGCCGACGTCCGAAGTGCATAATCTCGAGCTCTCCGCGGATAGGATAGGCTTATAAGACAGGACGAACAGTAGGTCGGTCGGCATCCGTTAAGACAATGCGGCAGATGATATTATCGGCCTTGTCGGTCGGCAATAGTGCTGCTGCGATCCTGCTCCCAAAAGCATAGTGCATACAGATTATGCGCTTATGTAGCTCGATATCTCCTTCTAGCATAATATACTCGGAGCCTTTAAGCAGGAACATCTCGTTAGGCAACATCTCTACTACAGAGTCGCTATCTGTATCGTTATTAATATCTTGCTAGACGGGCGCTGGAAGAGCGGCGTAGTAGGCAATTTCCTAGACACGGATAACCACGACTTCGCTAGTAGCCTCGGGAACGTTATTCACGGCTATGCGTGTAGATCTCTTGTTAACGCTAACAGCCAGTACTCGACCGATATGTGTCTTGTTAAGACCTCTATAGCAGTTGTACTCGGCATCGTGACATAAGAAGTTAATAAAGTCCGATAGAAAGACTAGTCCTCTAGGAACGCCGACAAACTACTGCTAATCAACCGTAGGTAGTAGTATTATCTTTTTAGTGTTTTTAGTCTTACCCTTAGCTCCGGCTCTAGCATTATTGCGCTGCTTCTTAGTCTTGCGCTGCTTCTTAGGCTTGCGGTTATCGAATAGGAGGTGCTTGCCTTAGGCGGGCGCTTTGCTGTAGATTCTCGATGCCTTAGGCGCTTTCGGCTGCGCAGTACTAACATTGTTATTACTCGAGCTAGACTTACTAGACTCGTCGACGACAGGGTAGTGCGCGAATTCGCCAGATGTAGTACGAATAGAGCTGGTCTAAGCCGTCGACTCCCAAAGCTCGTTCGAGAGGTCGGTAAAGTAGCCTATGCCTTAGTGCTTGCGAATATCGGAGATAAGAATGCGGCGGATGATTTCCTAAAGGTTAAAGAAGAAGAAAGTAGCGCTAGCGGCGGTGCCGGAGTTATCCTCTTCTATGTTCTTCCTGCTAGCAGCGAGAGACGGCTGCTTAGCTAGCTTAATACTAATGTCCTTAAATCGCAGCTCTAGGTCGGGCAGCACTGATTTAAGATAGAGCTTTAGTATGTCGATTAATCGTAGCAGGTTAGCGAGCTCGTTCGGTAGCAGATTAAGAATGCTATTACCGATAATATAGCAAAGGACTTCCTAATCTGCGCGGGATACGCCTGTATCTTGCGCCTACACAGCTATAGCAAGCTCCGTGTCCGAGACGGACTTAACCTTGCAGCCCTTCTTCTAGTCGAGAATTAATAAGGTATCCGGCTCGAATAGCGATGGTCTACTAATAGGCGCAGGTGGAGGAAGCATTTAGCCAGGAGCGTTGGTCATCTTAACATCTTAAATGCCTTCTGCTTAAGTGCCTTGTGCTTGAGTGCCTTGTGCTTGAGTGCCAGTTTGAGCGACTGCGCCAGGTGTAGCAGCAGCGCCGGGAACATCTTGATCCTCGCCATCGTTGTCGTCCGCTCCTAGCATAGCAAGGTCTTGATTATCCTCAGCTTTAGCCTCTAGATCCTTATAGTCTACTATAGCGGCTAGATCTAATAGATCTTCGTCTGCGGAGTCGAGTTAGTTCTACAACATCTACTTAGTTAAATCGATAAGGCCCTGCAGCACGTTAGTATTCGGGTCGTTTTCCGTAGAGTAAAGCTGTGTTAATGCTCGGACTTACATCTTCTCCAAGCTCGCCTTGTTTATCTTGCTCGATAGACTGTTAAGCAACATTATAATTATCGACCATTATCGTCGAATTATTATTACCGTCTTCTTCTCGTGCGCGCTTTGCTCTAGTCGAGGCCGTGCTTGCTAATGCTGCAGTTTCAGGCGCAGGCTGCAGATGTTAAAATGTTTGTAGGGTAGTAGTCGCAGGGGCAAGAGGCTAAGAGCCTGATGCGGCGGATGCTAGTGCGGCGGACGCTAGTGCGGCGGATGCTAGTAGGAGTAGTGGTCCAGCGCCTCGAGCTCGAGCTCTACCTCTAATAAAGGCTAGTCGGCCAGCCGGTTGTCTCGCACGGCTAGGAGGCATCTTAATAGTAAAGCGCAAAGCGCAGTCGATAGGTAGTAGGCGGGTACGATCGTAATAGGTTCTTAAAGCTGTCGTCAGCGCAGGATCGTGTTCGGTATGCTGGTCGTAGAGAGTAGATGAAGTTAATAAAGTTGATAATAAGATAGTGTTTGGTAAAGGTAGAGGTGTGCAAGATGTTTACGTAAAGAACGAGATAGAAGGAGGCAGGCACCCGTGGAAATTGCGCTAACGCACGCTAAAGTCAATGTCGACTTTATAAATTCAGTTGCAAGGCCGCGCACCAGCTTTGCAACAGAATTAGCGGAGGAGACTAAGACAGTTGTTAGGAGAAAAAGAGGGAGCACAAACAAGTTTTATTATAGCCGCGAGGCTAGCAGCTCGCAGCCGCCAGCCAGACTAAGCAGCAGCAGCAGCAGCAGCAGACCAACTAAACAAAGAAATTTTCAGGCGCAGAGGCCACGCACCTACAGACAGCGACCGCACTTAGCCACACGACGAGTGTAGGGAGCGCCTACTAAGCACTTAGCAGCAGCAGCAGCAGCACCGAAGTGCGAGACACAGCCGGCGCAGGGACCGCTAGGGCGCGGAGCGCCTAGCTCTATAGCGTTGCCGGTGTTCTTTATTAACTAAAAGTTAGCGAGGCTTTGTAACAGAAACATCCGAGCTGGACTTACGGTGAACCGGAACTTGTCGCCGCGGCTAGCGGCCAACTAGGTCGTCGCTAATACCAACTACTACCGGTTTCTGGCCTGCGGCTGGCGGAAGACGAAAGGAGTGCCGGAGCCCAGCGGACGGCCACACGCGCGAGAGGTCGGGGTAGTGCTATATGTATGTTAGAGCCTGTTAAATTGTTACGTCGTTTGGAATCGACTTACGCAGAGGGAGTAGCGGCAGCGGCAGCAGCAGGAGCAGGAGCAGCAGCAGGAGTAGCGGGCAGGCTAGACGTAAGTTAGCAAATGTCCGAACGAGTTCTTGCAAATTGAAAGACTTACTCGTCGTCGCTGTCTTGCAGCGGAGCAGGGCTATCGTCTCTACTACTACATTTATGTGTTAGGAGCTGTTCCACATTTCCGTTGCGAAGCTAATAGGCAGCTGAAGTTCTTACAAGTCGTTCTCGTAGGAGGCCATGCGGGCTGTGCGCTCCTCCTCTTCTTCTTCTTCCTCCTTCTCTTCTTCGTGCGGTAGTAGTAGCGGCGGTAGTAGTAGAGCGGCGGCCGCAGCGCGCGCGCGAGAGCGACGGGGGCTATTATATATGTTAGCGATCGTGTTGCTTAAGGCTCGAGATTGTACGAGATCGACTTACCGAGGTTTCTAGAGGGAGGCGCTAGTGCGCATGCGAGCAGCTGCATTGCATGTTAGTGTCGATTCTAGGCGTTAATTCGTTCGAGATGCTGTACCTTCGGTCTTGCGAGCGGCCTAAAGGGCAACGTCGTCGAAGAAGATATTCTACTAATATGTTAGATTATGCTCTCGTTTGCAACTAAATTAAGACTTACGGCGCGGCGCACCGCAAAGAGACTAGGAGGGCTACCTATGTTGGCCTTAGTAGTGCTAGAAAAAGGGAGAGGGAAACTACGATAGGCCTTAGTAATAGTGCGGATAGATCGGTAGGGTGTAATAGTAGTAGTGTTATTGTTCGGAGGGCGACGAGCTTAGAATTCAAAACAAGGGACGAGACGACGACAAACGCCGCGACAACTTACCTTTTCATCCTATTGTCAGATTTCACCTATAGCAATTTAGTTGCAGAGTAAGGACCGGCCTTTGCAACTAAATTATAATAGGCATCCCTGGTATTGTTATCTAGCTTAACTTCACTCTCGGACTTAATTTACTTTACCTTTAGCTCGACCTCTATTTACACTTTACAAGTCGCCTTTACAAGTCGCCTTTATAAGTCGCCTTCGCACTTCTCCTTTCGCACTTTCCTTTAGCACTTCTCCTTTAGCACTTCTCCTTTAGTATCGATCTCTAATGTAGGGGAGGGCGTCGGTTAGAAGTGGAGAGGAGCTGGAAATAGCATTACGGAGGGCGGAGATCTTTAGTGTTTTGTACTTAGTAGATTCTAAAAAGGAGCATTAAAGTCCTTGTCAGGTTGGACTTGGTCGTTTTCGAAGAAGTTAAGCTAAAGTCGGACTTGGTAGTTTTAGACTTGGTCGTTTTTAAGGCTAAGGAGGTCGTTTTGGAGGCGGACTTAGTCGTTTTCGAGGCGGACCTGGTGGTTTTCGAGACTGAGGACTTGGTCGTTTTAAGGCGGACTTAGTCGTTTTGGACTTGGTAGTTTTGGACTTGGTAGTTTTAGACTTGGTGGTTTTGGACTTGGTAGTTTTAGACTTAGTAGTTTTGGACGGACTTGTTGGTTTTAGACTTGGTCGTTCGTAAGATTTCTGTAAAGTAGTTAGCAAACAGCAAAACATCAACCCTAAAGGGAAGCAGCTACCGTCTCCCCGAGGACGGTTTCTCGATTAAAGCTTAGTTAGTTTTATCGCAGACTGTGGACCGAAGGTCCGGCAAACGTACCGACCCTTAAACGTTGTATAGACTAAATTGCCCTTAATGCTTGCGACCTAATAGTCTCGCAATTAAATAGGCGGAAAACAGGAGCTACAGGCCGTTTAAAGGCCACCTAAGACATACAGTGTCAGAGTGAAGTAGTGCACCTGCTAAAGCGAATGTATAGCTTATAAGCAGGATCTCGGGGGGACTGTTCTTACAGTGGGTCCGAAGCCCTTCTGCAGTTAACCGCCTAAGTCGCATGGTTTAAGGCTAGCATCTACCCCGTATTAGTACGAGACAATAACTATAAAAGAGGGAATCGAACCCCCATGCTTTAGTTTAGCGAACTAACAACAGGCGGACCATTCCTGTTGTAACGTACTAACTACGAAGCTATGCGGTGCTACCGCGATTAGAGGTTGTGAAGTTATTAGGGTATATAAAGGTGTAAATGAATGGTAGCGGTAGTAGCGGTGTAGCAGTCTTCGGGGCGGCGGGGCGGCGGTGAGGTCAGAGCAGTTAGCTGACTAGGCAATTGTTGCAGCTAATTAATAAGCTGATAAGGAGACAGCTTTAACAGCGGCAATCGGCTTCTCCTAGCGATTGCCGGCCTTAACGGTTCTGGCGAAGTTATAAGGAACGCGGTTAACTAGCGGCGATTTCTCCTTCTTCTCATTCTTCTTCTTCTTCTTCTTCTTCTTCTTCTTCTTCTTCTTCTTCTTCTTCGGCGGCCTCTTAACTACGAGAAGGTGTTCTGCCAGCTGTTCTAGAGAGCGGAGGTGAATTTGGGTGTGATGCCGTGTTCGGCTAGTTTAGCGATAGCAGGGAGGGAGCGATGCAAGCGCTAGTAGCCGAGAGACAGTATTAGACTGCAGAAGAACTGCCGCGCGATCCACTCCCTGGACACTAATTTAAATGCATTACCCTGCAGCTTTTACTGTACTATGCGCCTAGCTCTCTCGCGACTATAGCTCCCTAGTCGCCGGCTTGTACGGCGTAATGCTGTAATGCTAGTAGCTAGGCGATAGCATAAGTTAGTAGAAGATTCGCGCCGTGTCTTTAACCGTCCAGCCGGCGCATAGTAGAGCGGAGGAGAAGACGAAGCCGGTAGCGGAGGAATCGCTAAACTCGTAGAAGGAGCCGGGTCAGCCGTGGATAAGGAGGAGAGGGATGGCGTTAGGGTTGGATGAGCGCTAGTGGATAAAGTAGATGGAGAGGGATGGCGTTGGGGTTGGATAAGCGCTGGTGGATAAAGTGGATGGAGAGGGATGGCGTTGGGGTTGGATAAGCGCTGGTGGATAAAGTAGATGGAGAGGTCTTTTTCGGGGGATGGATCGGGAGAGGAGAATTTGGCGAGGAAGTGTGGCTATTGCACGATATTGACGGCGGTAGTAGACTAGTCGAAGGTGTTTTGCTAGCTGTTCTAGAGAGCTGGAGTCTTCATTATCGGGAGGTTGTTGTTTAGAGGTAGTAGGGAGGAGAAATAAAAGAGTCCTAACTTTTAGTTGCAAAGCTGGACGTAGCATTGCAACAGAATGAAAATTCTCTAACGACTCTTCTACTCTAACGAGTTAAGATCTGCTGCCTAGCGCCGAACGTAAAGCGCTGTGCTCGTTGTGTGTACGACGGCAAGCTAGATGTTAGCTCTTGTCCTTCTAGTTTGGTAGACTGCAGACTTACCGTATGAGATTGGATTACTAATGCTTAATGCTCGACCGATGCTTAATGCTTAACCGAGGTGATGCAACGCTTAACCGATGTGATGCTTAATGCTTAACCGAGGTGATGCAACGCTTAACCGATGTGATGCTTAATGCTTAACCGATGTTTAAGGCTTGTTCGAGAGGTTGTATCGTATCCGGTTCTGTTAAACGGTAAGCTGGCTGCTAGCCTTGTCGAGTTACCGTTTTAAGAAGCTGAGAAGTTAGTGTACTGTGTTATAAACATTCTTTTATTTATTGATTATTACTAGCCGAAGCCCTTCTCTTACCGAGAGTATCTTCTAGCCTCTGGCCTACAGCAAACACCGAACTCCGAGATAAATAAAGAACTTTTAGCCCGAAGGCACACCTAGCCGCAGAAGGTAAAAAAAGACTAAGAAGAGGAAGAGGAGGGCTTCGCCGGGGGGAAGACGAAACCCCGGCGCTTCGTGCGCTCGTGCACGGAGAGATCTATAGCCTATATATACATTAGCATGCGTAAGTCCACTGTACGAGCCGCAACTTAAAGGACCTTTAAGTGTTAGATATACTTACCGCACGCTTCTTGCCGCCGTCGGACTTTGGTCCGTCTACGAGGACTTTAAAGTCCTCGCGGCCGAGCTCGTCCTAAGCCTCGTTCACGCTATATATCTGTTAGTATCGAGCTGTTATGCTAACAACGCATAAAGCTGGAGCTTACGGAATGCCGTCGTATGCGGCGATCAGCTCGTCGCGGGCGTTCTTGTCCATCTTCTCTATATATACAGTTAGCTATACCTGCATTAATCCTATTCCCGCAGGCAGACTATGTGCTTACTATTCGGCTTAATGGCCTTGTAGGCTTTATTAGCCTTAATAGAGTCTAAGATCTCCGAGCAAATCTCGCTATACATGTCTACCTTATATTAGTACTATATTAAATTCAACACCAACTGTCGATGTCGCAACGAGACTTACAGCGGCAGAAGCTGTTGCCCTATTTAGGGGACTTGTCGACGTCGAGGCGTAGCCTTATGTAGTAGAAGCTATATATACATGTCAGCAGTATATCCTGTACAGTTAAGATACTATACCTACACCGAGAAGAAGGCCTTAGCCGAGAAGTTCTCGGCGAAGAATTTGGCCGAAGCCAGCTCGTCTATAGTCGCGAGTTCTTCGTGCTCTTCGAGCAGCTTCTCGACATGCTTCTATATATACTGTTAGCTATGCTGTGCTAGTCTAGAGTTGAGCTAAGTTGGGTTTAAGGAGTATACTTACCCGGCCACGGATAAAGACATCCGTCTTGTAGTTACGTCCGCCTAGAAACTTGTTCTAGGCCCAGCTATATTTAGGGCCCTTTACATCTATATCGGCGCCACAGACTTGAAGAATTACGGCGTGCTTATTTATATGCGTCGCCGTGAGAAAATGTCTAAGGTACTATAGTTAGCTTTTATACACTTAGCACTCTAGATAGGAACTACACCTACATCTACCGGACCTCGGTGTCTAGGGCAGAGACCTTCGCCTTATCCGTATTAAATACGGCCGCCTGCTCCGTAGTGCAGTCTTTCGCGGCCTCGGCCGCGTAGGAGCGAACCTTTAGGCTCGCGCGGATGTTATGCTTTAATTGCTATATACCTTGTTAGTCTATACTCTACCGCGAGCCGAAGCTGTAGGTTCGAAGCAGGTAAACAGAAAATCAAAACAGGACTAAAAAGAAGAGACTCTAGATATATATCTAGACTAGCGCATGTAGAACTCTAGACTAGAGAGACTTCGGACTCTAGACTCTAGACTTCGATCGGCATTTTAGTTGCAAAGAGACGATATAATTAGTTGCAAAGAGACAAGCTAGTTAGTCACGAAGCTTAACATGTTAACGGCTGCTTAACATATTAACGGCTGCTTAACATGTTGACGGCTGCTTAACATGTTGACGGATGCTTGAATCGACTAACATGTTCACGCATAAATGCAGGCTTAGTTAATGTGTTAATAAATGCTTGCTGTGCTGAACGAGTGCTGTGCTTGACGTGTTGATAAATGCTTAACTGTTGATAAATGCTTAACGTGTTAATGAATGCTTAACTGTTAATAAATGCTTAACGTGTTGATAAATGCTTGACGTGTTGATAAATGCTTAACGTGTTAATAAATGCTTGACGTGTTGATAAATGCTTGACGTGTTAATAAATGCTTGACTTGCTTGTTGAATGCTTAACTTGCTTATTGATAAATGCTTGATTTGCTTGTTAACGGCTGCTTAACTAGACATGTTAACGAATGCAGAGGCGGTTGACATACTGCTAAATGTAGACTTAATTAATTATTAATGTATAAATGCAGACGTGATTAACTACAGAGTTGAGCTGCGATCCTCGAGTTCGACATAATTAACCGCAGAGTTAAGCTGCGATCCTAGGCTTAATTTACCGCAGAGTTAAGCTACGATCGTTAATAGTTTATGCTATAAGATCCGGACGGACTGATTCTTTCTATGTATTCTTTCTGTGTATTCTTTCTAACAATGCGAATAAAGGACTTAGAGTGTTAGACAATAAGGTGCCTTGTGAAATAAAGGAAACAGCGACAAAGAAGAAGCAATGCAACATACCGCACGAGCAGAGAGGGGAGGTGGTAAGGGCGTGCCCTCGTCGCCGGGCATAATAGTAGTAATAGCTATATATGTATGTTAGTGTCTATTTAATCTGCTGCGATCTGCTATTCTGCTGCGATCTGCCATTCTGCTGCGATCTGCCAATCTGTTATAAAGTAAATAGATAACTTACTCGGAGGCGAGTAGGAGAGAACAAGCGGACCGATAGGTAAATAGTCGCTAAAAAGGGAGAAAGAAAGGACCAACGCCTAAACGGTCGCTTTTAAGGGAGGAGGTAATAGCTATTATACATGTTAGTATCTGTTCGATCTGTTGCAAAGGATAGGTCTGTTACAAAGGATAGATCTGTTGCAAAGGATAGATAACTTACTCGGAAATAAGGAGAGGAGAATAAGCGGACCGATAGGTAGGTAGTCGCTATAAAGAGGGAGAGAGGCACACCAATGCCTAAACGGTCGCTAAAAAGGGAGAACAACACGGATGCCTTGCTGCTGCTGCTGTTGCTGCTGTTGCTATTACTATTACGGAGGGAGTCGAGGGCGGCGGCGAGGTTAGATAGCATAAGAGAGGAAGAGGAAGTAAAGTTCGACCTCCGTAAGGTTAAGGATTGCTCCGCGGGAAAGCTAAGGCCGATATCTACCCAACACCTCGTACTTAGTAGCAAAACTCGTATTTAGCAGCTGAGCAACTACTGCTTTGCAACTAAATACACGCAACGATTGTGAACGACGAGCTACTAGCTGTATCGAGCTAGTATTATTAATTAACCGCTGTGTGACAGCTGTAATTTGGATTGCCGCTATAAAGCAACTAATTATAGATACCTGCAAGCTTTCCTCTGTAGCTTATAGCGCTATACAACAAATATATATTAACTGTTGCTTTGCAACTAAATGTAAATCAACCGCGAGATTGCGGCTTGTTTTGTTAAGCTGCGTACATTATTAAGCAGATGCGTAAAATCAGTTGCTAAGAGAATGTTACCGCATAATAGCAGCAGACTTAAATTTAGTTGCAAGGTAGCGGTTAATTTATAATTAGTTACAAAGCAGAATTCTGCGGCAATAAGTCCGCAGAATCAGACCCTACATGTTCGCTAAGGTATGAAGCGCGGGCAGAATCGCGGGACCCTTTCACGCCACTCACTCTTGCCCCGTGCTGAGCTGCGATGATGATTCGAGAGCTCCCTCGTGTTGACTCTTACATGAGCATTTACTCTTCCTCTTCTCGCCTCCCACTCGCTATGCGGGCACGACCTCATAGCACTCGCTGTTCGATATCACTCCCCTCATTCTCCTCATAACAGATTGCTCTCAGCGAACTACAAAGGCAGCATTCGCTCACCGGCTACGCCACCGCCTCGAAGCATTATAACCAACATCGCCTTCATACCGCCCGCGTGCAGCGCAAGCACGTAACTTTTCATGACGACCATAACGGAGGCACGACCATGGGATCTCTCCCATGTCCTGGACTTCGTAAACACACTGTCGCCAAACTCCGAAAATCCGCCAAATGTCACCGACCGGACCAAGGAGCACAATCAGCCGCAGTCGCCGGGCACTGACAATGCCCATACTGTCAACGACAATAAGCTCAACTTCGACACCAATGGCGGTGTTGCTCTCGGTGACTTTGCCAAAGTCTGGGAGTTCCTAGGCACACCGCATCCCGACACCTCGACTTCAAGTAATGACCGCCCCAAGAACGCCATACCCACTAAGGATGACTATGCTTCTGATGGGGCGGCATACAAGCTCAGTCGTGCACGGCATACCAGCATCCAGTTCTCGGAAGGAACAGATGGTGAAGCCACTGGACCTGGCAGCGGATCCGACACCGCAGCACAACTGGCGTCTTTGACGAAGACCCAGCGGAAGAAAGCTAGGCGGAAGGAGAGGAAGGCTCAACAGGCATTGTTGATTTCAAAGCAGAATGTCGTGTCGGAGTCGGAGTGCGATAGCACTTTCAGTAAGAGAACGCCAGCGAAGAAAGGTTCTACACATGTCTTGCCGCGCTCTGTATCGGCATTGCACATTGCGCATGAGCAGGAACGGGCCATGAGCCCCTTGAACACACCAAGAGCCGAGACGATTTCGAACAAGGCTGCAGCAGAGGCTGTGGCAAAGGCAGCTGCACGATTAAAGCTAGCTGACCAGCCGGATACGCCTTGCCCGAAGCCTGCCACGGCTCGTGCGAAGGCTGTGTCAAAGACGACCAACGCGAACATATCGAAGAGTCCTAGCAAAGTCGCAAAGCAACTGGCGCCGTCAACGCCTCAGAAGCAAGACTCAAAGCCTGCGCCCCTTCTATCAGCAAAGCCGAACGACATCATGACCCAGCTTTCAACGCCGAGGACTGGTGCTCAGCCTCGAGCGGCGGCACAATTCAGCACACCTACCAATGGTCTCAAGTACGCGAACCTCGTACCATCCTCTGTTCAACCGGTATTGAACGGCAAACCCACCACGCCACCTCAGCAGTCTGGCACTCCAACAGCCCCGCAGCACATGGTTGCATCTGCAACCAGATACTCAAATGGCAACAAGCCCGTCATTGCACCTATAGTCCTCCGGTCCGGCGAGGATCGTCACTTTGCTCTTCTGATGAAGATCATCGGCAATTTCTACGAGGATCGCAAGCACTTGGTATCACCAATGAACCTCACCAGCCACAACAACAACCCCAACGGCATCCACGTATTCATCGACGCAAGCAACATCTTTATCGGCTTCATCGATCAGCTCAAACGAGCTCGGAACATCCACCCATTACAACAAGTCCCTGACGCCAACCTCTCCTTCGACGGTCTTGCCCTTCTCATGGAGAGACGCCGACCGATCGCTAAGCGAGTCCTCGTCGGCTCCACCCCTCGCGTCGCTGCTTTTGACAAAGCAGAAGAAGTGGGCTACGAGTGCAGTATACTTGAAAAGGTATATAAAGCACGCGAGCTCACGGAGCGCCAGATCTACTTCAAAGAAGTCGAAGCCCGTCGCTACGGCAAAGCGGTGAGCGCGAAAGCGCCTCCACCGCACAAAATTGCTCTCGCGGGCTCGGTCCTCACGCCAGGCGGTTCTAGCGGCAGTGGCTCGGAAACGAACACGCCGCAGTTCGCGCCGGCGAAGATGATCGAGCAGGGCGTTGATGAGATTTTGCATCTGAAGATTCTGGAGAGCGTGGTCGATACGGAGGTCCCGACGACGATCGTGTTGGCGACCGGTGACGCGGCTTGTGCGGAGTATAGTTCGGGCTTCATGGCGATGGTTGAGAGAGCTTTGAGGAAGGGATGGAAGGTGGAGTTGGTGAGTTGGTCGAAGAATATCAGTAGCATGTATACGAGGCCGGCTTGGACGAGCGCGTGGGGGGAGAGGTTTAGGATTATTACGCTGGACGATTATGCGGAGGAGTTGCTTGATATGTGAGCATAAGAGGAAAGGGTATTGATTGGCATGGCATGGCTGGGCCTGATTGTCGCATCCTTGGTCGAGCGTACATTGAAGGAGGTGGCATTATGAACTTGACATTGAATCACATGAGAAACTGCATTTGTGTTTGCTTGATTGTCTTGCCGTGCAGTTCCAATTTGTTGAACGTGATTGGGGGCCTATCGGCGATAGCTCCGACGCTCCACAGATCGTGTCCTATATCGCAGTTTAGGTTACTACCTTAATTCTCATTTCTTACAATTACAACACTACTACTACTATTGTCGCCAATTGCTTGTATTGTTACCTATACAGCAGCAGAGTTACTCTATCGACAATATCGACAATTATATGTAAGTGCGCGCGCTAATACGCCGTTTGGTTAGATAAGTGTTATTTTCTTCGACTCTTAAACCTCTTATTAACACTACTACTTCTACTACTCTACCGCGCGCGCTCGCAGCTCGCTCGTTACACAATACACACCGCTCGCAATATCGCACCCTCGCGCGTACGTGAAAATAGCTAGTTAGATACTACTTAATACGGAACTTGGTAAGGCTCGCGACCCTAATCGCCTACGCGGACTTTCTCTCTCCGACGATAACGACGATAAGCTAGCGACTATATCTACTACAGCTATCGCTCCTGCTCCTTAGCTGCCTACCGACCTTCTCGTCTACGACAAGCCTACTATAGCTACCTCTAAAGACTTCTGGTATATCTCTAACCTCTAATAGAACGATGCCCTTATTAGAGCATAGAGCAGTAATAAAAACACTAAGAAGAGCGGACGTTAGATGCTTATAAGATACAATTATGCATATAGAGTTATAGAGACGGACGAAGGTAATGTAGCTCGCACAGCTCTTAGTAAGGCTCGTAGGCTAATAATAAATAACAGGCATTCCGGCGGTTACTAAGTACGGCTAGTACGAGGATCGCGGACTCGACTATAAAACTTCTAAGACTCTCGCTACCTACGCTTACTACTACTATAAGGGCAAGCCTCCGTATTTTGCTAGAGAGCAGGTAAAAATTAAGGAGGAGCCGGTAGAAAAGAAGTCTGTATTAAAGGAGGCTGTTAGCAGCATACGAGGTAAGATAAATAAGGCGCAGGACAAGATCGCTACGTTAGAGTCGGAGGTGTCGGATTTAAAGCGTAAGATTAGCGGTTTAAAGCATAAGATTAGCGGTTTAAAGTATATAAAAGGTTAGCTAAAGGAGGAGCTAATTAAGGAGATTATAGACAAGGTTAATAACGTGCGGAGTAAGTTAAAGGCTGCTATTACTAAGATTAAGCAGTCGGTGTTGCAGTATTAGCGTACTGTTAACGAGAAGTTTAGCAGACTAGGCGTAATAGATTAATAGATAGATCGATTTAGCCTACGAGCTCTCCGCGAGCCTTACGAGCCTACATGTTAATACCTAAATAAATGCGTTAGTTGCTATATATCTCCTTAAATCCCTCGTTTTTACGCTTACGAGCCAGCCGTTTTAGCCTACGTACACGCCGCGAGCCGTTTTTAAGGAAGAGAATTAAGGTGTTAAGAGATTAAGATATTAAGATATTAAGATATTAAGATATACGTTTATCGTTCCTTCTAGCTACGAGCTAGTCTATTTAGTCCGCGAGCACGCAACGAGCGAGTCGTTAGTAGCGTATATTTATTAGATTCGTATATATTAGTCCTTCTAGTTAGCCCTGCCCTTCTCGGTAAGCTTAATAGTCCGCTCGCTCCGTCTAGTACTAACAGCTACCGGCTCGTTAACCTTCTTCTTCTTCTTCTTTATCTTCTGCTGCTAAACGACCGGCTCGGCGACCTCCTCTAGCATCTCTAAACCCCCTTAACTAGTAGCAGTAGTAGCGGCAGTAGTAGCAGCAGTAGTAGCAGCAGTAGTAGCAGCAGTAGTAGCAGCAGTAGTAGCAGTAGTAGTAGCAGCAGTAGTAGTAGCACTACTAGGCTCCTTCGCCTTCGACTTTAACTAAGGCGTTATTATTATCGTTGTCGCTAACGAAGAGGGCATTGTCGAGTCCGAAGGGATCGCTGGCGCTAGCGCACTAGCTACTACAGAGGTAATCGTCGAAGATGCACTATTCTCCTTAGCTCGGTTCGCGGTAGCTTCCTTAGCCCTTACTATATCGCCTAAGCTATCCGTATTAGGGTCAAGTAGAATGCAGTCGTTAAGCTAGCTTACCGGCGATAATTAGAGGTCGCGGCTAGCAGGGCGTTTAGAGCTAGAGCGTTGCTAAGGCAGAGGGCTAGAGCGCTCGTCCTACGAGGAGCTAAAGGCAGCGCGAGCTACACGAGAACGGCTCGCGAGCCCTGTAGACTAATCTGCGAGCGCCTTGCTATTGCTGCCGGACGGGCCTGCGTCTATTGCAAGGTAGCGTGCTTCCGGTGCGAGCTAGCTTGCGAGCAGGTAACTCTAGCCTACGAGGACTTTCTTGCCGTCGATGCTAGTGTAGCTATTAGTCTATATAAACGGATAGTAAATAACGCCGTCCTTGTCCTTAAATACATGCCTATTAGGGTATAGGACAGTGCTATCGGTCTGTACGTCGTAGCTAATTACATACTGGAATGTAGGCTCGCCGTCCTTCCTTACGGAGCGTTTTAAGTCTATATATACCTAGCTATTGTCGTAATTCTTCTAGCCGCTAGCGTAGATAACGTAAGTAATCCGAACGGTCGCCTACGGAGCCCTACCGGTTGTCGATAGATTAAACAGCTATATTATCCTAATCGTAGTATTCGCAGCAGCTACGTTATTAGCGCCGAGCTTAATAGGCTAATTCCTGCTATACTCCCTTGTTAAATAGATATCGTAGTAGGGCTTCTTGTCTCGCCGCTGCTTCGTAGCTACGCTCTCGTTTAGTAGATACTCTAAGAAGAGCCTTCTATAGTTATGTTTCGTAGCGGCCTTAAGAATAGTATCTATCTCGGCAACAACGCCCTAAGCTTGCTATAAGATCTTATTACGTTTGTCGGAGTAGACCGGCGTCGTATTATCGTCGGCGTCCTTACTATCTACAGGCTCCGGATCTATAAGGGTAACGGTATAAAGGAAGCACTTAGTAGTAAATAGTAGCAGTAGCTTGTCCTTATTATCCTAGGTACCGCCCCTTGCACTCTTGTTATTAGCTAACAGCTCCCTTAAACGCTTAGCCTTCTTAGCCTCCTTTAATAAGTTAGCGGTAGCGTTAGGTAACTTATAGGCCTTCGTCTTAGCCGCCTTCTTTATCTTAGTGTTCGCACGGCTCTGTAGAATATATATGCCTTCGCGAGCACCGGAGCTAGGAGGGGTAGGCTAGCGCTCGTAGTCGCTCGTAGGGTCGCCGTCGTTGCTCGCCGGAGCTGCTCGCGAGGGTAGAGGGCAGCCGTAGAAGCTACAGTTTTCATCGCCGAGATTAGTATAAGAGGTGTAGGGTAGTGCCGTAGGGTTGCGGCAGAACTAAGAGGTAGCTATAAGACGGCTATATATAAGGAACAGAGGTAAGCAGAAGGAAGAAGAAGGCTAGGAGGGCAGGAGGGTATAGCCTAGTATATTGTTAATCGAATACAAAGCTATTAGCGTAGAAGAAGTCCCTTATGCGGTTACGCGGCTGTAACTTAGCGCCCTTCGGAGGGGTCTAAAACTCCGCGAGCTCGTTGCTAGCTACAAGGTAACAAGCGGCAGCATCGCGGAGGTAGAGATATGCATCTATATAGATCTTATCCTTATTAGCGTCCAGCTCGCGACTATTAAGCATTACCGGAAAGCTACTAGCTATTAGCATCTCGGTAGCCTATAGCAGAGTCGGTAGAGGAAGGTATGCAAGAAGATCTGTAAATAGTTAGCTCGTTACAGTACGTAAAACGCTCGCAACGCTAGCAGGCTAGTAGCAAGCTCTCGATCCCTATACCGCTCCTTAACCCTAGTCGTCTCGCAACCGCTCGCAGCCGCTCGCAGCCGCTCGTGCATAGGGGATACTAACCGAATTAAGCATGCTAATCCGCCATCCGCTAGATACGCGGATACTCTATATTAAGGTAGATTCCGCGATCCTCTACGCTATTAGGAGGATAGTCGTAGTTATAAGCAGGAATACTAGGCAAGTGCCTGTCGACTTTAGGCTACTTTCGAATGCCGTAGTTGTTGTAGCTATTAATAAATAGCTCGACCGTAAACCGGAGGATTAGAACGAAGACAGCAAGGAACGCTATATAGTTAGCCCTGCTATCCTCGCTATAGAGGCCTTTATCGCGAAGCCGGTAGAAGAAATTACGCTATCGATTCTATCCTGCAGCTGTACTAAGACCCTAGAAGCGCTCTATTGTTTAATTGCCCTTGCTCGTTATATACTAGAAGCTATCGCGGAACTTAATGTTCTTACCCTCCTAAAGTTTACGGCAAAAGAGGTGTATATTAGCTATTAATAGAGTCTCTACGCTGTAATCCGCTTATATAATCTATAGAAGTTAGTAGAGCTGCAAGTATAGGGACGTGCGGTAACGAGCCTACCTTTAGCATAAAGCTAAGTTCTCGGACTATATCCAAATACTGCTTAGAAACCGAGAAGACCGTCTTAGCTATAGTACCTACGTAAATCTATATAATCTTCTGTGTATATACATTAATACAGGCGTAGAAGCAGATGCCGAAGATCTCGAACTTATAGTAGGCATCTACCGACTATATATAATTAGGACCCTTAGCCTTTAGACGACCGCGCTTAATACCCTTATAACTACCCTTCCGGCGGCGAGTATTATAGCCTGCAGGATTAAGGGAATACGCGATCTTAGCTATGCGATCCCTACGAGTAAACGAGCATTAGCGTACGAGCTAGGCGAAGGAGTTTACGAGCAAGGGAAGCAGCGTAAATTGCAGTTTACGAGCGGACGAATCTAGCCTGCGAGCGGACGAATCTAGCCTGCGAGCGGACGTATCCTGCTTACGAGCGTGCTTACGAGTGTGTATATAGACCTTCTAATAATATTGTATTCCTTCCGTAGGTGCCTTACTAATCGTTTATATCTATAGTTATCTAACGTACTACCTACAATCGTCCCCTCTAACACCCTTTGTATAACCTTATCGTGTTTAGGCTAGTTATCTCTTAGGATCCTTCGATATAAGCCTAGCTTCTTCCGGATATCTGCTAATTGCTATAGGCTAATCTCGAAGCCGTCCTTCTTTAGGTATATTAACAGTAACTCGTCCGTTATATCCTACTGCTAGAAGAGCTCCTTAATCCTTATATATAGTAGTGCCTAATAGTCCTTATCTTAATAGATCCTCGGATGCGTAGATAGCTACTACCGAGCTAGTATCCGTCTAAACGTTCGAGGCTTAATAGCTACTTACTACTCTTCCCTTAGCTATTAAACGACGTCGTCGTAAGTCTATTCGGAGACCCTAAGAAGGAGCTCGATCTCGGTTCGAAGGTAGTCGATATTAAGGGCGGCGCGTAGCATAGCGAGAGGGTAGTAAGGGTGTTAAAAAGAAGAAGAAGAACGATGTTACGAGCAAGAGAGGTAGACGTTGCGAGCGTTTAGCGCTTACTAAGCGCAATATCGATAAAACGAGGTTTTGAGAAAATGAGAATTGAGGTAGTAACCTAAACTGCCATATAGGACACGATCGTTTGGGATGCCCCGAAACAGCTTGCGGACGGATGCTCTCTCCGACAAACTTCCATCCCGTTCATGGGCGGGCACCGTGTCTTCCGTCACCCGTGTCTGCTTGCAGTTCTGAGACTGGTTGATGACGATTAGTCGTGTGCATGCGGGAGGATATACTCGCACGTTCTCATCATACTGGATTTGTATTGCTGTCGGTCAGCATCAACGATACACCCTTTTGAGTTCTTCTCGACCCTTCCCGAGTCCTGACGAACGATGATGGCTGGTGAAACGCACAACTCCAACTCCTTCGGCGGCTAAGACTGGGCATCGAAAACAGCCCCCAACAATGTTTCCTCTCGATCGCGTGTTTCATCATTCAGCAACCTTTGGCGGCTGTCTCAGATGGTGCAATTTCCCACAGCTCGTTCACCTCTGATCACGCTTGTTCTTTCCCTCATCGGAGAATGGGAGTTTGGTTCACCTTCTCGGCACGACACGAGCCGAGCGTCTCGCCGGTCAAGGTGGGGACAGCAAAACGGAAATTCTGACACCCAGTCTAGCAGCGACAACTCAAGTTTCTCGACCCTTTTTGACACCACGACAACGATCTCGAAACAAGAACAACAACATAGCAAGAGACTTTTTGTACCAAAGATACTATTTGTATCTTCAGAATTTTTATATTCAACTGTGTGGGCGAGATACGAGAGGTAGAAGTAGAAAGTCATAATTCTTGGAAGTTTCCGTTTTGCTTTCAGGCGGAGGGCCGGTGCGACATGCTTGTTCGTGGAGAGATGGAATGGATGTCTCGTTCTCGTCACAGCCATCACACCAATGGGTGAAGGACAGGCGGGAGGGATGAGGCAGCGGGTGGAAGGCGAATCAGGAGGCAGAGATGGGGTTCATTGGTTTTGCATGTATTGTTTGGGGGCAGAAATGGGACAACAGAGATGGAGAGGGAGGAAAGAGGGGTCTAGCTTCGAGCGGATCCACCGTCGGGCTGGACTGGAGTTGATGAATGATGACCTCTGACTTGTGTAGTTCTATAGCACCCGCGCGTAGGAGTAGGAGGAGACACTTCTTGGTACCTTACCTTTGCAGCTGAATTCGACCCTGCAGAGTCTCGTCTTCACAATCCTCCTCCTGCTGCAATCTCTCCAACAAAGACATCGCCCCATTGCCGCGACGATTGACATCACCTTTAGCGACGGGGATAGCTCTTCTACTAGTTCTAGCTTCGCACGAGACACGACTGGACGACCTCATCCACCGACACCTCACTCACCGAGACCGTCTCCTCTCCCCATCGCGCCTGCCTTCAAGCTCCCCTATATCCACGTCTGGGACCACTGTCTTGACTTCATCTCCTCGTCAAGGTAAGTTTCACAATTCAAATGCGCCGTCTTCCATCACAGCCCCACTGTTCGTCGGCAAACTCCCGCTGACCGCCGACGTCCCAGGTCGTACAAAGGCCCGCCCCGCCGACGACAAACAGCCCGCCCTTCACTGCCGTCGACTTTTCCACCTCCTCCTCCTCCTCCACGCATTCCTCCCAACCTCTCCACGCAGTCCAATAAGAGCAGGAACACATCGAGGTACGTCCACAACATCCAAAGAGTGGCTGCCACGTGCGGGCCGTATCGCCAGGAACATGGCCGCTTTGGGCGAAAAGATGAATTGCGTCCACATTCCACTCTTTGTCCGTCCGATCCGGAAATTCTGTGCTGAAGGCTGACTTCCTCCCAGCGCAGGCAAACCAGCGTGCCCTCCTTGTCGTCGCCCAGCTCTGCGATCGACGAGCTGTGACGACTTCACCACCTCGATCGACCTACAGTGCTATTCTGCATCGATCCGCGATTCACGCCATCCTTCACGCCTGATCTCCTCCACTCTCGAATCGCTACGGTCACTCCACCACCCCTACCGCCATCATGTCGAGAACCGCACAGCAACAGCAGCAGCAAGGCTCGCGCAAGATCTCCTTCAACGTGTCGGAGCAGTATGATATTCAAGATGTGGTCGGAGAAGGCGCATATGGTGTTGTCTGCTCGGCGTTGCACAAGCCATCCGGACAAAAGGTTGCGATCAAGAAGATTTCGCCCTTTGATCACTCCATGTTTGCGGTGTGTAGACCTCTTGAGATTCTGGGAGCCTCCTCTGTACAATCACCTCAATCACATACTGACACAACACACAGCTCCGCACGCTCCGCGAGATGAAGCTCCTCCGCTACTTCAACCACGAGAACATCATCTCCATTCTTGACATCCAAAAGCCCAAATCTTACGAGACCTTCACCGAAGTCTACCTCATCCAGGAACTCATGGAGACGGACATGCACCGCGTCATCCGCACCCAGGAACTCTCGGACGACCACTGCCAATACTTCATCTACCAGACCCTCCGCGCGCTGAAAGCCATGCACTCCGCCAACGTCCTCCACCGCGATCTCAAACCCTCCAATCTCTTGCTCAACGCTAACTGCGATCTCAAAGTGTGCGACTTTGGCCTGGCTCGCTCTGCGGCCAGCACCGAGGACAACCAAGGTTTCATGACTGAATACGTCGCGACTCGTTGGTACCGTGCACCCGAGATAATGCTCACGTTCAAGGAGTACACGAAAGCGATCGACGTGTGGTCCGTCGGATGCATCCTCGCCGAGATGTTGAGTGGGAAACCCCTCTTCCCGGGCAAAGACTACCACCATCAACTCACCCTCATCTTGGATGTTCTCGGCACACCGACCATGGAGGATTACTATGGCATCAAATCTCGTCGCGCGAGAGAGTATATTAGAAGTCTACCTTTCAAGAAGAAGATTCCGTGGAAAGCCATGTTCCCCAAGACGTCCGATTTGGCCTTGGATTTGCTGGAGAAACTACTCGCGTTCAATCCTACTAAGAGAATCACGGTGGAGGAGGCACTCAAGCATCCATACCTCGAGCCGTACCACGACCCGGAGGATGAGCCGAATGCGGAGCCCATCCCGGAGGAGTTCTTCGACTTCGACAAGAACAAGGACAACCTTTCAAAGGAGCAGCTGAAGCGTATGTCAAACTTGGTTCCGCCTGCTTGAAATTCGTTACATCTTACTGACCACCTTTCTTCTCCTCGCAGGACTGATTTACGAAGAGATCATGCGGTAACGTCCCAATCCCCCAGAACAGCAGAAAAAAAGTCGCCTTCACAATACCATATCATATCCATATCATAGAATTTACGAAATCATCCTTATCTCTCCTTTCCTTTCTTTCCTACTCCCATCCCCTCTCCTTTCCTTTCTCTCCTTTCCTTCTTATATTCCCCAAAAATGTACGCCCCTAAAACCAAACTTGATCCCAAGAACACGAGACTAATACCTTTGCAGCCGCCCCGGTATCACCTCCCAAGACGCCCCCACCCGCACCACCTTCGCCAACGTCCCCGATTGGATGGAACCCCCGATGGCCGTGACGGCGAAGAGAATCAGCGATACGATTGATTGGGCGGAGCAGCAGGTGCGGACGGTGGGGAATGGAGACGACGATGACGATAATGAGAATGATTTGGTTGCGTTGCGGGAGAGGATTGCTGGGGCGCAGGCGGCGCAGGCGCAGGCTCAGATTCAGGCGCAGGCTCAGGCTCAGGGTGGTGGGGAAAAGTTGTAGGGGATGGATGGGTGAATGGGTGAGGGGGAGTTAAGTTGAAAGGAGGATTGTGGTTTGTTTGTCTGTCTGGGCAATGGAAGGCATGGAGGACGATCATGGACATGCAATGGAACGAAATCGGAACGCCATCAGGCGCAAATGAGAGTACGGACACGGTGGGATCGTTAGGGAGCTGCGTGCCGCCCGGCGAAAAGTTCTGCATGTCCATTGCCGGGTATTGCGCGTTCAGGAGTTTATTCGACGCGGGATGAGCGTTGCTATTAAGGCGTATGCGAGGGACTTTTCTCATTGTCCAAGAACGACGATGTTTTTGACTTTTCCATCTCTTCATTTTTGTCACTTTGTGCTTTGTCCATTGTGGTCATTTCTTCAAAAACTCGTGTGTTGTTCGTATACATCATTTCCCCTCTACATCCCCTCTACCCCTCGCCCCTAGCCCAACGAACTACTCACCCCCTCGTCCCAGCCTCCCCTCCCCCTCCTCCTCTACAGCCCCACCTTTCACCGCCATCGCCACCGTCTCCCCACCCATGACCGTGTCGGTGGCCTCGGAACGGAACGCAGTATTCCTCACCGCCTCCACCGCCACTTCCTCCTTCTCCTCCGGACTCAAATCATACCACTGCGAAGCGACGTGTACGTCGTCCCCGAAGAGGAGGCCGATTTCCTCGAGGGTGCGGCCTTTGGTTTCCTTTCGAGGGGGGGAGGATGTTAGTAGAGGGAGGAGCAGGGAGGGAGGGGAGTGGGTGAGGAGGAAGAAGGGAAGAGGAGATGAGGGACGTACCGGAAAGAGGAGGTAGATGAGTAAGATGTAGAGGGTTGAGGGGAGGATTAGGACTCTGGATTTGAGAGAAGGCCAGGTTAGCGGAGGGGGGGGAGAGGGGGAGGGGGTGCGTTGGCGAGAGGGGAGGGAGAGGGAGGAGGGACGACTTACAGGTAGAATTTCCATCCGATTTCGTTCAATGCGACCTGCAATAAATCATGTCATCAGCGAAGCTCCGTGGTCCATCCACATTTCGATCACACTCACCGGCGCCGCCACAAGCGTAACCTCACTCGCCAAAAACCAAAACATAACCCCCCACGCCGTCCCCTGACTCCTCAATCGATTCGGCCAGATTTCCGAGACGTAGACGTATTGCGTGGCATCGACGAAGAAGCACCACCAGAGAATGTAGAACCAGATGAAGAATACCGCCGCGTTGAGGCCGTTTACGTTATTCGTGTTGAGGAAACTCGCCGTCATCGCACACAAGAAGATGAGCGATACCACGCACCCGGTGGTGCCAATCAGCATAAATGTCCGCCTGCCGAATCGGTCGATGTAGAATGCCGTCCACACATTACCGAGCAAGGTGAAGGTCGTCCAGCAGGCGTTGAGCAGTAAAGGCACGGAACCCTCGAAGCCGAGGGAAGCATAGATCAACACGCCGTAGTTGGTAATGATGAAGATTCCCAGGAATTGATTCCCCCACATGATCAGCGCGCCGATAAGTGCTCTTCTCCTATTCGGCGCTGAGCGGAAGATTTCGAATCGCCGCGAAGGGAAAGTGCTGTCGAGATCGAATTGTTTCTGCATGAGGTAGAATTCGGCCGTGGCGGTCGTGTGGGATGGGTCGGACGGGGTGGCGTGCAGGCGTTTGAGGATGGAGAGGGCTTCGGCGGGGCGGGATTGAGAGAGGAGCCAGCGGGGGGAGAAGGGGATGAATTTGCTGCCGGCGAGAAGGAGGAGGGGTGGGATTATCTGAAGGGCGAGGGGGAAGCGCCAGGCGAAGGTTGCGGAGGGGGAGGTGGAGGGGAAGTAGTAGCAGGCGTAGCCTGGGAGGGGGGAGGTTAGTGGGTGGTATTAGAGCACTTTGGGGGTTCAAGAGGGAGGTACCCATCCAGCCTGCCCAGGCGTAGCCGACTGCGTACATTATTCCAGAAACGCACATCATTGCCCCTCTGATGTTGGCTGTGCTGATTTCGCCTTGGTACATGCTGTTGTCGTTTAGTCGTTCGATCTTCGAGAGCGTGGAATACGACAGCAGCAGCACGGCCAGAACTTACGGCACGATCACCGCCAGGATGCCCGCTCCAGCTCCGGCCACGAACCGTCCGGCGTAAAACATCCCAATGGTCACCGAACCGGCACATAAAGCTCCGCCTACGATGAGGACCGCACATCCGATCTCAATCGTTCGTTTCCGGCCGACGACATCTCCGGACCAAGCGCTGAAGAGACATCCGACGATAGCACCCGCAGAGTTGAGTCCGTTGAGGCCGCCAATGATGTTGGTCGTGTGCTTGTAGCCAGGAGTTCCTTGCGTGGCGAGGTCGAAGTAGGTGTAGACTGGGAGGTGTTAGTTGAAGCTCGAGGTGAGCTTGAGGAGTCGGAAGCTTCGAGTCGAGCAGTCAGGCAGGAGCCACCTGGATGATGAGTCGAGCCTGGATGTTATGCCACGCCATGCCATGCCGAACAAGTCTTGATCAGAACAAGATTTGCCCAAATGCTCGTCCATGTCAAGCGAGGTCGATTGGCGTCGTTGTTGATGTAATAATAAGTTGCAACGGACAAGGTGGGTGGGCGTGTGACACTCTCCTTCTGCTTGCCTGAGGCTTCATTCATCATCCCGAAATTGCTTCGCACAGACGGCTCTTGTCTCATCTCACCTCACCTCGCCTCGTCCATCTCTCCTACAACAACTCCTTCATCAATCGAGATTCGAGCCAGATTCTCCCTCTTTCTCCCACTCGACATCTCATGTCGAACGTGTACGTGTCGCAACGATGCGCTGGGGAAGAACATTCACCCTCGTGCCGAGTTCCGATAGCGACATTCAGTCCCCACTTAAAAAAACATGCCACCGCAGTTCTGCTGTGTGAATTGCTTCTGTAAGGCTCTTTCTGCTGTTTCTCACTCACTATTGTCATCGAGGAAGAGTCCTCCAGTATTCGTTGAGCATTTCTTGAAACTTCTCCTCAACCTCGCCATACCCGACCACCGGCAAGGGACATCGATCTCGCCGATTCGTTCGCCAGAGCAAGACTTTCCAACGACAGCATGGTCCGCCACTCGTTCGAGGAGAAGTCCATCGAGGATATAACCAAGCCGCCAGTCATAAAGAACGACGCCAATCCTTGGCCGAACAATGAAGACGACGAAATTTCCAGCCAGCTTAGCCATGCCGAGTCCATCGAAGAACAACACGACCAGCCTACGTTGAACGAAAAGTCACAATCGACCCAACCTGGTCCTGCTCGAAGCATTCTGTCCCGAACAGTCTCCCGTCGCTCCGCTGCATCTCTTGATCCGGGCCCACCACCGGACGGCGGCGTTGCGGCATGGACGCAATGCTTCTGCACGCATCTGACCATCGCTTCTACCTTTGGCTACATCACATCGTTCGGAGTGTTTCAGACCTACTATCAGACCGCGTTGAACGTGGAGCAGTCGACAATCAGCTGGATCGGATCAGTGCAGCTGTTCCTGTTGTTCTGTAAGCCACGACCACCGCAACTTGATACCAACCACTAACACACACCCCCCAGTCATCGGCACAGTAAGCGGCCGCGCGACCGACGCCGGCCTCTTCCGCTACGTCTACATCCTAGGCTCCATCTTCCAACTCGTCGGAATCTTCTGCACCGCCCAAGCAACCACTTTCTGGCAACTCTTTCTCGCCCAAGCCGTCTGCTCCGGCATCGCCAACGGCCTCCACTTCTGCCCCGCCATGTCCCTCCTGACCACCTACTTCGCCCGCCGTCGGGCCTTCGCCGTAGGTTTCGCCGCCGTGGGGTCCTGCACGGGAGGCATCGCGATCCCAATCATTGTACAACAGCTCCTCCCCCGCATCGGCTTCCCCTGGACCGTCCGCGTGATCGGATTCTTCATGCTAGCCACCAACGCCATCACCATCACCCTCTACCGCACCCGCCTCCCGCCACGCAAATCTGGACCCATCATCGACTGGCCGAGCTTGAAGGAAGCACCTTACGTCCTCTACGTGCTCGCCATGTTCTTCGTCTTCTGGGGCCTCTACTTCGCCTTCTTCTACATCGGCGCCTACGGCCGCAACGTGCTAGGCTGCAGCTACCAGCAATCCATCAATCTCCTCCTCACCGTCGTCTCCGTCGGTTTCGTCTTCCGTCTCGTACCGAATTACTTCGCCGATCGGGTCGGTACGCTCAACACGCTCATCCCCTTCGCCTTCCTTTGCGGCGCCATGATGTTCGCTTGGACTGGAATCCACTCGCTGAGCGGCATGTTCGTCTTCGCGGCGATCTATGGATCGGGGTCGGCGGCGATTCAAGCGCTGTTTCCGGCGTTGTTCGGGAGTCTGAGTAAAGTGCCGGATATGAAGAAGGCGGGAGTGAGGATGGGCATGGCGTTCAGTTGTGTGAGTTTTGCGTGCTTGACGGGACCGCCGTTGGCGGGAGCGTTGATTCAGAGGAGGGATGGAGATTATCTGTATGCGCAGGTGTGAGTTGGAGCTGTTTCCTTATGTTGAGGTGAATGGATGCTGACTTTTTACTACAGATGGGCGGGCACGTCCTTCTTTCTGGGGGTGAGTACACATTGCAATGCTTTGCGGTTCTGGCCTTTGCTAATCTTTGTCGTTCACAGGGTTCACTGCTAATAGCCACGCGCTTCGCCAAAGTCGGATGGGATTGGAAAGCTGTGATATAGGCAAGCTACATACTCAGATTCGAATGCACGACTTTCATGCAATTCCTCCACACGAGCGCACAGTGTTTCGAAACCACCCGTTCAAGGTTCGTGCGACAAATGATGCCGTTCAAGAGATCTGTCGATTCAAAACGAGCACTTGTCATGCATCGACACCAACAGAGCCAACAGCCGCTCCCCATGCTAAGAAATGATCTCCGCTCCAGTAGTGCAGCGGTCCATTGAATTCACAACCCGGTGCTCGGTCTCGTCGAACGACTCGCAAGAACTTTGCTCATCGCGCTCGTTCCCTCGAAACCTCCGTAAAGGCGGAGGACGCACCGGCGGCTCTGAACGGCAAAATCCTTGGTCTTCGATCCCCGCGTTCTCTGCGAATTCACGTCAGTGAACTTGTACTTGACAGGGGCGAACCTCTTGAAGCACCCGCTTTCGGGACTGCTGTACCGTAGACTTCGTCCCTCAGGTTCATACTCGAGTTGTACGTCCTTACGTAGCAGGCTCCGGGCGGAGGAACGTCCATTACCAAATCCACCTCCATCGCGGTGCAGGGTGGCATGGGAAGGCGCGACACATCGACGGGTGATGCCGGTGTGTATTCGCTGAGACAAGTTCTGTCTTGGATGAAGTGGCGCATTGTGACTTGCTGATGGGTCGGTGGGATGCGGGTTGAAGTCCATGGAGAGGATTTCGTGCTTTGTGTGCTTCGCGGCGATGCATGCCATGAATGCAGCGTCCTTCAGACCCGGTGGAATAACGCAAACAACGGCCTGCAAGCGTGACACTCCGAACATTGACGGAATCATCACCTCATCAACCCACCCAAGTCCTTCTCCATCCCCGTGACCCTCTCCTCAAGAGCCTTCTTCTTCCTCTCCAATTCCCTGATTTCCACCTCCTCCCTCTCCATATCCTCCCTCGACATGACCGCGGGCGCTGCCGCCACCGAGCCATCCTCACCGCCATCCTCGTCCTCCGCATCATAATCCTTCCGACTAATCTTCGCCAAGTCCTCACTCTGCTGATTGACCCTCGCCTCATGATACTGAATATTCGCCGTCAACTGCTGATGCCTTCGCCTCAAACCCGCGATCCGATCACTCGCGCCGGGAATCGAATACACCGCTAGCAAACGCTCCGCACCCTCCAGAAGCACTTCCACATCCACCTCTCCCTTCTGCCGCGTGCCTTCCTTCCGCGTGCGCTGGTAGAGGTCGCCTCCCAGCACAGCCGCGACAGCTTTATTCCGGGGCGTTTGACGGCCGCCGTACATTGTCGCGCGGCGGTTTGGTGCTGGAGTTGGCGCTGTGACGGGTCCGGAAGAGTAGTCATTTCCTGCACCGGGTTTGGTTGGGAGTGGTGGGGGAGCGAGGTGGAAGAGAGCTCGCTCGTGAGATTCTGTATCCCGGATTAAGGAGGTGATGTCGTGTTGTGAGAGGAGGGCGTTGGCGAATTTCTTTGGGCCTGGAAAAGGGAGTTCTGCGATTGAGGACGCGCAGAGGGAGATTTGTTCGAGGTGGGAGGTTAGGAGGGAGGCCATGGTGGAGGGTCTGTTCCAGTCTTGTGTTGCTGTACTGGGTTTTTCGTCTACGTTGTGGTGTTTCTGAACATTCTTCCGTGAGTTGTGATGTTTCTATATTGCTGTAGGTCGACGTGATGTGGACGTGTTTACTAGCTCTGCGCGGCTAAACTTCGGCGGTCTACGCTTTGGAAGCTCTCCGACGCAACTGTTGAAGCACGAGACAGCATCGACATCACCGCCACGAACACCAATCGCAACCACAATACAACCTCATCTCATCCACCAGACTTCAGCATGGCGGACAAGATGGAAGTAGATGCCGTCAATGGCGAGGAGAAGAAGGAGGAGGAGACTGTGCAAGAGGTGTCACCGCAACGCAGTACGCAATCCCAGCCGCCTCAGCAATCAAGAGAAGTGATGGTGATGAGGATGCAGAACCAGACTAATCAATGATCGCAGTCATCATCAACAACTTCGCTCTCATCAACTCGGCCGTAGACAGCTTCGATTCGAGATTCACCCTCCGCGCGCTACGATCCATCTCCACCCTGCGCAAGTCGAGCGCCTTCCCCGAAGCCATCATCCACGGCATCCGCACCGCATACCCCAACGCATCGAACAGAGGACGACAAATATTGGAAGAGCTGCTACCCGAGAAGCACCGCTCTGCACAGAATGGATCGGCGGCGAAGAGCACGGCAACGGAAGAGCAAGTGCATCCGGAGATTTGGGCGTATCTTGGCGTGCTCGTGCAAGTCTACTTGTACGATGCCGGCGAGATCGAGACTGGTGCAGAGTTCAGCGAGAACTTTGTCGAGCGCATTCGCAGCTGGAATCGCCGCACACTGGATCAGATTGGCACAAAGGCATACTTCTACTATGCGCTGTTCCACGAGAACCTGGACCCCAAGCCGCCGTCGAAGCAGTCGCATGTTATCGAGACAAGGCCGAAGCTGCTGGCTGCTCTTCGATCTGCCGTACTTCGCAAGGACTTCGATACCCAGGCTGCAGTGACTGTACTTTTGCTCCGCAACTACATCAGCACCGCGGACATCACACAAGCCGATCTGTTGGTTGCTCAAACACAATTCCCATCCTCTGCCTCCAACAACCAAGTCTGCCGCTACCTCTACTACCTGGGACGGATCCGTGCCATTCAACTCGCCTACACTCAAGCTCACGAGCACCTCGAATCCGCTACACGAAAGTCGCCTACAACCGGACCTGCCGTTGGCTTCTATCAGCAAGCAATGAAGCTGCTCATCGTGGTCGAGCTTCTGATGGGTGATATCCCAGAGCGTTCCGTCTTCCGTCAACCTGCACTGGAGGCCGCTCTGTACCCATACTTCAAGCTCGTCCAGGCCGTTCGCGTGGGTGACTTGCAGGCTTTCCTGAAGTGCGTCAACGTCAGCGAAGCTCAGTTCCGCAAAGATGGCACCTACACCTTGATCCTCCGTCTTCGCCAGAACGTCATCAAGACCGGCGTGCGCATGCTGTCGTTGTCATACTCTCGAATCTCCCTACGAGACATCTGCACGCGCCTCGGAGTGGAGTCAGAAGAGTCGGCCGAGTACATCACCGCAAAGGCTATCCGCGATGGAGTGATTGAGGCTTCGTTGGACCACCAGAACGGACACATGGTGACGGTACCACAGAAGGATGCATACAGCACGACCGAGCCATCGGAGGCATTCCACGCTCGTATATCGGCATTGTTGGGCATGAGGGACGAGTGTGTGATGGCGATGAGATACCCCATGAACAAGCATCGTCAGGAGATTGCTGAGGCTGCCAAGGCTCGCGACCGTGAGCGCGAGTTGGCGAAGGAGATTGTCGATGGCGACATTGACGATGGTGACGATGAGGGTTTTGATGGCTTGTGATTGACATGATGCGACGCAATGCTGTGCTACGCTACATCATGCCACGCAATTCCCGGAAGCAAATGCTAAAACAGTCGTGTACCATAGACATCGATAGATCGATGAGAATGCATCGACCTGAGCGAAGTCGAATTGCATGCCCATCCTTTGCTCATAACAACGAAACTCTCAAGTGAGATCTCCCTGCTTCGCTCCAGACCAGATCACTCCTCTTCCCACCTCAATACCGATCATCATCATCCCTCCCCTCATCCCTCCCGGCGTCATAAGCGTCCTCGACATTATCATCAAACCTCTCCACATCGCCCACCTTCTCCCCCGCCCACCCCGCCACATCATCCGGCACATCCTCCACATCCTGCACGCCATCATCCCACTTCCTCTCCACCCTCTCCCCAAACCGATCAAACCCCTGCTCGACATCCTGCGGAATATCCTCCACTTCCTGTACTTTCCTACCCGTCCACTCCGCCGCTTCTTCCGGCGCGTATTCCACGCGATTGCCGAAGTCGTCGAAACGTTGCTCCGTGCGGTTTTCAAAATTATCAAAACGCTGTTCCTCGCGATTATCGAAATTGGAAATGCGGTCTTCAGCGCGGTATGCGTCGGATTCGAGGTCTTGTTTGGCTTCGGAACCTTCGTGCATCAAGAAGGCGCCGCCAGCGAGTCCTGCTGCTGCGCCGAGGGCGCCGTAGAGGAGGCCGTGGGACTTCTTCTCCTCGTGAGGGGCTTCTTGGTATTGGGTTTGTTGTTGGGGTGGTGGGTAGCCGCTGTTGGAGCCGTAGTTTTGGCCGCCGCCGCCGCCGCGGTACTCGTCGCGTGGGAAGTCCCAGCTGCGTTGGCCGGTTTCTTGGTTGATGAAGATGTAGCGCTGGTCGCGGGCGTCCCATTCGGCGATCCAAGGGCGTGGGACGTTGGGTGGTGGTGGAGGTTGGTTGTAGCCTCCATTGCCCCCGCCGCCGCCGGAGTAGCGGTCTTCGTTGTAGTAGCTTCCTGCGGACATTTTGGCTGAGAGAAAGTCTGAGATGGATTCTTGATGAGTAGTTAGGTCGAGGGCCAGGAGTGGGAAGATTTCGGTTGTTGTTGTTTGTCGGGAGCTCACAAAAGTCCGCGTCACCCTCACAATGCGGGCAGCTGCGTTCAATAAGTACCTTAGCTCACGCACTCACAAGTACACAAAATCACGCATCATGCACGTGGTGGTGCAACAAAGCCTCAGCCTCCTGCATCGCCTCATATGCCGCGTATGACCCGCCATGTACCGATTCGTTGCAACGTGCAGCGACCTAGACAAGGCAAGCTGAAGTCTAGAATCTCAATCGCCAACTGCCGTGACCGTTGATGCATCAGACTCATTTGTCAACTCACAAACGCTGGAGGACACCCAGAAGCGTTGTATGTGCCATTCAAAGAGCGCATGCGAGCTCGAAGAGACCACGAATAATGGATACGGAGAAGTAAGAAAGGATATAGGAACGTGAAGTCACCAAAATAGAGCTCTTGTGAAGAGTGTCAAGCTTTCTACACGCGTCTTGGCGAGGCTTAGCAGCTTTACGAGGATCATGTACAAGTGATGGTTTCTGCATGCTGCAGTAGGGCAGTCAGAACCTCTGACCTACCCTGACCTCCTCTGCGTCGGCCCGTGAAGAGAGCCGAGAAGCTATCCTGCTCCTCTCGCCCAGCTATCCGCCTCACATTCCTGACAGGTACATCCAGTCGGATGCCCGGCACCGGCTCGAAGGGCGGCTTGCATTGACAGCCGAAGTTCAGCGTCTTGAGTTGTCTCCCTGTGCGCCTGATTTGAGTCCTCTGCGCCTTTCGGCACATCGTATGGCTGTAACGATCCCTCAGCTTGAGCCTGGGGCGTAGACTCTGGTGGGGGGATGGGCCCGTGCAGGGGACCATATGCCAAAGTCTTGGAGTGAGGACTCATGTCCGAGTACCTTCCGGTATGGTCGGAGTACCCGAAGCCAGGCGGTGCGGGTGGGATCTCGGGATCCGTGACTGGAGGAGCTGTGACATCCCGTTTGTGCGTGGAGCGAGCGCGACCAACGCCGTGGTTGAGTTGATCGAGCCGAGGCTGCATGGATTGTGGTGCTAGTGTCTGCAAGGGAGCTTGCTGCGGAGGGACCCGCTGCAGAGAGACTTGCTGCAGAGAGACCTGCTGCGGAGGGGCTTGCTGCGCAGGTTCCTGCTGCGTATGCTGTTGTGGCGCCGTAAACTGTGGCTGGCTAATGGCAGTTCCGTTGCCGAAGTCAGATGACGGAGCAGCGTAGGGATTCGCGGGAAACGCGCGGTCCGACTGAGGCACTGATGGAGGCTGACGATGCACGCCAGCAACAGGCGCGGGCGTCGGCGAAGTGACATTCGTGGCTCGCATAGCTCTGCCGGGCATCGGCGACGTCTTCGTTGTACTCGTCACCGCGCCGTTGACATTCGGCGTGCGTCCGCCCGTACCCACACCGCCGTGCATCAATCTCGGACTCGTCGACGGCGGCATCATTTGCTCAGCCACCGGGATCCCAGTCGCAGGTTGCACCTGGCCTGCAGCTTGCTCCCTTGCCGCCCTCCGAGCGGTTTTCTCCATCTGCTTCCTTGCGTCAGCCTGTACAGCCAGATCCACAATCTCCAGATCGCCAGCCTTGACAAGGCGGTTGAACTGGTTCTTGACCATGGTCTCCGACTTGTTCCCTAAAGCTTCGGCGATGGCGTCGTAGTTCGAGCCATGCTCGGCCACCAGATTTCGCAAGTCTTTCAGATTTGGGAGACTCCACTTAGAGTTCTTCTTTTTCGTTGACGGCGCTGAGTCGGAGGGAGGGCTGAGGTTTTTGGAAGCTGATGAGGGTTTGCGGCTGCTGGGAATGGACTGCGGCTCGGATTGGCCTTGTTGGTGAGTGCTGGCTGGCCGAGATGGGGTGCGATGCTGGGCAGGCTGAAAAGGGCTCATGAGCTGCGGTGGCGCGGGCGACTGATGTTCCGTAGCTGGTGTTTGCTTCGCTGGCCGCGAAGAAACACGAGCTGAGTTCTTCGCTGCTGGCGATCGAAGTTGTGAAGCCTCGAGCTGTGCAGCTTGCTTGGCAGGCAGATGGAGGGGTCCTAGAACGAAATCTGGCTGCCGTATAGGCTGTCTTTCGTTGGTCAAATCAATGAGCTGCGCCGGACGCCGATTCTGAGAAGCCGACGTTCTAGACGCCCGCATTCTCGTCGGAGTGCCAGGTGACGCACCATTCAACGATTGTATCCGCGGGATAGGACTTGGCATGTTGGCCGTTCCGGCGCTCATGTACGGCGAGACCATCGCTTGTCGCTGTGCTCCCGGAGCTCGCGTGTACATCTGGTTCGGTTGCCTGGCATAGCCCTCGTCAAGAGTGGATGAATATGTGCCTTGCGGAACTTGCTGAGCTGCGTTGGCAGCCCTCATGCGTTGGAGCGTGTGCATGTCCAGTTGCGGGACCATCTGGGCCCCTGCGTATGGGTTTTGAATTGCATTGGGCGACGGCATTGGTCGCTGAGCGTGCGGAGCTTGCGTCAATCCTTGAGGACTGTTATTTCCAAGGACAAATGGTCGCTGATGAATTTGCGGCATATTCATCGCTGATGCTTGAAGTTGTCTGCGCTGCATATGGGCGTTCAGCTCGATGGTAGCCAGCTGCCGATCGTATTGCAAGAGCGCCTGCTGCCTTTCCAGCTGCTGCGCGAGTGTGTTGGCTCCCCTGCCCATTACCGCGACTGGTGCGTTGTTGGCAAAACCATTTTGTCCATGATATGTCTGCACCCGCCGGTCGTGATAGTGAGTCGCGCCGCCAGAGTTTTGCATGTGAGGTGACCTCAAATCTCCAGCAGTGGTCCTCGGTGGTATCGGAGGTGCCATCGCAGGGCTCAATGCAGGCGCAAGATCCCCGACTTGGCCCGTAGTCATGTCAAAGTTGACCTGCTCCAACCCAACGGGCTGACTAGAAATACCGGAGCCGTGTGGAGGTGGTGGCATGTCCGTCGGACCAGACTCCACATTCTTCACTCCATTCGCATTCTCCACTAAGCATGGCCGTACAGTAGTCGACTCATCCGCAGCAAGCGTGCCATTTCGATACTCAGGGCCGATTGACTGCATCGATGTATCGCCACCTGTGGACGGCGACGATAACTCCGGAAACAAATCGTTCAGAGTCTTGTCGGACCTTTCATCTTGCGAAGGTTGGCAAGGAGTTTCACAGTCTTTCATGAACGCAAGAGTCTGTATCATCTCCTCCTCGTCGATCTCAATATTGTTGAACAGGTCAGAATCGAATGTGGTCTTGGACAAGAGTGCGGTATCATCATCAGGCGGGGGGTGAAGATCAGGAATATCATAATTCCGAAGATCTGGCTGCGGTTCAGAGATCGGTACGGGCTCTGTGGATCTCCGTTGTTCAGACTCCTGGACCGGGTGCAACCGGGGAATGAGTTGAAGGTCGGCAACAGGTCCAGGCCCGTCGACCTCCTTCGAGGAAGTGATGGATTCACGGTCCATGATGCTTCGTCCCTCCAGCTCACCAATAATGGTTGGATCAAGATCAGCGTGAGTCGCAACATCAGCCTGTCCATCTACCATCACCGTTTGCTCATCAGGCGCAGCAACCCACTCATCGGTGCCCTTGGTCGGCCCCTTTTCTCGGCGTCTCAGTGCAGGCGCCAAAGTCTTTCCACCAGCAAGCGGATCATCGCTGTCCTCATCCGCAACATCATCCGCAACCGTTCTTTTTCGCTTTGTCCCTTGAATCTGACCCTCCATCGCTTGAACAGCGAACCCAATCGTAGCACGGGCGACAGTCTTTCCAGATTCGCCGAGAGATTGAGGCTCGCTACCTGACACCACCGAGTCATTTCTGTCATACAGCTGAGCATACCTCGCCTCCATCAAATCGTTGGTCTTGGCAATACTGTCGCTGTGAGGTGATGGCTGACGTAGGAAGTTGCTGGCCATCGTCTTCTTCATCTTCTTTCTCTTGGGCTCAGCGGCAGGTGGAGTTGCATCGAGTTCCAGTGGATCATCGGCCTGGCGATCCAGCTCGCCATTCTTCCTCTTCTTGGTCTGGGTGCGCGATTCGTCTTCGCCAACATTCGACCCGAGCTCAGCTGATCGTGACCTCTCCTTGGCAGTCTGCTTCGCTTTCTTCTTTGCGGACTTCGAGACCGCAGGGCCTTTACCCTTCTTCGAAATCATCTCCACAGAAAGCGCTTCAGCAGGAGCATGAAGAAATGCCGCTTGACCATCCACTTCCTCCACCCCGCTACAGAATTGAACCTTCCCTGAATCCGCGGTATTCTACCCAGCAGCCAGGAGGCAATCGTCCAGCGCACTCATTAACCCCTCCACGTCCTTCCTCTCCGTGCCCTTGAACGTCGGCATTGGGAAGTCGAAATCATCCACCGCCACCGCATCTGCGTCGTCATCATCGTCATCCAGCCCACCATTGCCATTCTCGTTCCCGTTCATGTCTCCACCACCACCTCCGTGACCGATGCCGAATGATTGCCCGCCACCAAATCCATTCGGCTTTTCACCAGCATTGAGATTCAAGTCTGGCCACGGTCCCATCCATACCTTCTCCTCAAGAAAGCGGTCAAGATGCAAATACCCATCCCGCATCCCCACGGCGAGCCTCAAGTCGCCCATCGTCAACGGCTCCCTTTTGCTCTGCACATCCAGCTCCACAGGCAACAAGCCACCCGCAGTCCTCTGCACCACTCCCCTTTCGGCATCTTCTTCCTCCCTCCTCAACTGCCGGCGAAACTTCTCCGTCTGCACGCCGTCTTTGCCTCCAGCGACATTGGAATGCGCGTGTCCGAGCAAGTTGCTGAGCATTTCTTTCACGAAGACTTCTGCCGCCGCTTCCACAAGCTCCGCGCATGCGTTTATGGTGCCGAGTTGAACACCGCCGGTGAGACCTTCTTCAAAGCAAATTGGTTCGATGCGGTTTTGAAGGTCTGATTGTGAGGGAAATTCGAGGACTTCTGATGCGAGGGATGTGGCGTAGCGACGGCGAATCTCAACGTCCCAGGAAGTCTTCGCAAGGGCGCCAGTGGCTGCTTGTGGTCCAGTCCCTGTTGCAGATTGAGGTTCTTGAGGAGGAGGTTGTTGAGGAGGTTGCACAGCGAGTTCGTGCATGTAAGCTTCCATGGAGTGGAAGCCGTCGTTGAGGGATCTGGGCGTCTCCTTGTTGGTTTTAATTCTTTTGCGATCGCGGGCATGAACGCTCATAACTTCGTGCTTCAGTCTTTCTTCCGCCTTGTCATTCGCGCCAGATCCTGCACCTGTCTTAGCTGTCGTAGTGGGCTTGTCTGTCGCAACAACCCATGGCGCGACTTCAGAGGGAGGAGGATCGCGTAGCGTGTTGGCGTATATGGATGTGATGAGCGTATTGTGCAGCGTGCTCAAGCTGGTAGGCGGTTTAGAAGTGTCCGCGCCATTGAGAGTGGAAGAGGTTCCCACTGCTGGTGTGACTCCAGCAAATATTGGTCCCAGCATCCAGGACAGCTCAGCCTGGTTGAGTGTTCCCATGACATAGGCGTTCAGCGCAGCTTTGTATTCTCCCCATCTTTCTCCCAATGCGCCCTTCAATGCCAGGTATACTCCTTCCAGATTGACTCTTTCCACGCCCGTCTTGCTCGATCCTCCTCCACCCATTCCCGGCGTACCATTTGTTGAGCCATACTTTTGCGCCGGCGTGGTCTTGGTCTGTTGGGGGGATATCGTAAGACTCAGATCGGCGGGATTCATCGCGACGGTGAGAGACGCCTAGGCGAGTGTAACGGCGGTGGTGCTGCAGGTCAAGATCGAGGTGTGGTTGTTGAGCGCATGGCTTGCATGTGATATTCGGCGCGAGCTCGAGCTGGCGGTCCGACAGTTGCAGCTAAGGTGATTCGAGACAGTCTAAGAAATGATCAAAAGAATTGAGCAGTCGTGCAGCGAAGCGACTCGAAGTTCCGCACGTGCGACGCGGGTAATGGTGCACGCTTTGTGATGCTGGTCGCGGAGTTCGCGCGCGGAACCTCGCAGCTGTGCAGTTTTGCGGAGAGAAAGTGTGGAGACCGGAAGACGTGAAGTCTATCTGAGGTCATGGGCCGCCAAGACATTTGGGGGCTGAAAAGAGAGCATCCATTCTATGCCTTGGGCTGTCTTCTTTTCAACCACTGTCAGCTACTCTACAACCTACCATACCGAGCAAATCCGTCTCACAGATGAACCAGCTCCACCGACGTGCTCCGAGCAGCTACCTCCATATCACTAACTTTCTCCGGCACCTCCTCCTGCTCCAAAAGATCCTCTGCAAGGTGATGATAAAGCAGCGGCAACACCGACGACTTCCACATCCGTATCTTCTGAACCCGGGTCTGCCACATCGTGGCAACGAGCAGCAAAACAGTAGCAATCTCAAGCGCCACAGGCAGAGCAATCCACATCCACGCGACATGCACAAAAGTGCCAGACTCGTACGCCGTCCCTTCGACAGCATGTGTGAAGACACCCTCGTCACCGCGAAGACCCAATTCCGTCAGAGACGCTGCGATACCACGTACAGCCGACGACAGCGAGTTGGACGTCACGATGCGTTGGGTGCTCGCGATTGCTGCACCGATGGAGTTCCAGCGTCCTGAGGCGAGATCGTCGGGACAAAACGACATCATGGAGGTGTTGTGGAAGATGAAACTCCCGTTGTTCAACCCTTGTGACAAATGAGACACCTCAGCCTGGCGATAGCGTATGCTACCGGGTTTGGTTTGCCAGCAACTTCGGCCATCAGAGTATCGAACAGTGTGGCCCCAATCGAACGTGACATTGTCCATGACGGGAGTTCCGTTTGTGACGGATAGGCTGTACTCGATCTCGCAGAGACTCAGCACGCACTCTTCAGTGGAACCGGCACGAGGCGAGTATGGTGCCTGATCGTGGTCGTGTTCTCGAGATTCGGCGAAGAGGTCCAAGCTTAGAGATCCGATGGCAAGTACCGGATTGTTTACACCTAGAAAGGTGGTATTCGACCATCTTGACTCCCCTGGCGGTGCACTACTGTCGTTATTGAGTGTCCATATGTAAGAAGGCCTTAGCGTGTAATAACCAGGGGGCACGCCGTCGATGCTGCCAGGGAACTCGGCCATCCGAACAGCATTGCCGCCGCTTAGGGTCGCACTGCAGGTCATCACCTCGTCGTTGTCTTTCAAAGCTTTGCCGCGGTAGTAAAAGGGATTCATGTTGACGGACATGTTTTCGAAATCGCAATCGGTGATCTTAGCGTAGGATGTCGCATTCTCGCACTTGGAGCACCATCCGATGGATTGTATACGGCGTTCCCAATTGCAATTCCCTGTATCACAGATGGGCGTCACCGTGAAGTCGCTATTGTTAGCCCATATGCCAGCGTTGATCGCCCGATACATGAGGTCGTCTTCTGTGTTAAAATACCACGCGGATACCTTGGTCGCGATTGCCCTCGAGTTCTCGCTGGATCTCATCTTCGTTGGATACGACAGGACTTGCTGCAGGAATGGATCAAACGCAAGAGCCAGGACAGTGACGATGGCCCCGACAGTGGCAGCGGACTGAGCTCGACGGCCAGACAGGAACATCAATGCTCCCCACGGCCCTCTACTGGCATCATCAAACGTCTGAATGTCGTGCAATGGTCTCTTTTTGGCATACCAGCACCACTTGAGCTGGCCAACGCATGCCGCCACCGGGAAAAGAAGCGCGGAGCGGCTCGCTGTAGCCAGAACGGAGACGATCGCGTTCAAAGTGATGCCGTATGGAAGTTCTCGAGACAGTGTACCATCATAGACACTGAGAATGACAATGATGGTGACCAAGCATGCCACACTCAGGACCAGAATGAAGATCTCGGGCAGCCAAGTGTCCAGCAGTATCTTGTTCCAGCTAGTGCTCTTCTTGGACGTTTCCTCAGGGGATCGCAGTGAAGGCACTCCAGGTTTCGGCGTAATCAGACTGGAAAGCGACTCATCGGGTGAGTGAATCCTGGATTTGTGGTCCGACCGCCCCTCTACCTGGTTCGGAGCGTCGTCCAAAGCCATGGTCACGTTGGTTCCTTGCACACCGATGCAGCTCGACAGTGGATGAAGCCTCCTGATTCTCAGCGGACGAGTGCCAGTCTGTCACATAGTTGTTGTCAAGATTTCTCCTGAGGAAATCATGGGCGACCTCCCTCAGAGACATGCTTGAGGCTGAGATAACGAGGTCGCACAAAAGCCAAGTCCACGTTCTTGGTAGAGCTCCAAAGAGAGCGCGGCGTCGTAACGCTGCAGAGCTCGGCTGCATAATGGGCTGAGCGAGCCACGTACACAAGAGTGAGGCTCATCTGTGGCACGAGATGAGAGCGCGCAGAGGGCGGAGAACTAATGGTAACGCAGATGATGGTGGAGAGACAAAGGGAGCTGTAGTGGTGTGAAATTTGTAGGTGTCTGAGCTTCACACCTAAAGCTCGGGATTCCGCACCTGCACACCGAGTTCGTTCGAGCTTCTGGAAGGAGCGCCCTTGAGAAGGAGGTAGTGTCCGTGGAAGAATCATCTCTGCCAAGACTGGTTCCATGAGAGCGATAGACTGCAGTCAAAGGCATTTACCTTCTGTTTCTCCCATTTCTCCTGCTTGGACTGCACAATCCAAACCTGAGAAAGACAGGTCGAGCGGTGCAGTCTGAGCGGGACCGTTGCGATACTTGTGGTAAAGATCTCTTATTCACCTTCAGCACGCTCAAGACTGTAGATGCGGTAGAAATCCAATTTATTCTTCTTGTCGGAATAATCAATCTCTTGCGTCTGTGTCACCTGCCCTGTTCCTCCTCTCCTTCCCAAATTCCCGACTCATGCCAGACAAAGTAGATGCGGTGTCCGCCGCGTAACCCGACTCCTCCAAGCTCTACCCTCCTGAACTCCTTCCAGTCAACCAGTCAAAAGTCCTTCGCTAAAACGCTGAACATCCAAAATTCCAGCCTCAAACCAAGGTATGCCAAATAATCCCACACCTCCACCCGTCCATCATTCCTGCTTATCCTCCACCTCCTCTGGCCATTCAATCCACTCCCACTTCTCCCCCTCATCAACCGGCTCAACTCTCATACTGCCCCTCGAGGTCAGCCCTTCCTCCGGATGCACCATAACCTTCGCCCCGACAGCAGCACTCTGCACCCTCGCGGAGATGGGCAACTGATACTTCAACACGCCCCTCACGATCAACTCAAACGGGTACTGAATCACCTCTTCCCAGCGCGCGCTGCCTCCTGCTTCGGTCTTGTTGCCCGGCCGCGTAAGGCGCAACTGGCCGGAAGATTTGTGCTCGGTGAGGGAAAGAGGTGAGGCGGGAAAGGAGAGGGCTTGGTCGAAGTGAAAGATGCGACCAAGCAGCATGGTTTGCGCGTCGGTTTCAGAGTCGGGGTTGGAGTGATGCACGGGGTCGTTCGGGTTGCGCCAGTGGCCGTCGGGCTCCTGGATGGGGTTCGGGTTGGCGTTGGAGCCACTTCGTCGGCGCTTGGTGCGACGATCAGTAGCGCGGTCATTGTGGCCAGCACCGACATGTTTGCTCTTAGCGAAGACGTTGATGTCCATTTCACTGATGGAAATGGCGAGGGTGTTGGGGTTGATGGCGCCCACGAAGAGATCCAGCATCAATTCCTGCTCGCTAGCCAGGACGTTTTGGATTCGATGGATTTGGACGTCTTGCAAAGGTCGGTTGCTAGCGAAAACAAAGAAGACGGCGGCAACAACCACCAGGATAAGCATGATTGTCGTGAGTACACATGCACCTGCTCGCCCCGTGAAACACCACAGTCGGTTGCCTCTACTCTCGAATTCGTAGTCGTCCATCATGGTGTGGCTTGCGCTGTTGGAGAATCGAGAGACATGTCTTCTCGGCGTCCGTACAGTTCCCATCAGCGGCGTTCGTTCATCATCTGCGTTTTGTTCTGTATCGAAGTCGTAGGGGTGCTCCTGCTTTCTGTTGGACGTGAAAAGTGGCCCTGATCTGAAGTTCATACTCTGCGGACTTTTCGGAGAGTTGGGTCGTGATCGTCCATTGGGGAGGTGCTGATTACGAAGTTTCGAGGCTTGTGTGAAAGGAGAATCTGGATCATGGTTGGCAGAGTGGTATGCGCCGCGCCCATGTCGGCCGATATGTCGAGGTGTGTGAGAGCGAACGGTGCCATTGTTGCTCTCGGGACTATCGTGATCGTTGTACGGATTGGACGAGAACTTCATGCTCCGTTTACCACCAACTCTTCGTTCGTCGAAAACGTCTCCATAGTTTCGAATCGCTCCACGTTGCTCTCCGGCCATGCTGTGTGAGGACGTTACACTTGGCGTGCGAGAGTGGTGGCGCTGCCGTCGCTGTGGCTCTGGCGCTGGATTCGACTCGTAGACAAACGTTTCGTCCGAGTCCGAACTGTTAGCCTCTTCCACAGCATTTGCCACGCGAGCTTCGAACAAGTCCGCTTTCGTTGTGGCAGTGCCTTGATTGACACTCCTAGTTTTTCTCTCCGCCTTCTTTCTCTCCTTTTTCGGTCTGATGGTCTCACTGCTCGGCTTCTGCTTGACACTTCCTCCGTGGTCCGCTCGCAGCCCACCGGATCGATCACCAGCAGCAGCAATTGCTGATTGAGGAATACTTTGCACAGTCTCCGTCTCCACAGTCATGCCTTGCTTTACATCGCCAGGCCGTGTTTTTGTGGACGAGCTGCCATGGTTCGGTTTCGCTGTAGTGCTTTTCGTTCGCGGCGCAGGAGCAGCGGTGGCGCTATTCGCTCCAGAATTGCGTCGACCGCGGTTTGTGCCATCGCTTTTGCTGCCTGGAGATTCGCTTCCACTTTCGCCGGGTGTCCGCTCCAGATCAGCCTTGGAACCTCTCCGACTGACAGACTTCTCTGGTCCAGAAATCTTTGTGAGAGGTTTCAAGTCGGCGGTAGCCTGGGCAGCTGCGGGACTTGGCTCCAACGAATCTGATGCATTCTCCTGCACTGTCTCCAGTACCGATTTCCCACTAGGACCTCGGGACGGAACCTTTGGCGGCGGAGGGGCCTGCAATTGGGATTCCATCTTTGCGCCTTCTGCGCTGGCCTGTCTTGAAGCGGTCGGCGTGCCATTCGATGGCGGAGCGCCGATCACCTGGATCGCAGGCGCATCAAGTTTCTTTGTCGAACCTCGTCGTGAGCTCGCTCCCGAAGGAGGTGGTGATTTTACTCGAGGAGAGATCGGCCATTGTGGTGTGGTATCTCCCGATGCAGTCGCACTCTTTACTGGTCTCGCCAACTTGGAGACCGCTTCCGTCACCGATGTGCCTTGTGTTTGCGACTGTAATGATTGGGGTTGTAGTTGTGGCACGCTTGAAGCGGATAGCGCTCGTTGTATGGCTGCGGCAGAAGGTGTGGTAGACAATCCAGTCGGTAGTGTGGTGGGCTTCTCCTTTCGTGTCGGGGATGCATTTCGTGAAGTGTGTGGGCTCTGTCCAGTCGCGGGTGATGGGACTTTCGCAGCAAGTGTTGTAGACGACGACTTCCTCAGTGTAGGTGTATTCCCACCAGCAGGTGGCGTCTTATCCGTTCCCTTCTTCACCGCATTCGCATTCGCAGCACTCGCCGTTGGTTCAGCGGTCTCGATCTGTCCGCTCAGCGAGCGAAACTCCACAGAGGTGTCCTTGTTGCTATTGTTCGCCATGACGTCTTCTTTTATTGTCGTAATCGTTCTGCTTTGTTGGTCCGGTTTCCCCAAGTATGATCAGTCCCATGGCGCGCAATATTCGATTGGAGCAGTTGTCATCACGCGAAATCCATGACCGATTTTAGCAAACAGGACAGTGCATGCGTTGTCAGGTCAAGCCACTGATCGAGTCCGACGAGCAAGGGTGCTTGCTGTATGCAGCCTATGGTGGCACGGCTTGAGCGGCCGATCCGGCGAGAGGCGGCGCGAGTCGCACGGGTGTCGAATTTGGGAACGGTGTTAGACTGGGAACACTGTTGGGCACGGAGAAACGCTGGCGACAATGCGGTGTAAGGTATCGTGAGAGCAAGGTCGCGCTGGCGTTGGAATGACGATCGGATTCGGCTTCGGGATGGAGGATGTTCGTCGAGTCGGATCGCGCAGTCGATGTCGGCAGTTTCGGCGAGGGTAAGAGTGATCGCGGTGGTGAGAGGTGGTGTAATGTTGTGGAAAGAAACAGGTCGAAATGTGTGAACGCGAAGAGAACGGTAGTGTCGTCGTGTCAGTGCCAGGGGACCAGGTTCAAAGCGGAACAAAGACAAGGCGCCGGACGAGAGAGATGGTGGATTCGACTCGTCACAACAGCCTGATCTGTGCAATCCCCGGGTGAGTTGGATGTAATGCTGTACGAACGAACAAGGCCTTGCAGTTCTGACGAAGAGGAAATGCATTCTTCCACGGCCATCTCTTCCGATCTCTCCTCCTCTCTCGGTCTCTCCTCATCTCTCTCCATGATCAGTCATGGCGACGAAAGAGGCGTAATTCAGGAACGCTGGCAAATCGGACCACGTTCCTTCCTTCCGCGCTTCCGTCCTCGGCATAGAACTATCGACACCGAAGAAAGACCCGAACAAGAGGATGGGATCTCTCTTGCTTACTTTTATGTAACATCATACACTTGTACATGCGATTGAAGAGCATGTTGAGCGACTCATGCCGTCAGCTTCGTATACGACCTCTTCCGCCTATTCGAAGCGACTCCCAGATCGCGAGTACTCGACACATTCATTCTCCCGTCGGAAACTCGCCTACTCTAGCTCCATCCCAGATCCGCGGATATGCTCACAAGGCCTCAGCCACATCATCAACGATGGGAAGTTGGGAACCGCGCTTTTGACACTTGACACGACGATTCGAACCAGCACACCGCCTCACGCAAGCATCCCTCCCACGCCGGCAAGGAACATCGCCAGCAACGCAAACAACAACAACAACAACGACAAAAAGCAAGCAAGCTGACACTCCCATCACATGCAAACCCCCAACCTCTGTGACGTGCCACACTTCACCCGATCTGACGTGCCACACTTTGATTCGCGCCACAAACGAGGAAGACATCGTTCATCATGCTCAGCGGGGTGAGAAGTAAGTCGATTCCCTGCTTCCACCGGCGCGTCTTCCCAAGTAGGCAATTCGGGCCAACAAAACCTGCTATAGACGCAGGGCTGGAGATGACAGCGGAGAAGATGAACCGGGAGTGTGCCCACTGTGTGCTTGCTCGACTTTTCTGCATGCCTGAGGCGAGCATATCCAGACGATTCGAATGAAGGTCCCTCTATCCTGCCGCTCAAACTGCACGCTCCAAGCTACCTACGTACACTTTGTCTAGTGAAATGTAAGCGATAACAGGGAAACACATTATCGCCAGGACCATGTTGTCATCACAGAACGGGTTCCAATGCCAAGCTCCCCAACACCTCGCGCATCCTTCTCTGTACAGCTTTCGCCTGGCTTGGACGGTGCAGTTTGAGCGGAAGCAGGGAGGTAATAAAGCCTCGGGTCTGGCAGGACGAGGCTCCTCACGTCTCACCCACGCACAAGTCCCACGCTCCCAACCATACAATGCCCACCCGTCCCGGTCCACGGGTCCGCACATGCTCGTGTATGAAACATCACCTAGATGCGTCGGTCGTGACACTCCCTCTGCCGAGCATTGCGTGGAGCGGGAGATGGTACAAGGAAGAAAATAAGCACACCGCGTCGCAGAAGGTAAGGGGCACGACGAGTCGACGACCTGATGTGAACGTTGGTCGAAACGACAGACGAGAATGATTTGATGTTTGTTGATGATGACGACGAATCCATATCAGTATAGTAGGCTAGCTATACCACTTCATCTTCCCGAAACAAGGTAAGGTATACACATTGAATACCAATGCTCGTTCATGGTCGTCCATCATCATCGAATTTCGCCCGATGCCCTTGCCTCTTCCCTTGTGCCCCTGGCCTTTGTCCCTTTCCATTCCCATTCCCATGATTCGTTCATAAGTGTCGTGATGCATGCGCTCGCTGAAGAAACAATACTCGCCCATAAGCAAAGTAACCACCCTGTCCACCCCTTGCTCCATTTCCGTGAAACCACACCACAACAGCAAGGGAACCACCTCCCTTGCCCACTTCCTCCCTTCCCACTTCCTCGACACACTCAAATATCCAACATCTCCACATCCTCTCCTCCAGCACCTCCCATCAGTCCCAACCCAAATCCTCCACCATCCACCTCTTCCATCCCATGATTCAGAACATCATCCGCCGGACCCCAATTCCCTTCGTAGACCGTCGCGCCTGCACGTCGTCTCTCCTCAACCCACCTCACTCCGCCCGCAGCAAGCAACGCATCGACCATCGGTCTCGCGTCCGGATCCGGGCGAATCATCCACTGCACGATTTTATCCAGCGCTTCCGGGTCGTCCGAATGCACCATGAAATGCGGTGGTTGGGACAAGTCTTGCGAGCGGACGAGTTTGTCCGCGGAGTGCTGGTGCTGTTGATGGTGGTGAGAGATGTTGTTGGCGGCAGCAGGCCGGAGAAAGGAAAGGTCGCTGTCATCATTGTCGCCATTGTAGGATGCGCAGAGGGAGTCGGTAGACTCGTTCAGCAGCTCTACAGGATCACCAGAAGGGTCGCGCACGAGGGTTGAGTCGGAGCTCCAGGTGAGAGAAGGGAGGTCAGACAGATCGCCTGTTCGGAGGCGTTGCCAGGACGCGCCGTTGTCAGGAAGCACGATGTTGCCGGCAATCTCCAGCATGATCATACCCAAGGAGAAGATGTCGGCGGGTTTGTCGAAGCGGCCAGAGAGGACTTCGGGACCGATGTATTCGCGGTCGCCTTCGCCGTCAAGGCCGTGTGGAGCGGGCCAGGTGGATGCCAGACCGAAGTCGCCAATTTTGAGCACGCCTTCCCAGTCGATGAAGATGTTGGCGGGCTTCAGATCGAGGTGAATGAAGTTGGCATCGTGTATAGATTTGATGCCTTGAGAGAGTTCAAGGAGAATCTTCCAGATGCGGAAATCGTCGAGACGACCTTTGAAGCCGGTTTGTTGCAAGAAGTCTTTGAGGTTGCCGTTCTCACAGTACTCCGTCTGGATGTATAGGTGGTTCTTAACCTCCCACTCGTCGACGAGCTCGAGGATGTGTTCATGACCGTGAAGCGATTTGAGGATTTGCACTTCCTGCATCTTACGCTGGCGGTCCTTGACTCCAGTGTACGGCTTGCGAGACTTCTTGACCGCCCAGACCTTGTTGCCCGGGCTGAGCTTGTGTCGCACAGCCGACGGGCCACCAGCAAGTGGCTTCGACACCTTGTAGACTTGTGAGAACTCACCCACGCCGAAGGGCTGGACGTGACCAAAGCGAGTGGTGAGTGCCGTGTCGACGTCGTTGCCGAAGTATCCAGATGAAGCATGGCTCTGGCCGATGCTGATGCCGAATGAGTCTCCTCGTGGACCGGTAGGCGTGGCCGGAGGGAAGCTGGAACTGTTCAAAGACAGCGACACGCGATGCTCGACCGAGATTGACAAGCTGCTTGGGTCCGGTGGAGTAAAGGATTCTTGAGGAGTATTCGGAGTCTTCTTGCCGTCATCTCTGCGAATCGTGATCGGACTGGGTATTGGTGCTGGTAGAGAATGATGTTTAGTATGTGGACTGCGTTGCGGACTGAGCTGCGCGTCCAACAAGGGGAAAGACCGAAACGATCTTTTTGCGATTGGCGATGGCGTTCTCAGTCGTTGCGGCGCTTGCATCGACTGACTCCGAAACAATGACGGCGAGGCGCTGGCAAAATCATTCGCAGCAAAAGCATTCGCGGTGGTAGAAGCATTTGCAGTAGAAGCAGTCAACGTGATAAATGGCATGGGCGAATCATCGATGGCGCAGTCTGCGTCCTTCTCCGACCGAAAACAAGGCGTGAACTGGTCGAGCATATACTTACAGTCATCCTCGACAGCTGGTGGCGAGTGCTCGCGGTTTGCGGGAGAGGCGAATGTGTCTGGTCCGATAGACGCTCTTCGTCCGAAAAGACTGCTGCGCAGACTATTGCTCTTGCCGCCTTTGGAACCTGGTCGAATCGTCGTGGACATTGATTTGGTCGGGGTGGGAGGGAGATCGTCTGCAGATGTTTGTGCCTCGAGGTGCTTGGTGGGAGAGTCACTCATGTCATCTCCGTCATCGATGCTAAGGAAGCTGTTCCTTCGAGTGAGCTGCGGTTGGTTGACCTTGGAGCCGAAGATGCTGACGCCTTGGCCAAACGACTCGGAAGCAAACCTCGACACACGTCCGTTGAATGGAGTGCTTGGGCTGCCAAATTCGTGCAAAGGTTGTGAGACTTTGCCCAGCGCAGACTGTCCTGAGACGGGTCCAATATGAACAAGTGGTGCTTTCTTGGATGGCGTATCTGGCATGTGCGTGCTCGAGTATAGTGACCCTTGAGCTCCATCCAAGTCACGGTTGCGCTTTGAGATCAAGCCGGTTGACATGAATGCTTGTGGAAGCGGCTTGGCCATCTTAAAGCCGTCAGGAGTGGCGTACGCCTCGGGGCCGTTGACCACAGATTCGCCATGCCGTGGACGGAGAGCACCAAGTGGCAGCGATTTTGAGAAGCCCTGCAGTCGTTTCGGGAGCTCATCGATTTGCCGCGCGGGTTCTGGTTGTTGCGGTTGCTCTGCTGGAAAAGTGATTGTCGCGTCATCATCGTCAACGATGCTAGAGAATGAGGATGATTGAGTCAGCGTGTGCGACAGCGGATGTGGCTTCGGCGCCGACTGGTACTGCTTCGGCGCTGGCGGAGGGAACAGAACGGGCGGCTCGTTCGCATTGACTCGTCGGAAAGGAGACTCCAGGTCCGGGCTGCGGAGAGGTAGAGCGCCATCCAACGAGAATCTGGACCGCGCTCGAGCGTGTGAAGGACTCATGGTCGCATCGCGCATCGAATCCGCAAATAAATTGCGGCGCGCAACAGGTCCAGTACGCTGTTGCAGAGTCGACTTCCGTAGACTAAACGGTCTCCTTTGTGGTGATGGCGGCGCAGCTGCCGTCCAGTTGAAAATGGGACCATGGTCCCTCTCCCTCTCCTTCTCCTCGGGGGAATCTGAACCATCTTGCGCGCCATCAAAGCTCTGATCGAACACACTGAAGTCGTTGCCAAATGATGCGCCGTGTAAGCTTCGGCGCTTACTGCATCGAGGACTCCCGAGACTAGCAGCTTCCAGGTTCATTACACCATCGCTCCGCTTGAGAGGGCTGGACTTCATCGGCGAGGCATGCTCACGAAGGACGGGTTGCAGGAGTTTCTCGGGTCCTGGTTTCGCAAAGTCGATTTTGATAGACGGAGAATGTGACTCTATCACAGCCTTCACCAAGTCTTCTGAGCAGTCCATGTTCTCCTGGTCAATGTCTTCGGTAGAACTCCGGCGTGTGGAGTACCTGGGGTTGGCGTTGGCGTGGTTCGTGTTGTCGCTAAGCGCGCGACGAAGTGGGCTGTTAGGCGATGTCCTGCGCGATTTCATGCGAAGCGGACCAGAACGTGATCCGGAGGATTTCGATCGTGTGTCCAAATTTGTCGAGTCTGCGCTGAATGCGCGGCTCAGTCCAGATGGCGATCGAGGTGCGGTAGTGTTTTGAGCGGTGGGAGATGTCGAATCACCTTTCGTGACAAGCAGTGTGTAGCGCGACGGCCGCGAGGGTGAACGAGAGAGTGAGCGACGAATCTGTCTGAGGGTCGCAAAACCGTCCATCTGCGGGCTGTGTGGGTGTGTCGGTGACAGCATGTGTATTGAACCACAGGCCGTATGGCGCGGCGAATATTCCAACTCCATGCCGGTGGTCGGCCTCTTAGACGAAGTGCTGCGAGTGAGCCAGGTTGGGCGGCGCGTGGTCGACGAAGCGTCAAGCGGGTGGGTGTCGTGCGCCTACAAATATGGAATTGTGTATTGTGTCGCGCGATGCGGAGCGGTCGGTGCGGGTCGCTATTCACTCGAGTGGTGCCTGGATTCCTTGCTCTCAGGCAACGGGGTTCGAGTGAGATTGGACGTCGTGGGTCGATGCGATGGGCGCGTTCGGACGGTCGTGAAGATCGGTGTTTGTGCTGTCGCAATTGGCATATGAGGGGACGCGCGCAATCTGACAAGCGATATGGATGTCCTTGTTGTCCGATTCGGGGGCGAGTCTAGGTATTCCCTTGGCCGAGGAATGTTGACAGCTCAAAACATGTGACGGACGCGACGAGTGTCTATCGTGTGGTGGTGCAAGGGCGGAACAGGGCGGGTGTCAGGTCGATGCGCCTTGGGAGCGATGGCGGCGGTGTGGTGGAAGAAGTGAAGTAAAGTCGTGGAAGATTCGGTCTCAGGCAGTGCGGATGAGGCGTGGGTACTTTCCCGACGCGATGCAAGTTGCATGGAGAGAACGTTCCCCGAGCTTGCCGTGTTGTTTTGGTTGACGGACCCTTGAACAGGGAAGGCGTGATCTAGCGCGGACTAGCGTGGAAAACCGTCGGGCCTGATTGGACAGCTGTCAACTTCCCAGTCGCCCTGGATCTCGCGCTCCTTTGCCGATCTGTGAGAACAGCGACGAAAGCGGAATTGCAATGCTTCAGACGTTGGTGAGAAATGCGCTTTTGATGCAGCGCCGCTATCTGACCAGACTACGAAGCATGCCCACCACCAGGCGCAAACTCCGCTGGAATTGCGATGCGCTCTTCCAATAGCTTCGTTGGTTGTCCCGGGGTCTTGTTTACTATTGACAAACCACAACACGAATGCGACGCGATAGTCTTGACATCATCCGAAAAGACTCATCCGGCCATCCTTGGTGCCTGGATGCCCAACACGAACAACGCCCTCAACTCGGAAGGCAACCGATCATCGCAGCACTGCGACATCTGGATCGAGACGAGTCAATCGACGACTTCACCACAATTGACGTCGTACACGCACAAAAACAAGTCATGCGACGACCCGTGGACTCGATGCGTGATCCCTTCCGATGGAGAGTCTCATCCAGGACTTCCTTGTGAGCCTCAATGGCTGAGAACTGTCTTGCCTTCAAACGCCGCGCGCTGGTCTGATCACAATGTGCTCGCCCGACTGTGCCACCGTTGCACAAAGGCTTTGACGTATGCACGCTGTTTGACCGTGTCCAGTGCATGTCGGCAGAAGGAAAACTGCTGCAGGCACAGAATGTGTCTCGTGACCATGTGCCTTTGGCCAAACTTTACTCGCTGGCCAAGAAAACCTTCTGCGTGCTGCAACGAGCAGTGACGAAATGTTCTCAGCCGAAACGCCTCGACGTTGCTAAATGTGGCGCGCACGCCGACTTGGCCGACCTCCTCAATCTTCGCAAATACACAGATTTCTTTGTTGACATTTCAGCTCCATTGATCAGTAGAAAACTCAGTGTAACACCCAAAGCAAAGACAGGCCTACGCCAGACCTCCGCTCGAACTGCCGCCCATCTCCACTGAACTGCACGCTGCACCCAAACGAGACCGTGTTAAGACATTCACCATTTCATCCGAACGCTCCCACAGCGCCACGATGGCCGCGGCCGTCGCAAACCCCGTCGTGGTTGACACAAGCATGAGGCCTTCTCGCCCTGCCTTCCTCTCCGCTCGCACTCGCACCATCAGCTACAAGCGACAAAACGGCAACGTCGTCACGCTAGACCTGCACAAGGACTCCCAGGCCGCCGAAAGTCTGCGAGAATTGGCGAAGAAGAACCCGACTACGGAACAGGATAAGAAGTTTCTGGCGCAGGTGGAGAGTGGTGAGCCGGCGCAAGGACTTGTCGCGGGTGTGTATGACGCACTGTCTATCTGGATCATGGACGCCATCGAGATTGCCATGTTCGGTCCTTATGATGAGCCAAAGTAAAACAACAACATTGGACAATTTCAAGCATCAGACCTGGAGGTGGAGGGCTAGGAGGTAGAGGAGCATAATCGAGAGAATGAAGACATCTTCGAAACACTGCAAACCGCATCGCGATGAAGATCAAGGCATGGTGTCCGCCTCATCGCCAGATTCATCATGCACGGCCATACACGATAGGAAGGACATGCTTGCGCGCACATGACACTTTACTCGACACCATCCTGACGATCTCGATATCGAGTCTCACGTGGCCGCATAAAAAGGGCCCCAGGATATGGCTCCAGCTTGTTCGGAATGCGCTTTCCACTTCCGGAATCCGAAACACACTACATCGAGATCGGGACTTTGGATTCGACTGCTGCGGATTGCACGCTGCGGAGTCACCTTCATAGATTCCACGCGGCTCCTGCGACGATCGACACTAAAGAATCAAGTCGAGTCTCGGACTCAGACATTTTCGAGAGAAATCGAGTGAATGGTCCGAAACGAAGCCTGCCTTTAGCACAACGTTGAAGACCGCTGGCCTTGTGGAAAGCCGTTGCGCGACGAACACGCGGCTTGTAAGGCACCTTCCGTCATCAATGTTGCTAAGCCTTTCACTGGGAAGTATGCTAGCAATACCGCTGTTGATATGAACTCTGAACCTCGAGGTGACGACTACCGTGTACGTAGGGCTGGAAACATGGGTGCGAGATATTGTCGCGAAACTTGCAAGCATGATTTGAAATAGCGGCCGGAGTCGCCGGATGTAGATGGCTCTGCTCTTGTTCTAGACTTTCGCAGCTTCAAGGATCTTTCTTGTCACACTCACATTCATGACCCCTGGAAGACCGGCACTTTCAAGCATCAAATGCGAGGCAGTCATGCCAGATTTGGCCATTATGCGCGTACATAGCCCGACAACTATAGTCTGCACCTTCCTTCCACCAATCGTAACGAACATTCTCTTCACGTGGTCCGTCATGCTGACTTTTTGCTATGCGTCGACGATCGAATGCCCGCAGCCCTCGTTCTTCATCCTGCCATAGCATCTCCTAGCTCCCGCGCAGTAGTAACATCCTCGACATGATTCCCTTCACATCACGACACGACCACATGACCGAGGGAGCTCTGATTCTAGGGAGATGCTGTGTCGAGATGGAGGGACAAGGTTGCAGCTGTTCGAATTGACCGTGCGAAATGAGCTGCAACACATGGATCCCCAGTTCAGGTTTGACCGGATTCTGCACCTGCTGTGCACCGCCCGTCGACACTTGAAATCATATAACGCGGCCAGTCTCACGTGACAGGCGCCAAAACCCCAACCCTCCAAGTCACCCGATCGTAAGAAACCTCCGCTTCACAAGCCCTCAAACAGCAACCATGCACATTTTCTCCACCTCTCCCTCCTGCTCTCCCTCGGCTCAACCGTCCTCGGTGGCTTCGTGAGTATCTCCCAAATCTCAGCAGCCACGCCCGTACTCACAACCGCCCATAGAATTGCCTTCCGAAAGGGGAATACGTGGACCCGGACAAACATTTTCCATGGGGAAGATGCGTCGGCAACGGTGGAGATGAGGGCTACTCCTCCAAATGCGTCGAAGTATGCGCCCTGCAAGGCCCTCGTTTTGCTCGCTTGCTAACGCGGTCGGTCTGCTTGCAGAAGAACCCGTGTCCTAAGGATGGCCACCACCCAGGGTGCATCCCGCATGGGGATGGATGGGCGGGGTGTTAGATGGTGGCTTCGTGGTGAAGGCAACGGTCTTGGGGGCGCCGGATGGTGTGATTTTTGGGACGGGCTTGTTTTGAGTCTTGATGTCGGGATTCGCAGGCGTCACATGTTTTCGAATACGATGCAGGAGGGCCGCAGTGCGAGAATGATAGCTGCAGAACATCGGTATTGCACGATTGTCAGTCTTTCTGTTAGACGAGTGACATCATCGTCTCGCGCGCCTTCGTGCTCGATTTAGAAAACGGTGCTTGCTGACTTCCCGGGCTGATGATAAGCATTCGGTGAGTGAACGTAGCACGCACGTGTTTTTGACCTTTAGCGAGCACTTCGATATGTCGATGACCCGCTGGAACAGCAAATCTACTGCCGATAGACTACTTCCAGACACTCCCAAGTGCGCTACCCGAAGGGTAGCAACAAGTGCCTCCACGGAGCCCGGGACCAGTTGGTGGCAGTGAAGGAAATACCGGAATTTTTACACGAGTCATCGCCGCTGGCCCGGCAGGCCTTTTCGCCAGACTGATCTGTACTCTGCAGGATCTTCTGGCAACGACGGCGAGACAAGGAGCAAAGCCTTCCCGGATGCTCTGGTCGAGAAGTAGGGCTAACGTTCCGATGCCCGCATGCTCATCCCGCGAAAAATTGTAAGCCAGCATCTTGAGGCATGTCTCCAATATCGAACAGGTTCTCCCAGGAGATATCCTGAAAGAAGTCGTTCACGTCCCAGTCTCCATAGTTGATACTCGGCGGAAAAGGAGCGAATCCCGGATTTTGCATCGCTGGCGGTGCCCTTGGAGTGGTAGACACCCCGACCTGGACCGTATTTGGAGAGTCTAGATCAATGCTATCTTGGCGCCTGCGCTTGGGATTTTGTCCGTTCAGCTCATCTTCGGTCATGGCTTCAGACTCTGCTCGTCGCTTTGGACGCTGTAGATCGGATAGTAGCGTTGATAGAGCTGCGTAGCAGCGCTTTGCACTCTTCCAGCGCTCGCTCATGCGCCGCAGCAGGTCTAGACAGCGAAGGATTTCCCTGTTTCGCCATATTAGCAATGCCATGACCAGTATTGGGAAATGGTGTGCTCGACTTACTGAGAGCCTTGTCTTGTGTTGTACAATCCGATCTGGCAAGCAAATGATACGATCAACCCGGACATCCAGCAAGCAGAAAGATACCCAGGCCAGAACAAGTTCGGCTGCTTCTCCAGTGCGAGGATGGTTCTCTTCGCGGCTCGAATCGTGACTTGAAGGCCGTGATGGAATTCCGGAGCAGACCGCGGTAGTGATAAAGACGGCCGATTGATCGAGATGATCAGTTGTTCATACAAGACATGCAGAAACGGCAGGAAGCGAGTGACTTGCATGTCGACGCCTGGATCGCCACGTCCGGTCGGCTCTTCCGGAAAACTGTTGAACCACTTGTCAATATCTGACCGTAAGAACAATATCTTGCGAGAATCATGATTACGAGAGTGCAGAGAAGCATGGTAGATCTCCAGCGCTCGTCCAAGCAGTCTACCATATTCGACAAAGTTGGCAAGAATGACTTCGCGATTGTTGCCTGGTCCGTCGCGAGGTTCGTCTGCATGGGATCGCGTAGCATCAGATCCATGAGCATTCGCGGTACTGGGCGAAGACTGGCCGGAGGCCCCAGAATTGGCACCCGTTGTACGGGCAGGCACTCCGTTAGTGTTGAGAGCTTCCGTATCGTGCTTCTCGCTCCTTCCTGAAACGCAGACATCAATCTCAGAATCGAGAAAGGATACAGGGATGCCAAGAGACTGGGCCAGGTACCGGTCCAGAGCATATGCGGACCAAAAGATGCGCTTGCGAAGGTCTCGGTCCTCATTAGAGAGTTGAGGATAGCGATATGGACACCTGTGGAGACCCGCATGATAGACAAGCTTGCTCAGAAGACCACCCAACGACGATGCGGTGCGCAGATTCATGGTCGATATGCAATATAGTTGTGCGGCGAGAACTGTCTGCACGGAAAGCAGATCATGCCGTGAAGCAAGTGAGCCAACAAGAGAGAGCAGGTCCGACTTCGACAAGACTGATGTTTGCGTGGAGGATGGATTTGAGGTGGTGAAGGCTCCCATAGAAAAGACGCATTGTAAGATGACAAGGTAGCAAGTCCGGGTCCTGTCTACGGCGATTCTGTTTCCGCCCTTCATGACCTTGGAATCTGAGTAGAGTGCGTCGAGGTCTTGCAGAAATTCTTGTCCAGAAAGGAAAGGAAGAATTGGATGCCATGTTTGAAAATATTCCACCGCGAGCAGTTGTGCTGTGTCGTAGGTTGGTAATGAACCCAGCTGCGTTGATCGGTTGATGATCTCAACTGTGTTGTTGTGGGCTCCAATGATGACTTCGTAGTGGGTACCACGCTCGGGTGAATTGCGAGCAGAAGCAATATCGTCCTCCCCACCTACTGTTTCTTCGGCAGCAGGAAGGACAGATCCTTCATACTGCCGTGACGAAGCAAAGGCTTGCTTCACAGTATTGATGAAGTACACCCCAGAGGAGGATCCAATGAACCGACTTGATCCGGCCTCAGGTATGAGAGAGCCCGTTTCATGGTTGCTTGTGGGCGAGTCCTCCGCCTCGGTCTTGGGGATCTCCATGATTTCGATCTGGACTCATGTCCAGAGCAAAGAACGGAGAATCGCGGTTTTCGGAAGGATGAGCGTCGGCTGTCGGACGTTGAATGAATCCCGTGGGCGAGATTTGACTGAGAGTCAGAATGAGTCCGGCGGACCAGGGCATATTTTGGCTTTGTCAGGAAATCTTGGCGTCGATTCTAGGTGGAACGCCCGCCCTTGAAATCCCGCCTAAATCGTTCCGTTTTTCAACCAAGGCAGGGGGTGGTCCTCCCGTCCGCTCAATCGTTCTGCCTCATTCTTTCCCTGCCCATCGCAGCACATACCAACATCAACAACAGAATGCCAACCAGCACACCAGAGAAAGGTCGAAGGTCAAGAATCACAGCAGCATGCGCTGTCTGTCGAGCCAGGCGTCAGAAATGCAGCGGAGAGAAGTGAGTCGCTGGGAGACATGCCTTGAACCACTTTGGCTGATGCTAACCGTGGAAGACCAACATGCGACCAATGTCGATTGCACAATGAAGAATGCTGGTGGAGTGATCAGAAGAAGAGGTGAGGCTGGATGTTGTTCTCAGTCAGTTTGAAAGACGTATGCTCACAGCGCAACAGAGGACCAGCCAAGGACTATCTACGCTCGCTGCAAGACCGGCTGCAGGAAACCGAAAGACTTCTACTCAGTCTATTGCCTCAAGTGTCGAACGAACAGCTAGTAGCCACTTTGCACAACGACACTGGCCATGGACCATCCCATCAAGCTTGGGCGACCTCTCTTTCGGGACCGGAATACTGGTCGAAACATCCTTTGAACCGCCCAGACACAATCAGAGAGTGGCAGAGGCATCGCACTGATGGCTTTGTAAAGTCTGACCATCCCGGTCCACACCTGCCATACCCGAGTCAGAAACTGGAGCAAACACCAGAGTTACCTCACATGCCACATGCCTCTCCACCTATCCTCAACGGTCAGGCCGCCCCGATCGCAAGAATGATTGTGGACGATCCTAGACAGTACCAAGCAGTCTCTCAACACCCTTACGGCGAGAATGGAGACTGGCGACAAGCTCAGCATGGCTCTTCAGCGCTGAGTCAGAGGAGGTACAGCGAGGAGACTCGTGATGCATGCGAAGCTCTGTTTTCAATATCCAATCCGGCTCGATCTGTGTCCAAGCAAATTGATCCCCAGATAACAGAAATGCGACCTCCAACACGCCAGGAGGAGACACCGACATCCGAGAAACAACTTCCTGCACAGTTCCCAAAGCACCTTTTCTGGTGATTTTTGCGCGGTGATGCGAGTCTGACCGCATTCACTGGACCGTCTTTGGACAATGATTGGTTGATGACTTGCATCGGATATTGCGCTCATCGATACAAGAATCACCGTATATTGCCCGCATTGACACGAGAAAAAGGGTTCAAGGCATTGCTACACTCTCTACAGGCTTTGATCCGACTCAAGCACCAACTTGCACCGAAGTCACCGCAAATTGTCCAGCTTTCGGATTCATGGGAATCTGTACGGCTGGAATCGGCGCTGGCACCTCTGCCAGACCTGCGGGTTCGATGTAGTCCTTGAAAGCATTCACGCGCAGACGAAGCTTCCTGCTCTCGGCATATACGACCCTCCTCATGCGGTTGGTGCTGCCGAGCGGCTGGTGCGCCTTCAAGCCGTGCCATGAGTTGCAGGTAATCCTGTCGTCCCACCAGACACGGAACTCGGGCAGCCATGAGTCTTGCGGATCGAATTCGAGGTGTGCAATCTCTTCGAACGGGTACTTCTTCTCATCCCACTCCACGCCGATGTCTTCCACGGGCTGCTGATCGAGGTTCTGCAAGAGCTGAGCGCAGAAGGAGTAGGTGACCTTGTGGTTCTGATGGAATTGGCGAGTGTGCTGGGAGAGGATGTTGATTGGGGCATCATCAGCGATGAGTTCGTTCTCGAGCTTGATCTGCTCCTCGCCCTTGGGGAAAACGCCGTATTTGGCGACGTAGTCTCCATGACGGTATGCGGACTGCGACCACTCCTTCATGGCCACCACTATCATCTGTCAGAACGAATCTCGTCATCATCCCTCATCAAGAGTGCTTACTATGCTGCTTGGGCAGTCGAGCCGGCATACACGCAACCTCCGCATCTGGCCGCTCCGACAGCTCAGTGGCAAACTTCTCAAGCGTGTTCCAGTTTCGCTCCAGCGAGTCGGCAATCTCATGAGTGTCCTTGGGAGTGCGGAGTTCAAGCACGGGGTAGTTGTTGAATGTGAAGTCCTGCGTGCCTTTGTCCTCGCCCCAGATCTTCTCGCCCTGCACGCCAAAGATCTTCATACCAATGCCTCGCGGCTGCGGAGCGTTGTCGGGGAGGATCTTGGGCGTCAGGGACGAGTAGCGCATGATCACGTCGTATGTGCCGGCTTTTGCGAACATGCCTTGGGCGAGGTGGGCGGGAAGGTTCTCGTGAACGACAAATTTGCCCATGACGCACTGGAGAGGGTCAGTACAACCATATTCGGGGTTGCGGACGATAAACACCTACACCTTGGGTCTTGAGATGGGTTCCTCGCAAGCAGTGGTGGTGCTCGTTGAAATTCATCATCTGCATGCGGTTGAACTGCTCCGACACCTCCCAGATCTTCTCCTTTTCGCCCGGCTGCTCGTACTCGACGCCCTCGGCGTCCCAGCGGATGTACTTCGACATATTGATGAGAACGAGTTGCTGTTATCGATTCGCGTCGGTGATCAGATATCGGCTTGGGTCAATCGAACAAAGGGATATACAAACAGCGACCATAGCGAACATATGTACCACCGCCTCGACCGTACACGCCAATGCAGCCTGCTAAGCGGTTGCACAAACCTCGTCCAACAGCAGGACTTCCATGTCGCCGAACCAACGTCTGGAACACACTCTTCTGGTGTTGATCCGATCGTGAAGCTAGTCTACGTCGACCAGTCCAGCCGTTGCGGGGTGAAGGCGGGGTCTAGAATGAAGACTGAACTCTGTCCTTCTCCGCTTCCATCGATTGGTCGTTCGCAGATCTGGCCTTTCGAGAGGAGATGGAGAATGACCTGCGTGGTCAGAGTATTTGGAAGGACTGTTAGCTGTCGGTTCATGTGATCTGAGAAGTTCCGTGTTACCAGACAAACATGTATCCTCCGACACCTAACGCCAGCGAGGGCAAGTCTTCTCAACCATTCGACAGTCAGCAGACCACCACGTACCCTACCTTCCCAAAGCAGAAGCCGCAATAAGACCCTCGAACAACGCCAAAACACTTCTAGCCGGACCAAGCACTGCTGCACCTCATAAGGACATCGGATACCTGAGACTTTGGGACCATCGCACCTGGAATATTGGCAGTATATGCCAATGAGGAACAGCCGTTAGCTTCCGCCAAGAAGAAGCCAATAGCGAGGTATGAGACCCGCCAACGTTCGGCTTGGCCGGTGGAAAGACTTCGACAGGCTGTGTATTGAATTTCCCAATTCAATGGGCTGGTATGGGCTATTGATGAGTTAGCGATGGGCCACTTGAAGACCAGACCGATGATGGAGTGTGGACCTTTCTGAATATCGACCATGGCGTTTGCTCTTCTATGGTGTAATACTCCCTGGTCTCCTTGCGAACAAAATCTTCCTTAACTTTCCACCACAAGACTCCTTTAAACCATGCCCGCCGGCCTCGCACCGCTCAAATTGATCACCATCCCACCAGCACCACTCTGCGGCATCTTTCTCCACCCCGGAACCTCCTCGTCCGCCTTCTGCCGAATAACCTCCCAAGGCGTCGGAAAGCCCGCCGCCAATTCATCTCCACCTCTCTGCTTCGCTCCCATAATCACAAACTTGCCCGATCGATGCGCCAAAAATCCACGCAGAAACCCTTGCTCGATGAGCGAGGAGAGTATCGACTCGATGGACGTCGCATCGGGGAGGAGCTTGTCCGGCTCGGTTTTGTAGTCTGCGCCGTCGAAGTCGGGGTCCTGCCACACTGCTTCGGCCGGATTTTGAGCGCGCTTTTCTAGAGCGTAGAAGACTGCGACTAGATCTTCGACGCTCACGTGCGGTGCGGCTTTGCTGTTCCCAGTCCGGTCGTACCTCGTGCCGGCTAAAATCCAGGTCTTACGGATTAAGCTTCTCCATACGAGGACTTCGCAGCGGTTGCGGAGTTGTAGGAGGATTCGGAAGTGGAGGAAGAAGTCGGCGTGCGGACTGCTCCAGTCGAGGTGCTGCCTGAACGCGGCGATGTTGCCGCTGCGAATGGCGTGCATGAGAGGCATGAAGCGGTCGTAGAGGCCTTGTGCTTCGGGGCGTTGCAGGAGGGAGGCGGATGGGAAGCGGCCCATGATAATGTTGGAGGTGATGAGATAGACCAGGATACGTCGACGTTGGCGGATGCATTGAGGACTAGCAGGGGATTCGTCATAGGCATGTTGGAGCGCGAGTTGGGCGCGGTAGAAGTGGCTGTTCTCGAAGAGGTAGGCACCGAGGTAGTACAGGTAGGTGACTCGTTGGCTTTTGGGATAGGCGCTCAGAGGTGGGGAGTGGAGGTAGATGTGTTCGAAGAAGGTGGTAGCGTTGCTCGTTTTGCGGCATTGGAACAGGATTTTGAAGCAGATGTTGGCGATGAGGTAGATGCCACGCTTCTTGCCTTCGGGTCTGCCATTACTGTCGAGGTAGGATGTGCGGTCGGTCGCACATGTGTTGAATGCGTCGCGGAGGTTATTCACGGCTCCTTCGGCGAGTGACACCGGTGAATCGTCTTCTTTGGCGGCCGCCTTAGCTCCGCTGCCGAGGAGTGAAGGATCCTTGTCCAGGGTGATGGCGAGGAAGCACACGAATTTGGCGCTGGTGACCACCACGGATAGCATGAGCTGCCCTAGTACTCCGTGGTTGAGAGCGCTGTTCGCTTTCCTGTGCGTTGTTAGCATGGGTCGAAGCTCACAACTTAACAGGGAGAGGACTTACTTCTGCAACAAACTCAGCGACTCAAAAGTCTCCAGCAAATGATCCTTATCTGGCTGCAGGTCTCGCAAATAGACAAGATACTGCACCATGAACAGTATGAATTGCGACCAAGTCCCACTGCCATCCACACCCTCCCGAGCAGCACCGAGCACCTGTCTGCACTTGTCCTCCAGCGCACTCTCGTTGCCCTTTGGATACAGTTGTCGCACCTCGCTGATCAACTGCTGATATTCGTTGGGAAACGGCGGTTCGATGACCATCCACTGTGCGAGCTGATCCTCGTTGTGATTTTGTATGAATCCATTGATGGCAACGAGGAATTGTCCCAGTTGGGCGCCGGGAACACTTGGGCCCGGCATCGTCGTTCGTGTTGGTGCTCGGCTGAGATCAGCACTCAGAAACGGGTGTACTGGCTGTCTTGCAGGACACTGTCTTCGCTCGCCAATTGCAGATGACTGAAGTTTCTCGAGAGTCCTGGCGTCGCTCTGCTCGCTTGTCTAGGCGGATTCTTCCGTCTCACGATATGCAAGGCTTCAAGACCGTCGGAAAGTCCAGGTGTCGCTTGTCCAGCTACGGCGGTTTCAGTCGTGATGTGCAGCTTGCTCACACCGCTCGAAAGACCAGGGGTTGACACAATTCGAATCTGCCAAGGTGCCGGTGTCTCCAGTGACTCTGGACTTCCACTCGCAAGAACAAGTCTTCCCAATCCGTTCGGCCGTCCAATGTTGACCCTCGCAAACCCAGTCGAAAGACCCGGCGTGGCCAATCTGTTGGACTCAAACTCGTCTCCCGCACCCGGTCTTTTCAGCTCCAAAAACTTGAAAGCAAACCACCAAGCAACACAATTAAACACCTCGCTCACACTTCGTTCCAATAACTCGAGCGCTTCGAAACTCTGCAGCGCCTCTCGTGCGAGTGTCTCAATCAGGACGTCTACTTTCGTCAAGGGCGCCGAAGCAAGTCTGCGGGCCACCACTTGGCATGTGTAGTCACAGATCCAGTCGGCGTCACAGATTCCGAGGTCGATGTCTTCTGGTGTGCAGTTTGCTTGGGCGCAGGCTGTAGCGAGGGCGTCGAAGTCGAAGATCGTGGTGCCGGTGTCCTCGGAGTTCGTGCTATTTTGGTCGTTACTTCTGTCATGAATTGGATTCGCGCTTGCTTCAGCTTCAAGAGCTGGTGCAGTCGAGGATGCGTCTTCAATCTTTCTGCTCTTGGTTCTCTTGTTCCCAATAGATTTGTCAGCGGTCGAAACCTCAGTATTCGAAGAGTCCTCCTCCCTCTTCCGCTTCCCTTTCTTCGCCTTCTCCTTCCCCTCAAGAATCCAAGCACAGTCCTCGCCTTTCTTGCTCCCTCTATCCTGGGATTCGTCGTTCTCGTCCCGTCTTCGTTTTCTTGAAGTCTTCCTATCTCCACGGCTTTCTAGTTTCAATCTCTTCCCTTCTCCTGTGTCGGCCGCGTCGGAAGACTTTTGATGGTTTTGTTGTGAAGCAGGTCCGTTCTGGGGTGGTGCCGTCGAAAGTTTAGCAGCCGGAGGCCGCCGTTGTTTCGAGCTCGGACCGCCTGCCATGTGAATTGGGCTTCAGTGCTTCACGCTTCTGCACGACATGCATGCGGTACTAAAGGATACGCGCTGTTGTGCGATGTCATAGCATGTTGGGGCCGCTGATAATGTGAAAGTGCCGATCAGTGATATTGTAAGTCGCAGACTGGACGAGGGAAAGTGGCATGGCGAAATGCGGTGGGAGAACAGATGGCTTTGTTCGCGAGTTCATTGTCAAAGACGGGACTGCGAGACTCACGCATAACTATTGGCCGTGTGGCTCGGAGTACAGGAGAAGAAGAGCTACGAGTTTGAAGAGGCAAGCTTTGACTAGTCCATTGCATACCACACAAGCCGATCAACCATATATCTACACATAATAAGTTCGAAACACGGGCGAGAGTCCTTTCTCAATCTTCCTTTCCTCCATTCTTTCTCTAATTCCTTCACCTCCCTTCCTTCTTTCTCTCCCGTCGACAGGCAAGGCCAGCGAGGGTATCTGATAGAAGCGCCCGCAGCAACGATTGGCAATGGTGTATTGCCGTATGTGAAGGGAAGAAAGTAAGTGGTAAATAGTAGTAGCCGGTTTATCAGCCACCCCGTAACATCGTCAAACAACGCTAGACACAGAGGAAATCGCAAGCACCACAAGTCCCTCAGGACTACATCGCCTGACCTGGAACAGGTTTCCGCGCGGGAACGCTCACGCTCGCTGGTGGCGCGACGTTCTCAGAAGGACTAGGGCGCATCTCGCTTCGCATGGGAGGGGAAATGGGGCGTTCATTGGAGTTGGGTGTCAGAGGGCGAGGGACCATCATGCCGGGAGCGTTGGGTGGGCTACGATTGCTTTGGGCTGTGCCCGGGCGGGAGCCTTGCTGTCCAGGTGGGCCTTGGGGTCGGGGCTTCACTGGGAGTTTGGACAGGCAGGTGCGTGGGGCGACACCTTGTTGGCTGCGGTCCATGCGGATGCAAAGAGCCTGGGGAAGATGTTAGTATTGTCGGTACATGTTGTATAAATCAAGGTACTCACCCAGCCATCGTCATATTCGTGGAGCATGCGAACGAGCTGACCGGATCGAAGCTCTAATTCGTCGTCCATGCTGGGCTTGAAGTCGAGCTGGACACGGTGGACATTGTTTGGACCGCGTGGAGAAACACCGCCTGCAGTCATTGGGACAGCGCCGGCGGCAAACTGTGGTGAGGCATTACCTGCTGCCGTAGGACTGGCGCCATCGAATGGATTTGAGGGCGGGCTGGTCGATCGAGCCTTCTCAGCACCATCTTTGAATGGGTTCTCGCGAGGCTGGCTTTCGAGCTTGTTACCGGAGCTGGTTCGGTCTCCTGCAAACATGAGTTGGGTGATCGGTCGAAGGCTGAGACGTGGAGCGGTGGACGAGGTACGCTCGGAGCGCACGCTGGCGGGAACCTTCTCAGTCTGGATGGAGTCGTGCTTGGTGGCCGCACGCTCACCGTGGTCCATCTGTCGAGGTTGCTCCTCCATTTGACGCATGACGGGTGCGGCGAAAGCACCAGTTGCGGCGGCGGCGGTCATTCCACCATGCGGTTGGGAGCCTGCACGAGGGAAGCTGGTGCGCTTCTCGTCGATCATCTCGCCATTTTGTTTGGCAGTCTGCTTCTTCTTCCTCCACAAGAAGAAGTAGACGCATCCCGCCATCGCGCCGATTATGAATATGATCCCAAAGGCAAGGCCTGCCTTGCCTCCAGCGGTCATTCCACTGCTGTCGGTTGCTTCTGCTGCGGCTGAGGATGTGGATGTAGCTGTCGACCGTAGAGGTGTACCCGAGACTCTACTTGAAGTGGCCATCGTCGTCGGGATCGAGCTCAAGCTCGCGCTGGATGTTTCATCGCTCAGATCCGCGCTCGACGTGGAGGGCATTTTCGGACTAACAACAGCGGAGGAGACAGGTGATGCAACCGCGGTGGCTGACGATGGGCGGCCTTGGAGAGGAGCCGCCTTGACAAACGATGCCGTCTGGGTTGCCTGTGGTTGCGGAGCTGGCGCGGAAGATAGCGTAAGGTAGTAGGCCGGTCCGGAGAAGGTCTGCGGCAGTGTTACGTAGACGACCTTGACGCCATTGTCCTGGCGAGGCTTCAAGTCCTGTCCCTCCGGGATGTTCATGACAGGCTGGTCGGCGTGGTTCTCACGCTTGCGAATGGCCAGTAGTTCGCGGGCCTCCTCGCCGCGGAACACGCGACCATGCGTGTGTCGTTTGTGGAGGGCCATATCGTCGACTGCGAAATGTCGAGGTTATCGTGTGCGAAGTCGATCGGAGGGAGGTCGGGAGTATCGTCGTCGGTTGGTTGTCGAGGAATGCGGACCGTCGGGTCGTGGAATGTGGTGTGAGTCCTACGCCCAGCAGTGCGAGATGAAGCAAAGAATGGCTGCGAAGATGGGTCCACCGATGAACGAAGGGCGGCGGACCGGCGCTGTCGCTGAGAAGTGAAGTGAAGAGAGTGTGGTTGCTGGGGTGTGTGTCGGTGGTGGTGGTGGTGGTGGAGGAGAAGAAGAGACCTGCCGGCCGGCGAGATGTGTGCGAGAGGGTCGCGCGGGAGAATCGAAGCACACCTCAGCAGGCCAATCCATCGCCTCGCTCCACGACGGAGATTACACGGTAAACTAGCGCAACGTGTACCTTGCAGGGATCAGCGGGCAGCCGCGCGGGAAAGGAGGAGAGACCAATTAACGGCGCTCCCCATCGGTCAAGCGGCAAGCTAAGATGAGTTCTAAATTTGTTGACCTTCCTCATAAGGCTCTCGCTTCTACAACATTTTATTGGCGATACAGTAACATGGCGACGGCATGGTGCTCGAGAGACATGTATGTCGATGGACACGCTCTCCATCTTGCACTGCTCTACTATTCTCGGTACGGAGCAACGACTCCTCACTCCCCAAAAGTGAGGGTCAAGCCACCGATCCAGAAAGACACGGCTCAAGGGACGGTAACCTAATCCGCGCGCTCAACCTTCTTATTGATTCTGACGACGACGATGATGGAAAAGGGATGTGCACTGCAAAATGTCAAATTGAAAGTCCAACGACTTCTCATCTGTTCTTCGACTCTGTCAACTTGCAGACTGTGAAGCAACGGCGAACAGTTTATACGAGACCGTGGACAAGGATACATGGTAGCCCTGGTCCCTCGGTCGTTTCGCATGGATGATGGATCTCATCTCAACTCTCCACGACTCCCTGGTCGAGGACGAACGGTCTGAGTCTGGCCAAACGCCCCTGCAAGTCTACGAATGCGATACGATCATCTCTCGGTGAGACCAGATGCTTTCAACGGACGCATCGAACAACATTCAGGTCGCCTGGGATTGAGGGCTCTCGCATGGCCGTCAGCATCTTCGACATGTCTCACGACAAAAACGCTCGGGAGTCGGCAGAGACGCACTTCCGCCTTGTCAAAGATCACTTGTCTTGTCCGAACCATTGTGCTCGTGACGACGATTCTTTGACCTCATTCACAATTTCCTATTCATGATGCATTGTCACTATTCCCACCTTTGTCCAGCCCATATTCACAGCAGCATTGTCTCGACCTCACCACTTTTTCCTACTAATATGATTCTCTCCCTGCCATCCCTCACCTTCTTCCCCAGATCAAATCCAAGCGACCAAGAAACACACACCCAACCCCCAAAACCAAACCCAACCAACCAACAGCCAAGATGCACTTCCTCCTCCCAACAACACTCCTGCTCACCCTCTCCCTCGCCGCCCCGACCCCCACCGGCTGGATCCCCGGCGCATACTGCAACCTGACCTACTTCGGCAACGGCGGCGTTTGGATCGCACGGATCGACCAGCCATTCAACGACGGAGCCGGCTGCAAAGCCGTCAAGGCAACTCTGAAGAAGTCCATCAAGCTCTCCAACAAGTGGTCCTGCACGGACGATGGCGCTGGCATGACAAGACTCAAGTTCGCCACGAACTTCAAGAATGACAAGGTGAATCACGCGCTGAAGGAGGCGTATCCGATGTATGATTTCGTCGGGGGAAATGTCTGTGCGCCTTATGCACCGACGTCAGGATTTTAAGCGTTTTTAGCTCTGCTGCAGATCTCCAGAGTGAATGAATGAATGAATGAATGAATGACAAAGATAAGTTTTCACATCCAATGTTTCGTTTCCATGGTTCGAAGTTCCAAGTTCTGTTGTTCCCTGTCTTCATCCCGTTTCTCCGATGCTGCGAGTTCTTCAGCTGTGCTATGCGTGCCGTTCTTACCACTATGCTGGTGAAAGACGTATTTCATTCGTCAGCCCCCCATGTTGAGCAGGATCAACACATGTCATTGAATCTTGGTCGTAGAATTTTGTCGCAATCTGCTCGTTGCCTCTCCTAACATATGCATAGTGGGGACCGAGCGCTCCTGCGGACACGGTCTCACGACATTGCGCTGCCGTGGCAATGCTCGCATGGTTCTGATCCTTCCAACTGGACGCCGGACAACTTCTGGTGCCTACACTTGGCATTTCTGGCCTCGCTCCAAAGCAGCAATCCACAATCAACCTATACCAACCCATCGTAAAGCGAAAGAGCAGAGACAATCGTCTCATCACGCTTGCTTCCCTCCTGATCACAACAGTCAGCACTATCCTCCACGCCCACACACAACTTCCACTCACCTTGAACTCCGCCATATCCAAACTACCATTCTCATCCTTATCCATCATCGCAAAAATCTTCTTGACCCTCTTCTCCGGCGTATCCTCGTCCTCGGGTAACTTGACCATAGACCCCACCATCTTATATATCGCCTCGACGATGGATAACATCTCCTCGTAGCTGATCTTGCCGTCGCCGTCGATGTCGTACAGCTGAAAAGCCCAGTCGAGTTTGTCCTCCATTTTCCCACGGCTCGTGACGGAGAGCGCGCAGATGAATTCTTTGAAGTCGATGCTGCCGGATTTGTCGGCGTCGAAGACATTGAAGACGTAGTCGGCAAAGGAGGACGGGTCGCCGAAGGGGAAGAATTGTTTGTAGATTTTTTGGAATTCGGATTTGGTGAGCATGCCGCTGGGGCAGTCTTTTAGGAAGCCTGTGAGTGTTGTCAGGACATTTGTGTCTCTCCAACGTGATCCATTGTTCCGCATTCTCACCCTTATACCATTGCTGCAGCTCTTTCTTATCAAAGTGTGTGGCTTTTTGAAGGTCGATGAGCTCTTGCTGCGAGAGCTTGCTCTGGCTATGAGGATGCAGTGTCAGCTTGTCCGGTTTCAGCTCCATATGCGGTACGCCAGTGCTCTTCGTGATCTCGCGCTGGAAGTCGTTGATGCCGATCCTGAGAGCGCACTCCTGCTTCGCTTTGAAGGCAGGGTAGCTATAACTCTCGCTGCGTGGGATGCGGAATGGACGTGGACGAGCGGCATGACCAGCGATACTGATGCGCCTGACGCCGCCAGTAGAGGACTTCGAGATGTCGCCAACTTCATCCGGTATGATGTCGTGGACTTTCTTCTCTTCCGTTGGTGTATCCGTCATATTGATCCCTTTCCCTCTCTTTGCAGATATAGCTGATGGTGAGGACAGCGGTGTCGGTACTCTTCGAATTGACGTTTATACCACCTCATTCCAGTTTTCCCACTTCGCTTGCGCTCCACGTCCATGTGATCCATGCAGCAGTTGCAGCAGTCCGACGTCACACTTCCGCAGGTGGGAGAAAGGGAAAGAGCATACCTTTTGCCCATGGCGGGCGATGGAGCTTGCGGGAACCTCTGGTTTGTGTCTCAAGGATCAGGCAAGCGGGATCGTGTGCGCTCACAGTTGGCAGGGGTGATCGCTTGGCTGGACCGTCGAAGGAGTGATCGAGATTCTTGCGCGAAGTTGGAGCATGAAGGTGGAACAAAAGTGGCAGCTCGTGCTGGATGATGTGCAGACCGCGGGGCAAAACGAGGACAAGGGCCGTTTGGGGCTGAGCACGCGGGAGAACGGCGCCTCCCACCAAACTCGCATCTTCAAAACCTCCTATAGGTTGATGAAGCGCTCCCTGATCACACCTCGAGCATCTCAAGTCTGAAACCTGTAGCAGGAAGCAGGAAGTTGGAACCCGGCACTCTGCGACATTCTGTGTTGCTGACGCATCCGCATGATTGAAAAGCTTGTCCCACTTAGGAATTCGCTACACGTGGAGTGTGAGAGGAAGTCTCCTGTGGTGGAAAGACGTGTCAACTGGTATGATCGTGGACGACGGTTTTGCTGTCGTTCATGGTGGAGAGAGTATCGACCTGGTCCCTGCTCTCGTCAATTCTGGAATCACGCATCGGGTCCTTGGTCCACAAAATCCATTCATCGCGGCATTGAAAGATGGCGACTTCATACTTCCCGGATCGGGTCTCATCGCCAGCAATAGAGAGCGGCACTGCTGTATCCACACCCATAGGCTCTGTCGGTGCAGGTGGCCGATCGAATGCCCTGCAAAACAGGATCACGAGCGTTTTATCGGCCTCCTACTCCGACCTAGAAATTCGCGATGCCTTGTCCATCCTCGACGAGCGAGGACTGCAGAACACGGCTGAGACCCGAAGGAACCTTCGTCTGGACGTTCAGGAAGAGCTCATTCAATGCAACGGAGAGATCGTCCAGGACTTTGGCAAAGTCGCCGAACAATTGAAACGCATCGGAGCAGCGATTGCAAACCTCAACAGCAGCTGCGTAGAGATGAGAAGGCACATCTCTGCTTCCAACCGCGAGACTGCGCCGATGCTGGATGAGGCCAAGTCGCTGCTGGCCAGCAAGCGCGAGGTTGAGACGAAACAGCAGTTGCTGAACGCTTTCCAGGCGCATTTCGTAGTCTCGGACGCAGACCTCGCTACGTTGACATCAACTGCTGAGCCTGTCAACGATGACTTCTTCAGGATTCTGACTAGAGTGAAGAAGATCCACGAAGACAGCCAGATTCTGCTCGGAACGGAGAACCAACGCCTTGGCATGGAGATTCTCGAGCAGAGTTCCCGCAATCTCAATGCTGCGTTCCAAAAGCTATACAGGTGGATTCAGCGCGAATTCAAGACCCTGGATCTGGAGAATCCGCAACTCAGCGCAGCAATTCGCAGAGCTTTACGTGTACTGGCTGAACGTCCTACCTTGTTCCAAAACTGTCTGGACTTCTTTGCGGAGGCAAGAGAGAACATCCTTTCGAACAACTTTTATGCAGCGCTCACAGGAGCTCCTGTGGACGCTGATCACCCGGTGCTGGGCAAGGCCATCGAGCTCTCGGCACACGACCCACTGCGGTACATCAGCGACATGTTGGCATGGGCTCACTCTGCTACTGTGTCCGAGCGCGAGGCTTTGGAAGTACTCTTCATCTCGGAAGGTGATGAGATCGCCAAGAGTATCCAAGCTGGTATCGAAAGTGAGCCATGGATACGATCCATCAAGGAAGGAGCTGCCGAGCCATTCGATGGTCGCAAAGCATTAAACGAACTTGTCGACAAGGACCTGACCGGCGTGTTTCGACAACTCAGGCAAAGAGCAGAGCAAGTCGTCCACAGTCATGAGGATGCCACGCTTGCTTACAAGATCGCCAATCTGGTGACCTTCTACACCACCATCTTTACCAACCTGCTCGGCGAGAGGTCTGCACTCCTCGACACCCTGCGTCCTCTGATTGACACAGCAATGCGCGCTTTCCGATCCATCACTCGAGATCACGTTGCCAATCTGCAAGTGGACCTCTTCATCCCAAGCGGGGATCTTTCCCCTCCCGAGTTTCTGGTCGAAGCGCTGCAGACGCTGAAAGTATTGATGAAAAGCTACGACACTTCCATCGTCACTGCAAGCCGCGCACAGCGCATAGAAGGTTTTCAGTCGATTCTACAAGAAGCCCTCGATCCTTTCCTGGCCGGCTGCCAAAACCTCGCCAAGCGGCTGCCATCCCCCGACAACCAGATCCTGGCGATCAATTGCCTGTTCGCCACCAAAGAGACGCTCAGCGCGCATTCTTTCGCCGATCGATCGGAGGATCTGCAAGGCCAGATCGATAATCATGTGGCTGAGCTCGCCAACGCAACGCACGAGTGGTTCCTTGGAGAATCTGGCCTAGGTCCCTTGGTCAAGCATGTGTCTAGCGTCGCGGACCTAAACTCCAGCTACAAAGACCCTGGACAGCTACTAGCCACCGCGCAACAGCTGGACGCATTCCTTCCATCGGCAACTGAGGATGCACGGGCCTTTCTCAAAGGTTTGGAGCAGAAGCCACTGGTACGTCGAATTGTGGACCAAGCGGCTGAGAGGTTCTGTGAGGACTTTGAAGGGATTGAGGAGTTGATCATTCAGGCGGATGAAGCGAGGAGTAAGCAGGTCAATGGAGAGCAAGGCGAAGATGAGGTCTGGCTCAGGGAGATATTCCCTAGGACTGAGGACGAGATCAGAGTGCTTCTCAGTTGAGCTGGCACAGCCTTCGCACGTCAAGACAACATTGGCACCCCAAATATCTGCCCAAGAAAAGTTTCAATATGCGCCCAGGCGAGCGATGCTCGCCTTCATCCTGCTACAACTCAATTACCTCCTCACCCATCAGCCATCAAGCCCTCAACCGTTCTTGCCGCCCTCCTTCTTTTCTCCCTTCCCTTCCTTCTTTCCCTTCACCTCCTTCTTCTCCTTCTCCGTCCCTCCAACAAAAACGTAATCCTCCTCCGTCACCATTCCCTTCCTGGCCGCCTCATTCCTCATACTCAAGCCCCCCTCCACGCCTTCCACGCCCACGCTTCCTACGGATCCATACGCCTTGCCGTTCGTCTCCAATTCGCCCGGAGCCGGAGTAGCGGTGGTCGACACGACGATAAAGTCTTCGTGGTAGTCTTTGTGGGTGATTTGCTCGGGAGAGTCGCGGAGTCTGGACTCGGAGACGGTGGGGTAGGTGTCTTCGAATGTGGCTGGGGAGGAGGGGAGTTTGGTGTTGGCTGCTTCCTTGGTGGCCTTGGTGGAGGGAGAGTCGGTCTTCTTATTGTCGGACATGGTTGATGAGGTGCGTTGTCTGGTGGGTGTATGGGATACCGTGGATCTCTGTGTGGTGTGATGGTGGTGGAGAGATGAAAACTAGACGATGCGGAAGGCCGTGTATATGCGGTTGGCGATGTGTTTGCTCCGGACAGAGTTTGGTTTCTCCGATTGTTGCAGCAAAGAGTTGGCGATGTTTCTGCTGCTTGCTCAGCGAAGGCATGCATCATTCAAGAAGTTCTGGCACATTCTTGCATAAGCCGGTCGGCGAGTGAAGCATCTTGCACATGATCATAAGAGTTGACGTATGTGATCTTGCTCGTTCGATTCGTAGCGTCCGATGTCACATGCAGACTTCCCGCAGGCAAGCACAATCTTCTTCGCGCTTCTCATGGCTGGTGTGTCCAGGACGGCCTTAACGGATTCTTCGCTTCGAAGGACTTCCAAAGCAGCCTTCCTCCCCTCAGTGCCCACGGTTTGAGAAGAGACATCAGCAAATGCTTCCTCGAAGGTGCCATCAGTCGAGTCTACCCATGCCAACACTCTGTCTGCAGAGGCGTATATTCTCGGAAGTTGAGCCTGGTGAACCCTTTTCTCTTCATCGTCCTTCATATTGATTGATACATAATCGATCCAGAAGCGTCCCATCGTATCGTGAAAGTCGAACATGCCATTTAAAGCTTCCCATAGTGTTCTCGGGACCAGCTTTGTGCGACCTTGTAGCGTGATGCTTTTCACATCGCTCGTGTTTGACCCATCGTAGGCGAGCACGCTGTAGTGGACGTCTTCATCGTAGTAGCGATCTTGATGCTCGAGCACGAGATGGATGTTGCTCGAGATGCTACTTGGATGGAAGCGTACTAGACGCAGAGAGCCTGCGGCGAGGTTTGCGTATTGGAAGAGCATGTTGTGTGAGGGGAGAGAAGTAGGGATACCTTACCTTTGCGAGGTGAGGCTGGTTCGCCCGAGGTAGTGCCGGCCAGTCGAGCTAAGTCGAGGAACGACATCTGTCGATTGTCGCGGGACTGCTTATCATATCATCATCATTTGTCAAGAGATTGCGTCCGAGCACCTGAGCATCCTAAATACAGGCATATGGAATCACGATCTATGGCGAGAACCAGGACAAGAGGAGCAAACTTGGGCGCCGTGTCATCGACGCCATCCGAGAAGATTGGCTGGCAAGCACAGAGGAGGCCAGACTTGCACACGATGACAAATCATGTATGATCATGTCCAGATAACTGGTAGGTATGGCCACTTATTAAGCCGGCATGCCAATAGCGGAATCGTCTTCATCGGTAGGGTTGAGAAACACATTACTCTGTACGACTACCTGTACGGTCAAGGTGACTTCCTAACCCATCGACCATACAACTGTCAAGTCGTCTAGGGAGTCTGACTGCACAGCTCTTCGAGACGGCATGACAGCGTATTCTATGGCCAGAGGCGTGCAGAACAAGGACCCTCAAGTTCAATTCTGTTGCTTCGATCGACAAGGATATCCCAATCAAGAATACGCCTTACACACGGAGGACGCACGATTCGGACTGTGCGAGCGGTAGACAATGGCCCACCCTGACGGGTCTTCAAATAAGTGATCTCTGCGAAAAGCAGACAACGCAGATGCACAGTGCACGTTTCTGGCCGATCCTGCCTCCAAGACCACGTTTTGACAAGAAAGCCCTTTTGATTGAAGGACCACCGCTGAGCTGCCGAACACCCGCCCTTTAGATCCGTCACGAATAGCAGCACAGCCAACGGAGCGCTCTTTTTAGCCTCATATGTCCTCACATGACATCTGCGGTCAGTTGATTTGCGGTTTGCCATTCTCGAGAAGGCATGACTTCCAAAACGCACCACGGACTACTCGACTGGAGGAGTGGAGATGCCGGCCTTCTTGGATTCTATCCGTGACCACAGGGTTGTGGTCACTCGCTTGCGTTCGCACATGCTCGATGACATTTCCCAAGCGGCGATCACTGCAGTGCTTCGGCATATACAGCGCCACTGATGCTGCCAGAGGCGCCGCCACAAAACGATATCTGCGCCTAGAGTTCATCCTTCGTTCCATATTCTTGGTACACAAAGAGGAGGTTTCCTGAGGCACATCAGTGGCGCCCATGCAGGGGACATATCAGCCTCTCGAGTCTCGACAGGGAATTCCCGAGGAAAGTCGATGCCAAATCACTCTGCAAGCCCAAGCTCCAAGCAGCCGGCATGAGAAAATCCATGGCACAGCTCGAGGCAACTTGAAAGCTTGCCCACTCGTCAACTGAGACAGACCTGGCCAATGGAGAATCATTCAAATATACCAGAGATAGGCACACTCCGGCGAATACTTCATCGACGACCCAGACTTCTCTTGGGCATAGAAATCGATTGCTGCGATGTGGCATCATCCGGAATAAGACTTGCCTGTCTATAAGTGATTGCAGATCTTCCCCATGGGGATCCACAAACTCTCGCGCGATTCCCATGATCTGCTGAGCCGGCCGGTCCAATTGAAGCACTCTGTTTTGATATCACCTACGCTGAGGGGAAAGTCCAGGGTTGCATCTGAGGCTTGGGGGCTTTTTAGACTGGGAAACCCCTCACGCTACTTCGGAACGTTGTCCTTCCTTATACGGAGAGACGCCGTGTCGATCAGCTCAAAACCGCATTTGCCGCTACTCCAAACCTCGACTTGGCTGTCCTCCGACCAATTGTACACAAGGATTTTTGCGAAGTACAGAAACGGCTCTTGCGAGCGTCCGCACATCTCACGGTATAGACTCCTTTGGGTAAGACTGACATCGTTGTTTGGCCACCCAGCACGCAGCTGTAGTGTACATCGAATGTATAAGAAGGCAAGTGCGTTCTACACAGATCTCTACCCTGCACAAGCAATCCTCCTTCTCATACTCACAAAAACGTCATGAAGAATACATTCAGCTTGCTCGCGGCCTTGCCGTTGGTCTCGGCCTTCCCCGCCGTCCTCGAACAGCTGCAGAAGCGCGAGGTCTTTCCAACCGTACCGGCACCCAGGTTTACGACTGACCGCGACAACTGCGGCTCGCATGGCAAATGCACAGTCTTTGACGCTCAAGATCAACTCGTGAACGTCCAAGAAGGAAGCGGACACGAGTTCCGCTCACCAGGAGCAGGCGATCTTCGTGGCCAGTGCCGTATGAAGCCTGACGACTACCTTTATTGTTCCGATGTACTGACCACATCCTCTTCAGCCGGCCTTAACGCTGCTGCGAACCACGCCTTCCTTCCCCGGAACGGCATTGCTACGATCCAGCAAACCGTAGATGGCCTGGGTGCCGCATACAGCATGTCTCCAGAGCTCGGCGCTGCCCTTGCCGCCATTGCAATCGCCGTCTCTGGTGACCCCGTCGCTGGTACTTGGTCTATTGGATCCGGTTACAACGGCGCTGTCGGACTACTGGGCCGACCAACTGGTATCGTTGGAACTCACTCGCGGTACGAGGGAGATGCTTCCATCGTTCGAGTATGTACAATGGCTGGCTTCATTTTGTTCTCCTTTATTAACGACCTCACCAGGGTGACGCCTTTATGCACGGAGGCAACGTCGGCGCTTTCGAGATGCACCGATGGGAACGACTTTACAGCCTGCTCGGCGATGAGGACAACCTCACCCATGACAAGGTTGCTTCGCAAGCGTACTACACGATGCAGTACAGTGTCGAAAACAACCCATACTACTTCAGCGCCCCCTTCTCTGGCCTCGTCGCTCCTGATGCTCATAACTTCGTGGTCAACTTCGTGAGTCTGCTATTGAAAGGCTCTGCTTTACTCTTCTAACACGTACCAGATGTCCAACCACTCTGCCGACAACATGGGAGGTCAGCTCTCTCGCGAAACGCTCAAGTCCTTCTTCGCTGTCACTGGTGAAACCGGCAGCTTCGTGCACAATAGAGGCCAAGAACGCATTCCTGACAACTGGTATGTCAAGCACCTCACGGGACACAGAGGCACGACGTATCGGAGACCGTGCCTTGTGCTCTTTCCTCGAGTCCATTGGTGCGATCGAGGTGCTAACTTTTCTCTACTTTCAGGTACAAGCGCCCAACCAGCCAGCCGATGAACACCGTCGATACCAACGTCGACACCGCCGTGAACGATCGGATGTATCCAGGCATCATCAAATTCGGTGGCAATACGGGCACGGTGAACAGCTTCACTGGCGTCGATCTCGGCGATCTCACTGGCGGCGTCTTCAACGGAGCGACTTTGGGTGAGGGTAACAACCTTTCCTGCTTCTTCCTTCGTGCTTCTCAGGCTGGTCTTGTCGATGCCGGCTCTCCTGTCACTGGAGCCGTCGGCGCTGCTCTCAACTTGTTGACCAAGACGTTGGGCCCACAAGCACAGGCTTTGGGCTGCCCAGAACTCAAGAGCTTGAACAACAACCTCTTCTCCGGTATGAAGACTGGAACCTTCTAGGCTGCATGGCTTTCGGCTCTGCAATGGAATGGTGGAAAATGAGCAAGCCAAACGGCTGTGGCCTCACGAATGATGTCTTGACGAGGATGGGATGTAGTTGTAGCACGACGATGTATATCATATCGATTGTTACCAAGAAATCTAGCAAAAGACTTGCATCTACCCAGTGCCTTCCGTGCCATGTGTGTCTCATATCTTTCTACATTGATCCCATGGACCGAATTCATTGATGTGAAAAGTCTTCGAGGCGTTGGGCTCGGAAGCATCGGATGGTTCAACGACGTCGTCACGAAGGGTCCATCTTAAATGCCGACCTCACTTGCCTCGTATTGCTGGCAGACCTACATAAGCGACACATTCTCTTGATCCAGAATTTGAACAATCTCGTTCCCAAGTCTCCAATATCATTCAAAGAACAAGTCGACTTTTCACGACCTCTGGCGATGTCATCCTCGAGCATGCAACCAGGCACAATCGAGAAACCACATCCCATCTCCTCCCTTTCGAACACCAAATGGAACACTCCCGAATACAAGCTCCCTCTCCCAACATTGACGTTCCTCCTACATCTCGAATGCGAAATGGAAACTTTCCGCCATATTGGTCAAGGCCCATTTGGTGACCGCAGCACGGTCATCTTCAAAGGCGGCCGCTTCGAAGGACCGAGAATGAGAGGAGAGATTCTGCCAGGAGGCGGCGGTAGGTTTCTTCTCTCACCCTTACCTGTACATCACTGACACTCCTCCAACAGACTGGGAAATCGTGCGCGACCATGAAGATCAACAGACAGCCTACCTCAACACTCGCTACAACCTCGTCACTCACGATGGCGCGACGATATACCTTCAAACGACAGGTACCCGCACAGGACCAAAGGAGATTCTCGAGAAGCTGGGCGACGACACGAGCATCACTGCGGATCAATTCAAGATGCGGCTGCATTTGACGTTCGAGACCGGCGATCCGAGGTATAGCTTCTTGAACCAGATGGTGGCTATTGCGAGTTCCGGGCGGGTGGGGAGTCAGGTCATTTATGATGCTTATGAGGTATTGTAGGAATGAGATAACGACGAGAATGTCACCAGATTATCCTACAGATGCATTTCTCCCCTGTCTCTCCGATCTATTCCTCGATACGAGATGCCTCGATCATTCCCATCAAGCAAGATCGCTCAGCAAAAATCTAAATCCTCCTCCCCTTCCTCTCGTTCAAACCAAGACTACTAATCACCAACATGAATCACCATCGCATAGGCCCACTTCCCCTCAACCTTCGCCTTCATGTCCTGGCCCTCCGAAAACACCGAAAACACATCGAACCTCTTCACCACCTTTTGCCCAAGCTGTCCCTTATGCTGCGCCAACAAATACGCCGTCCCACAAGCGTTCGGCGTACCCAGCAGAGCCTTGAAATCATCCCCATCGGAAAACGAGATCGTCACGCCAGGATACACAAGTTCTCCAGCGATGGTCCCTCGATCGCTCAGGATTTTGTCGATAATGGCCCGCGTGGTGTCGTTGGAGATGCTGCAGTGGACTACACGCTGCAGACCCTTGAGCTGCATGTCGTTCTTGGCCAGTTCCTCCCACTGGAGGTATACGACGTCCGACCAGAAGCAGATGGGAGGGAAAGCGTACTTCTCGCCTGTAACCGCAATTGGCATTTGGGCTCCCGTGTATTTCGGGCTCCACAGGGACGTCGCGAACATTGTTCCGCCTTCGACGTTGTAGAGCTGCTCGAAGTACCCGCCCGTCTCAAGATAGACCTTGTTGTCTACAGAGCGATTGACTCCGTGCATCAGGCGGATCTTGATGTTGTTTGCCGAGAGATGCGTGGGCGCCAGGAGAGGGTCGGACATGATCAGCTTGATCTCTCGCCGGGCTTTGAAGTTGATGTCTTGATGGGACTCCTCATTGATCCAGCCGTACTTGCTGAGGTCGGAGAAGGAAGTCCATGTGCTTTGGGGTGTGCTGGTAGGTGGGGCATGCATGGCTGTGAGTAGTCTGTTGCCACGATTGACTGCCTCCTGGAACGACATCATATGCGTTTCGAAGAAGAGTGGCGCTTGGATGCTTTCAAGAGCCGGAAGATCTCCTGAGCGAATGTATAATACAACATGGCTCTTTGTTCCATTCCCCGTGGGTTTGCGAAGCAAGCTGGCAGTCAGACATGGAACGCTCCGACTAGAATGCTCGAGACATTGTCGCTTTGTCGTGATTTGTCCTGCAATGTGAAAGGTAGAGACATCGAGCTCAAAGGGGACAAACAGAGTCGCGAGCTCAGTCCTTGGAGTGAATTCGAGGAAGAGGCAGAGGGATCGTTGTACGCTAGCTCGGCTCCCTTCGCGATGTTTCCCGTTCGGGCAGGTGCGGACTTGGCAAGTGAATGACATGGCAGAGTCGCCAGACTTGTGCCACAGCAGCGAAGCCGTCCAAACAACTGCAGGTATGATCATGATGATCTTTTCTCTTACTCTTCGCTTAGATTTGCTCTCCAAGTACACAAGATGTCGTTCAGCTCTCCTCTCCACAAACACCATCAATGTGAAACAGTCATCAAATTTTTCAGGGCCCGTCTTCCTTCCCTCGCCATGTGAATCACGACTTACAAATCCTCGATATTGATAACCATTGCGTACCCGCGTCTCCCCTCGTCCCCATAATGTCGTCCTTTCGCCGGAGCCTGACCTGCCGAGAACACAGAGATGCTCTTCACTGTCTTGCGCCCAAGCTGATGAGCAGCCTTGTGCTGAGCCAGCAAGTATGCAGTGCCGGAAGCATTGGGCGTGCCGAGAAGAGCCTTGAAATCATCGCCATCGCCGTCAGAAGGTAGGACGATCATGCCGGGGTATGGGTTAATGTCCTCCATCTTTAGCTTCCGTTTCGCCATAATCTCGTCGATGACAGTCCGTGTGTCCTCGTTCGTGATCTCGCAATGCACAACCCGTTGCAGACCTCTTCGCTGCCCATCGTTCTCTGCGAGCTCCGCCCATTGCAGGTAAGTCACATCCGACCAATGTTGAAGCAGCGGGAGTCGATTCGGACTGCCCGTCACGGGGGGATGCTCCTTTGGCCCTTGGTTCGCCGGACTGCTTAGCGAAGTTGCAAAGATCGATCCGCCGGGAAGGCTATAGCTCTGCGCGTACCAACCGCCGGTCCCGTGATACACAATAAAATTATGCACCGTCGACTCGTGGTGAGACCACCGATACTCTTCCATGCTACCCGCTGGATGCGTCACAACCAGGGTCGGATGGCTCGTGATCATGTCGATTTCTCTTTCGGGCTGAGGGTTCATGACGCTGTAGTCATATTCGACTTCCCAGCCAAACCTTGCGAGGTCGGCGTACGATGTCCACTCACTTTGAGTCGTGTTTTGAACGGAGTCGTTCATGGCTGTGAGCAGTCTATTGCCGCGAGCAACTGCTTTCTGAAAGTCCATTTTGGGCGCTCGCTTGATGCTGCCATCGTCAGGATTGACATCCCGCGCAGAAGTGTTGTGCAACACGGCCCTCTTTGTTTCGTAGTAGCAAACTTGACTTTTCGACTCAGTTCGCGATACTTCCCGTTTCGGAAGGTGCGCACTTGGCAAGTGAACATCGCATCACTATTGGTACCACGCATAGCACAGCGGTATATGTCCATCATCCACGTCAGTAACCATGGCAAACACGCACACGAGAGGCATGGCACTGCACTGATGAAGTCATTCCTCATTTCATTCCTGTCTGGAACACATAAATACCTCTACAAAACCTCGGCCTCCTGCTGCTCCTCTTGCACCACAGCCTCAATCTCCGAGCTCAAAATCGCCCTCTTCGTCGGCACGGTAACCTGGAACTTCGTAGGATCCTGAATGACCAAGCCGGCGATACTTGCGCTGCTAAGAGTCGACAAGACACCGGTGACAAGAGCGGAGATGGCAAGTTTTGAGACGTCACCGGCACGACCGGGAGCGAGCTGTGAAAGCACACCGATTTGAGTGCCCAGCGAGCCGATGTTGCCGAAACCACAGAGGGAGTAGGTCGCGATAATGTTGGAGCGCGGGGAGAGGTCGGCGTACTCGGTGGAGTTGGTGAGCATGCCGTAGGCGACGAATTCGTTCTGCAGAGGGGTATTAGCTGGCGGGATTTGAGCGTGGTATGAAGGGATTGCTTACGGTGATGACCTTGACGCCGATCAGTCGAGCGACCTTGATGAGATCTGGACCACGGGGCACGCCGAGTAGGAAGGCGACGGGGTAGAAGAGGTAACCTGGGAATTGTTAGCTGAGTGGTTCATTTTTCTTGGAAGAAAAATGCTTACCAAGGATCAACTCAAGAGTGAGATCGTAGTCGCCGTTCAAGCCGATGTAGCGTCCAACCCATGTCAACAGGCCGTTGAGGAGGGCAACAAGGGCAATGATGCACAACAGAGTGGTCAAAATCATGCCGGCGATCTTCAATCCGAGCCATGCGCCATTGGCAAAAGCGTGAATCGAGTTGGAGGCCTTGTGCTCATCATCATCGGGCACGACAATCTTTCCAGCCGTCAAAGTCTCCTCGGTCTCTGGGTAACGAAGCTTGCTGGCCGCGAGGGAGGCAGGGATGGACATCACGCAGGAGGAGATGAGAGCCTGTGGGTTGATGCCCATGCCAATGTATGCCACGAGCACACTACCGGCAATGGTCGCGAAACCACAGCACATGACTTGGTGCAGCTCAGCCATGGTGAGATGAGGCACGAACGGCTTGATCAACATGGCGCTCTCTCCCTGTCCGATGAAAGGCGTAGCGGATGCGACAACGGCCTCAGCTCCGGAAATGCGCATCGCCCAGAAGAAGAACACGGCGAACTTGCCGACGAACCATTGGATGAAACCCCAGTAGTAGAGCAGCTGGACGAGAGCCACGAAGAAGATGATGGCAGGAAGCACGGTGAAGAAGAACATGCCAATCTGCGAGGTCTCCGTGCTGGTGAGAAAAGCCACACCATCTTTGGCGAATCCGAGAAGGAGGCGGGCAAGCTTGGAGATGAAGTCGAAAATGTCGAAGCCAACGCCGGTCCTGAGCACGAACAGAGCGATGATGTATTGGATGAGGTAGCCGCTGATGACGGTGTGCCAGTTGATCTTGCTGCGGTTCTTGGACGTTCCGTACAGAGCGGCGATGAGGATGAGCAGACCCAACAAGCTGATGGCACGGTTTTCGCGGGTGTTGTCCTGCGATGTTGGGGATGCGAATGAGCCGATGATGAACACTGAGAAAGTGACGAATGCACCGATGGGCAGGCGGAGTTTCTCGGGGATCATTTGGTTGACACGGCTTCCGGTGTTTCTCCACGTCCATTTCATTGGCTTGGAAACGACCGTAACAGGCACGTGCAGGAAGAGGATTCTCAGCGAGATCGCCAGCCAGAGCAGGAATGGAACAACCCAGTTCTTTGGATTCGCAGTGCCAGGCCTGTGCAAAACCAGACCAGCGATCCACCAACCAGTGACGACCAGCCAGATGAAGGCGTGGATGAAAATGCGGTATTTGCGGTAGAAGGCAGGGAACTTTCCACTGCGGACTGGCTTCTCTTCCAAGCTCGACGAGGGCGTAATGGGTGTTGCTTGGCCTTTCTCGGTATCCGTAACCATGTATGCCTCTCCCTTCTTGTCCGAATCATGCGCATGCGAATGGTGAGCATGACCATCGTTCTCGCCATTCAAGATGCCATGCGGCCCACCGACGGTCGTGCCTGCGGTGTAAATAGGCACATCGTTTCCAGTGTGCGCGGCATTGTGCGAATGATGCAAATGCTCATGCTCGTGCTGGAATTGAGGGACCGCTGCCGGGTCGACCGATTTTGAGTGATTGTACTCCATGGCTGAAAGATGACGGTCCTTGAAAGGTAGAGACCAAGGACAGACTCGCTGCGATCACACGACGTGAGAGACGAAAGAGGGAGCAACAGCTCGGGAATGCGGGCAGCAGGTCGCTTTCATAAAAAGTTCCGTGGTACTCGGTCGGTCCCCTCTCGCGCGGCACAGCTATTTCGACCGCGATACTAAGGTAGCTTATCAGCGCCCTTGGCAAATGGTTGTTCGAGAGCGTGGTCCGCGTGCAAGACTTGCCCTCGATTTGCAGATCTTTGACTGGTCCAGACAGGGTCTAATCAGCAGAGTCACTGGTTACGCTTTCACACTCCGGTCGGGCGAACTTCCCGTTGCAGAGAAAGTAAGCATTAGCCTCGCCTTGGCACGATAGCATTCGCAGTTAGCCGCGGCCGCACAGCGAATTGTGAGTGGACGTGTGCCGCATGGCGGACCTCGCCTTTGGTCGGGTGCTCATGCCACCCTTCCAGATTCCTGTAAATCCTTCCATCTCTCAGCTATCTTGCGCCACCCACCAGCAGCTGCCAGCCGCACAACCCGGGCGAGGCGTCCGGTGTAGCCATGCATCAGGAAGGTCGCTTGAACGCGGGCGCGTCGAGGGCAAAGCTTCGGTACGCCACTGGCAATGGCTCGGCTGTGTCTGCGATATTCAACCGTGGGCGGATCGGTGTGCAAATTCGGTCATGCTGCGAGATGAGGTGCATCGTGGTATCTGGTACCCCAGATCTCGTCCTGATGGAGTATTCGACCGACGGGATGGATCCAGATGGACGATAGCTTTGTGTCAGCAAAGGAGCGATGGCAAAGATACACAAGACGAAGTGTACTCAAGACCAACCTTGAAGGTTGCCACGCGATGTCGCGTGATCCTGCGGGGCTTGTGCATGGCAGGCGAACCTTCATCAATGGCCCCTAGAATGTTGCGGAGTGACAATCTCAGCTGTGCTTCTCGATCGCTAGTTGGCGGTTTCCTAGAAGTGGTATGTCCGTGAAGGTTCCCACTGTCAGATACGTTCTCGGAGTTGCTCGACTCGGCCCCCAACGTGGCGAGAATGTGTAGGCGAAGGTGGGCAGGAGAAGTAGATCATTAGGACTACAGCATTGATGCGAAGGTGAGGTTGAAACAAGGCGTCGATTCATCAAGAGCATTGTCCATGTCGAGACACCGCGTTGCAAGCCCGAACTCCGATGCGTTTGCGATACGCATATACTGTGACATGCTTTGAACATTATTCTATACACCACTCCAACCTCAACACCTCCTACCTCACCTCACCTCACAGCATCCAAAACCCTCCTCGTCTTCTCATCCCTCTCCCTCGTATCCACAACCCCATACGCCTCCTCCGCCAGCCTACAAACCTCCTCCTGCCACTCCTCCCCAACCCACACATTCCCCTCCCTCGCATCCTCCTCGCTCTTCCTCCAACACTTCTCCACCGTCCCTCCAATTCCCTCCTTCTCCACAAAACCCCTCAACCCCTTCTCCCCTCCACCGGCATGATACGCCTTGAACGGCCCAGCAACTGCCCACCTCGGGCCCATCGAATTCCTAACAATCTCATCGCACTCCTCCACCCCCACCACCCCTTGTGCGACCAGACTACACGCCTCCCGGACCAGTGCGAACGCGAGTCGATTCGCCACGAAGCCGACGCATTCTTTCCTCACCACTACCGGCGCTCGGCCCAGTCTCCGCCAGTATGCCAGCGTTTGCTCAACCACTGTATCCGACGTGCTCGGCGACCGCACAACTTCCAACAACGGCATGATATGCGGCGGATTATACGGATGACAAACCACCAGTCTCGTCTTATCCTCCATCCCCGCACTCTGCTCGCTCGCCGGGATGCCACTCGTACTGCTCCACAACAACGCCTCTTTCCTTGCGAACTTCTCCACTTGCGGCCATAACTGTACTTTCCACGCGGAGTTCTCGGGTCCTTGCTCTTGAACGATATTCGCACCTCTGACAGCTTCTTCTAACGATGTCGCGAACGTGAGTCGCCGTGTACATGACTCGTGATCATCGACGTCTACGAGGTAGCTGGGGAGATGTTGCGCGACATATGAGGAGAGATCGGGACGGGTGTCGTAGATTGTGATGGTGCAGGTGGGGTTTTTGGAGAGGTGAAGGGCGGCGAAGGAAAGGCCGATTGTGCCGGCGCCGATAAGGGCGATTTTGGTGGGTTGAGGAGGAGAAGACATGTCGGGAGCTCGAGAGGGTGACGGCGAAGAAGAAGAGATGCGATGAGGACCTTACGGGACGTGGACGATGTCTGAAGGTCAGTAGTGGAAGTGGGGTCGAGGATGGTGAGGTTGACGTCCAATGAAGAGAGCTTTGCCTGTTGGAAGGCTTGCTTTTGACCACTCGATGGTTTACTTCGCCTACCTGTTGATCATCGGCATATGGCTCTAATGCTCGCAGTGCGGGCAAATGGATGACGAGAGAGATCTGATGATGGAGTGAATGTGAACGACGTTCAGCGCCGAGGTGGGCTGTGGATCGTGTCCTATATGGCAGTTTAGGTCACTACCTCAATTCTCATTTTCTCAAAACCTCGTTTTATCGATATTGCGCTTAGTAAGCGCTAAACGCTCGCAACGTCTATCTCTCTTGCTCGTAACATCGTTCTTCTTCTTCTTTTTAACACCCTTACTACCCTCTCGCTATACTACGCGCCGCCCTTAATATCGACTACCTTCGAACCGAGATCGAGCTCCTTCTTAGGGTCTCCGAATAGACCTACGACGACGTCGTTTAATAGCTAAGGGAAGAGTAGCAAGTAGCTATTAAGCCTCGAACGTTTAGACGGATACTAGCTCGATAGTAGCTATCTACGTATCCGAGGATCTATTAAGATAAGGACTATTAGGCACTACTATATATAAGGATTAAGGAGCTCTTCTAGCAGTAGGACATAACAGACGAGTTACTGTTAAGATGCCTAAAGAAGGACGGCTTCGAGATTAGCCTATAGTAATTAGTAGATATCCGGAAGAAGCTAGGCTTGTATCGAAGGATCCTAAGAGATAACTAGCCTAAACACGATAAGGTTATACAGAGGGTATTAGAGGGGACGATTGTAGGTAGTACGTTAGATAACTATAGATACAAACGATTAGTAAGGCACCTACGGAAGGAATATAACATTATTAGAAGGTCTGTATACACGCTCGTAAGTACGCTCGTAAGCAGGATGCGTCCGCTCGTAGGCTGGATTCGTCCGCTCGTAGGCTAGATTCGTCCGCTCGTAAACTGCAATTTACGCTGCTTCCCTTACTCGTAAACTCCTTCGCCTAGCTCGTACGCTAACGCTCGTTTGCTCGTAGGGATTGCATAGCTAAGATCGCGTATTCCCTTAATCCTGTAGGCTATAATACTCGCCGCCGGAAGGGTAGTCGTAAGGGTGTTAAGCGCGGTCGTCTAAAGGCTAAGGGTCCTAATTATATATAGTCGGTAGATGCCTACTATAAGTTCGAGATCTTCGGTATCTGCTTCTACGCCTATATCGATATATATATACAGAAGATTATATAGATTTACGTAGGCACTATAGCTAAGACGGTCTTCTCGGTTTCTAAGTAGTATTTAGATATAGTCCGAGAACTTAGCTTTACGCTAAAGGTAGGCTCGTTACTGTACGTCCCTATGCTCGCAGCTCTGCTAACTTCTATAGATTATACGAGCGGATTACGGCGTAGAGACTCTATTAATAGCTAATATATACCTCTTCTGCTATAAACTTTAGGAGGGTAAGAACATTAAGTTCCGCGATAGCTTCTAGTATATAACGAGCAAAGGTAATTAAACAATAGAGCGCTTCTAGGGTCTTAATATAGCTGTAGGATAGAATCGATAGCGTAATTTCTTCTACCGGCTTCGCGATAAAGGCCTCTATAGCGAGGATAGCAGGGCTAACCGTATAGCGTTCCTTGCTGTCTTCGTTCTAATCCTCTAGTTTACGGTCGAGCTATTTATTAATAGCTATAATAACTACGGCATTCGAAAGTAGCCTAAAGTTAATAGGCATTTGCCTAGTATTCCTGCTTACAACTACGACTATCCTCCTAATAGCGTAGAGGATCGCGGAATCTACCTTAATATAGAGTATCCGCGTATCTAGCGGATAGCGGATTAGTATGCTTAATTCGGTTAGTATCCCCTACGCACGAGCAGCTGCGAGCGGCTGCGAGCGGTTGCGAGACGACTAGGGTTAAGGAGCGGTATAGGGATCGAGAGCTTGCTACTAGCCTGCTAGCGTTGCGAGCGTTTTACGTGCCGTAACGAGCTAACTATTTACAGATCTTCTTATATACCTTCCTCTACCGACTCTGCTATAGGCTACCGAGATGCTAGTAGCTAGTAGCTTTCCGGCGACGCTCGATAGTCGCGAGCTAGACGCTAATAAGGATAAGATCTATATAGATGTATATCTTTACCTCCGCGATACTGCCGCTCGTTACCTTACGGCCGGCAACGAGCTCGCGGAGTTTTAGACCCCTCCGAAGGGCGCTAAGTTATAGCCGCGTAACTATATAAGGGACTTCTTCCGCGCTAATAGCTTTGTATTCGATTAACAATATACTAGGCTATGCCCTCCTGCCCTCCTAGCCTTCCTCTTCCTTCTGCTTACCTCCGTTCCTTATATACAGCTATCTTATAGCTACCTTTTAGTTCTGCCGCAATCCTGCGGTACTACCCTACACCTCTTATGCTAATCTTAGTAATAAAAACTGTAGCTTCTGCGGCTGCCCTCTACCCTCGCGAGTAGCTCTAGCGAGTAACGACGGCAACCCTGCGAGCGACTACGAGCGCTAGCCTACCCCTCCTAGCTCCGGTACTCGCGAAGGCATATACATTCCGCAGAGCCGTGCGAACACTAAGATAAAGAAGGCGGCTAAGACGAAGGCCCGTAAGTTACCTAACGCTGCTACTAACTTATTAAAGGAGGCTAAGAAGGCCAAGTGTTTAAGGGAGCTGTTAGCTAATAATAAGAGTGCGAGGGGCGGTGCCTAGGACAATAAGGACAAGCTACTGCTGCTATTTACTGCTAAGTGCTTCCTTTATACTGTTACCCTTACAGATCCGGAGCCTGTAGATAGTAAGGACGCTAACGATAATGCGACGCCGGTCTACTCCGACAAACGTAATAAGATCTTATAATAAGCTTAGGGCGTTATTGCCGAGATAGATACTATTCTTAAGGCCGCTGCGAAACATAACTGTAGAAGGCTCTTCTTAGAGTATCTGCTAAACGAGAGCGTAGCTGCGAAGCAGCGGCGAGATAAGAAGCCCTATTACGATATCTATTTAACAAGGGAGTATAGTAGGAATTAGCCTATTAAGCTCGGCGCTAATAACGTAGCTGCTACGAATACTACGATTAGGATAATACAGCTGTTTAATCTATCGACAACCGGTAGGGCTCCGTAGGCGACTATTCGGATTACTTACGTTATCTACGCTAGCGGCTAGAAGAATTACGACGATAGCTAGGTATATATAGACTTAAAACGCTCCGTAAGGAAGGACGGCGAGCCTATATTCTAGTATGTAATTAGCTACGACGTGCAGACCGATAGCACTGTCCTATACCCTAACGGGCGTGTATTTAAGGACAAGGACGGCGTTATTCACTATCCGTTTATATAGACTAACAGCTATACTAGCATCGACGGCAAGAAAGTCCTCGTAGGCTAGAGTTACCTACTCGTAAGCTAGCTCGCACCGGAAGTACGCTACCTTGTAATAGACGTAGGCCCGTCCGGCAGCAATAGTAAGGCGCTCGTAGATTAGTCTACAGGGCTCGCGAGCTGTTCTCGTATAGCTCGCGCTGCCCTTAGCTCCTTATAGGACAAGCGCTCTAGCCCTCTGCCTTAGCAACGCTCTAGCTCTAAACGCCCTGCTAGCCGCGACCTCTAATTATCGCCGGTAAGCTAGCTTAACGACTGCATTCTGCTCGACCCTAATACGGACAGCTTAGGCAATATAGTAAGGGCTAAGGAAGCTACCGCGAACCGAGCTAAGGAGAATAGTGCATCTTCGACGATTACCTCCGCAGCAGCTAGTGCGCTAGCGCCAGCGATCCCTTCGGACTCGACGATACCCTCTTCGTTAGCGACAACAATAATAACAACGCCTTAGTTAAAGTCGAAGGCGAAGGAGCCTAGCAGTGCTACTACTACTACTACTACTACTACTGCTACTACTACTACTACTACTGCTACTACTACTGCTGCTACTACTGCTGCTACTACTACCGCTACTACTGCTGCTAGTTAAGGGGGTTTAGAGATGCTAGAGGAGGTCGCCGAGCCGGTTGTTTAGCAGCAGAAGATAAAGAAGAAGAAGAAGAAGGTTAACGAGCTAGTAGCTGTTAGCACTAGACGGAGCGAGCGGACTATTAAGCTTACCGAGAAGGGCAGGGCTAACTAGAAGGACTAATATACACGAATCTAATAAATATACGCTACCGACGACTCGCTCGTTGCGTGCTCGCGGACTAAATAGACTAGCTCGTAGCTAGAAGGAACGATAAACGTATATCTTAATATCTTAATATCTTAATATCTTAATCTCTTAACACCTTAATTCTCTTCCTTAAAAACGGCTCGCGGCGTGTACGCAGGCTAAAACGGCTGGCTCGTAAGCGTGAAAACGAGGGATTTAAGGAGATATACAGCAACTAACGCATTTATTTGGGTATTAACGTGCAGGCTCGCAAGGCTCGCGGAGAGCTCGTAGGCTAAATCGATCTATCTATTAATCTATTACGCCTAGTCTACTAAACTTCTCGTTAACAGCACGCTAATACTATAACACCGACTGCTTAATCTTAGTAATAGTAGCCTTTAACTTGCTCTGTACGTTATTAACCTCGTCTATAATCTCCTTAATTAGCTCCTCCTTTAGCTAACCTTTTATACACTTTAAACCGCTAATCTTATACTTTAAACCGCTAATCTTACGCTTTAAATCCGACACCTCCGACTCTAACGTAGCGATCTTGTCCTGCGCCTTATTTATCTTACCTCGCATGCTGCTAACAGCCTCCTTTAATACAGACTTCTTTTCTACCGGCTCCTCCTTAATCTTTACCTACTCTCTAGCAAAACACGGAGGCTTGCCCTTATAGTAGTAGTAAGTATAGGTAGCGAGAGTCTTAGAAGTCTTGCAGTCGAGTCTACGATCCTCGTACTAGCTGTACTTAGTAACCGCCGGAATGCCTATTATTTATTATTAGCCTACGAGCCTTACTAAGAGCTATGCGAGCTATATTACCTTTGTCCGTCTCTATAACTCTACGTACATAATCGTATTTTATAAGCATCTAACGTCCGCTCTTCTTAGTGTTTTTATTGCTGCTCTATACTCTAATAAGGGTATCGTTCTATTAAAGGTCGGAGATATACTAGAAGTCTTTAGAGGTAGCCGTAGTAGGCTTATCGTAGACGAGAAGGTCGGCAGGTAGCTAAGGAGCAGGAGTAATAGCTGCAGTAGATATAGTCGCTAGCTTATCGTCGTTGTCGTCGGAGAGAGAGAGTCCGCGTAGGCGATTAGGGTCGCGAGCCTTACCAAGTTCTATATTAAGTAGTATCTAACTAGCTATTTTTACGTGCGCGCGAGGGTGCGATATTACGAGTAGTATGTATTATGTAACGAGCGAGCTGCGAGCGCGCGCGGTAGAGTAGTAGAAGTAGTAGTGTTAATAAGAGGTTTAAGAGTCGAAGAAAATGACACTTATCTAACTAAACGGCGTATTAGCGCGCGCACTTATATGTAATTGTTAATATTGTCGATAGAGTAACTCTGCTACTATATAGGTAACAATATAAGCAATTGGCGACAATAGTAGTAGTAGTGTTGTAATTGTAAGAAATGAGAATTGAGGTAGTGACCTAAACTGCGATATAGGACACGATCAAACAAGCACCATATCTAGCTCCCGTTTTGCCCGAACCAATCTCCACTCGGAGAGAAAATGTGAGAGGTGAAAGACATTATCTCTCGTGAGCCCCAGTCGAAAGACATCATCTCCCATGAGCTCCAGTCGAAAGACATCATCTCCTCTATTCTCATCTTCGCTGCGCCATGTCTTCCCTCCCGCATCGGATGCAACGCTTTCTCGTCTCCATCTCAGGGTACGCCTGAACCCGTCGGAGTATTTGTATTCCCGAATGCGGCATGAGGCTGGACACCTCGGTGAATTGGTTATCGAAACTGCCCATCAAATGTCGTGCGTGAATCGTCGCGATGTCTTCCAGCCAGGAGGAAGACAAAGCCAACTCTGCTAGGATACCTTACTTCCGCCGCTGGAACACATACACCCCGAAAGATCAACGATTATCATTATTTCAGGAGCCACACATCTCAGGTCGTCCAGCTCAATACAAGCCACTCACTTCCACCCTTCCCCCAACCCCCAAACATCGCCCCTCTCCTCCTCTTTCCCATCACTCCCACCACCAACAACAGGTAAAATCGTTCCCCTCTCCAACCCACCTCTCCTCCCCCTCCTCCCCCCAGCACCACCAACAATCACAACCCCCTTCGGCCTCCGATAAGTATACCCCCAAAACGCCCCCAATTTCCTCAACTCCAAAACCTTCCTCCCCAACCCCCCATCCCTCAAAACCCGATCCCTCGCCCTCTTCTTCTCCTTTCCACCCTTCCCACCACCCGCATTCATCTCCACCACACACCTCGCCAGCACCTTCTCCGCATCCACCCCCCTCTCGGCCCTCATCTCCGCCACCTCGACCTTCCTCCTCGCCTTCCACCCCTCAAACCCCATCCCATAATGCTCCTTAATCCTCCTCAACTCCTCATCCGCCTCCGGAACAGCCTCAATCCCCAGCACAACCTTCTCCCTCACCGCCCTCAACCTCTTCCACTTCTCCACCTTCCTCTTCGTGCCCAACACCTTCTCCACCTCCTCATCCTCCATTCCCTCCAACTCAAACATCACCCCTTCCTCAATCCCACTCCCCTCACTCCCTTCCCCCGTCTCACTCCCCCCATCCCCCTCCTCCCCCAAATCACTAACAATATCCTTCTCCTCCTCAAAATACTTCGTAATACTCTGCCGTTCCCTCACCCTCGGCACAAACGGCGGCGGAAGCAAATGCACCTGACTCCAAGGAATCCCCGCGAAGAACGGATGGCTCTTGATTTCCTCCGCGCCGTTCGCATAGACATGTCTCGCCAACGGACTCGCTCCTCCACTCCCCATACCATCCCTCCCGCCAATCGCCGCGGCACTCATCCGTCGTCCCAATCGTCCTTCCTGTCGATACTGCCTCGAACTCAGTCTCCCCTCTTTATCGCACAATAAACCCCTCAATAAATCCACCACCACCGCAGTCGGAGCTTCCAATTTCCTCCTCCCCTCTTCACTCCCTGGTCGACTCCAGCGTTCCACGCCCTCAGGAAACTTCAACGTCTCTCTCCACCGTACGATACTCTCTTTCGTCCGCTGTCGATTCTCACAGTAAAACGGCGTCCGACCGTAAAGACACTCGTACAGAATGATGCCCACACTCCACCAGTCGCAGCGCCCATCGTAGGGTTGGCCGAGAATGACTTCAGGCGCCATGTATTGCGACGTGCCGACGATGGAGCGGGCGAGTTTGCGGCGTTCAGTGCGATTGCGGTGAGGGAGGAGGCCTTCCCTCGCTGCTTCATCGGCGGGATCGAGTTTGTTGCGGGAGGGCTTCGGGGTGGGACGGCGGGGGTCGGCGGTGGAGGCTTCCAGGTCGTCGAGAATATCTTGATCGTCCCCTCGAATCTTGATCCCAAGTTTGTCGAGCAGAGTCTCGCGTTGAGAATTATAGTAAGATTGCGAATGCGCCCAATGCCCATTGAACGCAAGTCCAAAATCGGAGATCTTCAAATGCCCGGAAGCGCTGATCAAAAAATTGTCCGGCTTGATGTCTCGATGAATCCACTTCATACGATGCGCCTCCTCAATACAAAGGATCATCTCAGCCACATACTACTTGGCCACGCCTTCTTCCAGCACATCCTCACGGAGCAGCAGTCCCAAAAAGTCCCCGCCAATCATATACTCCATCACGAGGTAGAGATTCGTATTGTCCTGAAAACTGGCGATGAGCGGCACCACCCACCGGGATCCCTCAGAAGCGACGAGAAAGTCCCGCTCAGCGCGGAGGTGACCTTCTTGACAGGCGCGCAGCATTTCCGATTTGCGGATGACTTTCATGGCGAAGACGTCGGAGAGGGGTTTGCCGCTGGGGAGGTTGCGTTTGGCGGTGCCGTCCATGTTGGCGACGTCGGTGACCACCGAGTCGTCGGGAAGGGTGGTGGTGTCGGTGTCTTTGGGTTTGGCTTGACGTTCGGTGACGAGGCGGACTACGCCGAAGCTGCCTTTGCCTAGGACGCGGATGACGTCGAAGCCGGCGATGGAGATGCCTTTTGTCTCGCGGCGAGCGAGGGATGTGGATTTCAAGACTCGCATTTGACGGAGGTGGTCGCTTTCGGATTTGAGCCAGAGGGCTCTCGCTGCGACGCGTTCATCGTGAGGCATGCCGAAGTCGCCCATGCGCTGTTCGAATTTCTTGCGACGGATGGATCGTGGCGATGATGGTTCTGAGAGCTGGCTGTAGCTTGTCTCCAGAGCGCACTTTGCTGCGGCAGCGTTCTCTACCGTCGCGATGGTCGGTATGACGCCTTCAACCAGCGTTTCTTGCACAGGGATCAGCAGGAAACGGCCGCTGTCTTCTTCGATTGGTGGGAGAGTATTCTCGTCGCCAGTGCCCGCGCCCTTGCCCAGATGGTGAAGATCCTCAGGAGTCGTCCGATTGCGCATTGCGAACGAGAATGATCCTGGTGAAGTGTACGAGGTGGCTGCCGTAGAGGCGGTACTCATCGGCGACCAGTTGGAGTTGAAGTCTCTAGCTGAAGTCGACGCAGAAGATGCCGTCTGCGGGGAGGCATTGCTATTCATACCACGACTGCTCGAGTTGGCCTCCACGTTAGTATCGATGTGCGGCACAGTCGGCCTTGCCCTCGAGTTCGAGCGGTGCACGACAGTATCCAGTCCTCCCGATGTGACGGCGAATTTGGCAGCCAATGCTTCAATGCGTTCGGAAACTCTGTGGTGTGAATGCTTGGTAGCATGCGACTCTTGAGATGCATTCGTCGCTGCAGGTCCACTGTCGGCTTCAGCGCCGTTCTGTCCGTCGACTTGAACTTCTTCCATTCCTTGGAATCGCACCGAGCGCTTTCTTCGCGGGGGACTTTGACCGGCTTGAAGTATGTCGTACGTGTGTGCTCTTTCACGAACGGAAGAGGATGAACGAAAGAGACCTCGACCACGTTGTACTTTGGGACGCTCGGCGAGGATCGGAGTGGGTGGAATGGCGGTGTGATGATTTGGAACAGAAGCGCCGTCGACCGATGGACGAGGTTCTAGGAGAAGTCAGTCGTGCTTTGAGATTGTCGAAAGGTCACAACACACCAGGAGAGGTCATGATCCGGTCCAGATAGCGAGACGCAGCGCGTCTGAGTCTGCCGAGTGTGGCGACTCTTCTGAGTGAGGGAAGATTGCTCGTCTGGTCCGAGGTCGAGTTCACCGTTGATCTGGTGTTGTTACGGAAGAGGCGTGATAGCTTCCGATTGAGTGGTTGCCGAGACTTGGATGTGCCAGTTCCTTTGCGTGATCTCTTGCTGATGAAGGGCATATGCATGCTGCCAGTGTGAAGGATATATGAGGATGGTAGAAAAGGTGGGCGCATCGGCGTGGAGTGAGGATTGGAAGACTTGGGATTGATTGAAGCGCGAACCTGACCTGAGACGAGCATGCGGATGGTGCTTCCCATCGCTACTTCTTGCCCAACGGGATGGATTGGTCGCATGGCAACGATTTCTCGACTTGAGGAAGGCTTGCAAATGCATTCAAACCGTACCTACCTTACCTCTGAGTGAGGGTCTGACATGAATTGCCTGCCTACCTCGCGTTTGCCAACAGCCTCGTTCAATGAAGCTCATGTCTAGAAATCGTACATGTGGTATGATGTTCCGCGGAGCAGTCTGGCACGATACTACTCACGTGGGCGGCAATCCAGTTGATGCGTCTGTTGAATATATGCTCCTGGATGGTCATGGACGGCAGACGATACTGACTCAACGTCTTGACTCCCTTGAAAGAAGCCGCTCAGAAGCCAGTAGCACTGCACAAGTCTGATGGTAGCCGATAGACTGCACGCCAGAGGTAAGTTGATGTCTTTCGTTGTACAGCCAGACAAAGGTATGCCAATGAAAGCTCCGGCATAGACTTGAGTCCATCGTGCAGTGACGAAGCGGTCGCACTTCTTCGATGGAACGTCGTCCGTTGCAATTCGTGAACATTGCCCTCTGACGGGATTCGTGACAAGCAAATTAGAGGATCTACGAATGTTGAAGAGATCCTGGACATGTGCATAGAGGAGAAGAAGCAGGGCAGCAGATCATTGGCTCATCCCTTGATTGTTGCACGTGGGCCTGGTCTGGGCTCTCCGCACTCCGCAGCAGTCAGCTGTCTCGAACTTTCGCTTTCTCTTTGTCTGACTTCACCACCACTGCTACTCTCTGCCACTCCGACGACTCGACTGCCTACATACACAATCAACAACGCCTACGACGCCTCATCAGCAATCCGTACACCCGCTACACGATCAGAATCAATTGTTCCGCCAACGTCCACCGTCCCGCCGACTCCGACCTCATCCAGCCAACCACTTCATACACCCTCGATCGATCAAAGAGCAACCGTGGCAATACAGAGCAATGGCGATGTTAGACAATAATCACATGAGTATGAGTAGTAGTAACTACTCCCGCAAGGTCTCCAGCGAGTCCTCGCGGCGCTCCAACACCCAGGCTTCGGCCTATGCCGTCAATGCCACCTCCATGGCATTGACCGGCTTCCACGCCTCCACTTTCGGGGGACGTGGGGCGGGGTGGTGAGTCTCACAATCCCTCGTACCCTCGTCACACACACCCACTGACACATCTTCCAGGTGGGTTTGAGGTCCCTTCGGGCGGCATACCCTCACCACCGTCATCTCCCGGCGCGACACCCTCGCGCCAGCGCCCGAGCCTCTCAGCTCGCAGGCGTAGCGGAGATGCCGCACTTCACATCACGGAAGAGTGTGAGAGACTCTTCTGCGAGACGCTGAAGACTGTATTCTTGGTTGAGAAGGATTCTGGTCTTGAGAACTCGCTGGTGATGGATTTGCGAACCAACAACGGCCACCACGACGGTCACGGAAGCGATGCTCAGCCGATCCCGCAGAGCACCGTCTTGCGACATGGTCAGGTCACCCCTTCGCCGTCTCCAGATGGTCGCGTCTTCCCCAAGTCGGAAGGCGGGATGATCAAGGAGTATGTCGAGGTGTACGACTATGCTGGTGGAGCGAGGTTCCGTGGCTTCGTGGCCGAGAAGGAAGATATGCGTAGCATGTTCATCTTCTTCGACAAGGAAGTGATTGGGATGGATTTGAAGCCTGGGTGAGTCCTGACTTGTGCTGATCTCTTTGTGAACTCAGTAATACTGACCAATCGCTGCAGTCTCATGTCCCTCCTCGAACTCGCTAGCAGCGAGCACTTCTCCTGCGACCAGCTCGTCATTTGCGTTGACCGCAACGCCGACGAAGCCGACGTCAAGGAAGTCAATCGGAATCTCGGATGGGTCGGCTTCGAACTCGTCATGCTCGACTCCTGGACCTCTTCATCCTCGCCGGATCAAGGCTGTCTTAGCGAGCAATACCTTTTCTTGGGCATAGATCTATGAGCGACTAGGAGGATAATCAAGATTTCGATTGTGGGAACGATGTGGAATGGTTTGGTCATTTGCTTGTGCTGCATTCCACGCTTGTCTTGATTTGTACCTGCGATATGATTTACTTGGAGGCACTTTCGGTAATGGTGGGCTTTTGTACTCGTACAGAAAGGCGTCGGTTGGTATTATTTAAAGCTTCTCTGCCTCCTCAAAAGCGCTCCACATAACTTAGACTGAACTATCTTACACTTTCACCCAGGTTCCACCTCGAGATAATACAGCAAACATTGATGACTTCGATGGCATGACTCGGATTGGCTTCATCGATTTGTCCTCTGGCCTGCGCTTTTACTTGTCCTGGGTATCACATGCGGTTTGTTGATCACTTTTGCGATAATGGGCACGCGTCGATTGTCAAGGTCTGTCTATTCCAACAAAAATGCGCTGGTCATTCATACCGAGTCTTCACATCCTCCTCAAAAGCGTCGTGCAGAACACAAACTGAAAAATCTCACACTTTCCCTGGTTCCACCTTTGAACCTGCCCCAAGACGAGACGGAACCACGACAAGCAACATTGACGTCTCCGACGATGAGGCATCACGGAGAAACCGAGGCGACATTGGCGACGATGCGCAGCAGCAGCAGCGCAGACTCGATGGTTTTGGTTGTGCTGGCGAGGGCAACATATCGCTTCCTATGCGCGGACGCATTGCTTCGGTGTTCCATCCATCCATTCATTCACTCCCGCTCGTTGCTTAGCGGTCTTGCAACATGAGGCAATACTACTTTCCGGCCAAGAAGAACAGCCCACCCACCACCTCGTGCCATATCCACCGTTCATGCACCACACCACCACCAGCTTAAGCGCACGCTGCACAGCATACCTTAGCCTCGCAGCACAACATCCGCACCAGCGCACACAAAAAAAAAAACCTCGACCACGCGGCGGGCGATCAAGCCACAAGGCCGGAGTTTTCTCCCGCAGTAGACGGGTTCCGGGATAGTGCCTGTAAGCCTCGCCAGTCGCACCACCCAGGGAAGCGTTGGGACGTGAACTGGGATAGACCTGGTTGGAGAGTGCAGTAGTGAACCTCTTTAGTGAGCGATTGGAATTTCTGGAAAGGTGTAGGGTTGGTGAGGTCTTTGATCCCCATTCCGGATTTGGGGGCGGGGCCTTTTTATGCAGAGTGCGCTATTTTCGTGTTGATGTTGTGCAGGTAGGTGGTGCTGTACGATCGACTGGATTGTGACTTTTGAGGAGGTGGTATGTTCTTTTTGAGCTGTTGGGATCAGGTGCAAGGACGCTCGATGTGCATCGTGTACTGCTTACACGAGAGCCTTGGCCGGATCATGTTCAGCTGAATAGCGACCAGGCCGAAGGGGTAGTTGTCAACTATTCAGGATGTGAGCAGACTGTCACTGAGGACGATCAAGGAGTTGCCGATGACGAGTGATAAGTCGACCGAACAGCGGACAGTGTCAAACATGTCATAGACGTAAGAGATTGGGAAGCAGCGACAGGACAAAAAGACATTTCATAGTGTATTTTGTTCGTGGATCTCGTTCATGACACAACAACAAGAGGGAAAAAAAACAGCTGGCTCAAAAATTCACAGCAGGAACGAACATCCACAGATCAACGGCGTTTCCGGCACTTGATCCTCCTGGCTTTTCTCTCCTCCGCTGCCATTCATATCCTGTCGCCGTGCCGTACCGTTCACCGTTGCAATGGTGGTAATAGTAGTAGTCCCTCTTCTGCTTCTTGCATCATCTTCAAATAAAGTCGTGGTTCGTGAGTCGTAAAGTCGGGGACGAATGCGGATGGAAAAGTACAAGGAGACTTTAAAGAGGTTTTTCTTCTTCTTCTTCTTCTTCTTCAGAAGGGGTAGCTTTCGTTTCGTGACAACAAATGGAAAAATTTGGCGACTTTGGCGCAGGTTCATTCTTGTCATTATAATCGGCGCCGCCGTCGGACTTTTGGGCGATCCAGAATTATCGCCTCATGCCGCCGGCCTTCAGGGATTGAGGTTGGGCTATGGGACGTGTGGAGACGGAGTCCGTACGCTGACGCTTGTGGTCGCCGTTGGCGCTGGGAGGGCGGCCGTACGGATCCTCGGACTCGTCCTCGCGCATGCGCTTGTTGTTGGCAACTGGCGTGCCGTTCATCGCGGCGTATTGCGATGCCTGGTATGCAGGCTGGTAGCCAGTGTCTGCGCCATTGGGAGCACCGGCGCGAGTGTCGTTGCTCATGACATAGTTCAAGTTGCTCTGAGGCAGCTGGGTTGGTCGCTGAGTCGTGGTGTTGTAGCCTGCGTAGGTGGTCGTAGTGCGCGGCGTGGCACGACCAGAGCCGTTCTGATGCGGCGAGTGCGTCATCTCAGGAGAGATGTGAGAGGGATCTGTGTGAACAGGCCCTGATGCTGGGTTAGGATTGTAATCGTACGTAGGCCGTCTGGCGCCAAAAGACGCACTGGAGTGGGTATATTCACCCTCGTGTTCGCCCTCGACATCGTGCTGACCACCATAGCCACCGTGGGGCTTGGCTTCGGCATTCTCGTTCTCAGCGCCGGCACGAGCGGGTGGACCCATCTCGGACTTGACGCCATCTGGGCTCGTCTGCATTTGACCGTAGCGGTTCATGCTTGGCTGTTGGGCGTATTGCTGGCCGTAAGCGCCGGGAGCTGGAGCGTACATCTGTCGTTGGCTGTCATATGGCGCCTGGCTAGTCTGGTACTGTATACCTTGCGCGTGGTTGGGTGGTGTGGCAGCTATGGATGTGAAGTCAGCTTTGGATATCGTTCTGCTACCACTGAATCACAACTAACCTGATTGAATAGCACCGTTCTGTTCACCATATCCATACGAGCTTCCTTGGTGACCCATGTTCATGTTCAAGCTGGACGCACTGGTCGGCGGAGTTGGAAAGGTGTGAGCTCGGTCCAATCCTGGTCGGCCAGATGCAGGATGCGGGGCAATGGAGTGCGGCGGCTGAGGCATGCTTCCTCCGCCCGGAGTGCTCATAGAGTGATGGTGAGTCAGTGTTGGCGGCTGAGAGCCTTGTGGAGTTCGCATGTAATCCTGTTGATCAGAACGACGGGCTGCTGATGCCATGGCAGCGCCGCCGACACTCTGGCGAGCCGCATTGGAGGGGTGGTATAGCAATGCTCCGATGTTGTGGACGAAGAGAGGATAGAGAAGTTCGGTGATTTTCTCCTTGTTCGCAAAGTCCAGTGCGCGGTCAAACGGTATCCTGCTCAAAGTCAGCTCCATGTCAATTCCATTCACACCAAGAGACAATTCTCACCAGACACCTTTGAGGTGCATCGGACCAATCTTGACCACATGGCGAGTCTTCTCGCTCTTCAAGATGCCATCGCGCCGACCGCGTGTCATCCCGGCAACGTTCAACAGTTTCGTGCCATTGATCATGTGGTTGTCTTCGCGCCGCGCGACGCACACGCCGTTCGCTTCTACCTGGAAGCACAAGCTACCCTCATCTTCCCACAAGGTCGCAGTGACCCTAGGCTTCATACCATGCGGCGCGACTTGTCCGGTCTGGTCGAAGGAACTCGGATATTGCTGGTTGGCACCGGCAGGAGGTTGTGGTTGTGCAGACATGGTAGGCAAAGGCAATGATTGAGGCACCATCTGCTGGCCCATGGACGATGTGACTGGGTGACCTGCCGACATGGGCGGCATCGTGCTGTAAGAGTACTGCGGGTAGGACTGAGGCGGGTAGCTGTGCGACCCCGGTTGCATTGGTTGTGGGTGGCCATAGTTTGGGTACTGAGGCATTCCCGGTGGTGGCGCGGATGCTGGAGCGTGCCCGTCCATATAAGGCTGTTGTTGGTTCATGCTGGAGTAGATTGGATGGCTGTACGAGTGCGAAGAGGATGGAATCTCTCTGGGAGAAGGTGTCTGCAAGTCGTGCTGTCTTCCTTCAGTGGATGAAGCGTAAGATGTGTTGGAGTCGTAAGACTGATTGGCGACGGAACCAGCGCTGAAAGAGCCCGCCCGAGGTGACGAGCCAACAGATGAAGACGACGGGTGGTGCTGTTGGTGCTGAGCGTCGTGCGAGTATGGCATGCGCTCTCCGTAAGAGTTCTGCGGCACAAACGGTACTGTGGGCCACGGGCTGTCGTTTCCTCGGGCGTGGAACTGAGACAAGGGCGGGAGAGCCAGCGTAACGGTTGATGTCGGACAGGAGAAGCTCGACTTCAAAGTCGAGCTCTGTACTTCCGAAAGGTGATGAAGATGGATGTGTTCGACGCGGCGACGTGATGAAGTGGGCGTTTGTATGGGCGAAACAGGCCTTGGCAATAGCTTCTCGATCAAGCAGACAGTCGTCGTGAAGTCGTATCGTAATCTTCTGGTCGGATCGTGAAAGTCGTGATACCTGGGACTAAGCCGAGGACAATCGTGTGTATGGGTAAACCGGGAGGAGGATGCTCGCTGCTAACAATGACGCTCAAGTCGGAGGCAATAAGCACCGCAGTGACGGACGCAAACCAACAGGATCGTGAATGCAAGGAGTCGTAAGGGGTCGTTAAAGTCGTAACAGGTCGTGGTCGGTCGTCGTGAGGTTCAATGGGACTCACGCAGCTGTCATGGCAGAAGATGGTATGGTCAGCTTCAAGTTGCAATCAATCAATGTCGCGGTGAGGTCGACGGCGCCGACCAGCATTCGCAGCGGGAAGGTCTGCACGACGGGCGACTAGACACGCACCCAGTGGTCTAGAGAAATGCAATGCATGAGCGAGCAGCGGTTCGCAACATGCGGTGGGGGAGCTGGAGGTAGAGAAGAGCACAGTGCAGTGTGGAGAGGCTGGGTAGTGCTGGGTGCTTGGGGCGCTAGAACTAGCCGGCCGGCTAAGCTAAGCAGAGCAAAAGCATGCAAGAAACGCACGGGCGGCGGGAAGTGGGAAGGGAAGGGACAAGCCTGCCACTGCCAGCCAGCGCCAGCGCCAGCGAGCGGATCGATAGCGCTAGCCTGCTTTCAACGGCCAAAGGCGAGGCGAGTCGGCGGATAACCACTGGGTGTGGGTGGAGCCCGAACCAAGGGAAGGATGATGAAATAAACAAATGGTCAAAAACGTACCTTGTTGGGGATGATGATCTGGACCGGTGTTGGCGCCGTCAATGGTTCCGGAGTGAGGAGAGCGCGGTGGTGTGCAGTGGTCTCGGTGGTGCCGTTGATGGTGGTCGGCAATGCTGGATGTGTGGACGTTGAGCCGAGCGGCTGCTGGGTAGCTCAGTAGCTGTCGAAGTGCGTGGGTGTCTCGCGGTGGAGATGCCGGACGGCGGAGGCCCGTTTGTTGCAGCGGCAGCAAGGTACAGTGCGCAATGTTCGCAATCGCGCAGCAGAGACCAGGCACTCTGGTTGCTGCACAGAAGTAAAGCGACGCTCAACCCGGATTGGACGAATGGGAGTGCTATTGGCGTTGGTGCTCGTGGCCGACCGGATCTGGCGTGCTGCTGCTGTTTGATTGATGCGTGAAGCGGGCCGGAGCGTTGACGTGGGCAAGGAAGGGCGACTACAACACCTCGTGCGTGCGAGTGCAGTGTGTGCGTGCGTGCGGGCGGGTGTGCGGGCGTGCGTGGAGCGAGCGGTTCTGCCAAAAGCAAAGCTGCGGGCGGGGCGGGCGCAATGCAATCGTGTCTGGTAAAGCGCGGACGCACGTAGGCAGACTGCAGTTGCTCAAGGACACGCGAAAGCAGCGAGAGAGCGGCCTTTTCGGTCGGACTGAGACACGAGGGACAGGCCACGACGAGAGAGAATCGTCCCGGCAGGAGTTGACCACGGACAGGGCAAAAGCAGGGCAAGGCGGGCGGGCGGGCAGGCTGCGCAGGCAAGCAGGGAGTGGATGGGTTGCAAGGATGGCACGGTGCAGAGTGAGCAGCAGATGGTGGAGCTGCGGGCGAGGTGGCTGGCTGGGAATGCAGCTGAGGCGATCGGCAGATACACCTGCGGCGGGTGATGGAGGGACGATGAGCCTATGTATGTCGGCTGCAGGAAGATGCCATGTAGGGATGTATAGATCGTACGTACTACATAACAACAACAACAACCACCTCGTACTATGCCTACGGTACCTCCAAATCGATAGAGCATCTGTCAAGAAATGGTCGTGCTTTTCGCCCGTCTCTCCCTCCGCACTCGACGATCACGAGTCCGTCCTTCGGCATCGATTCATTCGACGGCACCGTGACCGCCACTCCGAGCCACGAGTCTTGAACGACGCGACGGGAGAATAATTATTATTGGACGGGCGAGCAACGTTGAGCACCACAGCCACAACCGGGACGGTTTGATCATTATCGCCAGCAGGGGCCGAAAACAGCTAGCACTCCCTGTCCAAGCAGTGATGAGCATGCTTCCCTTGGCTCCAGCATGGAAGTCTCTCACATTGACATCGGTCGGATGCTCGCTTCCATTCACAGGTTGCACAAAGTTCTCCCTGTGTGATCGGCAGGAGAATAATGATATTCTTCTCCTGTCAACACGTGCTACGAAGCTTGCGATAATCTGCAAAGCGGTCAGGCTGCTTAGGCAAGGCTCGACGGAGTCAGCGCCCATCGGAACCTAGAGAACCAAGAGTCCACTCGGCGATGCTTTCCTAGCACCTGCCTCTTTCGAGAACTTCCACAGCAGGGATACGCCCGGCTCGTGTCCTGCTTTTCACATGCTTCTTTTGCAGACCGTCTCGCTCCTACCCATCACTAAGGTACTGTCCTTTTCCAAAGATATCTGGCATTTGTCTCTCTCATCACAATGGTGCCCGTAAATTCTCACTACGATGTCACGGACCGGAACATTTTCATGCAAGTATCCGGCGCCAGCGAAAGAAACGGACAACGTTGAAACGCTGGGGCCAGTTTCCGCACAGACCAGTGGCCAGGGATGCTCGCGCCCGTCTGTGCACACCTTTTTTTCACTCACTCTCATCGACACTATTCTGGATTCGTCTTTGGTCTATGGCGATATCACATCGGGCACTCCGACCGGAGGGACGCTTTTCGACACTCGTCTTGGGAGCTCTGGGATCCAGCGCTGGCAATTTACAATTAGCAGCAGCGATAGCAAAGTCCTGTAATCTCAAAGGCGTTTCTCCGCGCCTCGAGCACTCCATATCGTTGGCTGACGAGTGCCATTGGTTCTCCGACCCTGTGTCGGACCGCATCGCAGGGTGGGGTGCGCAAGCTAGGTAGCAAAAGTGGCGCTATCTGCCCGTCATCCTTCCATCGTTTCTTCCGATCAATGCTCGCGAAGGATTCCGTCGCTCTCCTCCTGTCACACCCCGAACGGGCAGCTGATGGGTCAACTTGAGCCATAGGCGAATCGATGGTCCGATGCGCACCCTGTTGCTTTTCTAGCCCCATGACGAGAGGACAGGGAAGCTCGATCACGGATTGCCACGGGTAGCGTCAAGCATCATCGCAATGCGAAAGCTCGCCATCTCATATCCAGGCAAATAGCTCGCTGAAAGAATCTAGACATCGGCAAGAACAAGGGAGACTCCGATCTTGCATTACGGTACTATCATGCACAGCGCGCCGCAGCCGCTCCCTTATGCCGACTGCTATGCTGCAGCGGCACGCACAGCGGCACAGCGGATCTTGCTGGGGACGGGCACTAGGGAAAGACGTGCGTTGCATGCATGGCTCTAGCCTGCAACGACAACGGCCGCCAGGAGCAACGTGCGAGGATCCGATCCTAGCCCATCGAAAGTCGACATCGACACGAAAAGCTCACACCTCGAAGCGCTTCCAGGATTCCGATGCGGAAAACCAACACCACGAAGCGATATTGCCAGCGCACTGATGATGTGACGAGAACAAGGGCGAGTGGAGAAAACAATATCCAGTGTGCACGAGTGATTCGACCCGACAGAGGAATCCATATCCACACGGTTCCGGGGCTCTTCAAATGGAAAGGTGACACGTCGACGAGGTGTGCACGGTCTAGACAACCTTGTATGCGCCACATACAAGCATTTCTCCCGCTTTGTGCATGATTCTCCGCTTCCAAGCCTTTCCTATAGCTGTTCGTAGCTGTCCCGAAGCGGCCATGCGTCGAGATTGTGAAACAGCGCGTGGGTGATCCTCTGCTCCTGCAATCATCACACGCCTAGCAGGCCTGGCCCTTGATGGGTACGTACTCTTTCGTTGAGCTCAGGCGATGGTGAGATGACCGAAAGGTTTGCCTTGTTCTTCTGGCAGGAGCGCCGAAGCTGGCCCTTCGACAAGACACGAGATGAGGAGAAGATGAAAGGCCGACAACCGGGCCAAGGCCAGCCAGCGGGACCAGGCTTTGCTCATCCGTTCCGGTCGTCGATCCAGGCGAGGGCGGGGTGTTCCTTCACCGCCATTCTACCGACGCCAATAAACGAGCTCTTCCATTCATTTTCTCGATGTTCAGGAATCGCTGGGTCGGCTACGATTGTGTGATGTGATGGCATGGGGAGAAAAGTCTCTCAACACTCACACGAGGCCTGCCCGTGCGAGCTGCTGTGTGCCACGAGACGGTCTCGACGCTCTCAACAATCGGCTGGCGGGAGATGAAAGACATGTTGTTCAGATCGTTGGAACCACGCACATTTTGAAACGCCGTCGCTTCTCGCCCTGCATGCCATTGTTCTCGCTACGGATGTCGTTGCCAGGAAGTGTCTGACCAGAGATATCGTCACGGGATCTTCACGCTGACATCGAGCATATTCGACTTCCCCAGATCTTCAACACAGCATGCACAAGACCGCAGACAAGCTAGACATGTAGAAGAGCGTTTGTGCCAAACGCATGCGTTCCATGCTGGGAATCATCCTCGCCATTGAACGGCGGACCAGCAGAAACGTGACACTATATCTGCGGCGATTTGCGTACGACTTGCATGGCCCCGATATTTCGAGTCTTCTGCTGCGGCTAGTGTGAAGGTCGCCGACCATCCTCACCTCGTTCCTGACGCGAAGAGACATCTGCAAAGCGTTCCGTGCGGCCAGCTCTGCCTGCATACTCACTTACTATTTCATGCAGTGCCGCAATGACTGCCAGGTACGGTGCAGGGCGGTCGGGAAACGGTAGGTATATTTCGGTTCCTCCTCCTCCAATTCCAACTGTTTCTCCTCCATTTGGCTTGAACATCGCAACCGTCTGAGGATGGAACAACACGGGAACACCCGAGTCGAGGATATACTCAGCCATTAACCACTGTAAGGTACAGACGAGGTCGAGCATCGACTCCACGTCAAGAGTGAGATCGGATGACGGCCACGCGATCCGCTCGTTGCTACGACTCGCTCCCGAGTATCGATCCGTCCTCTCGGGAACAACCAGGAGTCCAGAAAGCTGGGAGTGGTCATACTGGTCGTGATCACGGAAACTTGCAACATGCGATACGTCTGTGAATCTGCTGCGAGTGTGGCTGGAGCGCTGCTCGGCGCTCAGTGCTCAGGAGAATTCACGGGCAGAGACAAGGTCAAGCCTGCTACTGAACGCTCGAAGTCTTCCAGTAGGAGGACCTTGAGGCTCGGTCCAGACGCGAACCTGGTCTCTTATTCTTCGACGGACGGCCCACTTCACCGCTCTTCACAGTCCGGCCTTCCTTGTACGTTGGTGAAAAGCCGAGAAGAAGTTGAAGAAGTAAGTTAGTTCCTTGTCAATACAATCGTTCACCGCCTTCAGCCACCTATGCTATGCATCTCCCAATAATGAACATCTCATCGACTCGAGCAATCTACGTCCCCCAAGCGGCTCACTTTGTCATCATTGATCAGCTTCTCAATACAAATCGCATCCCGCCTATCTGACTCACGTATCAACTACTGAAACGCAGACGCAGCCGCTCCAAGGCAAGGGTCAAATATTCGTTCGCGGCAGCGAGAGCCGATCGGAGAATGCACGACTCATGTTCCCACGCGGGCGCCGCATACGGTTTCGAGTCAGTTCACGGCACGGCGCGATGATGAGCGTCCGCTTTTCGTCAAAGCGAGTCAGATTTGACGATCTGCGGCATTTGCCAGCAGTCGGAGAAACGGCCAACTCGAGCGTTGATCAGCGCTGTCGCAAGCGACGTGAACTGTTGGGCAGCATCGCAGAGAAAGACGCCTCGCGCTCGTGGTTGCGCCTGTCCAGCACATGTATATTCTGTCGCGCATCGTGAGTCTCGATGCAAGGTAGTTTCCCAGTCCTGCGATTCAGATGAATCCTAGTGCGGACATGCAAGTTCGACACGTGCTTGACGCAGGAGACACGAGTAGTCCGGGAGGAAGCACTTCCTTCGAACGCAGATGCAGAACGATGGAGGTGAAGCCGAGATGCAGGTGTGCAGACAGTGCAGCTCACTGCAAGGCTGCAGGGGTAGATAAGAGGCCAATGCGCGTTCCTGTGCTGCAGTGTGCGAATCTGCATGTCTGCATGTGAAAGCAGGCACGATCTCGACCTCACGTCCCAGAATGCTCTGTTTTCTCTTCACACTCTTGAACATCTCCGCTCACGGAGGCAAAGTGCTCCCCAACCGATGCGGAGCTTTACTCTCCATTTCACCGAAGCCTGCGGCCACGATCGTCTGATCATCGAGTCTCGTCTCCTCGAAATCGGCGCATCGCTCCACCAAGTCCTTCCCTCTACACTCGGCGGTGCCTCCCAACGCACCGGACAAGCATAGTGTCCCGACCAGAAGAGAACACTCCACTCGGAGAATTTGCATTGGGACTTTGGGCCATCACAGAGCTACGGAGAATTTTCGCGCTCGCTTGAGGCGATCTCGCGCCAGTGCAGCACCGCGGGGGAGCTTGCAGGACAAAGACACACCGTCGACGGATACCGGCAGTTCTGCTGCAGTAGACACGTCCGTCCGGTCTCGAGCTGCGAACTGCTCGTTCCTCGGAGACTATCGTAGGATTAGCTGCAGTGAGGCCCAACGATGAAGAGGGCTGGGCTGGCGAGAAACCGTTGCAAGAAATACTGCCCGACGTGCACACCTCCTGACCTCGTTTGCCTCAGGATGGAGGTTCTCTTCCATGAATGCACGGCTACAGCTTCGACAGTGGCCCAGCCGACGTGACAATCGCGTGGCTGGCGCGAGATCTGAAAGCAGGATCCGGTTTCCATAGTCGCCCTCTCTGGGTGTACCGTGCTTGAACAGTGGCGAGCGTTATCTCGACATCACTTCCCGGATTCTGCACTGGAACTGGACACGAGAGAAGATTCAACATCAGTCGATGATTGATATCAGCGTCCTAAGCCGATGCTCGTTGACCCGCGGACATCTGCCAAGCCCTCTCTACGAGTCTTCATGCCGAGCCCATTCCACTTCGATGCGGCAGCTTCATGACAGGTACAGTACTCTCCTCACACGTTGCGCGGCAAGTGCTCCGATGCAGAGTGTCGAACCGCGCAGAACGAAGATAGTACAATCATGTTTGAACGTCAAGTCTTCGCCTCACTTCGCAATAGCGTGCATCGTCGTTCGAACTGCCATGCCATTACTGAACATCGAAGTGCTCGTCTCCACTCTGCTTGCCCAAAGATACGAAAGCCATATGCTGGGTATTTGAGCGATGCAAATAACAAAGGAAAAGTCCCCAACCCCTCTCGCTCTCGAAGAACCGAAGGCAATGCACTCCGGCTCCTGCAATCTGCTCATCTTCCTCGTGGCCATATTCAATAATACGGCCGACCCTCCTCCCACTTCTTCGTCTTGACATCACTCCTCACGACCGCGCTATCCTCACCCTCCAACAGGCTCGAGTCGAGTGCATCCGCCGCAAAGCTCACCCGCGACTGCCTTCCACTCTTCCGCCGTCCTTCCCACTCACCCTGCGCAGGACTCTCAAGCAAGCCGACCGCACCAACCCACTCCCACACTCGTCCCACATCACCTGTCCTCCCCTCGCGGACCATTGGCCTCACGTTGGAGTTGCCCTCGACTTTCTTCTGCACCTTCTCCCACAACTTCTTCCTCCTGGTCCCGCTGAACTCGTCCCTCAAAACATCATCTCTCAACTGAGCCATCGGGATGTAGTTGTCTCGATAGATGTCCGGATCTTGCGCGTTCAGACTCGCTTGAAGGCTCAGCTTCTCCAACGCCAGACTAGCCAGTTGCTTCGCTTTGCGCTCCGTCTCTTGACCCGAGGTGATCTGATAGCGGCCGTAGGCTCCGGACGAGAGTACCAGGAAGACTCCTACAAGTTGCCAAAAATACTGTCTAATAGACTGTCGGAGGGATCGTCGGAGGGCACAGGAGAGTGGGACGGCGGCGAGGCTGGATGATCGGAGAAGCGCGTGGCCGGATCTGGGGTCGCGGCGAATCTGTCAGTAAGGAAAAGAGGAAAGTGTAAGCCAATTGAAAAAGCAATAATGTCGTAGAGTGACGCAGATGGATGTGTGTCGACTTACCCATCGGAACCGCTGATGATCTCGTCGGAACGCGCCATGTCGCCCACGGCGCTGGCCCAGAGGTCTTCAAACTCCTCATTGCTCATGCCTTTGCGGCGTTTGGTGCTGATAGCTTCCTTCAGAGCTTGTTCTTGGAGTTCGGGCGCGCTGGCTTCGCCGCATTCATATTTGGCGTTTTGCACGCGAAGAGCTTCCACAGCACGATCCTTCACCGCGGCAACTTTGCGAGCTCTTGTGCTATCTGGCTCGCAGGAGGGTACGATCGGAACGAGGCCTCCCAAAGCCAGTGGGCTATGTGTCAGGACAAATCCATTTTCGCATTCCGTCTCCAGGTTCTCGTGGCAGAAGGCGTGAGGCGGACACGGCTCACACTGCGGACGGAATGCCTCTGCCCACTCCGGAACCTGCACGCCTGCGAGATCGGTGGATGGGCGTCCCACACCGCAGTATCCCACTGCCAGCTTCTCTTGCCGCCAAAGACCACCTGTCGTGGCGCTAAAGACCAACAGAATCATCGACAATGCCTGCTTGACACCGGTGCTGGGTTTGGGTCTTGGTCGACGCGCCGGCACGAGTTCACCTGCTTGCTGTGCATGGACCAATTCCTGCTGTTCCTCCGGTGTGAACTCCTCTGTCGGGTCAATCTCTTGCTGCTTGGGGATCGGCACCTGGAAGGTCTTGCGAGATGGAACCACTGCTCCATCTGTCTGCGGCCTGTACTGCCTCACATCATCCGTGCGTCGTCTGAGCTCGCGTGCGCGTCTCTCGAGATCTCGTGCGGTAGTGCTCATAGTGGTACGTCGACGTTCAGATTCCGGGTATTGCGGTGCTGGTGGGGAGCCTCCAGACTTCTGGAAGACGTTTTGGTCGGAGAAAGGCGAGTCTTCTGCCGGCCTAGCTCTTGCGGGTGTTGCTTCTGCGCGCGAGCGTCTCGATGTTGACCGTTTGCGTGCAGGTTGTTCGTCCTCTTCCCTCAAAGTCTCCGTTGATCTCGCGTGCTTACTCGATACTGTGCGTGGTACCGACTGAGGCGGCGCTGTGCTGTGTCTGACGTTGCGAGGAGTGGCTTCGAATTCTTGCGGCTCTTCGGTTCGAGACCTGGTCGTTCGGCGAGAGCTGCGGCTGGTCGCTGGCGTTGGCGGAATGTCGTCGTCGGATTCATCGCGCGCACCAGTTCCCTTCCGTCCTGTCGTGATGTCCTCGATGCCTCTGCTTGTGCGCTTCACTCTTGCGTTGGCTGCCCTAATCTTACGCACCTGTGGTAGAACGCTGGTGTTGAACAACTCCACCAACTGCTGCTTCTTTGCGGAGGATGGATAGCTGATGTTGTGCGCAACGAGGATGGACCGTAGGCGTGGGATCGTCACCGACGATGGGTCAAAGTCCGGGTCGAGATACTCTTGGTCGTCCATGATGACGGTGGAGAGTTCGGAGCAGTGGCCAGCAGTTCGCGGTGATAGTCGGCGACCAGTATGATAGCAGTTTGGTGATGAAACAGCGGAGCCAGGACTGTGCTTAACGGACGTGCAGGCGACAACAAAGACGATGTTGTCTCTTTGATGTTTTTTGGCGGAGGAGGAAAGAAGGTTCCGTTGCCAGGCAGGCAGCAAGCGCGGCCCACTTCGCGGCCCATGCTTCTTTCCCCACGTCTCCAGAACTGGACGACTTCATCACACGTGCGAGACCATGCCGTCGTTCACTTCCAGTGTGAATGTCTTCTCGTGATCGCGATACAAGCACTTCACAAACAAACGTTACCCTATCGAGACACTACTCTAAGTCTTTCCTCCAACTCCAACAACAGTGACTCCATTGAAAGTGAGACATGACTGGGGCAAGCGGGAGGTTATCAGTCGTTCAGGGAGAGACTTTACGCTTGAAGCGATCTATCCTTATTCCTCACGGGACACTTGTCCCCTTTATCCTCTGGTATCTTCGCAGTACCATTGGCATTGCCCTTGAACCCCTCTGCCCACTCTGGCCGCCCGTCTTCATCTAGCACAGCCCACAAGAACAATCCGCAGCTCTTTCCTCCAGGTGCTCGATCAGATATACACTGCCACATGTATCTGCCTCGCGTTTCCTTGCTCTTCATCACACATCGCAGTACGCAAGCCACCCCACAACGACACTTCGGGGTGTACTGAGGATTCATATAGGCTGGAAAGTGCCGATAGGTAATGTTGAACCGTTTCGATCCAGCAACCGGATGCTGAGTGATCGTCGCCGTCGGAGCAATGCAATGCTTCCATTCCTCTTGCATAGATGCATGCATGACCAGCAGCGAGTTGTGAGGCAGATGGATCGCGATCTGACCCTGTTCATCAGCCCTGGTGGTTGATGCATCGTCCTGTGCCACGATCCGCCGGACACGGAACTCCCGGGTAACACCCATAGAGAGGCTGCCAATGATTGGCATGGTCCCCAGCTGCGTCAAAGTGTCGGCGTGGAAGCCCATGCCTTCTTTGGCACCATCGTAGCAGTTCACGATACTGGCGTTCGGCGACCAAGCGTCTGGAGACTGGAATTTGAGTCTTCTGCTAGCAGGCTGGTAGTCTCTGGTACGCCTCGCGACTTCGGCGTTGACAGCATCTTTTACCAGATGGGAGACCTTGATCATCTCCGGGGGTGACTTCCGGACATTGAGAGGATTCGCGGTTCCGTCGTATTGAATAGCGGACTGTTGCGACTCGAAAGAGGAGTCGTCATCGAGATAGAGTCTCCATGTGTGGTTGGTAGTAACCGTGCGCTCGAACATTTGAAACTCATTGCGGAGGAAAGTGGCCGACTCCGCGAGTAGCTCTTCCAGGAGTGCGCTGGCAAGTGGTTGTGGAAGGAAATTATGAACCAACGAGCAAGGGGTGTGACGCTCGATATCGGCTGGAGAGTAAAGGTGAAGAGTCTTGCCTTTCTGCACAAGTGATTTGGTTGTGGCCGTGGCAACTGGCTTTGGCCCGCCTGACGATGCTGCGAATGTGTCGATGGATGATTGATAGCCGTTCAGGGCCGAGTGCTGGCGCTTGCTCTTCGATCCTGCTGCTGAGCTACTTGACAAAGCCTCCGAAACTTTCTCGACATCGCCGTTATAGGCAAGGAGATAGTCCATCAAGACATCCTGAGCTTTGTTCGGATGCAAAGAAGAAAGTATGGCCAGCTTGAGCTCCGTACTTTCGGCGTCCTCATCTTCGTCGGTAGCGGTGTTGACATCCTCTGCTTTGATTGGAGGCTGCGATATCTCCTCATGCTTGATTCCCATTTGCCCCGAATCTTCGACCTCTGTCGAGCAACTTTTTAGCCGTTTGGCCTGTGGCTCGCTGGCTGCTTGAGACATGGTCCTATCGCTATCTGGAGCTTTGTAGACGTGCTTCGTATCATTCTCTTCCTGATGCCGTGAACCGGTGAGCGTGCGACTTTGGCGCTAGATCTAAAGACTTCCCCTTCAGGCAGCTGCGGTACCTTAGTTCTAGTTCAGCAGGGGTCGGACTTCACGCCTAAAATTCGGCGAACTTCACCTCACGTGGACCGCGGGAAGATCTGCTTCCATCCCCAACCTCGGCTGATGGATCAGCCGACCAGTGATAACCGCGTTGATTATTCGACTCGCGAAACAATATATCTTCAGTCCCTCTTGAACCATTTCCCGCCACACTCGTCGCCGCAACAAGAACCCCAAGCTCGATAGCAGTCCGATAATTCGCATTCTTTCAAGGGACCCATCCATAACCCGCCAAAGCCGCCATAATGTCCAAGCAATTCACCGCGAAGGAGGTCGGAGAGCACAACACCGTCGAGAAGGGACTCCACATCATCATTGACGGAGAAGTCTACGAGATGGCCGGATTCGTCGATGAGCACCCAGGTGGCGCAAAGATCCTCAAAAGAGTCGGTGGCAAGGATGCCAGCAAGCAGTTCTGGAAGGTGAGTGATGGTGGAGGCGAATATGCTGGGTATAGCGAAACACGGTCCTGACGATTCCGTAGTACCATAACGAGGGCGTGCTCAAGAAGTACTCCCCCAAGCTCAAGATCGGCACATTGAAGGAGGAGGCGAAGCTATAGATATGGACAGGTCGTTGGAGGAAGAAGAGTCGGGAGCATCGGCACATCTCTCACGCACCGGCTGCGTGCGAGTCGACCTGCAGTTTCGTCGAAGAATACACCAGACTTGTAATTGTTTTCAAGAGTTCGGGTACGCCATGGTCACCACATCTGCCATTTACAAAATCAATCCGCCGTCAGTTCCTCGGCCGCTATCGACCTTCGCCACAGAAGTCAACGCCAGGTTAAGTCTTCGTAAGATATTGCCGGTGGATACCGTGATTGTAGTATTGATCTAAGCTGTGTATGCGATGCTCGATAAGAATGGGACTCCTAACGCCGCGCCAACGTCCACAAAAGTAACGCTCAAAACAGAAATTCACTAACGCTCAATGCCAATCTCAAGAAATTCAGTACTTGGGACCACAACGAGCCAGGCAAGAGTCCACGGCCTGCACCAAGTTGGCCGGGAGAGTGGTACGGAACTGGTCGATGTTCTTGCCGTTTATTTGATTGATCTCGCCAAGCGCAACATCAACGACCCTGTCGTCCAAGAAGAAGAAGTTCTGCGCGACTTGAGAAGTGCCCGGATCGGCGGAGTTTAGAGTGGCAATGAAGGTGGCAGGTTCGCACTGGTCGTTGAACTGGAAGTGAATTGAGCCCTGAGGAAAAATGGTGCCTTGGAAAGCGGAGAGCTCGGCAGAGACTTGAGTCGTCAGCTGGCCTGTTTCCTTGCCCGCGAGGAATCCGTTCTCCAGCATGAAGCCAGTCTTGACTTGGCCTTGAACGACGGTGAGCCATTCCGTGGCACGAGGGTGGGTGTGAGGGCTGTTCATGCTGCCTGAGAGAAATGTCAGTGAGTAGACCTTGAGCTTCCTCCTTGGCTTACTTACATGGTTCGAGGAAAGCCACGGCAGTAGAGATTCCTTGTTCAACCAAGATGGGGAAGTTGTTTTCATTTGCGAGAACGAAGCGTCCTCCTTTGCCGAGAGGTGCGGCTCGAGCACCAAAGTCAAATACGACACGATCGCGGAGCTCGTTGGCAGGAAGAAGCTCTTTGCCATCTCCGTTGACCGTAAGAAGAGTGTTGAAGCGAGCGACATTGGTGACGTCGGCCTGGGCTTCTTTGGCGAGAGCTGCTGCGGCGGAGGCGGCTGCGGCTGCTGCGCCAGAGTTGACGGGCGCGGCAGGACCAGGCTGAGAGATCGTAGGAAGAATCGTGTTGACAGGACGACTGCTGAAGCTTCCTGGTCCTTCAGGACGAGGGCCTTGAGTGAGCGATGGAGGCGAGCCTAGTGACAGAGTCGAGTTGCCGGAAACACTGCTAAAGGGCGCTGCCCCTTGTGGTAGAGCAGAGACGCTGGCGATGCTGGCAAGGCCGGCGACGATGAAACGTGCGATAGACATGATGGTTGAATGAATGTCTAGAACAATGGGGGAGAACTATATCCAAGGAGACAAGGAAAGAAGAGAAGAAAGATGTTGCTTTGGTAGGAAACCTGAGAACGATGTATTGCTTGAGGATGGAAAGATCAGAGTTGTAGAGGCTCGTCAGTCTTGATATACATGAGGAGGTTGCACTAACAATCTCAAAGCTAAGAGAATAATCGGGTAGTCTGTCTCCCAAAACAGCTCGTCGGTATCTTGCACAAGCGGAGGAAGCGTCGTCGTAAGCTTGCGCTGTGGTTTGTTGCTTAGAAGGACTCGATGTTGGTAAAGTCTGACGGCGAGACCAGTCTCAACAACAATAAGCTTCGTGCAGGTGTGGCGCTGCTTCGATGGGATGAAGGCAAACGAGCCACAGTTCGTGTTGGGTGTCCGGGGACGAAAGAAGTCTGGGTCGACGAGCGGAGAATGTGGACGAAAGTGTTTGTAGCTCGAGGCTGAGCTCAGCTGCAGTAAGCCAGAGGAAGCGATCGCTTCAAAGTCAGCCAACGCAGGTGCAGTCGCTTATAGGTCAGACGACAGCACAGCCTTGTGGGAATTCTTGTCATTCGTGCGCTGGCAGACTTGGTGCACACGTCGACTTCGGCAGATATGAATAGCACTGATGGCTTGTTCTAGCGCAAGCGTTTCGGTCACGCGGGTTTAGCAAGATGTCCTTCAAGCCAAGATTTGTTAGAGTCGTTGTGACCGACGCATCGTTCGCTACCGGAAATCTCTGTCGAGCCGTGCCGGTCCTCATTCATCCACCGCTACCTTGGAGTCGTCGACATCCATACCTGAGCACTCGTTGGCATCATGCTCGATAGTCTCGTCAGATTCGACGTCGGCATCAGCAATAATAGGATCAGTCGCCGAAGTGCTCTTTGCGAGGCCCGAGAATTCGACGGGAGCATCTTGCGGTCCACGCGTCCTTCTTCTCAGCCTTCGCTGACTGCCAATAACATCGTGATCCGCCATAGCTTCAACGTCAGTCACAGTCGCTTCGTTTGCAACACTCTGGCTGTGCGATCGTTTGTAGATTCGAGAGTTGGTTCGCCTGTGTCGACGTCGCTGCCTGCGCAGTTGCTCGAAATCGGCTTCTGGACTGCTGGAGAGCAACTGAGAAAATTCTTGACTGAGACCAGTGGTCGTCTCAGGGTCGCTGATATCAGATGTCGTCTCCCAGTCGTTGTCGCTATCGCTGATAGCCTCTTCCAGTCCGTCGGGGTACACGCCACCGACATCGTAGCCAGTATCGCCTTCGACGAGCTCCTCCACTGTAATGTCGTCGTTCGAAGACTGTCTGGCAACCTTCTTTGCAGGGCTGACTGTCTCAGTCGGGTGGACAGACGCCGCACGAGAGGATGCCGGTGAGTTGCTGTGTTCCAGTCTGCGCTTCGTATTGCGCACGGGTGTATATGGCGGGGTGTGGGGTACGCGGGGCATGCGTGCCTCCGCTGAAAATCCCGCAGTTGGATGAAGTGTCTCTGTCATCTCTTCAAAGATGTGGCCGCAACCCGATGAATGCTCCTCCGATAGCTTAGTTGATATGACGCTCAGCGAGAGTCCGTCGAATCGGCTCCGGCACCAAGATAAGGACGGTGATGTCTCTTGACAATGTAATTCTGACTTCGAAATGCAGGCTGTAGCATCTTTGTTGGTAATCGGGTAAGGACTAAATGAACGTCCGATGTGTGAGAAGCAGAGACCGATGTGTGAGAAGCAGAGAGAGTCCCTGTCTTATCTGCGAGCGTGGAGGAAAGACCACGAGCCATGCGCTGTTATCAGCTGCGACACCAGTGTGGGATAGATGGAAGAAGAGTGGACGACCAGAGCGTCAGGCTGAGTGACAGCGTGCCTTGCTTGCGCAATAGGGTGGTATAAAAGCCTGGAGTAAGTGATCGAGCCGGGGAAGCACCCTGCACTATCATGCGGGCCTCAACCAGCGTTTCAAGACGAAGATGCGAGTGGCAAGGATCACTCGTGACGATTTGCCGACCGAGTGAGTGATGGATCGACGCAGGAGAGAGGACAATTCGCTTGTCTCTTTGTGTTCGTGGATTACGCGCGATAGAGCATGGGTTGGTTGATGAAGAAAAGATACAGGTCCCATGCTTCGCTTGGAACCGAGTTTCCCCGGGACCCTGCCGACGTCGCTATGCGATGCGCTGTACACTTTGGAAGGAGGTCGATAGGAACATTCAGCCAATGGCGACGTTGACGGTGGCGGTACCGTCTGCAGTCGAGACGGCTGTCATGTTGCTGTACTACTCCTGGAGGTTGTGTAACCGTGTGAGGAGTGGCAGACGTCGGGTGTACAGTCCGGCCTGAGGGCAGTTGAGCCGCGTCTGCTTGCTCTGCTTGCTGGCCCCAGTGGACTGGAATTGGAAATAGTGGGAGCCTGCCGAGGATAACGGCAACAGCAGGACACCTGTTGAAGATACCTGGGCAGTCAAGCAAGACTATAAGACCGACTTAGCAAACCATGGGTGATGAGTTAGCAGAACGGCCAAAAAGGAAGGGCGGGCAGGTTCGGACAGTGAAGGGAACTTAGCAGGGCACGCCAACAACAACGACGAACTGCGTGGAACATCTCGCAACATGTGATGAAGGAGATGCGGTCTCCTTCTCATGTCGAAGATCACCCGTGATGTTGTAGGTGGAAGGGCAAGGTTCTGTTTGAACCTGGGCTCACCATGAAGAGGGCGCTCCTGCTTAGGTAAGGCATTCGAGAGAGCCCCTTGCCTTGGCGAATTCAGGATGTCAATGGGGTTCGCCAGCTGTCTGCTTTAACGTCAGGTATACTTTCCACCACCCTTCACACTGCCTTAGGACCTGCAAACAAGAGTGCTACGCGTCCGCTGTCTCTCTCTTCGTCTCTTCGAAAATCGCGCGCCGCGTCTCTGGGGAAGCAGCACCTGCTCGGAGCTGAGGCTCCTCTCGACAGCCCACCATGAGTTCTTCTGCCTCGCCCGCGATGCTCACAAAGTTCGAGTCGAAATCGTCCCGCGCCAAAGGCATCGCCTTCCACCCGAAACGACCATGGATCCTCGTGTCACTGCACTCCTCGACGATTCAGCTCTGGGACTACCGCATGGGAACCCTCATAGACCGCTTTGAGGAGCACGATGGACCTGTCAGAGGCATTGATTTCCACAAGACGCAACCACTATTCGTGTCAGGAGGAGATGATTACAAGATCAAGGTCTGGTCGTATCAGACCAGGAGGTGTCTTTTCACACTCAACGGACATTTGGACTATGTCCGGACCGTGTTCTTTCACCATGAGCTGCCATGGATCATTTCCAGTTCCGACGATCAGACGATCCGCATATGGAATTGGCAAAACAGATCATTGAGTAAGATCACGATTCACGATGGTGGGCAGATCAGCCTGTACTAATCACAGTTCGCAGTCTGCACAATGACCGGCCACAACCACTACACCATGTGCGCCCAGTTCCATCCCAAGGAGGACTTAGTCGTTTCCGCATCTTTGGACCAATCGGTACGAGTTTGGGACATTTCTGGACTGCGGAAGAAGCACTCGGCCGCGCCATCGTCAATGTCGTTCGAGGATCAGATGGCACGTCAAAATCAGAATCAGGCGGATATGTTCGGGAACACAGATGCGGTCGTGAAGTTCGTGCTGGAAGGCCACGATCGCGGTGTTAATTGGGTCGCGTTCCACCCGACACTGCCGCTCATCGTGTCTGCGGGCGACGACAGGCTCGTGAAGCTCTGGCGAATGAGCGAGACAAAAGCTTGGGAGGTGGACACATGCAGAGGACATTTCCAGAACGCTTCTGCTGCTCTATTCCACCCTCATCAGGACTTGATCCTGTCGGTCGGGGAGGACAAGACCATTCGCGTATGGGACTTGAACAGAAGGACGTCCGTGCAGTCATTCAAACGCGAGAACGATCGCTTCTGGGTGATTGCTGCACACCCTGAGATCAACCTCTTCGCTGCTGGACACGATAATGGAGTGATGGTCTTCAAGCTGGAGCGCGAGCGTCCTGCCTCTGCTGTCTACCAAAACAACATTTTCTTCATCAACAAGGAGAAGCACGTACGGTCATACGACTTTACGAAGAACATTGAGAGCCCATCCATGCTGTCGCTCAAGAAGCTCGGCAGTGCGTGGGTTCCACCGCGAACAGTTTCCTACAACCCAGCCGAACGATCTATCCTTGTCACGACACCTGCCGAGAATGGCACCTATGAGCTGATGAGTCTTCCTCGGGATGCGTCTGGTGCGGTTGAGCCAACCAGCACTCACCGCGGAACCGGTGCAGCCGCTGTTTTCGTTGCTCGCAATCGTTTCGCTGTGTTCAACTCTGCCAACCAGCAAATCGATATCAAGGACCTCCAGAATTCGACGACCAAGACCATTAAGCCCCCGGCAGGCACCACCGACATGGTGTTCGGTGGGACTGGCTGTCTCCTGCTCATCGCACCAACTCACGTTTACCTCTACGACATCCAACAGAAGAAGCAGCTTGCCGAGCTCGCAGTTGCGGGAGTGAAGTACGTCGTGTGGTCTGGTGATGGTCTACACGCTGCACTGCTCAGCAAGCACAATGTCACAATCGTCAACAAGTCGCTTGAGCAAATCAGCACTCTTCACGAGACCATTCGGATCAAGAGTGCTACTTGGGACGACGCTGGCGTACTCCTTTACTCGACACTCAACCACATCAAGTATGCTCTTATGAACGGAGACAACGGCATTGTTCGCACCCTCGAGCATGTCATCTACCTTGTCCGTGTCAAGGGCCGGAGCGTCTACTGCCTGGACCGTGCCGCCAAACCCAAGATTCTAACGATCGATCCGACGGAATACCGTTTCAAGCTTGCACTTGTGAAGCGTCACTACGACGAGATGCTGAACATCATCAAGACTTCCAGTCTTGTCGGGCAGAGCATCATCTCGTACTTGCAAAAGAAGGGATACCCAGAAATTGCTTTGCAATTCGTGCAGGATCCACAGACCCGATTCGAGCTGGCAATCGAGTGCGGCAACCTTGATGTTGCCGTTGAAATGGCAAAGCAACTAGACCGTCCACAACTTTGGCAACGCCTCAGCACCGAGGCACTGGCACATGGTAACCATCAAATCGTCGAGATGACCTACCAGAAGCTGCGCAACTTTGACAAGCTCTCATTCTTGTACCTTGCTACTGGCGACCAAGAGAAGCTGCAGCGCATGGCCAAGATCGCTGAGCACAGAGGCGACATGACCAGCCGCTTCCAGAACTCGATCTATTTGTCCGATGTGCAGAACCGGATAGAGATGCTCAAGGAGGTCGACCAGTACCCGCTTGCGTACCTCACGGCGAAGTCACATGGTCTGGAAGAGGAGTGCCAGACGATTCTTGAGATCAGCGGATTGACCGAGGATCAAGTAACACTTCCGACCGTCGGGCAACCCGTCGCTCCTCCACGGGCTGTTGCGCCCACATTCCGATCCAACTGGCCGACCAGGGCATCTGGAACGAGCTCTTTTGAGAAAGCACTTATGGCCGAAGGCGACGAGACTGTGGTGCAAGATACGAACGGCTTTGTCGAAGATGACTTGCTCGCAAGCGAAGAAGTCGTCGGCAACGGCGATCTCGAGGACGGCGAGGACGACGACGCGGCAGCTGGCTGGGACATGGGCGACGACGCCGTTCCAGAAGTCGAGGAAGACTTTGTCAACGTCGAAAGTGCAGAGGCAGGCGCTGGTAGCACTGAGGCCGATCTTTGGGCACGCAATTCGCCGCTCGCAGCCGACCACGCAGCAGCTGGAAGCTTTGACACGGCGATGAATCTGCTCAACCGACAAGTTGGCGCAGTCAACTTCAAGCCTCTGGAGGATCGCTTTATGGAGATTTACCAGTCGACACGCACATATCTTCCTGCCAATGCCGGCATGCCACCGCTGGTCAACTACGTACGGAGGACATTGAACGAGACCGACTCGCGCAAAGTCCTGCCGCTTATACCACGAGACTTAGAATCCATTCAAGCCGCCGAGTTGTCCACCGGCCGCAATGCAATGAAGGCCAACAAGCTCGAAGAGGGCGTGGTGTCCTTCAAGAAGGCACTTCATCTCCTCATGGTCAACGCAGTCTCCACTCCCAGCCAAGCACAAGAAGCACAGCAAGCCGTCCAACAAGCCGCGCAATACGTCCTCGCAATGTCAATCGAACTCGAGCGTCGCAAGATCGTCGGCGGCGCAACAGACCTAAGCTCGTTCTCGGAAGACATTCGAAAACGCAGTTTGGAACTCTCCGCTTACTTCACCGTGCCCGACATCGAGCCTCAACATCAGACTCTGGCTCTCTTTTCAGCCATGAACTTTGCCAACAAGAACAAGCAGCTCGGCAGCGTGTTGAACTTTGCGAACGCTCTGATCGAGCGTGGGACTAACGCCAAGTTCAAGGAGACGGTAAGATATCATCTATTGTCTAACGTCTGCCATTTCTAACATCCCTTCCAGGCTCGCAAGATGAAGGCCGTCGCCGAACGCTCCCCAACGGACGCCATCGAGATTGAATACGACACCTTTGGCGAATTCGACATCTGCGCCGCGTCGTACACTCCCATCTACGCCGGCGAGGCAAGCACCAGCTGTCCCTTTGATGGATCCAAGTACAAGACCAAGTACAAGGGCACCGTCTGTAAGGTCTGCGAGGTCTCCGCGATTGGAGCGCCGAGCAGTGGGTTGAGGTTGACGGTATGAGAGTGGTTTGATGCGTGGTATTGAAAATAGAGCAGAACATGGGATGCGGACAAATTAGGCGTGAGGATCTGGTCGGAGTTCTTGGAGGGCTGCGTCGGTCTAGTCTTGTCAAGCATAGCACGATGAGTCACTGGCTGGGAAAAGTCTTGTCTGAGAGACACTGTGGGTAGGGAGCATAGAAGATGGTGACGCTGCTATCTGTCTTTGCAACGGAAAGAAATGACATTCTCCATGCAAAACTTTCTCATCACGTTCGATTTCGTCATTATCGCTGTCAAGTTTTGAATATGAATGCCGAGTCCTAATAACCCGTGAGGCGTAAGCTCATGTCCAGAACGCCTCCCTCCAAAACCCGTCCTTCTCCCAAAGATTACCGCATCGCTTGTATAGCATTCTCAATGCTGTGCGCCACCATGTCGAAATTCTGAACCTCCCGCCCAGAGTACTGCCGTGTTTTCTGAAACGGTGAAAAGGCCCGGTACTGCTGCTCACTCGAACTCGTGCCCGTCTCCGAACTCGATCCCGCTACCGTATCCACGATCTTGCCAGACGGCTGGTAGACTATCGGACCCGCGATAGCACTTATAGGCGTGCTGGTGCCGGAGTGGGCGCGATAGGCTTGATACTGCGGCTGTTCGTTGCGGGAGCTGACGGTTGGTGTGCTGGTGCTGGAGCGCGGCGGAGAGAGATTAGAGCTGACAGGCGGTGTGCTCGTGCGAGAGTGCGGCGGAGAGAGGCTGGAGCCGACGGGCGGTGTGCTCGTGCTAGAGCGCGGCGGAGGGAAAGTCGAGCTGACAGGTGGTGTGCTCGTGCTAGAGCGCGGTTGAGAGAAGCTCGAGCGCGGTTGGGAGAAACTGGAGCGCGGTTGGGAGAAACTGGAGCGAGGTTGGGAGAAAGAGGTCGGGCGGGGTGAGAGCGTAGCGGAGGTGTTGTAGTTGTGGATGAGTTGGCTGGCCGGAGTTGCGATGATGGGGTTGATAGCTATCACTTCGACAAGTGACTCAGATTTTCCCAGAATTTTCTGCTCTTTTATGGGGCCTTGTGCAGTGTCTGTTGGGGTTTTGGGACGCTTGATTGGGGATTGAGCGAGCGGACTGCTTTTTCGTGGAGCCGATCGCCTGTTCATGAGGCGTTGCATGGAGGTTCGTCCAGGTTTGGGTTCCGTTGGAGACTTGATCTGTGGACCTTGGCCTTGAGATGCGTGGTTCGTCTGCGGAACTTGGGCGTGAGATGCGTTATTCGTCTCCGGACTTTGGCCTTGAGATGCATTGTTCGTCTGCGGGCTTTCGTCTTGAGGTGTAGTAGTGGTTTTGGCAGCTGGTTTAGGATCTGCTAGCTGCCACTCTGCCGCACGAGTAGGTGGCCTTGTGGACAACTCTGAGATGGATTCTGACATTTCAGGCATTTCAACTTGCAGCGACTTGCAGTCAGGTATGTTGACCTGCAGGAGACTGCCCTCCCTGCCATGGACGCCACCCGGCGGCTGTGATTGTCAAGGCTGTACTCTTGACGGGACTTTGGGTGCAGCCTGGTCTTTCACAGGCGATCCAAGGTTTTGCAAGGTCGCACGACTGCATCAATGAATGTGAGCTTTGGGAGATCGCTCGGGTGTCGCGACAGTACGCTCTCACCTCTTGCGTCTGAAGAACTTTCGAAGTCCTTTCGGCTCAGGTTCCACGGTCGACGCTTGCACAGTTGACGCTTGCTTCTTCTATTCCTTGTCAGCTCGTCCATCGTTGAAAGTGTAGTGCCGACGTACCTCATCAGCGGTCGTGCTGGCTTTCGATGTTCTCTCCGCGTCGCCGCTTGCACCATTCGCTAATACAAAAGACTTTGTCGTAACTACACTGCTTTCTCTCGCCGTCTCCTCCCCCTTCACTTCTTGCCCCTCCACTTGTCCTGCTTCCACTGCTTCCTCCTCCGCCTCATCCTCATTCCCGGGAGCCAATCGTTCTTCATCGCCGCAGACAACGACATACCATCCCACCGGCACTTCCGGTGCCAACTTGTCCCGTACAGCGGCCAATGCCTTTGTCTGCTCATCGCTCACTTCCTTCCCTCTCACCTCGTCAACGTCCAAGCCCAGCTTCACCTCTTCTACAATGTCGGCCACGTAGGCGTAAGGTTGGCTCAAGGACGACATATCGTTCGGATCGTATTGTTCAACGAAGCGGAGGTTTGGCAGGTGCTTCATGGTGTCTGGGAAAGTCTCGTGGAAGTTCTCCAGCATCGTCTCCGTTGTACCGGGAGCCACAAGCCATTCTGCTGCAGCATCGTCGAGGTTTTGAAGGATGATGTGGATTCGGATCAAAGGTCGTGGCCAGCGGAACCCGTGTAGAAGATAGACGGGCATGTTCACTTCGTATCGTGTATGGCGTTTGCTGAAGAGTGTGGGTCGTTGCGTCGTTCGTCTCGTCAGATCTGATTCTGGTCGCAAAGGTTGGGCACGACCATGAAGGAGGGCAGCGAAGCTCGTGCGTGTTTCAAGAGAAGCAGACGAAACGACGAGGGAGTATTATTACTCGATCGACAGAGCCAAGAGGAATGCAGCGGGCATGCACGCCCGCACGCAAACGTCCGCCCAGAGCAGGCCGTGGCTCGCTTTTTCCTGGAAAGTGAGCTGTGTCGAGAAACGGTCGAGGTCCTGCAGCCTCCCGGACTTTTGGAAGCTCGCGCGCTCCACTCTAGACCCCCCCTACCGCAAGCCACGACCAACCATTGAAGACGGCCCCGATTTCTCTTCTGTCCCTTTCCTCATTTCACTATCCTCCTCGCGCTCATCGCAGGGTTGTCGTCGCGGAATATGCTGAAGGGATGCACTCGGTGGACGGACATTGCTCGCGGTCTCAGCAATGCCCAAGTCCGGAGAATTCGACGGTCTACCGCATGATACTCCTACATTGCTGTGCTCCCTCTTGTGCTCCCGTGCGACGTTCAATGTGACGTCGCAGGGAAACGATTCCGTGAAGGCAATCCGCGGGTGAGTGTACTCGAATGACACGTCTCTTTGTACGGAATGGTGGTTTGTGGTGGAGCCATTGGGTGAAGTGAGAACCGGCTCCGCAGTCGAGGTGGAGCCTCGGAGGCGCTTGAGCTTTGTGCTTCGCTTCGCTCATGACTTCTCATCATAGCTCAATCGTTGTCGTCGACATCTCTCGCCAAAGGTCCGCCTATGACAATCGCCCCTTCACCTCCATCCGACGTGACTTGCACAATGCAGTCGTGAAGCTACTACCTCACGAGACATGTCGTCAAAGGTTTGACAGTATTGTGTGCATCTCACAGCCCTGCGTGCATGTGCATGCCTGCGGCGCCGTTGCGCTGAGACCTTGGTCCACATTTTCGATCTTCCGGTACCGAATGTAGTGAGACCACACAGCCAGGGCGGCCCTACCACTTCTCGTTGCGACGTTGACATCGACCCGGAACTTGCAAGATTACACGCCATCATGGTGCTGCATCTGCTGGGCAAGAAGAGCTGGAACGTCTACAATTCCGCCAATGTCGAGCGCGTGCGTAAGGATGAAGCGGATGCGAAGGCGCGGGAAGAGGCAGAGGAGCAGCGACAGCAGGAAGAGGACGCTAGTCGTCGGATTGCGCTGTTGCGAGGAGAGCATGTGGCGCCTCTGACTGTTGAGACTGCTGAGCCTGAGGATGGTTCGGAGCAGAAACGGCGGAGTAGACATGATGACCCTCAACGAGACCGCAAACGCAGACGATTACGAGGCGAAGATGATACGGACGCGGAGATTCGGCATGCGAGGACGGATGTGGACGCAGAGAGGCGAGTTCCACAATTGCAGATGAAAGAGCGTGAGAAAGCCGCGCCGTTGCAGGATCATGCTGGACATATACAACTCATTCCAGCGCCGGACGAAGTCGCTATTCGCAAAGCAGAGAAGAATGCCGAAGCTGAAGCCGAAAAGGCGAAGAAGCGGAAGAGAGAGGACGATCAGGTCACAATGCGGTTCAGTAATGCAGCAGGATATCAGAACGGCATGCAGAAACCTTGGTATGCTGCTACGAAAGAGGCTGCTGCGCCTGTGAGTGCTTCGATGGACCTTGTCCTCGCTGATGTGCAAGGTAAGGATGTCTGGGGTAATGATGATCCTCGACGAAAAGAACGGGAGAGCAAACGCATGTCGTCCAATGATCCGTTCGCGGCTATGCAGCATGCTCAGCGACAGCTGAAGCAGAGTTCGCAGGACAAGGAGGTGTGGCAGAAGCAGCAGGCAAAGGAGATTGAGGAGTTGAAACGATCGCAGAGACGTGATGAGGAACGACGGCGGAGAGAGGATAGTCTTGATGGCTTTAGTCTGGATGCTCCAGCGGAGAAGAGGCGTGAGCATCGTGGTGATGATAGAGATCGGAGGCATAGCCATCATCGGAAACACCACCACCATCGCAGTCGAAGCCGAGAGAGCGATCGGGACCGGCATCATCGGAGGAATCGATCAGAGCGACACGAACATAGCAATGTTAAGCTGCGGTAACAAGAACTGGACATAAGATTGTCAAGAGATATTCTCATGAATCCCACTTCGTACGATCTCGAGTTCGGACGACAAATCATGCCCATGAAGCTCCACCTCCACCCGCTCACTGCACCCATTTCCGATCCAACGCTTCCAAGAACCCAAGGTCCACATCCGCAAAACTCCTCCAAAAATCAACCTCATACCTCCAAGGCTGAGTCTGAATCGCAAACACCGTACCAATCATCATCCGCTCCAGCTCCTCCCGATCCTTGCCCATCACCAGCACAATGTCCCTCCTCACCTTGACATTGAGTGCGAGCTGAGCCTTCCACCTCCTCAATCTTCCGTCGACCGTCTCTTGAAAGTTGGCCTCACCACCGCACACGTCTTTGGGGTAGAATTTCCACAGCCAGGCTCGTCCACGCGAGTCTTTGAATGCGAGCTCTTCGTTGAGTGCTGTGGTCAGGGGCATGAACATGCTGTGTGAGTACACCCTCAGCAACGCGAAGCGGGAATCGGGGGCCTTCTCCAGCTGCGCGCGGGCGAGTTTTAGGAGGTCGATGGTTCGGTAGTCCGTGATATGGTCGCGGCCTCTGATCAGTCCGCCGCCGAAGAACTCCGCTTGTCGGTAGTCGATGAACATAGATGGGCGGCCGGTCATGGGGTCGTCGCGGGCGATGGCTCGACCGAGGGTATTCGAGAAATATGCGGGAGTGATGATACCCGCCTTGTACAAACGTGCAATGGTGGGTCTTGTCACAGCGTCCCATGCCTTGGCCGGGCGGCCTCCGCCGGGAGGTCGGAATGCGTCTCCGTGCTTGGAGGCGGGAGGCCAGAAGTCTGCTGGCTGAGTCTCGTCGCTACGCCAATCGCGGTAGTATGCCGGCTGAGAAGCCTTGAAGTCATTGTCCACGAGCTTAGTGCGGTTCTTCAAGGTTTCACGCCAATCGTGGACTTCGCTGCCGCAAAGCTTGTGAGGCGCGAAGAACAGGCCAGTGAGAGCGAATGCGTCAGCGATGTCGCGAGCGACGAGACGATGTTCGCTGAGATGCACGCCGAGCCACATCAAAGCCTGCATCCGCTTGCCGCGTACATAGCTCGACCATCCATTGATTCGCAACGACTCCGATCGAAGTTTTTGGAGCTCGGAATAGCGCTCCATGTGGCCGATTTCCAGGTCCGCGGCGTGAAACTGCGGTTTGAAGACGTTTGCCTTCTCTCGCTCGATGAAATATGCGAATTGCTTCTCAACGTCCTCTCGGCCGACTCTCTCCGCAAACACGAATGCCTTCAGTTTCTTGAGCTGCTGGCGATCGGTTTCGACGAGTTCGAGATCGTCCTCTTCGAGCATGGGACAGTCGCTGTCGGATTCCCATGACTCTGGATCGCTGAGACTGTTGTCGGAGCTCCAGCCATCGTCATCCTCCCATTCGTTGAGACGACCTTCTGCTTTGTTGCAAGCCTCACATCTGCAGTCAGGGGCAAAGTCGTTCGGGCACTTGTCCTCTTCCAACTGCCACTTGTGTTCTCGCGCTGACGCCCTCTTGAGATCCTCTGCTAGATTTTGTGACTTGCGTATGATCTGCGCCTCGCTCAGCTCGCTCGCGGGTCTGGCCTTGTTGAATCTAGAGTTCCTCTGCCTGAGCGCGAGGCTTTTGGGCACCTTGCCACGGTTGGGATCCTTTCGAGGGGCAGAACCCTTCTCCTTGCGTTTGCTCCTGTTGACGTTCAACTTCTCCGCATCAGAAGCATAGTCGTCGGAATCATCGTCGGAGTCAAGTCCTTTGATGAATCGTATCATGTTGAAGCCATGGGTGCTCAATGCCTGGGTGATGCGATCAGCATGATCGCCAATTGCCGTGATCTGCTGGCCCTGTATTTCTTCTGGGAAGAGCACTTCGTCTTCGGCGGCATCGATTTCGTTGTAATACCGCTCATGCTTCTCCTCCACAGTCATATCTCTGCGGCCCGTGATTTTACCGTTCAGATACTCCACGAGGAAGTCGATGCTCTGAGAGTCAGGATGTTGTATCACATCCCACACGGACTCCTCTCCTTCTCTCACGTCTCGACATCGCCCTGTGTCGGGATCGCGCCGAATGGTCTTGAGGATAGGCGCCGCGACCGAGTAGCATTCGATCCCTTGAGTAAAGCGATATGCCTTAATCAGTGTGTTGTGTATCCTGTTCTGGAACTCCTCGGGATGCACGCCGGGTAAGGTATCCCAGACGATGACATCGTAATGCTCCGAGAAGCTGAATCGAAAGTCGCTGAAGACAGAGGTGTCGGACAGCCGTTCGAACATTCCTTCATTGACTTCGCTGGTGACCTGCCATTCACTCCGAGATGCTCGTCCCATGCCAGATTTAGTCCTCGTAAGCCACCACTCCTCCTTCGGTGGCTGAACCACGATGCGGCCTGTCTTCGCGTCTCGAACCAGAATGCACAACTCGGAAGAGTAGAGGTTGAGGTACTGAACAAATCTCCTGCTGACGGGATCGTTGCGTTTGATGTGTGCACATATCACATTCTTGCACTCCATCACATCGTGGGTTCTTGGACCTGCTCCTCGCGCACCAGTGGCGGCGCGAGAGGACATCTCGTGGGCACCAAGGAAGGAAAATCGAGGGACGAAGCCCAACTGGAGGAACTGAGAGCGAGTACGGTCTCCAGCCCAGGTCGCCCAGCCGGCACTTGGGAAGTATCCGAAGATGTTCAAGATGCTGAGACCGTAGAATTCATCCCAACTGCGACAGAGCTGGATAGCCTCTCCAAACTTTGTGCCGTGAGCGATGACCGCAAATTGTAGCCAGCCTCGTCGGGCAACGGTGCGTTCGGAAGCTTGATTCCTGTGACATGTGTTAGCTTTGGGGTGAGACAGGAGAGCCATGCCGCCTACCAAATGTATTTCCCACACAATTTGATCCTGACTCTCTTGCCAGGTCTAGTATTGCCGTCTTCGATCTCGCCAAAGTCAAGTCTTGGCGGCGCCTCGTTGCTGTCTCTCCTCCGCTTCTCAAGTTCTTTCTCATGCTTCGTCTTCCAGAAATCTTCATCTCGAGCACCTTTCTTGCCTCGCCACAGAGGCACGCGGTGCGACCTCTCCGCGATACTCATATCGTAGGTCTCTTGCTCGTCCTGCTCGTCGTCAGGCTTGATGACCTCTTCCTCGTTCTCGTCTCGGGCGAAGTCAGCGCAAGCGTCTCGTATCTCCTGCAAGCTGGGCTGCTCTAGCCTTAGACAGAGATCGCGCAGCTCCGCAGAGCTTAGCTCAGGGTCGTTAAAGAATTGTTCTACGCTCTCAGCTCTCAATGCTGCCGGCAAAAGCGCTGCTTGAGAGATAATGAGTCTGCACAGGAGGAGCTGCTTGATCTCTCCAATCTCTGCGACAAGTTGGTCGACTTCTTCCTGTGGTAGTCCGAGCACTTGGCCATGCAGCTCATGAGGATGATCGATGACTCCGGCCAACAGGTCGCCGCGAACGTTCTCTTGCCAGTCAAACTTCGCTCCATTGAGCAGTCGTTTCGAGACCTGCTCGGATGTCTCGTTGACCTCGATCCGTGCACTGTCATCAGCATTTCCATCGTTGCTAGTGTTTGCTGGCGCCGACTCAGCTTTCGCCTGTTTCTTCGCTCTCTTCTTCTGATTGCGATTCATGGCTTTAGCAGGGGCCGATGCGCCGGTCTGGCTTTTATTTGCCACTCCGTTGAACTCAGCCTCTACCGGCTCTTGTTGAGTAGGATCACCTGCATCCGCAGTATCGACGTCATGAGCTGAGGTCTCCTTCGGTGGATTCAGCCATAGCAAGTGCATCATCATCTCCACGAACTTGCTTCGGTCGTTTTCGACCTCATCCTCGATCGGATCCCATGACTCCTCCTCATCCTGCTGATCCGACGTATCTTGTCGTTCCTTGAACGCTTCTTCTAGAGCAGCCTCCTGCCGGCGTAGACCCTCCTTGATTCGTTTCCTTCTCAACCTCGACTCAATCTCCTTATTTCGACGTCTAAACATAGCGGCTTCCCGCTTGATTTGCTTGCTTTCGTTCTCTCGAACGTTCTCCTCCTCTTCTTGCTGCTGTCGTACCCAAGCTAGCCATGTTTGATTTCTGTAGACAACTTCTAGCGCTCGCTTCTGGAGCCTTTCCAGCGCTCGTAAAGTAACAAATCTTTCATTCGTGAGCTTATCGATGTAGGTTTTGTGGCCGTAGTCCAGATCCAGTGGATAGAAGTGGCTGTGATGGAGCTTTCGCGCTCGAATCACTCTGTCCAGAAGGCCATATCGCTTGTACAGGTAGTTATGCAATTCCGCGAGCGTCGCCTCATCTTCAACGTCGTCGAATGACACATTTCGAAGAGGCTGCTCTGCAATCTTGTTGTTCAGCCACTCCGGAAGTCTTGTCTCAAGTTCATCAAAGGCGGCATTGCGCTTTTTGTATCCCAAGTAGAGCCCAAGGGATTGTTTCGAATGAAGTCGGCAGAACAACAGGTTCGCCGAAGTTGCAGGAGCTGTGCATTTCTGCTCATCGGAAAGATTCAAAGCTTGACACACGGGTTCCATCTTGAGGGCATACGCTGAGGTGGACAGGAGAGATGAAATGAAATGAAAAATATTGTCGGACGCATGATGTAAGACTCGAGGGGACGCGACGCGACGAAAGTTAAGAGATCCCCCTGCATCTCCGATCGATCGTCCTTTTTTAGGAGCCTGGTCAATCACCTGCTCCGTGAAGACCTACTTGTGGCGATCATACGAGGGCGTGCTAGAGATAGGATGCGTACAGGTATTTCATACAGGACGGTTGAACATGCGTGCAGGAACGATTGAATTTGACTTAGCAGGACGGAGACGAGACGTGCAGCTCGTACAGATAGGCGTCCTGGTTGAGGTCTGAGTATGCGTATTCCTTAGGTGTGCGTACAGCAAAGTTGGTAGACATGCTGGAAATGCTGGAAAGGATAGAGAAGCTGGTGGACATACAATCGAGAAGTCCCGTCGTATTTACCATGGCAGGTCTGCCTCAGGCACATACCTGTATCATTTTGAGTCTAGCGTGATATGCGCAAGCAACGCCTGTGTTTACGTCAAAACAGTGTCGAGCTTTCATGCCACATTCCGTTTCGTCCTGATCACCCTCTCTTTCGTGCATACTAATCTGGCCAACGACACAGACATGGCAGACGATCTAATCGACTTCAATGTGATCGAGCAGCACAAGGAGAACATCCAAGCGCTTCCCAGTGGCCGCTCTGCCAAAGCACTGGCGCAACTGTACAGCCCACCACTCCTCGGTGCCAACCCGTCACCCGCGTCCTCCAACCCAGAGCACATCAAAGCACGCGCAGCATTCGAGACGGAGCTTGCGAACATCGACGAAGCCGACGACCCTCTGGACGTATACGATCGCTACGTGAAATGGACGCTCGATGCATACCCATCATCACAAGCCACGCCGCAATCACAACTCCTGCCTTTGCTTGAGCGCGCGACCAAGGCTTTCCAGTCCTCAACACATTACAAGAACGATCCACGATATCTCAAGATATGGCTACACTACATTCGATTCTTCTCGGATGCGCCACGCGAGGCATTCGTCTTTCTGGCACGGCACAACATTGGTGAAGGTCTCGCGTTGTACTACGAAGAGTTCGCAGCTTGGTTGGAGAATGCCGGAAGATGGAACCAGGCAGAGGAGATTTACAAGATGGGCTTGGAGAAAGAGGCACGACCAGCAGAGCGATTGATGCGCAAGTTTGGAGAATTCGAGCGGAGGCTGGAGGCTCGACCACAAGATGCGACAGAGCCGTCGAGCCCAGCGTTGCCTTCTGTGCGACCCGCTTTGGCGGCGAAGTTAGATCCTTTCGCCACTTCTTCACCTGCAACACAATCGCAAGGCCAAGGGAACGGAGGCAAGAAATCGAAGAGCTCGAAGATGGCCATTTTCTCCGACAGTGATGAGCCACCGCGACCCGCGTCGGGAGGCAGCGCCAGTGGATGGGACAGCATAGGTTCGCTTGCCGACAGGAGGAAGGAGAACGCAGTTGAGGCTAAGCCTTGGGCTGGTGAGAAGCTTATGGGCGGCAAGACAAACGGTGGCATGGAGAAGATGATGATCTTCAAAGACCAGGTAAGCACTTCCCGAGCATTCCCCTCATACTGCACCATATTTACGAATGCAGGACTAAACCCAACTTTTATAATCAGTCATCGCGTTCCGCATCAATGCCAAAGCACCTTTCCTATCAAGCGTCAAGTAGCAATCACGCGCAGCAGTGCGTGCTAAACGAGAAAAGTGGTAGGCTGGAGTGCGTCTTCGTTAACCTCGAGGCCGTCTATCCAGAACCGGGTGATATGTCGGTGGTGTATTCATTTGAAGAGCTACGGGCGAGACATCGTGGGTGGCAGAGAAAATATCGACGGAAGGCAGTGAGTCAAGAGAAGCATGTCTCCAACAAGTCATCCACAACACAGCAGCAATCCCTTCAGTCTGAACAGCCACATGAGGTGGAACAGGAGGAACAACCACCACAGAAGAAAGGCAAAGATCGGGGCTTCACGATCTTCGAGGACACGCCGTTGCAGCTTGCACCGAAGGAGACCGCACCCGACGATTTGGAAAAGATTCTGGTGGAGACGTTCTCCAAAACGCTGGCTCTGAACGATGAGAACGACGAGAACGCTCCTCCTTCGCGGCAAGAAGTCGACCTCGCAAAGAAAGCTCGCCGGGAAGAGCGGGCGAACCGCACGAGAAAAATCAAGGTCATGAACGTTCAGCACATCAACGAGACGAAGACAATTCAGCTCAACATGGATTCACCGACGGGAAAGAAGATCAAGAAGCGAAAGTCAATCGCGCCGGAGCCAACAATGACGATCAATACCAAGGAAGCCATGGATGAGATTTACGGCATTTTTAACCAGCCACTGCAAAGCACGTCTGAACAGCCTGACGAAGAAGACGAAGATGACGAAAGCGAGGACGATGAAGACGACTATACCACTGGAGATGAAAGCACTGCCACTGGCAAACTCTCCGCGGCTGCCAGCGAGTACGGTGATGAGACGAGAAATGAGTTGATGAGTGCTCAGCAAGTCGAAGTTGACGATGGAGCGGATGTCACTGGCTGGTCGGACTTCACCACGAGCAAGCATGTTCCGAAGGAAGAAGGGGAACTGACACAAGATACCCTCCACGACGCACACACTGCCAACGGGGAAGATCTGACAACGCCAGTCGACGAGGAGGAACCTCGAACGCAATATGTCGACGTTCCAGCAGAGGACTACGATCCTCCTCCTGGTCGTGTCCAGATGCTACCAAATCACCGTCTACCTTTCATGACTCCGATCGTTGAGCGAACAGAGTCGTCTCTCGGTGCTGCGACGGCAAGGACGGAGAAGGACTATTTCGGCGGTGCCAAAACTCCTAGTAGGAAGACTGGTGAGCTCGAAGACTTCGACGACGATGATGAGCCTTGTAGCAGTCCATTTCAAGATGTGCTTGCTGACATGGACGAAGACAAGCGTAGAGTCCTGCAGCCGATCCGCACGAAGAGTACCAAAGGAACGATCGCTCTTGGCGGAGGTACAGCAAAGTCGCAGACAGAAGCGAAGAAGGAGGTGTCGTCGATTCTGGAAAGTGTACAAAAGGGCCCGATTATCAAGGATGACCAGTGCAACCCCATGGATCCTCATCTGCGGCAGACCATTCTGTCGCAAATGAAGCCTTCGTTATCATCTTTTGAGGGTTACCATGAGCACCTGGACGAGAGCTCTGGTCGCACTGCTGAGGTAAAGAAATACGTGCGAACGCTGTCGAAGTCAAGCAGGAGCAGTGTCAATGTGGACAAGACAGCACAGACTTTGTCCATCCCTCCAGTTCTGGACCTCCCTGGAGCGCATGGTACATACACCGTCAAGCGAGAACTAGGCGCAGGCACCTTCGCACCCGTCTACCTGATCGAGAACAGTACCGCGCTCGCCATGGAAGAGGAAGACAACGCGGATGAGAACATGCCTGTCGCGCGAGTGGGCAAAGACTCGCACCGCAAGGGTCTTGAGGCAATTAAGATGGAAGAGCCAACCAGCACCTGGGAGTTCTTCATCCTCCGCCAGTCTCATCGCCGATTGGGCGTCACCCGTGCCACCGAATCGATCGTGCGCGCCCACGAAATGCATCTCTACCGCGATGAATGCTTCCTGGTCGAGGAGTTCCGCGACCAAGGCACGCTCCTCGACCTCGTTAACCTTGCGCGCCTGGACTCCGGCAGTGGAGGCGGTATGGACGAGATGCTCGCCATGTGGTTCACGGTCGAACTTCTCCGCGTCACCGAGGCACTTCACTCAAAACAGCTCATCCACGGTGACCTCAAGGGCGACAACATCCTCGTGCGCTTCGACGATCCAGGCATGGAGACGGACTGGTCACCCACGTACTTCTCGAACGGCGCACACGGCTGGTCGAGCAAAGGCGTCTGTCTGATCGACTTCGGCCGTGGAGTCGACATGAAGCACTTCAAGCCTGACGTCGCGTTTATCGCAGATTGGAAGACGTCCGAAGCGGACTGCGCGGAGATGCGCGAACTTCGACCGTGGACGTACCAGGTCGACTACCACGGTCTGGCCGGTATCATCCACAGTCTACTGTTCGGCAAGTACATGGAGACGGTGGGCGAGAAAGGCGGCGGACTAGGTCAGGGCGCGACGAAGACGTACCGCATCCGGGAGAATTTGAAGAGATACTGGCAGACGGAGATATGGGCCGAGGTCTTCGCACTACTGCTGAATCCGCTGACAAAGGTGGATGCGGAGGATGGAAGGAAGATGCCCGTTGTGAGGGGCATGCGGGCGTGTCGGGAGAGGATGGAGGCTTGGATTGAGGAGAACTGTGAGAGGGGCGTGGGCCTGAAGGGTATGATCTCGAGGATGGAGAGTGCGATCAGGGAGAAGAGGAGGAGAGGCGGCAAGGCGTTGTGAGGTTGTCGTTGGCGCTTGTATAGTCGTTGGGATCACTGGCGTTTTGTTGGTCGACAGACTGCGGTCTGCTCGTTTTCGTATTGCTTGTGAGCATGGCGGTTCCGTGGCCGCAGAGGCATCCTCGACAATCCAGATCACTCAATTTTCTCTTGCATACCGGTCGATGAAGATGGCGTGGTCACCTATTTACATCAGTCTAGCGAAATCGCTCGGACGAACGCTGGCATGGTGAGCACACCTGACGCTAGGGTTAGGGTTTGGGTTCTTCGCAGGGCACAAAAGGCGATCGAGTGAGCTTACTCTACTTGTTTTCAATGACCAAGACGAACTGCTCTGAATGACCGCATTGGATGGATCGATTTTTGAACTATCGTGTAGTGCCGTGGGCATGTGATGTTTCTGACCACGAGTACTTGATGTTGCGATCAGTCGAGGTGAAGGGTCTCAACGATGGACATGCAGGAGCAGAATACGAGAAACCGGCACACGAGAGCGAACGGGAACGACGAGTGTCGAGCCAACACAGATATGCGGATGTGAAAGCAGCAGACCCGCGAAATGATCGACACGAACGAGTTATCATTCAACTTCACAGCAGGGCAACAACGAGGATTGATGTGACTAGGTATCAGACCGAAAGAATCGTACTGTCTACACTACGTTTGGCAGCATTAACGACCACGCGGGCCCTCTCGCATGATCATTGATGTGTACACGGAGCTCTCCTCCTATGCGTGTGCAGAACTCCGACCGAGAACGCTGCATCGACGGTGGACGACGAGCGCAATGGCATACGATGAACCTGTGCCGACCGACATTGCGGGGTGGGGTATCTTCAACAAAACGAACAGAAGCGATCACCGAGGCGATGCGTTGACAAGCCTGCGAACAAGACAATCTCACTGAGGTGGATTGCCGCCCAGCGTTCTCAAGATGCCGGCAATGTCAGGTATTCCTCCTGGTGGAGCAGCTCCTTGAGGAGCAGGCGAAGGCTGGCCGTGGCGTGGGTATTGCTGGCCATACTGCTGCGACTGTTGCTGACCGTACTGCTGCGGTTGTTGCTGGCTGTACTGCTGCTGGTGCTGCTGACCGTACTGCTGCTGCTGGCCATTCCAGGGAGGATACTGCTGCTGGGGCGGCTGACCGTACTGCTGCGGTTGGAAGAATGCCCGATTGACGTGGGATCCAGCAGGGTATGCAAAATTGGCCGCAGGTTGCTGACCGTACGGAGTGTACTGCGCGGCACCTGCTGAAGGCTGCACCTGTGGCGGATGGCCATACTGGTATCGATCCCCGTTAAACTGGTAGGACTCCAGGGCGCCCTGCGGCACGTGTGGCTTCTCCGGCAAAGCGTGGGGTTGCTGCTCAGGTGGCTGACTGTTGTGTTGATCCGGGTATGTGTGTGCGTTGTGCTTGAAGCCAGCTGCTGGGTCTGCGCCTTCACGTCCGCCTCGCTGCCCGCCTTGAAGGAATGATCCACGGGCTCTACCGCGATCTCCACGTCCACGGCCCCTGTCTCCACGGCCGCGTCCTCTATCACCTCGGCCACGTCCGCCATCTCCTCGACCCCTACCACCACGACCTCGATCGAACGCGAGCGGTTGCCTGATCTCGGGGGGTCCTCCAGCCATGATTTGCGCCAGATTGTCAGGCCGCTTCAAAGGCTGATAGAACTCTGCAGGTTCGTCGTCATCGTCATAGCTCATTCCACCACCGTAGCTCTGAGATGGCGCATCGCCGCCGCCGATGAAAGTATCGCCCGAATCGTGGCCAGGTGCTCCGAAGCTCCTGCCACCTCCTCTGCCGCCACCACGTATAGGTCCACCACGACGAGCTTGCTTTGCCAGCTTTTTCTGCCTCTTGTGCTCCGCCTCCGCCTCATCATCCGAGAACTCGAGCTCGTCCTCATTGACCTCCTCATCGTGGATATTCGACGCGTCTGTTCCCTTCATGTTCCTGAGCGGCTGCGTGAAGACGAATGTGCTGTGACTGTCCACGTAGAAGATTTTGGTGCCGTGTGTTATGCCAGCCGCCTCAACCTCCTTCGCATTGGTGAACGCCACGCTGTACAGAGGCTCTTGAACTCTGCCAAAGGTATCCGCAACTGCGCCAATCACAACCCTGTCCTCTGTGCAGAGAACTGAACCTCCTTCCAACACTTGATATTCACCAGGGGTCGCGCCCTTGATCAACGCCATGTTCTCGACGGTCCTCTCGATATTGCCCAGAAATGTAATCTTCATATCCTCTGTGACCTTGACATCCGGCTTCTCAACCACAACCTCTTTAACCTCATTCGTTGTCCGAGGCTGATGATCCGCCGTGCTCTTGCCCTTTGAATCTCCACCATCCCCATCTTCACCGTCGCCGGCCATGAGAATCTTGGCCAATGCAGCGGGGTCCATCATATCGTAAGCCTCGTCGCTGCTGTCGTTGACGGAATCCGAATCCGAGTCTGAGCTGCTGTCGTCGGACGAAGACTCGGCGTCGGACGAATCGAACTGCCATTCTGAAGTCTCATCGCCCTTCTGCGCGGCAGCTGCCGCCATGAACTCGGGATCATCGGTGGCTTTCGTCTGTGAAACTGACTGGTCGGCATCCACCATGACCATGTCTGTCGATGTCGCGCCTTCGATGGCCTCATCGGTGGTGAACGGGAGCTCCGGCTGCGAAATGGGTTCGTCCTTGATCGCAGTCTGCTGCTCATTCGATTCGGAGGCGTCGCGCACTATTTCAGTAGTCTCTGCAAGCACAGTCGCTGTTGCGTTCTCCTCTTGAAGAGGAGCCGACACAAAATCGTCGCCATTCGACACAGCCTCCGCTGGGATGCCATCGTCCACCTCCTCCTTCACAAGTTGTACTTCCTCTTGACCGTGCGCCTCATGCACCGGCGGCGCAAAGGTCGCCTCTTGCGATGTCGCTTCTACGTCTACCTCCGATTTGATTGTTGCATCTGCTGCTGTACCAGATGCTGCCGCTGCCGCCACCGCGCTCTCGCCACTCTTCTCACCGGACTCACCGTAAACATCGTCCCAATCGTCCACGTCCGCCATCTCGTCTCGAAGCTGTTCCGTCACTTCTAGCGGAGCCTCGAGTCGCACTCGCTTGTTTGGGCGCGCTTCGTCGGGATTCTGGGTTTCGAGAAGTTCGTCCATTGCGTTGCAAAAGTGGAGCGAAGAGGTGTTCAAGGGAGATTGCAATGTTCGAGTCTCGACAAACGGAACGGAGCTTTGAAATTTCTCGAGGCCAGACGTCACCGCAGACCGAGCGCGTCTTCCAGGGTCCAATTTCACGCGATGCTTCCGGTCTCCAGCTCACTCCTCGAGGAGTAACTTATTTGAACCGTCTTTCGCAGCACACATCAATTTCTCGGGAAAACCCAACATGCCTCCATCGAAATCAAAAGGCTCAGCGAAGAGCCTGAATTTCTCAAAATCACCTTCAAGGCCTACTAAGCTGCCAGCTGGAACTCCGTAAGCTTCTCCCATATAAAGAAGCCAGAGTGTCCAAGGGCTGACTTCGGATCGCAGTTCGCGGCGACAGCAGAATGTTCCAATTCACATGCCGGCCATGTCGGCCTTCTACATTCTCTTCACAAGCCATCTGGTAGCCGCAATATTCAGCCCGATTCAGGACTGCGATGAAGTCTTCAACTACTGGGAGCCGACACATTACCTCAACCATGGGCACGGGTTCCAGACTTGGGAGTACTCACCCGACTATGCCATTAGATCTTGGACGTATGCAGGTCTCCATGCTATTGTGACGCCTCTTGTCAAGTTCCTACCAGCCCTTGCTAGCCCAAAGGTCGCGGAATTCTACCTCCTCCGCGGCACTCTCGCATTTGTGTGCGCAGTCTGCGAGTCAAGACTCTTCTCCAAGATCTCCGTGGCGCTGAATCCAAGGATTGCCATCTTCTACCTTCTCATCACTGTGACAGCACCTGGCATGTACCATGCGAGCGCGGCCTACCTCCCGAGCAGCTTCGCGATGTACTTTGTCACGCTTGGCATCGCGGCGTTCATGGACTGGCGCGGCGGGCTACGTACCGCACAGGGTATCTTCTGCTTTGGTGCCGGAGCTTGCCTCGGATGGCCGTTCGCTGCAGCAATGTCTGCTCCATTCTTGCTCGAGGAGCTGCTTCTGGCATGGTTGAGCAGCCGAGAAGGTCTCATCGAGCTTTTCTGGCGAGTGGCCGATGGCATTGCTCGAGTGCTGCTAGTTCTGTCTCTGCAGGTTGGTCTGGACTCTTTCTTGTACAAGAAGCTGGTTCTGGTGCCTCTTAACATTGTCTGGTACAATGTGTTCAGCAGCAAGGGCCCTGACCTCTACGGGACCGAGCCGTGGCACTTCTACTTGAGGAACCTATTCCTGAATTTTCATGTCTGGTTGCTTCTGGCACTCGCCTCCATGCCGCTACTTCTTACTCAGCACTTCTTGCGTACCAAGGGAGCCACGAAGTCGAGCTACCTCCGAGGCATAGTCTTCCTGACGCCATTCTACCTGTGGCTGGCAATATTCACACTGCAGCCGCACAAGGAGGAGAGATTTATGTATCCGGCCTACCCAGCATTGGCTCTCAACGCAGCTGTTGCCATGCACATCATACTCGCAAACCTCGGGTCGACCGATCCGAAGGACCTTGTCAGCGCTATTCCTGTTCAATTGCGCCTCTTGGGAATCCTCGGATTTGTTGTCGTTGCGACAATTATTGCCGTCTTCCGTACGCTGGGTACTGTCACTGCTTTCAGCGCTCCTCTGGAGATCTATAAGCCTTTACACCAGGCAGGCATGTCCAATATCGGAGATCTGGTGTGTCTAGGTAAGGAATGGTACCGCTTCCCGTCCCACTACCTGCTTCCAGATGGTGTCCGCGCGAAGTTCGTCAAGAGCGAATTCAAAGGCCTTCTTCCGGGAGAGTTCTCGGAAGCCACCACAGGATTCGGTGTCTTCCCGGGAGCATGGCTAGTTCCCAGTGGAATGAACGATGAAAACCGCGAGGACCTCAGCAAGTACACCGACCTGCAGCGCTGCAATTTCATGGTCGATGTGAATCTACCCAGCACGCAAACAACAGCTTTGGAACCAAGCTACATCGACGACCAGCAAATATGGGACAAAGTCAAGTGCTTGCCATACTTGGATGCCGCATCGACTGGCATTGTCGGACGATTGGGCTACGTGCCAGATCTGGCATTCATTCCAGCAAAATACAAGAGAGTGTGGGGAGAATACTGTCTGCTGAAGAGGAGGCAGAAGGAGCAACGAGAGTATCCAAAGGCGCTGCCCAACGTTGAGCGGCTGTTGTGATCCGGGCGACGAGCTTCCACATATTCTGCAGACAGGCCATTACTCAATGCAACAAGCCGGACCCACTTGCCACAAATGGCAGATACCTTATCAATGACCCAAGCCGGTTTCGAGCTCTGACAGCTGCGCGCAGATCCACGCCTATCGTCGAGCGATATCGATAAGACCTCAACATGTCTTTGCGCGTGGTGGTAAGAGACGTTCGTGTTTTGTTTGAGTCGAGGCGTTGCTTCGCTCAACAACTTCGACAGCAATGCTCGCAGCTATCACAGAGTCCTTGCTCGACCTAGTTCACAGGCTTCAAGGAGAAACTTCCCAGACGTACCCGATCGGCTTCATCATCCTGCTCACTGCCGTCTCGATACTGGTCTACCGTGTAATCAAGCACTTGTTCGAAGGACCTGCATGCCAACCATGGCTAGCATCTCGTCATCATTCACTTGGAACGCAGAAGTCTCGTTCGAGCTCCGAAGGGCTCGCTCGGTCCGCGGCGCGAAAGCCAGGGAGTGAGTAGCAATTACATACCGTTGCGGTGCTGCAGTGTCTGAGCATGAACATCTCACAGCCTGGGAACCTCATCCATTTACTCGTCCCAAGCCCGCTCCCTACCGTGACTGGTCTCTCGCCACCACCACGCCACTTCCTTACCGCCCTTTCCGCCATGGCCCATATCACATAACCATGGGTCTCCGCACAATGCAATGGGATGACTGGATCGAACTGGATAACGAATACCTCAAATTTCACACCCTCAAAGCCCAGCGCATCGCCTCTCGTGGCGCGAAGTGCTGCCGGACGGACCCAGAGCCGCGCGTTGTCGACGGCGCTGTGGAGCTCCTCGAAGAACTGGCATCTTACCTCCCGGATCGCTATCCCAGCCTGTTCCGCAGAACAGAAGTCGGCATCGACAATCTTGCCACAGGAGAATGCTTCGACATCCGCAAAGACCACCTGACCGTGAACGGCATCGCCGAAGACCCCATGCAGCTCTGTGCTCGCCTCGTGCAAGACGATCTGGCCATCATGTTCGAGCGCGAAGACGGACAATACTACCTCCTCGCCGGTGCGATCTTGCTCGCAGGTTTTTGGCGCCTGGAAGATAAATTCGGTATGCCTCTCTCGAATATCCACACATCAGGAGGGGTGCCAGGCTACAAAAAGAAATTAGAAAAGGGCATGATGAATTTCTTCCACAGGGTACAGCCGGACAGGCCAGTAGTGCGGAACAACTACTTCATCCAGGTGGACGATGGACTGGCGTGGTCGGAGTCGATCGGTAGTGAAGATGGAGCCGAGGGCAGTTTTGGCTGGGACACCGCGGAAAAGAATCGGATTGTGGAGCATCATTGGTTTCGGTCGGAGAGGCAGAGTCTGAGGCGATTACCGAGGAGTGGAGGGGTGGTGTTCACGATTCGGACGTATTTTCATCCCGTGGTGGAGATCGCGAGGGAGCCGTATGTGCCTGGGAGGCTCGCCAGTGCAGTGCGCAGTTGGGGAGACGATGTGGCGAAGTATAAGGGAAGGGATAGGTATGGCGACGTGCTCCTGGAGTATCTCGATGCGAAGCATCAGGAGCAGGTCAGGAATGGGCTGGACGTGGAGAAGGAGGAGAATGCGAGAGCGTATCCTTGGTGAATAGCGGGTATCTGAAGCATGTTCATCGTAAATCGTCGGTCATGTACACCTTCACACTTGACTTTTTGACCTTGCCGCGCTCCTCAGCTTCGCCTTGTTCGCGACTTCCTCGATTTTCTCAGCTCGCCATGTACATATCTCTCTGAACGCGCAAGGTCGGCATTTGAGGTATGCATCCTCAATCTCCACTCCACGCGGCTCACGCTGTCCCTTCCACCACTTCATTACATCCTGCAGATAAGGCTCTAGGATGTCACTGTTGTACACGAAGCTGTGCCTTCCGATGACATTGCCACGATCGGCTTGTCGATACTCTGCGGATAGTAGTCGTGAAACACTAGACGAAGAAGCGTTGACGGAGATGGTCTTTGTGAACTCGGCAATCATGTGCGACCACAGCGAGCTTAGCGTGTTATGAGCCAGAATCTCCGCCAGGGGATCACTTTCTGGAGCCGCAAATTCGTCGTTGGCATCGTCCGCTTCGATGGAGACGTTTGTCATTTGAGAGGAGAAGTCGAAGTCGATGTTGCCCAACGAAGCGATGAACGTATCGCTGAAAGGCTTGTGTGGCTCGACTGTATAGCAGGCGAAGATGGGTTCTGCATCGACCTTGTTCGCGGCCAGATCCAGGAGTAGACGTCGGTACATCATCAGCTGAATCTCCGCCGGTTTCGTCTCGCTGCCTGGTCGCGGCAACTTACTCGAGCCACGAGTCTTGATGTCGCCCAGATATATCGTGCGAGGTTTCTCTCGCAGAGGTCTTAGCCATGCGCCGTCACTACCAGACACGCCGCTTGCTTGAGAGCTGGTCAAGAAGTCCTTCATTGTGCGTTGATCAGCAGGAATAGCACTTGTCTTCGCCTTCGTACTCGGTGAAGTCGAGGTGTCCCCTGATTTCAGCATGCTCTCCTCCTTCTCCTCATCTGGACATGTGTGCGAGATCTCGTCGATGATCCCAATGAACACTTCGCCCTCTACCACGCCAAAAACTTCCAGTTCCCGAGTCAGGCCCGTCGCTCGTAGAGTCCGCAAGCCTTGAATGACATTCCACAGTCGTAGACCAAGCTTGTCTTCCTTCGTAGCAATCTCCACTGGCACTTCTGTATGCACTTCCATCTCTTTGACTTTGTGTATCCTCGACCCTTTCACCATGTTCACAGTCTTCGGTATCCGCCCATGCTTCGTTAAGTTGTACCAGTATTGGATCTCGCACCACGCAGGCGACACAATGTCCGTCACAGTCATGTTCTTCTTGTATTTTGACCTACGAAACTTCTCAATGGGCGACCTCGTATCGACTTTCCCAGGCGACTCGACAGGTGGTTCGGCGGCAGCTATCGTCCGCTATGGTCAGCATGTCAGTCTCTGCCAACTCACTACTGTCTTGTCCAAACTCACTGATGAAGGCGAGACGGTTAACCTCGCTGTATTCGACTTCCACCGTACGCTCCCGCTTTTGAGGCTGGGGTAGTTGAGGTAGCTCCTGCTTGAGTTCCACCTCCAGCCCGTCCAACTGCTCGCATGTCTCCGTGAGTCCACTGATAGCTCGTGCGAGGCTGTCACGCACGCGCGCAAGACGGAGAGAATGGGTTTGCGCCTCGGGCTCATCTTGAACGACCGGTTCGGGGATGTCCTCACCGTTAAAGGAGGGAAACTGTTCGACCTTGAAGGAGTGAAACTGTTGTTGTGACTCGGATTCTGTCAAGAGTGCGTCCCAGGTTGCAGCATCGAGGTCGGAGCCATAATCGCTCTCGTTGAGGTCGAGTTCTGTGCCGTAGTCGCTGTCGTCATGATTCATCGTTTGCACAGATCCACGGCGGACACGTTTGAAGGCCATCGCTCCATCATTGTTGTTGGAGATGGCGGTATTGCAGACGGTGGAGAGCGAGAAAACAGTACACCAGGCATCAAAGCTCGCTGTCGTCGAAATCACGGTAACAAGCGAGTATTCAAGTCACGTATCAATCAATTTAGCGCGCTCGGCCCTTCTATTGGCCATCCTCCAACAAACAGAGCTCTCTCACTCTGCAACATACTCCCACAATTTCTCCAACTTGTCGTCCAGAACCTCCGCTGCCTTCTTCAATTCATCGCTCGACCCCTCGGCGCCCGCAATCAACGTACTCGGCTTCACTGTTCAAATTTCAGCTCGACTCCATCACGACTTGCCAGGAGAAACCTCACCTTGAACCACATCCGTGCCCTTCCCATCCTCCCTCTCGATGATTAAGACCTCAACCGGCACGAACAGACCGGCACTCACGTCATGCTTCAACATCGATATAGCAATCTGAGGGTTCCCAAAGATGATCCTTGCCACATTTCTGCCTCCATTCACGCCGTACAAGCCCATCCATTGTCCATGATCGAACTGTTGGAACTTCATGAATCCATGTGGTCCGAGAGCTGCATTGGTAACCTTCTCAAAGGCTCCTTTGGATTGTAAGTGGTCGATGATGCCCAAGCCGGCGCCGTCAGGCTGTTTGATGCTGGAGTTCAAACGCTCCAGGACTTGGTCAAAGGTCTTGTCGAAAGTGCGAGTGATTCGCGTGACTTGGTAGGTCGTCTCCGTTCGTTTGGCCATGGCTACGATTTCTTGCGATACCGATCGAACTTGCAACTCAGCGAGGCGGCGGTTTTTTGTATCTGTACAGCGGTGTGCTTCCGCTCTTCACGTATAGGTCTCAGTCGGAGCTACGGACTGAGTCGCTATAGCGTGATGGTAAGCCTGATCCGTTGCGTGTCTCGGTCTACTGATTAGTGATGGTGCGTTGGAGGTAGGCATATAGTACCTCTCTCGAGCCAGGCCTTTGCTGCTGTGATATACCGATTACTGATCGTTTCGCCCGAGGCGGTTCCAACCTAATAACGAGCTATCATGCCCCTCAGCCGCAACAGCGTCATTCGCATTGGTAATCGCATATTAGCAGAGCGAAGACGAAGCCTCTTCAAGTACAAGAGTCGAGAGTATCAAAACATCTTCTGACTTCCCTAGAGCATTCCCAGAAGACAGGAATTCACACCATCGCCAACACAAGCACCATGTCTAAAGCAATCGCAATCATAGCCGGCGTCGGACCGTACGTCAATCTCCAATGAGCTCTACGACAAGAATCAACTGACATTTACTCCAGTGGCACAGGAGCTGAGATAGCCAAACGCTTCGCAGCCTCCTATCCTGTTGTCCTTTTGGCCCGAAACCCCTCCAACTTCGAACCTACCGCCGAGGAGATCAACAAAAGCGGCGGACGAGCCATCGGCATCTCAACCGATGTCTCCTCTCAAGACAGCTTGAAAGCTGCCTTCAGCAAGATCGAGCAGGAGTTCTCTGGCGCTCCAATCGCCGCAGCAATCTTCAATGCCTCCTCCCGACCGAAGCGAAAGCCCATCCTCGAGATCAGCGTCGAGGACTTCGAGACTGCTCATGGCGTCGTTGCGTAAGTCCACCCTCCCTACCTCGCAAGGGCCTCAATTCTAACACAACCTCCAACCCCCAGCAAAGGAGCCTTCATGTTCGCCCAACACGTCCTTCCCGGCCTCCTCCTCCACGCCTCCGACTCCTCAGCCAAGTACCCGCCCACCTTGATCTTCACAGGCGCCACCGCATCCATCAAAGCCAACGCGCAGATGTCCGTCTTCGCATCCGCCAAATTCGCCATGCGAGCTCTATCCATGTCCATCGCGAGGGAGTACGCTCCGCAAGGCGTGCACGTTGCGCACTCGATCGTCGATGGAGTTATTGATATTGAGTTAACCAAGGAGTGGACGAAAGGCATGGCTCCCGAGGCGAAGATCGCGGCGGACGATATTGCGGAGAGTTATTGGTATTTACATACGCAGAGTAAGAGGTGTTTCACTAACGAGATTGATATTCGGCCGATGATGGAGAAGTGGTAGAGATTGGGGGAGTAGCAAACTTACCAGTAGTATTGAAGTGTCTCCCGCTAGATCATTATGGGAGAGTCTGAGTGTCGTTGATGTCCTTTGTACGTGGTGATCCTGCACCTCGCCGTACATAGTTCTACTCTTTCGTGATATCCGTCTCCTTCTTCTCAGCTTTCGGCTTCTTCTTGATCTTCTTCTTCTTGTCCTTTTCCACCCATGCCTGCTGTTGTACCTCCTGCGCGCCCGCCTGATACAGTATCTTATGCTTCTCCTTCTCCGCGGCCTCCGCCGTCCGATTCAACCAACTCAAATAAGTCTGCCAAAACACCGCAAATACCCCAGCAAACACACTCCGATTCTGCGGCCGTATAAACGTAAACGAAAACGCTGTGATCACAGGCCAGACCTTCCAACTACTCACAAACGACCTCGGAACCGTGTTCACTACCCTCTCCTTCGCTTCCGCCCAAGACCCGCCCGCGAGCAAGGTCTGCATGCCGAAGAAATACGTGTTGAACACGGGCGTGAAACACATCTGGTTGACCGTAATCTTGACCGCGAGGCTCTTAATGTGGGAGGCGTAGTTGAAGTGTCGACCGAGGAAGAGGAACCATTTGTAGCTGGGGATGCTAGAGATTCCGCCAATTACCAAGGCTCGCACACCGCGGATGGGTTCGTACCGGCCGTCGATGTAGACGTTTGTTTGCATGGTTTGGGCTGCGAGGTCGCCGAGGAAGTAGATTATGAGGCTGCTCTCAAATTGTGTCATGAGTGGACTGCGTTGTTGCATGTTTTCGTAGCCGCGGAAGGGGATCTTGATCGGTTCGATCCAGGCCCAGTATGAGCCTGTGAAGAAGGCTTTCGATGGGACCTCATTCCTGCTCTTGCTCTTGCTCGTGGAGGGCGGCTCGTTGGACTTCGAAGTCTCGTGTTGGACATTGCGTTTATGCTGGCGATTGATGTTCCGCTGGACGGTGTGGTGGAGTTTGCGAAGAGAGGACCGTCCAGCGAAGAATGCAAAGGTCATGGTGTGGGCTTTGGCAGAGGCATTGGTTCCAGGGATAAAGTCCAAAGCGCTGCGCCGGTCTTTGCTGTTATGCTGCACGTAGAGGCATGTTCTGTCTGGCGACAGCGGTCCTGGTGTATTCGTTCATGGCGGGTCAAACGAGTGTTGATGTTCACGTTTGAAGATCGTTGGAACAGGGTCTTGTGGTACGGATCCGGTGCGTGCACTAGTGCTGCCCGCAAATAGGCGTAGTTTGGCCGAAGGACTTCAGTTCCAGTGCTCGAAAGGTGACGATGAGTCTGCTCGCTGGGATTTTGAAGGGTTTGATCGCAACCAGGCAGGTCGTTTTAGTCGTGCTGTCCACGTCGCATGTCGCCATTGATACTTGCAGTCAGCTTGGCTTCCAGATACCTCAGTGCCTACGTGGCAGCAACATCGTGCACGCACTGCCGACGGTGAGTTTTCCGGAGCAGTCGACAGAGCAAATTGCGCCCGTGGACGCGTGATCGAGCAGCATCAAAACAACGCGAAAGACGAGCATCACAGCAACAGACAGAGTTGAAGACGTTTGTGAAGTTTGATCAGCGGCTTTCGCCTTTGCACCATTGTCATTATGATACATTGCATGTTGTGCTACCCTTCCACCTTGGTGCACCGTTGTGATATCTCGAAACCCATTCAGCCCATGCAATCAATTGTGTGAAAGCCCCATTGTAACGCCGTTGAAATTGTGAGAAAGAGCCAGCATCCCAAGAATCCACCGCCCATCACACCGACAATCTGTGCCGAGAGAGGTCGAGGTGGTTACTCATGAAGTCGTGTTGGAGAGATGATGTGAAGGACCGTTGTTGTCGCTTAAGAGCGCTCGCCTCGGAGACGGCGGGCAAGCTGGATGTCCTTGCTCTGGATGGTGACACGCTTGGCGTGGATGGCGCACAGGTTGGTGTCCTCGAAGAGGGAGACGAGGTAGGCCTCGACGGACTCCTGGAGAGCGCCGATGGCAGAGCTCTGGAAGCGGAGATCGGACTTGAAGTCCTGGGCGATCTCACGGACCAAGCGCTGGAAGGGCAGCTTGCGGATGAGGAGCTCGGTCGACTTTTGGTAGCGACGGATCTCACGGAGAGCGACGGTACCTGAGAGAAGATGTCAGTGAATGTTGTTGTGGTGATGAGTCATAAGACGCGTCGTTTGGTGCTTACCGGGCTTGTATCTGTGAGGCTTCTTGACACCTCCGGTGGATGGTGCGGACTTGCGAGCGGCCTTGGAGGCGAGCTGCTTGCGAGGGGCCTTGCCACCAGTCGACTTGCCTGTGATGGTGTGTTAGAGTACGTTCATGAAGATGTGTGTTGTTGGTGAGTGAAGGTGGTTGAGGTGCGCAAGGTTGCATGTGACGAGGTTGAAGTCGGTGGCGGAAACCAGCGACGACGACGACGACGACAGTGATGTCAAATTGCGACCGGAGGCGGTGATGGCGGTGATGTTGTTGATGATCTCCGTGATGGACATCATCATGAGTGTGATGACTTACGGGCAGTTTGCTTGGTACGAGCCATTGTTGATGATGTTCGTGTGGATGGTTGATGTGTTGGTGAGGATGAGTGATGAGAAAGTGGATGTCGAGGTGTAGGAATTGGTGGAAGGGCGGAGGTAAAAGAAGGGCGACGGGGCTGTGTGCAATCAAGGTCCCAAACATGTGCTGGAAAGAACACTCTGTTAGGCGTGAATTCTGATTGGTCGAAACGCAATCACGCCTGCTTGTTTTGCAACAGTCACGGGCCACGCCGAGAAGTCGCGTCGGTCGTGATTGCGGGAAAGACGCACCTCACAGCCGCACTACTTAACCGGCCCAGTCCCCCACCAAATCTGCAACTCATCCGCTTCATCAACCACCAAGCATCTCCACCAGCTTTCATCATCACTACAACAACTCCACCACTCTCACCCACCCACAACAACCTCAATCAACATGACTGGACGTACGTCTTCACTCCTCTTCCTTCCTCTTCATTCTTCTTCTTCATCAACAACATACTGACTCACTTCCTCACAGGCGGCAAAGGTGGCAAGGGCCTCGGAAAGGGCGGTGCGAAGCGTCACCGCAAGATTTTGCGCGACAACATCCAGGGAATCACCAAGCCCGCAATCCGCCGTCTGGCGCGTCGTGGTGGTGTCAAGCGTATCTCAGCCAGTATGTCCTTCACCAGATCTCCACACCTCCACATCACAACAGCCATCTGACATTCTTTCTCTCACAGTGATCTACGAGGAGACCCGCGGAGTTCTCAAGACCTTCCTCGAGGGTGTCATCCGTGACGCCGTCACCTACACCGAGCACGCCAAGCGCAAGACTGTCACCTCTCTCGACGTCGTCTACGCCCTCAAGCGTCAAGGCCGCACTCTCTACGGATTCGGTGGTTAAGCGGTTTCCGGTCTTTGGGGTTCTTTCACAACACAACACAACACACTTGCATGCTTTCACGACTCAGAAATATCCATCAGCACGGTGCTGCGGCTCAGGGAAAGCTGGTGATGGATGGCGCAGATGGGAATGGTTTTTTCAAGCAGGCTGCTCTCGGCCGAGCTTTATGGTTTTGATTGATGTGTAGCATAACGGCTCGAGGAGTTCAATGGGGAGAACAATTGAACTCAAAACAATGATACCACAGTCTATTGTTCACTCACACTCGTCTGGTCAATTTGTCTCTTCAGCATTCGCGTTCTTGTTCTCTTCGCCTAACTGACAACCCGCCTGCAAGCACTGCACTTGACGCGTCGGCTGACATCTTTCTTATTTACCTTCTCGACGCGCTTGTACTCGGCGTGATCTCGATCTTGAGCAATGACCACCGCGTTTGTTTTGAAGCCTTGAACGTGATGTCCGGATATGAACCGGTCGACGTGCATTGGCGTACCCACTTTGCGACCGTGGTAAGCCGGGAATCTTTCAGGACAGCGCCGCAGCCTTCAACGTCACCGACGAGAGTCTCGAAGACAGCAGAACACCAGGCGGATCATCTTTCACTGCATCTCTGTGACTCACGGTGAATCGACTGCTCGGCTTGGTCATATTCGGTGCTGCCAATGCACAACTTACCTATTGTGCGAGCTCGTTCATCAAATCTCTGGCAAGCTACCGGTCTTCGCCGAGGTCTTTCACCTCTGACTTGTAAGCGGACGGAGTAACGAATTGGCAGAAATGTATATACCTCTCTCACTATGACTGTGTGCTCTTGACGATAAGTATTCGCATCTCCATGTTCGTCTGCAGCATCTCACGGCAAGAAACGACACTGGGACAAACATGACAACGGCCTTCCGAGACCCGCAGCCAAAAGGCCTCTTCTTCGACGTCTTCGGGACATGTGTCGACTGGCGAAAGACAGTCACGGACACCTTGTACAAATCAGCCAAGGAGGCTCTCGATTCCTCGTCTTCAATCAGCAGCGATGTCCGATCAAGAGCCTCGGCGATGGTTCGCAGCAGTCCACCCTTCCACTCTCTATTCCCCGTCACTTACCCACCCGCAGACCTACGAACAATGGGGAGAAATCGCCCAAGAATGGCGAAACACCTACTACGCCTTTACCCGCGCCATCGCCAACGACGCCAGTCTCCGCTACAAAACCGTAGACCAGCACCATCTCGAAGCCCTTCAAGAAATCCTCTCCAACCGCGGCCTGGTCACTTCTGACTCCACCGGTTCACTCTGGAACGAGGAAAAGGTCCTCCAACTCAGTCTTGTCTGGCACTACCTCGACCCCTGGTCCGACACAGTCCAAGGCCTCGCAATGCTGAACAAGAAATTCACCACCGCGACGCTCTCCAACGGCAACGTCGCCCTACTAGAGGACATGAAAGCCCACGCCAAAATGCCCTTCACGCACATCTACTCCTCGGAAATGTTCCAGTCGTACAAGCCCAGTCCGAAAGTGTACCTCGGCGCCGCGGAGAAGATGGGCTTGAAGCCCGAGGAGTGTATGATGGTGGCGGCGCATTTGGACGACTTGAAGCATGCGAAGAGCAATGGCTTTTGGACGTTGTATGTGGAGCGGCCGAGGGAGGAGAGGAATCCGGAGTGGTTGGCGGAGGAGGCGAAGGGGTGGGTCGATGTTTGGGTGAAGATGGAGGAGGATGGGTTTGTTGCTGCGGCGGAGAAGTTGGGGATTGAGAAGTAGATGGCTGTAGATGTATGTGAGATTGTGGAACGGCTGTGCAACGTCTCGAGATGTAATGATATGTCTTTCGTGATGTCAATCGTGGTCTTCTTCATCCGTTCTATGCTTCTCCTCGGTTTTTTGTGCTGTTGCATGTTATTCGACAGCATTCGTGGGTGTTAACATGTAGTTGATTCGGAAACGTAGTAAGTACATACTCAAGTCCAACCACATCAAGCAGAACCACGACAAACTCTCACAACACAGCACTCAGGTCACCAAAAGTGGGCGTAACATTGCCAGAACACCACAAAGACCACACCCACAACAGATGGTACCTTCACAATTGCTTCCGATCGAGATACATCATCGTCGCCGACCAGTCCCACGGCTTTTACACAACCCAAACCCAAACCCTAACCCTAATCACTCCGCTAATCCAGAGGAGAAGTTTATGGAGTGCAGGAAGTTTTGCGCGGAAGACCGGCTCGGAAACGATCTCATCCTTCGGATCAAGACCCTTGGGTGTGGCATTGCTGCTTGACCTCTCTCGCTCGGAGTGACGGCATTGGCGAACGGGTGCACGGCGCTGATGAGGGTCTGCCTGACAACCTGGGTGTGAGCGGAAGTTGGAGCGTCATATGAACGCAGCCTGTCAGCGAGACGACGGAGACGGACACGAAGAGCGAAATGAAGCGGTGAGAATGAATCTTGCAATGGTCCTTGCTTCCGAAGCTCTTCTGAGCGACTCTCTATCTCACTGGGTATCGCGTCCGACACGACCGTGTCCTTCCATTTCATCCCTAGCTTTTTGTATACGCGATCCCAAGCATGCACATGGTCACTCCCTTTTGATCCTCCTTCCCATTCCCTGATGCCTCGTTTGCCGCGACTTCGACGCCGTGAACGTAGCCAAGGCCATGCCCGGCCGAAAGTGGAGCGAGGTCGGCGGAGCTCGAGCAGAGCGCTCCACGCCGGCTTGCGGCAGTGCTGCGCTACAGCGCGCGGCGAGCACTTCTCCATTTGGCAGCACGAAGCCATCATTCCACTGAAGCCATCTCATTTCAATCACCGCGTCTCGTTATGTCCTCGTCCGGCACGGAGTATGTTCAGCGCAACCACACATGCTCGCGCGCGCAGTCGTTGTCGCTGTCGCCCATGAATCTCATTGATGCTGGTCAGGCGTTTCGTGCGCTTCAGCTGCTCCCGCAGCCAGCACAGCCGCACAGTCCGCGCGAAAGCACGATGAGAGCTTGATTTTCCGAATAGTGTCCAGTGAGCATCCTCACAAAACCACGCATTTGCTGCTTCTTCCTCTATCGCGGTCTGACCGACGGTACCGCTGCTTCTTCTCCCGGTCAGAGTAGTGTTCGCCGCCATTCGTTCGAGGTGTTCGTGGTGATGCTTCGGCGTGATTTCTCGCGCCGCCTCGAGGTGGCGCGCTGGCTCTCTGTCGTCGCAGCTGGCGAACCACATCGTAAAATGCTTTTTCCACATTGACGCAATTCTTCGCCGATGCCTCCACAAATTCGCAATTCAGCTGTTTCGCCAGGGCGCTCCCCTCCTGTGTTGAGACTTCTCTTTCCGTGACGCGATCGCACTTGTTGCCAACCAACATGATCGGTGCAGGACCGAAAGCTGCGCTGCCGAGTGAGTTATGTGACATTGGTGATCCTGGGTATGTGGGCGAGCCTGCGATTGAGGACTCCTTCACCCGCTGTATCTGGTGGTGGAATTTCTGTATCCGCGTGAAGGAAGATCGCGATGATATGCTGTAGACCAGAATGAACCCTTCGCCGTCTCGTATCCACTGGTCTCGGAGTGCTGTGTATTCCTCTTGACCGGCAGTGTCGAGCACTTCCAGCATGCACGATTGGCCGTCGATCTGTACTTGTTTTCGGTAGGAGTCTTCGATGGTGGGATCGTATGTCTCGACGAAATGGTTCAGGCATAACTGCACGAGGTTAGCTTATCCACCTGCAATTTCGGCTGTAGCATTCCAGCGCATACCTGAATAGTCAATGCTGTCTTGCCGACACCACCGTCGCCCAGCACCACCAATTTGTACAGCGTCATCTTTCCGTGCGACATGTTTGCGACTATCTCCCTCTTTCCAAACGCAGATAGAATTTCGGGTGCTGTATCGCCGTCGAGCTTTCGCGAAGCACGAAATATGCAAGGATCGCCGAGCTCCTCCACCGGGTAGCTTAAGAGCAAAACTCAATAAGCGAAGTGTGCGTTGTTCGTGGAGGCGGAGATAACAGCACTCATGCGGGTTCGAGCCGGCGAAATATGTTGATCAACGCCAGGCGTGGGTGCTAAGAGAACTGGTACGAATGGTTCGAGTGGAGGCAGTCGTTATAAGAGGCACGCTCGCAGGTTCGGTGGCGGTCTGGCCAGGGTTGTAATGGCGGCGACGAGGATTGGAGGTTCGCGAGGAGCAGCCGCACGCGCGGAGGATGGAAGGATATCGTCCGGTGGCAACGGAGACAGGCCGAGGATACGCTGTACGATGTGAATGTTGTCTGTACCGGGTTGGTGGTCTTGGAGTCGCACCAGTCGCTGGCAACTGAGCTATTGTTGTGGTGGCGTGGGAATCGGATGAATGTTTCTGTCGCAGTCGAAATTGGGAGCAGCGGACGAACTGGGGTGTCGTTTGGGGCTATCGGTGGAGGGTCTGGTGCTTCCAGGGTCGGCGAACAGGAAAGTCTGGGTGCAGTAACTCTATTTGCTTTGGGCTGGAACGTCGTGGGGAGGCGATCCTGGCAATACGATGACCAGTGTTTCGGCGTGGAGGGAGGTGGAAGTGCGACGGGAGAGGATGGGTGGTGGTGAAGGAGGTGGTGGTGTTGGAGGACGTCGGAGGTTGACGGTCGTGGCAAGGATCGGCCGGTGTGCGGGCTAGGAGTTCCTAGGAGGTAGACTTTGGAGGAGACACTGACACTGTCGCCGTCGATCGAGAAGCACAACTGCACGTGTCTCGCGTGATATGAGGAGATTCCCTTGCGACAAGAACAGCCAGACCGAGAGCGATACAGTGATAGAGGCTCGACTTGGATGGGAGTGAATGAAGGGGCTCCAAGCCTCCGACAAGTGCGTCCACGACAGAGACTACGCCTACGCGATTGTTTAGCGTCCATGGCCCCGCCAAGGGGGCATAGCGCGCATGTCAAAGTGTGTGATTTGGCATAAGAACATGCACCAGGCGAATGTGGCACAGCAGCATCCAATGTCATGCAATGCGAAGTCGACGATGGCGATGGATATGCCGTAGGTGGGAGGGCTGACTTTCTCTGTGGTGGACCTCTTGCTCTGAGGCACTGCTAGTCAAGACTCACGCTCGCAAGAAATTGACACAACGACGACACTCACGTAAGGTACCTTACCATTGCTCGCAGAACCCTGCTGTGGACGGAAATCACTCACAGACACCACACCAGAAACCATATACGCGAGGACTCAACGATTTCACGACACCGGGGATCAATGCGGCGTGGTTGTTGTGATGATGGATGCTGTTGGTTAGATGCGACTTGAGCACAGCTTGCTACCCCAGCAGCCGTCTTTACAGGCGAGTGCCGCTGCATGCACCTTTTCCGCCGGCAATTCCTACATGTGCGAGTTACACCGACTTCCAGGAGCATGAGTGCAAAAGCCTCAGGCTGGCCGAAGCAACGCTCCGCCGCGAGATAAGATCAGAAGCCTTTCCCAGCCACGCCGGCCGAGATCACCGCGTGAAAGTCACCATTCACAAGTGAACGAAAGGCAGCCTCCACGCGTGCATGATCATTGACGATCGACATTGTGATGGGCGATGAAAACCCGACAGCAAGCAAGCTCCTATCTCACCCGATCTGCTCGAAGCATTCCTTGCCTAGTGGGCAGCGTAGCTGGGAAAGATCCATGCGAAGCTCTTCGTGGGTCATGGCCCGCTCAACCTACCAGAAAAAGCGCAACAGACAGCTGCTCGTCAAAGACTTACTCGGGATGCTGTGGACCCGCACTCAGCGCGGAGTATGCCACGCTGGGTGATGCTGGCGCAAGCAATCGAACGGACGCGAAGCAGACTGCCACCTCCGGACAGTTCGCCGAGGAAACGAAGTGATGATGAAGATGGAAAGACGCAGCTTCGCGACTGCGGCCTGTGCCTCACGCAAACCCTACAGCCCGAAGTTTCTATTGCAAGGTCGTTCAAATCGACAATGATATTAATGGATCCTCGCTGTCCTTGATGTGCGGAAGGCCGCGCAAGGCTGTTATAGCCGGGTTGATATTACCAGGCTGTGGCCTGAAATCCTTCACCCTACCATCCACTCTCTCAAATCGGCCAATGTCACAGAGATTGCAGAACTTGTTCCGGAGGATCAGAACGCAATCGGCGCATTGGCCAACGGCTTCACCCTTGATCCCTCCTAATGTTGCATCTGGGCTTGCCAGGATGCAGCGTGGTTGCAGGGTATAAAACACCCCGGAAAGCCGCATGTGCATGATGGGCCTTGCTTCAATTCGAGCTCCCCACTGGAAGCCCCACATGGAGTTTTCTGACATGCCGAAGCCGACGTAACGAGAGCATTGGTCTTCGCGCGACTGGTGCTGCTGGGCGGCGCAGTTCGACCTCTGTTCACACGGACAGACCACACGGCAAGAGCAACGACGCTGAAAGAAGCAGGTACGCCGTCCAACGAGGAGGATAAATGTTCTGACCGCTCTTTTTGACAGCCGGAACGAACAGGCAAGAGCCGGTTGGGGAAGCTAGAGACTGCGCCTGCAGCAAGAGCATCGGCAATACAACCGCAGTGCAACGCAGTCATGTGGAAGTGGGCTAATGGTCTTCGAGTTGACGTGTCGAAGCGACCTCTACCTCCACCACTTTCAGAAAGCACGACACATTGAAGATCGACCAGCTCGCTGTTACATACAGTGACAAGTGGACCATAATAAATGAGTCTACAGGACCACAACCAACGAACGCCTCAGGACAAATGGATGCTTGAAGCAAACTTCCTGTCTCGAGTGAACAGCGAGACCAGTTGATCGCCCTGCTGAGCACTTCGAACACTTCTATCAACAAGGCTGACCCGTGTCGCAGAAGCGTTCAGCCCGAAAACGGCCACTGGATACAGTCACATTGCGCAGCCGGTCGTAGCTAGCCGTTTTAAGTCGTTGTTGCAAGGGCTCGCTCTTGAATCGATTAGTAACTATGTTGTCGCTTGTAAGGGCTGCAAGGGTGTTGTAATTGGCCGGTGTGGTGCTATAGTCGCCGGCATGGTGCTATAGCTCGGTTAAGCGGTTGCAAGGCTCTCAAACACTCGCTTCTGCAGTAATTACTAACATGCTAGATATCGGAAGGTCGGTGCGTAGAGCGATAGCATTTACCTCACCTTAGTGTGCAGTAGCTAGTGTTTAGCTTAATAGCTTTATGTCGCTGTTTAATGGCTTTATGTCGCTGTTTAATAGCGTATGTAATCTGTTATATATAAGGCGAATTCGCTAGTGTTGTTGCAGAGCTGTCAGTTTTAAGGGCGTTTTAACAGCGCTTCTACGGAGATTACGGAGATTCAGCTCCACTACGCTGTCGAGCTAACAGCGATAGCGTGAGGGCAGCTAGCATATATATAGGGCGCAGAATTAGTATAGAGCAGTGTATCTATCCCTTCCGTTGTCTTCGTTGTTACTATGCCGTACGTTAATCCAAACTGCTCGTTCTTAAGCTCTAGCAGCTCCGACGCCTTCGCACTAGCCGTCCACCCCCTTCCTTCTAATGCCGGTAAATCTAGTGCTAGTGCCAGTCGTCGTAGTAGTGCTAACGCTATGGTCGGTCGCCGTGTCGAGAGTTACCGTCCGGTGCTTGCTAATAGCCGACTCGGTCGTCGTTTGCTATGGCTACTAGTTACTCCTTAGCTAGTGTTGCAGCCGCCGTTGCCAGACGAGGAGCGCTACGAAGGACGTTACAATGGCACGCTCTCGTATGCCATTCGAACGCAGATCAAGACCCTTAAACGTATAGCCGGATAGACCTTACATCGCATCGCCGGTAAGTCGTAAGAAGCTAGTGTTGTTAGCCGTTAGTCAGCTAACGCAGTCAGACTTCCTCAGCCAGCTATACACTACTGTGCATAGTATTGCAACTAAAGCAGCGACACTAGCCGGTGTGCATAGTTAATTCTATGGACTGCGTTAGTTTAGCACCCCTGTAGCTAACAGGATTATCGAATACGTAACTAGTAGAGCAGAAGGTCGCAGAGTAACGTACAAGCAGATCCGTAAACGGCTCGACTTGGCTTGCTTAATCGACACGATTCGCCGCAGACTAAACGAGCGTAGTTACTTTAAACGAGTGGCCAGACGTGCGCTATTCCTTAACGCTAATAGACTAGATCTAAGGCCTTAGTTCGGCTAGTAGTGCATTAATTAGTTAAATCGAGGCCGGACCTTCTAGTTCGGTAATGCAGCGGCGTTTGGTTAAGGCGGTTAGCAGAAGTTTCTAGTTATTCGTCGTACTAATAAGGCGTTCAATCCGGACTGTCTTAGGCCTAAGTACAAGCGCATAAAGACGCAGTTGGTCTATAGCTTCGTTAGTAGCAACAAGAAGAGCAGACTTATCTTCTAGGACAACAGCTAGGGCAAGATAAACGCTAAGAGCCTAAAGGACTATATAATACTAGAGCTGCACCGCTTTTGGCGTAAGTGTAGTAATGCAGAGGCTGCGTTGCGACTGCAAGAGCAATTTAACACCGGTAGATTCGACGGCTTCGTTAATAAGAGCACCTTCTCAATCGACGGCCGCTTTAGAAGCCTAACACCTATAGTCGAGGACGCTATTGTCGACGATGCTGTCAACGGTGATGTAGATATCCCTGCTATTGTCGACGATACTATGCTATTGCTTATACTGGACGGTGCATCCGTCTACAAGGCTGCTACCTTCCGTAGTAAGCTAGATCGCCTTAGAATCCCTTACGGTCTCGACATCTAGCTAGCGAACTTACTAGACCTTAATCTAATTAAGAACGTCTAGGCTATAATAAAATACCGCCTTAATCGATTCTACGACCTGCCGTCGTCGCCGGAGGTGTTGCGCGAGCAAATCTAAGAGGTGTAGGATGCTTTAACGGAGCATAATATCAGTCGGATTACGGGCTCGTTTCGGGCGCGGTGCGAGAAGGTAATTGCTCGTAACGGTCGCTATACGGGCTATTAATGCCGCTAATTCGAACGGGAACGGTTTCGTAATAGTAGTAATAGTAGTTGTAGAGTTGTGGGTGTTCGAAGTTGAGCTAAATTCTCAGCCGTCCAGTCTTTCCCGAATTTTGCTTTGTAATCAGCACATAAGGTCAAATAACACGCGCTCATTAGCTCGGTTAATCCCGCTTCTCGGCCCGTGTTAGTGAATGATAAACAAGGGCCCTTGCACGTGACAAGGGTGGAAGTGGAGTCCGACCGGCTGCACAAGGTGACTGTACCTCAACACTGATTGCAGCAAGCAGTCGTGCGAATGCAGAAGCACTTGACGATGACGTTGACGCACGACATATCCCACGTGGCCACGCCTGCTCCCTGGTACGGGTGTAACGTGCTCTCTCCACGTTTGGGCCTTGACCCGCAGGACGTGGGGCTCCCTGAAAATTTAAGACACTGGGAGGACAAAACGACCAGATGGATGTGACAACCGCATCTGCGGAAGGCAACGTGTACGACAAAGTCTACAACTGCCAAACATGGACACCTCACGCAACTTTGCGTATCCGGCTCCGGCGTTGCTGTCAATTGAAAGGTGCCGTATGCGCTGCAATCGTCAATTCCCTGAGCTTTCGCCGACCGCCATTCACACGGGACAGATGTCTCCTCATACTTTGTTGCGGTTGATGGCCTCGAATGCTGGGAAGGGAGACTCCCAACTTGAATACAGCGAGCACACAACGATGCAAGCAGCCGTCCTGATCAGCATGGTCCACGTGGGAAGCTTGGAAGACTTGCATATCCCACGGCTTGACTCGTGGCAATGTCATTTGCGCAGCTCAAGTGCACGGCATTCATCGGCACCCGGATTACTCGCCACGCGTTGAGTACCGCACTGTTGGCCGGCATCTGAATTAGAAACATGCCGCCTATCAGTTTGATCCGCATTGAGAACTCAACTGCATTTTTTTCGAGGTCGTGTCTTCTCATGGGATGCAAGGCTGGTCGTATCCATTCATCCTTCGAACGAGCATCGAGCACAGCTGTGGACCCGGCGTCCGCGGATTGACAACTTCGCCGCTGCTACAATTCAATGGCCCATCTGACTGCGGTCAGAAATCTCATCAAATGATTGAGCGAGGCTGCGAAGATGTACTCGTCTTTGTCCGACGAAACACCGAGCTCGCTCTGGGCTAGGAGACGCGAAGGATAAGTATATCTCATTCTTATTTTCGATTTGTGACTGGCAAGCACCGACCTTCAACGGGAGTCTGAGTCTACGTACACCGTGACAGAAATGCGGTCCAACAAGACTGACTTATGCACAATGAATTCTCTCGCACCGGATTCACCTCGGGTATAACAAGCTGTGATTACCAATTCGAGCTCAGCTTCAGCATCAATTCCACATTTCCATTCGATATGTCTAATAGCCTCAATAACGAATCTCGAGCTTCCAAAGTGTAAGAAGTTCAAGAAGTACGGAAACCTGTTGAGCGACAGTAATTAGCCACAAAGACGGCATTATCAATACGGACCACAAGTTCTGCATCTGCACCATGTCCACACAACCAATCCGGATCGGCTTCATCGGACTCAACAAGACCGACTCCTGGGCCGTTAATGCGCATCTACCATATCTGAAAGACTCCGCCAAGTACAAAATCGTAGCCCTACTGAACAGCTCCAAGGATTCTGCCCAAGCCGCCATCGAATCCCACGGCCTGTCATCCGACACCAAGGCCCATGGCTCAACAGAGGCTTTCGCAGCCGATGACAACATTGATCTCATAGTTTGCAGTGTGAGGGTGGACAGACACTACCCCATACTCAAACCAATCCTCGAAGCCACGAAAGCGAAAGCAGTTCATTGCGAATGGCCGCTCGGGAAGAATCTGGCCGAAGCCGAGGAACTCACTGCTTTGGCGAAGAGCAAAGGTCTCAAGACGATCATCGGTCTGCAAGGTCGTCAATCGCCAACCGGACATGTCGTGAAAAGATTGCTCGACGAAGGAAGAATTGGGAAGCCCTTGAGTGTTACAATCACATTCGCAGGCTACAATTTCGGCGAAGCCGATCTCGAACCTCTAGCATATCTGTCCGACATCGAAATCGGCGGAAACATGGTGACGATCCATTTCTCCCACACCCTGGACGTCATCACCAACGCCGTGGGCCAGCTCGCATCCTACTCCGTAGTCCTCGACACCAAGCGCGAGAAGACTCTCCTTCGGAACAAACCTCACACCTACAAGCCGCAAAGCGAGACCGACGAGCCCGTCCAAATCGTCGGAGAAGTCAAGCGGACTTCGCACGATCAGATCGCCATCCAAGGTCATCTCACGAACGGCGCGGTGTTCTCGTTCCACATGCGAGGCGGCCATCCCTTTCCAGATACACCCGGTCTTGAGTGGCGAGTGTACGGTAAAGCTGGTGAGATCAGGATTACGACGCCTTCTGCGAATTTACACTTCGGCGGGTCGGGGCATAAGATCCAGTTGCACGATCACAAGTCGGGAAGCGTGAAGAACATTGAAGTGCCGAAGGATGAGTGGGACGAGAAGGAGCTGCCGATCACCGCGCGTGCTCCTGCGAGGATATATGAGGCGTTTGCTGATGGGAAGGAGGATGGGTACGGGACTTGGGAGGATGCGGTGGTCAGGCATCGTCTCGTGGAGGAGATGTATGCGAGAGCTAGGGATGGCAGCACGGAGCCTGCGGCGAGATACGCGCACTTGTAGAGTCGGATTGATGAGACACGATGTATGCTTCAAAGACTGGGAGCTAATGTACGAAGGCTCAATACCGTCGAGTGCTTCACAAATGCGCCATCACAACGAGCCTGGCTCACGCGTCTCGCTATCCACCTTCTTCTTGGATGTAAACAGCCCTTTGACAAAGTTCTCGGCTTTATCGGTCGCACCACCGAATCCCTTGAACAGATCCAGCTCAAAATCGTCGAAAGCCTTCTGCAGACTCTGCGTCGAAGCATCCCGTACTGGTGCAATCTCAGCATCGGGTGGATTTGCTCCAAGCGGGCTAGGTAGAAGTCCCGAGCTCCTTCGCTTTCGTCGCTTCACGCTGTCCAGCAGGTCGTCCATCGATACTATCCTCGTTTCGCCTTCCGTGTTGCCCTTCTGTGACTGTGACTGGGCTGCGGTCAATGGCTCGAGATAGTCCGGCGAGGCAGGATCAACGATCTCAGAAACGTCGAGCAGGATGTCGTCGAACGTGACTGGAGGCACCGTCTCGGCGACTTTGCTCGGCTTCTGAGGCGCAGGTGGAGGACTCGACGGAACCACGGCGGTAGCTCGCACTGGAGTCTGTACGCCATACTGCTTGCCCCATCTGCATTCCGAAGGATAGTCGCAATGGTTGCTACAGTCCTTCTTCCGAATCGCACGGCTGGTCTGGAGGTCTGCAGGTCTCCTGACCCATCTGCCGTTCAACCACTGCCCTCCACTCTGGGCTGTTGGCGAGAAGAGAGAATCAGCCTCCTTATCCGCCAAATCAAGCGCCTCTGCTGCATCCACCTGGTCCATAAGTGACCGGCGCCAGGTACCCCAAGCCTTCCATCCTTGATAATCGAATTCGCTGGCGCAAGCTTGGTGACGAAGGGTCTTTTTGTAGCCGTTCCTTTTGCTGCGTTTCATGACAGTCGTGCCGGCGCAGAACAGATGACCGTCATCGAGACAGCGTCTTGTAATGCCTAGCTGGTACACGCGATTGCACTTGTGGCACTGCCAGAGCCAGTGTAGGGGTGGCGATGGTGGTGGTGGGTATGCGTTGCCTGGTTGAAGCCTTTTCGTGCGGTCTGTGAGGCGATGCTGCGATGGAGGACTTGCTGGCGGTGTGATAGGCAGTCGTGGAGAGAATGGAGTAGGTGGGATTGCGAGGAATGATGACCGGTAGGGCGTAGGCGTGATGGCCAATTGTCGAGGCATGACTTCGTAGTAAGCAGTCTTTGTTGCAAGTTCTTGGGCAGCGACGAAGACCGGCTTCGTAAATGTGTGCGACGATGTCTTGCTAGAAGGCGGTGTCCTATTGTCGCAACAGAACAACTGCCACTGTGTCGTGCAGAATGCGTTGGTGAAGATCCGCCGAAAAGTTGGGTGACGGGCAAGATGCTGAAGTCGGGAGAGGAGGCGTGGAGAGCGAGGTCATGTCACACGGTCGCAATGTGCATGGCCCGAATCTCACAATCAAAGACATTTCGCTGATTCGTCCGAGTTCTTTGTCTGTCTCAATATTCGAACTTCTTTGTATTGTGGGACTGTGGTCGCCACGCATTGGGAGGAGTTTCACCCGCTTTGTCCCACCTGAACTTGCACTTCACCCACTTCACTCGATCAAAGTCGCCGACCACCTTCGCCGATCACATATTCTCTGATGAGCAGGATGGCACCCAGTCAGGAGTGTCTTAAACGCCCAGACACGCTCGTTTTATGTAACGAGTTCCGCCATCGGCGTAGTGTGTCGTAGTTGCCGTCGCTCTGAGGTGTCATTGCGCGCCTTGTGAAGCCAACGTTACGGGTTGCAATCTTGGGAGGAAATGTATCCACCGAGCGACAGACCGCTCAGTCCGTTATCACCCTCAAAGCCTGTAACATGAGTCCAAAAATGAGGCCGCGACTGACGCCAGGGACCTGCAAACAATCGAACACTTTGCCGAGCGCCTCTCCGCTAGCGGCAGCGCCCATGACGCTGGTCAGTGCTTGCGGCATGCCCTTGGTCACCAAGAGCCTCCGCGCTTTGATTCGCAGCTCTTCCTTCTGCTCGTGAGTCTTCTCTGGATAATCGCGATTCCGAACTTCCAATTCCTCTGCGGTCGGCAACCCATTCTCCCGCATCTTATAGATATGATGAGCAACGCCCGCGTCGCTAAAGTTCGCATCGAGAAGAGATGACTGGATCAGCTCTTTGATCGAAGCTAATTGGGGATTTCCGGGTCGCAAAAGGAACGTCTTGGCCGCGGTGAGGAGAGTGCGCCGGATTTGCCAGGCACCAGATAGAGTGTAAAGCTCTGAGATGACGGCGAACATCAGCTCCACTGCCACAGATGTCTCGCGATCACTCAGCGGTTTCTTCTGCATGGTCTCGGACTTCGCAGTGGCATTGTCTGAGCCTTGTTCGGCTGAGGTCGAGGACCTGTCGAGCTCGATAGACTGCGACATGCGGGGGTCTGCCACGGAGGACCGAGAAGTCTCGATGCTATTCCTTCCTGGAGTCGCAGGGAAGGCATAGTCCGGCGGCATTTCCGAAGGCGGCGGTGGCAGATTGATGGTTTCCTCAAGCCTCGCATCCGCCGAAGGCAGTTGTGTCGTCGAGACTCTGGGCGACGCCTCTACAGACCTCGGTGGCTCGCGCTGACTGATAATACTGCCGGGCCTGCTGACTGATGGGCTAGCCTTGTGCCTTGCATCCATGCTGGCAATCGTAGACCCACTCTCGCGACGTGGCCTCGGTGGCAGTGAAGGCTCACGAAGCGACTCGGTGCTCTCCCTGTCATCGCCCAACGAGCCAAGATAGCTGTCGGTCATCATAGGCTGTTGGAATGCGCTCGGCTTCGACTTGTGCCTTGATGACATAGATTCTTCGTTGCTTGCGACGGTGCTATTTCTGCTCGGACTTGAGTGCGATTGACTCGGCCTTTTCCCTGCAGCACCGACAAGTCCGGCGACGCCTCCGAACACAGCTTTGCCGCCGCCGGCCACTTGCTTCGGCGCTTTCGTGAGCACATTCATCATGTCTCCTCCTAGCTTACCAAATGCATCGGGCGTTGGCCAGCCGAATCCTTTGACAGCACCGCCGGGCGATTTGGTAAGCCCTCTATCCTTTTCCAGGAACCGCTTCATGCCTTCGCTCTCAGACAAGGGCTGGTATTTTACAGCATCATTCAAGTATCGCTCCAAGTCAGTCCGGAGCGATGCTTTGGTGGTCGATTTCCACTTCGGCAGCTCTGCATGAGTCTCTGTGAAACGCACTCCGGTGATGACAGAGATCCGTCTGATGACTTCGTGCAGAGTCTCGAAGTCTGCATATTTCCGTGCAATCATCCACCCAGGGAAGAACGAGTTGGCTGGTTCAATCTGTACCAGATAGTCGCCCGTTGGTTTTGACTTGATAGTTCCGCGTTCACCAGGAACGCTGTCGTCGAAGATGGAAATGTTGGCATCGAGCAGGGTGAGTTGTGGGCGCGCCCGCTCCGAAGCGTCTGCATGTGCTGTCGCCTGTTGTGATGAGCCGAGCTGATCAAAGCTGGTAAATTGCGAGCCGGGCTCAGCTGATTTCTGTTCCGCTTCGATGGGACTCTCCACGACGGAGGTGACCTCCGAATGCTGATTCAGGTCGCTTTGGCTTGACGTCGGTGTTGGTACGCCTGGGGTTGCTATTTCTGATGCGCTTTCCGCGACTGATGGCAGTTCTCGGCTGCTGCTCTCCTCCAAAGCTCTTCGGCGATCTTCCTCGATCATCATTTGAGTGAGCCTCTGAGCTTCCCTCATAGCTTCGTCCATGGCTTCCTCCGCTCGACTGACCTTCCTCTTATGCGCTACACTCTCAGGCCCTCCGTGCGTAGTTATTTGTCCGCTCTCTGCTTTTTCATGCTGGGTGCCGTTGGCCTCAGCTTTGGGACTGCTAGTCCTGCCCTCCACCCCTGCATCTACGATATCCATGACCTCCTTTGCTGTTTCCGACTCCTCAAGCGCGTACACGATCCACTCGTTAATCCATTCTGGTCTTGAGCACAGAGTCACTGTAGACCCAAGGATGAGTTGTGCAAACACCTCTTTCAGGAAGGCATGCACTGGTGGACAGTTGTAGGACTTCGGGTCGAGATAGGCCTGGAGAATCTCTTCCGACGACTCCCTCAATTTCCTCTTTTGAGCCTCTTCGTCCAACATGTACGACAGACTGCAGTCCGGCTTCATTTCCAGATAGGTCAAGATGGCTTCTTCGGCAGGACTGTTCGGCGAAGCATTGAGAGCAACAGAAAGCTCGTTGAGCAGCACGATAATGATCGAGCTGGCGTTGGCAGAAAAGTCAAGAAACGTGTCAGCGGGTCGCTTGCGTCCCAGGTGACTTGAAAGCGAAAGCACGAAAGCCGTAAAGGTCCGTCGACTTGCTGCTGGAAAGCTTTGCTCGCCTGGAATCGTTGCATCGTACCAGTAGTGGACGTAGTCCTTGATCACAGCGTCGGTGAACCTTTCAAGCGCAACTGATGTCTCTGGTCCAAAGCCTGAATAGTCCAATGCCTGACTTGCGTACACCTTTTCGGCCGCCGCGGATTCCTCTGTCTTGCTGCCATCTCTCCACTCCAGCACCCTTCTGGCCACCTCAACGCCCACTTCTCGCCTTCGATCTTGCTCTACCTTCTTAACTTGAACATCCCGGTTGTCGCCACGAATGCCCTCCCATGTTGCATGCAGAACCACACCACCGGCGACACCGATTATGACCAAGCCGACCCTGCCTAGTACGAGGTACGTGCTCGCTCCCAGTCCGACAAGGCAAGCACCCAGTGTTTCGTTCGAGGCGTGCGAGAGGAAGTCGAGAGCTTTGTCGGCGATAGATTGTAATGTCGGTCCAGGAGACGTATGTTGCGTTGAACCTGCCTGCAGGTTGTTCTCGGACTTTATAGCTGGCTCCCCGGTCGAGGGTTCGTCGATGGCCACTGGGGTGCTGCTTGCCGCTGCATCGGGCAGAGCTGCGTCGGAAGTCGTATCATCCATTGTCAGAAGAGATATGATGTCCTGTCATCGCGCTACTGACATGATCGAGAGAAGAGATGATCGTGTCCTGTGTGAACTACTCCTCTCGCACCGTCGCCGAAGTTGCGCGTCAAATGATGCAGGGTCAACGACGATCGCTCGGACGAGGTCTGAGGTTCCATTGGCCCCTCGGCCAAAAGTCGAGGCGAGGTCGATCCGAGCTTCCAACCACGAAACATCCTTTTGAACATCAATTCGACAAATCCAACATATCGTCACATCCGCTGAACATGGCGGAAGATACTGCAGCGCCTCAGGCGCAGACTGCTGCCGACAAGCTCAACTTGATCAAGAGCAATCTCCAAGTATGCAAGAAACACAATGCCTGAAAGGACTATGCTAACATATGACTCAAGGAAGTGCTGAACCCCGAAATCATTGAAGAAGTACTGAACAAGGGCGAAAGACCGCTGAAGATCTACTGGGGCACGGCGACAACAGGCAAGCCTCACTGTGGATACTTTGTGCCTATGTTGAAGATTGCCGAATTTTTGGCTGCCGGATGTGAAGTCAAAATTCTCCTCGCTGATGTCCACGGCTTCCTCGACAACCTCAAGGCGCCAATCGAGCTTGTGGAAGAGAGAGCAAAGTACTACCGTCACTGCATCACTGCAGCATTGAAGGCCGTCAATGTCGACACTTCAAGATTGGTGTTCGTGCTGGGATCCACCTACCAAACAACTGGAGACAGCGGAGCGAGATACTTCATGGATCTACTGCGACTCAGCACTTCAGTCTCCGGCCACGATGCAACCAAGGCTGGGTCCGAAGTGGTCAAGCAAGTCGAAGCCCCGCCTCTTTCATCTCAAATCTACCCACTCATGCAGGCATTGGACGAGGAGTACCTCGGTGTCGATGCTCAGTTCGGCGGTGTTGACCAGCGGAAAATCTTCACACTCGCAGTCGAGGCTCTTCCTCGTATTGGAATGAAGAAGCGAGCTCATTTGATGAACCCCCTCATCCCAGGTCTCCAAGAAGGAGGCAAGATGAGCAGTTCAGATCCAAATTCGAAAATTGACCTCATCGACCCGCCCGAGGTGGTCACGAAGAAGCTGAAGAGCGCGTTCTGTCCGCCTAAACAGGTTACAGGAAATGGTGTGCTAAGTTTCGTGGAATTCGTACTGCTTCCGGCCTCCGCATTGAAGAACAACGGCACTCCCAAGTTCGTTGTCCAACGCCGCGATGCTGAGCCATTGGAATATGCCGACATCAAGAAGATGCAAGAGGATTACGAAGCAGACATTCTCCAGCCCCAGGCGCTGAAGCCTGCTGTAACAAAGGCGCTCCTCGAGATCTTGGAGCCGATTAGGAAGACATTCGATGAGAGCAAAGAGTGGCAGGAGGTTGAACAGAAGGCGTACCCACCACCGCCGGCCCCAGAGAAGAAGAAGAAGAAGGAGAAGAATCTTGGTTCACGTTTCCCTGGCGCAAAGTCTGCTGCTGAGGGTATTGAGGCGAAACCGGATGGACACCTCGAGGGTCCAGATGCACAAGAGGCGAGTGTGGGAAAGAGCACGGAGGAGGCAATGAAGAAACTTAGCGTTGCGGAGGGCGACAAGGCATGAATGCGGACTGCTTTGAGAACTGCTTAACGCAGCAAACCACCGCGAAGAAAAAGTATCGTGATCGAGGAATGATGTGGTCGCACGGCCCAGGCTCTTCGTGTGTGTCTGCACTCTGTACATCCCTCACGCGTGTACATGTCAGAAGACAACGCAGCTTGGACGACTCAAGAGATGTCGAGCAAAGCATGTTCTAGACAATGAATGCGAAAATCAAGCTTATCAAGTTGCGATACTGTTGACTGCGACAAGGTCAATGTCATTGTTGAATGTCAAAAAATAGATGCACTTTTCGTTTGTGTCGTCGATGCAGCGCCACAGATCGTGTCGAAAAGGATGATCTGCGGTTCCTCAGCCACCGCTCAGCCACACATGGAATTCCTTGGTTCGGGTTGTTCGGATTCTCGACAACACATGCGAGGAGGATTCGATCCAAGAAACATGACCATTACAACCATCATGCTTCCTCTTCGCGATGCTCTTCATTTCTATTTCGCTTGCAGCGCCGCTGGATAAGAGATCGCAGTGAGCCAGGTTCGGGCTCAGTCGTTCTGTGAAGCCATGGCCAGCGCGCCGGCATCGTCCACGCGTGGAGACGCCACGAAGACAAGGGAGGGCCGGTTCATGCGGAAGGTAAGGCTTCTTCTCCATGGCGGAACGCGTCGTCTCTCTTCATTCCCAGGACCTCTTCGTACGCATGTCTTCTTGCTAATGGCCTTTTGCAGATGCGTCGCGCAAGCTTCATATCACCCATCACTGGCGAAGTTTCGAAGAGACAGTTCACTCTGCGAGACGCAAGCAGTCGCTTCACCAACGAGCGTTCGCCCCTGTTAGGAGAACAGAGCGCAGATCGTATCAGTGCGAATGCCCAGAAATTTACAACGGCCGCGATATGGAATGCTTGCAGCAGTCGAGCGCTCAGCTTCTGGGACTTTGCGCGCTCTCCCACCGGCCAAGGCATCTTCAAATGTTCGATCGCGTACCTCATCGGGAGTATGGCCACTCTGGTCCCTGCCATATCCCAATGGTTCGGCAGTAGTCAAGACAGCAAGCATATGGTGGCGACCGTGACCGTGTACTTCCATGCTGCACGAACAGCTGGCAGCATGCACGAGGCGTCGGTTCTTGCGCTCATTGCCTTTTGCTATGCCAGCTTCATCTCCTTCAGCAGCATGGGTGTCTCGATCCTCTTCGCGCAGTATGACCTTCTCATGGTCGGTCATGCTATCGTCCTGGTCGTGTTCGTGGCAGGAGGCTTTGGTCTCATGGCTTGGGTCAAACTGCGGCTGGCTAATCCTCTTGTCAACGTTGCAACCTCGCTTGCATCTCTTGGAACTATCACTGTCTTGATCCGCGAGGGATCAGTACAAGCTGGCGCATTCTCTACTCAAAGAGTGACTCAGGTGCTCGGAATGATAATTTTGGGCATGGTCATCGCATCGCTCGTCAATATTATCATCCTTCCCTCGCTGGCGCGGAAGAAGCTGTCTACTGAGATCGAGAAGAATACAGATTTGCTGGGCGAGGTATTGATCAGCATCACCAGGGCATTCCTGCACGGACGAGAGTCTGAGCTGGAGGACGAGTCGTTCAAGTCTTTGAACAAAGAGCACCAGTCATCCCTCAGCGCTGTTAAGAAGATTCTTAGTGAGGCCAAACGCGAGCGCTACATACTGGGCGATGAAAGGATATACGCCGTGGAAGCCAGGCTCGTATCATGTCTGGAGACACTCTCGCAGGATCTTGGTGGTCTGAGCAGCGCAGCAAGAGCCCAGTTTACGTTCATCAACCAGCCACACGATGCCGCCGCACCGACCTCAACCACAGTAGACAGAGGCTCGCCTGTCGCTTCGCCCATTCAAACTCCAAATCACGAGCCCTCACAGTACTTCACCAGCTTGGACATTATCTCAGAGTCGCCAGAATTGCCTTTCATCGCGACAAATGGACGGAGCGATACAGCCGATCAGACTAAGCACAAGAGACACAACAGTGCTCCACGACTGGATCACCATGGATCTATAACATCGCCGTCAGGCACGACGACACCTTATTCCACGTACAGCCAGACTGAGCCGGGAACGCCTGACATGCGAGACACCTTCGGTGGAGCACTGCTCGCCAAAAGCCCGGGAGATATGTTCGTCGCCTTTATCAGCCAGCTTGGACCGCCCACGAAGTCACTAGTGTACACCTTGAAACAGTTGCTTGACGAGCTGCCATTCCAGGCCGGAACGCCCGATCGCAATCCTTGGGCTGCACGCCACGTACACGTCGCCGTGACGAAACAGTTCCACTCGAGCCTCCGGCAGGCAGTGGAGCTATACCGGCAGTCTCGAAAGGATGCCCTTAGCTCTCTTTACCAGAATCGAGCCATCAATGCTGCACTGAACGCTAAGCGAAGCACTAGATCTTTCCAATCTCATAGAGTCTTGAGCGGTCCAGAATCGCCGGCCGAAGGGCGACGCCAATTGGACCGATCCAAGACGCTCTTCGATCGACGGCCGGATGAGGTATTGGCCGATATCGAGGAAGTTTCCGCATGTTGCGGTCATTTCTCGTTCTCGTTACTTGACTTTGCTGAAGACGTATTCACATACCTGGACATACTCGATGATCTGAAGCTTGAGATGGATGCTCAAGTCAAATCTTGGAGGTGGCTGATCTTTTGGAAGCCAAGTGCAAAACCTCGAGCGCCAGGCATCAGCAGACGTAATACTCATCCGGAGTCCTACCCGGAGCCGAACACCTTATACGACGTTCCAGCTGCGATCAAGAAAGTGGATGACTTCGCCGATCCGGAGAAGGCTTTGGCTAGCAGACCTTGGTACTACAGCATCTACAAAGCCAGCACAATCCTCCGTCGAGACGATGTGCGCTTCGCGATCAAAGTTGGATTCGGAGCTGCGTTGTACGCTCTGCCAGCTTTCCTTCCAGAGACAAGGCCTCTGTTCCTCCACTGGCGAGGCGAATGGGGTTTAGTCTCATATATGGTCGTATGCTGCATGACCGTAGGAGCGTCCAACACGACCGTAAGTGGTATTAATGACAAAACGCAGACATTGCCTGTCACAGCGCTAACACGATGCAAGGGATTCAATCGCATGATCGGCACTGTGATCGGTGCGGGATGCGCGGTGCTGGCATGGCTCATCTCAAACCACGATGGTGTGGCCAATCCCTACCTTCTAGGTTTCTTCGGATGGCTCATGTCCGTGGGCTGCTTCTACATCATTATTGCGAAAGGAGATGGCCCCATGGGACGTTTTATAGTCCTGACGTACAACCTTGGTGCGCTCTACTCCTACAGCTTGTCAATCCACGACGACGACAATGACGATGATGAAGGCGGCATTGATCCGGCCATCTGGTCAATCGTACTCCATCGAGTTGTCTCAGTGCTGGTGGGCACAATATGGGCCATCATCATCTGCCGATGGGTAGCGCCGATCTCAGCACGACGGAAGCTACGAGAAGGAATGTGCATCCTTTGGCTCCGAATGGGCTTAATCTGGAAGAGAGATCCACTCGCAATGTTTCTTCTCGGAGAGCCAAGGAATGTCTACATGGATATCCGTGAAGAGGCGGAGCTCCACTCGTTTCTTGCGAGCTTACGCGGCCTGCTCAAGGCTGCATCGTCAGAGTTCGAGTTCTCCGGACCATTTCCTGAGAAAATTGTTAGCCGCATGCTGGAGCGTGCTGGCCACATGCTGGATGCCTTCCATGCGATGAATGTCGTGATATCGAAAAACCTGCAATACACCCCCGGAGAAGCGACATTGCTTCGATACACGCGGCCGGAACGATTCGCCCTGTCCGCTCGCATCAGCCATCTCTTCACGGTGCTGGCCAGCAGTATTACGCTGGAGTACCCATTGAACGACGTGCTCCCGAACATAGACGACAGACGAGATCGATTGCTTGCAAAGATATCGCAGTATCGAGGCACCGAAGAGGGCAAAGAATTGACCACCGAGCAGGACTATGAGGTATTTTATGCATTTGTTCTTGTCACGGGCCAGCTGGCGCAAGATATCACAGCCGTGGGGGCCGAGTGCGAGACTTTGTACGGCACGCTCAACGAAGAGAATTTGAAGTTGGACTAGCTGGCCATGATGGAAGGGTGCAATATCGTTGATATGATAAGACGGCGTCCTTCCCGTCTCGACCTGCCATCACATGCGGAAGCTTTCGCCATATTTGAGCGAGTCCCACGGTCGGGAGAGCGGCTCGACGAATTGCGATCAATCTTGGTCATGTACCCCGGCACAGAGACAGAACAATGTACTAAATGCAACTTGTCAGCGCGCCACGCGAGACTGGCTTTTCGACATCTTAATGATGCCCGATAAAGGTTCAAGATCGGCGTTGTGGCGATCAGTCGAAAGCGATCTTCACATTTCGCGCCACCGAACTTAACCTTCGCATAATTAGGGGGTCACTTCATTCTAGAAAATGCGAATGCCATGTTGCAGGCATGTGGCCTTGATTGGAAGTTGATGGATTTATGCACCTGGGCATGTTTACATACGACAGACGTGAGGTTACCGACGGACTTTCCTAGCAGACAATCGAACCCGTGACAGGTATTCTGACGACACTACTCTCCTCGACAATTGCTGATGTCGTCTGCAGGTGCTATGCGTTTCGATCCCATGTCGCGCAGACAAAGCCGCTGAGTCCTGATTTGTTGCGAATCGTTGCACTCGTGAGATCTCGTTTGATGAGATGCAACGCTCCCGACGTACACGATATCTCTCTCGGTCAGAACACGCTTCTGCGGTGGTCTGTCTTACAAGATGATCGTATCACAGCCAAGATAATCTATCAGAACTATGGTATGCTTGTCGATGAGTATTTTGAAACATCTATGCCTGTCTGTCAACATGTCAAAGACGTAGAAGCTGGTCTAGAAGGCGCTGAAACGTCGCAGAACCCTTGATGTACCGTATGCGAGTCATGGATTTGCAGCAGCACGACAGGCCATTCTCCTTCACCGCGTTTCGAGTCTTTGGTGCGACTAACATTTCTGCTTTATGTCTGACCTGTTCGCACACATTCTGTCCCTGAGCAAACAACATCAACGATTCCTGCCAGGAGCATGACTTAATAGCCCATACCGACCGACCGAGATGAGCTCGCATTTTGGAATCATCTTGCTTGCGGGAGCCGGTGCTCGTTCACGTCGGATACAAAGCGTCGACGACCGGACAGACGACCTGTCAACCAGTCAGTTCGAGCGGCGGGCAAAAAGCAGGAATCCATCCCAGAATGATGGAGACCAGAGCGAGATCGCGAAGAGAGCAAAGTCTGGTCTTGGTAAGAACTCCCACAGCACTCATCGAGCGATCATCAAACTAACGCAACGCTTCCATCAGACTTCCAATCCAAAGGAAAAGACGAATCAATGCTCCACATAGCTGCTCGGCACAACCGACACGATGCCGTGCTAAGAGAGATCAAGAACGGCGCAGATGTTAGCGTTCAGAATCGAGACTTGCAGACGCCGCTGCATGTGGCATGTCGACACGGCCATCTGAAGATCGCGAGGACTCTGATCGAGAACGGCGCTCAGATCGAGGTTGAGAATGACCACGGAGAGAGTCCGCTGCAAATAGCGAAGAGCAGAGGATACGTTGAAATCGTTCGGCTGTTGGTTTTGGAGGGTACTCTGGCTGGTCGTGCTAGGCATGGAAATCCTGGCAATGGGCTCAAGCCGCTTTGCGCTGGACGCAAATAGTGAGCTACGACTTGACGAATGAGCTAGAATACAATAATGTAATGTAATGTGATCCAAATACTCGATCTACACGACACGATTATCCACTTGTTCTCCGTTCAACACTGCCAAAATCTGCTCTACTGCCAACTTTCCACTAGCAGCTTGATTCTCTTCCGTCGATCCCCCGACGTGAGGTGTGATGATGCAATTGTCGACGGCCAGAAGCTGGTTGTATGCTTTGACTGTAGGCGGATCAGTCACTGGAGCATCCAAGGCAGCGCCGAAGATCTGTTTGGCCTCGAGTGCGTCCAGCAACGCCTCCTCATCGACAATGCCGCCCCGTGCGCAATTGACGAGAATTGCATGCCTCCTCATCAGCCCCAATTCGCGCTTGCCGATCAGACCGCGGCTGACATCCGTCAATGGGACATGCAAGGTCAGGACGTCCGACGCGCGGAGCAGCTCGTCCAGATCAACCACTCGACGGTAATGAATATCTTCCCACGCTCCGTTAGGCACGAAGGGGTCATATGCGACGATGCTGCCCTCCATGGCCCCAATCCACTTCTTCGCCACAGCTCGGCCGATGTTGCCCATTCCGACGATGCCAACGACCTTGCGATGGAGAGACTGGCCCAGCAGACTGGAACGCACAAGCTTCCTCCCGCGAAGCAGCATCCGGTCCATCTCGACAACCCGACGACTGACACACAAGGCCAGTGTCATGGTAAGTTCTGCCACAGCCTCGCTGTTGATAGCTGCGGTATTGCAAACCGCTACGCCATGGTTTTTGGCGGCCTTCAGGTCGATGTTGTCAACCCCACTGCCGAGCTTGACGATGACCTTGAGCTTTCTAGCCAGTGCAAGATCGTTCTCCGTGATGCGAGTCTCCGAGCGGATCAGAAGTCCATCTGCCTCTTGGTGCCATGAAGCATCTCCTCCAGGTAGCACAACATCCACGTCTGACTCGTTGAGCAGCTTGATGGCCTCTGGGTGGTAGGCGTTCAAGACGAAGACTTTTGGTCTCGACATGTCTGTTGAAAGGCGCTTGGAGCTCGAAGAAGTCCTATCGTCAGCAGCTGTGTTATAGGATCTTGTGAGCGGGGAAGTGGTCAGACATCTGGGATCATGCATTGAACAGCTCCTTAATAGCTGGTCTGTGTGATGTGATCTGACCAGGCTCCTCGACCCGAATGACTATCCGCATGAGATCGCTTGAAGTGGCCCGTATGATCCTGATCGAACAGCTTCGTCACAAGATACAGCCGCGCTCATGCATAATGTGGGCTCGTTGGCCTTGCCGCGAGCCACCAAACATGGTCAGGCTGTGGTCAATTTTGTGGTATCGCGTCGTGATTCCTGTCATTCTGATCGATCTACGAGCTCTGCCGATGTTTCGGGTACGCTGGCGCGAATCCGCGCATGCGAACGGGCGCCACGATATACGTTGTAGTGACAATGGAATGTCAGATTCTAGTCTCAGGCGCTCAGACCACCTCGCTTAACGGGCCTATTAGCTGCAAGCAGCTGGCCCTACTGTAGGTAGTCTGAGGGTCTAGACGCGCTTTTTTCGTAATAGAGCGCAGTATTAGTATGTAAACACTACTAACATACAGTATAGCATTAATAACGGCTAGTAGCGACGATAGCGATACTAGGTATAATATTTAAATTTCGGATACTATAACTTTATACAACTAGACCTGCTAAACAACCTCCTACTATCTATTTGTCTATACCTCCTTAGTAGCGACCTCTAATAGAGCTCGCGTACCTCGCATCTTAATAACGCGTTTATATAGCAGGACGCGAGCTCTATTAGAGGTCGCAGTTAGCGACTAATGCTAATAAAACTATATCTACTAGAACCGCATGCGCTCCCTCTACAAAGTTACAGTCCCCGATTCTCTAATAGCTCCCCTAAAGGCCCGCTATAGACAACTAAAGGTTACTAATCCCTGATCTTGCGCTAGCAATATCTCGAGCAGCTTTAGTACTAGCAGCACTAGACAAGATAAGAACAGTATAGGGACGTCGGTCGTCGAGGAAAATCGATTATAAGAGTAGTCTTCTAGTACAGATATTAAGTGTATAGCTGCCCTACTCGACTAGTTCGATAGGTGCCTAGGCAACGACGATAGTAGTAACAGCGGGCTTTCGGACGTACCTAGTTACTTCGACAATATAAGAGGGCTTTAGGGTAGTCTACAAGCATCCGTTAAGGCGTCCGAGGAAGATTTGTCTATATAGAAGGTCCTAGGTAGAGGGGATATAAGGATCTATTTCGCTAGGCGACGCGAATAGGTAGCTAAGATAACCGCCGCTCTGTTACGTACGCTAGTAGAGGTTAATAACGCAGGCATAGAGAAGGTTGTGCTTTAGGCGCTATATAATATATAGCGGCAAAACACTAACCTAGAAGCTATGCGTTCTACCTAGCTCGGTCTAGTAGGCGCTAACAGCAAGCTATCCCTCGAGATACCTAAAGACATAGTTAGTAGTCTGTTTGTGCTGTCGCGCTAGCGGGCGTTTCTTTAGGTACGCAATGCAATTAACTAGGCGATCGACGAGCCTATCCCCGTCGATAGCGGGCTACCTATAACTACTACTTAGCAAATGCATTTAGTTTAGCAGGCAGTACGACTCCTCCTTCCCTACTACGCTCGCCCGCTATAGGTCCGGGCACTCTACTAGCTGCTATTTAATAACCGAGATCTTATCTAGATCGCTGCTACGTCCGTAGGTAAGAGCCTTGTCTTCTAGGTATAGCCTATTATCCGCAACAAGATGTCGATCCTAATCTTGCCCTTAAACTAGATTAGCAGGGAACAGTTTAAAAGGATCGAAGGCATAGGAGGCAAGCTAGTTATACTAATATATAATACGAAGGCTAGTGCTACAGCGGACGACTAGAAACTCCTGTATTCTAGTAGGTATACCTACTTAATATTATCTCTAGAGATAGCTATGCAGTCCTAGTTCCGGAAGCTTATAATAAGGACCGATATGCGGAAAAGGCTAGGAATACTCGTCTACGATAAGTTTTATCTCGTCTACTAGTAGGGCATTAAGGGAGGAGGATTCTAGAAATAGTATACCTAGCTAAAGAACCTCCGGATTATACTTTACAAGCGGGTAAAGTTTTACGGCTACTCTACGACGCTTAACGCGTCTACTCTGCTTAAATGTTAGGAGGCGGCCGGGTTCGACCCGGACACTTAGCTTATTCGTAATCCGATCGATTAGCCGGAGATATTAATATAGTGTTATGCTATTCCGGACAGGATACTAACGAACTAGCGGGCGCTTTAGTATCTACTCGCAGACCTAGTCGGCCCGGATAGCGTTACCAGACCTTAAAGCGTAGAGAAGATAGTCGTCTTTATTAACAGCCGTGCCGGTATCTATACTGCTGCTACTAGTCTCCGGGCCTATATCTAAGTAAGGTATCCTAGTTAGCTAAGTTCGGACAAAGTATACTAGCTTATAAGGACTTACTACGGCAGGACTGTAAGGAGGACTTAGGCAAATGTTATCTAAGAGTTCTAGAAGCCCGACTCCCGTATCCGCATCCTTCTAGCTACTAAGGCGCTTAGCCTAGGGGTTAACTTACCTAATATTAAACGCATTGTACAGTACCGACTAGCTATAAACAGTACTATGCGTACTATTATCTAGCGTGCTAGCCGCGCAGTCCGAGATAGTCGAAAATAGGGAGCTAGTTCGTTTACGTTCCTATATAATCCGTAGATACTCGGTAATTAGGTTATATAAAGGCCGCCGGACTCTTAGGTCCCTACGAGATAGCAGAGCTAAGCAGACGACGATACCGCAACGCCTACGAGCTCTAACGCTAATATAGATTGCCTGTTAGACGCTAGTTTAGATATCGATAAACCTCTTTAGGTTAGCTAGTTAAAGAAAAAGAAGGGTAAACTAACGAATTAGCAGAAGCGCGACAAGATAGATAGATATGTCTAGAAGTTTGTTAACGCTTATCCGCCAAGTAGTACGTCCTTTCTACTATCTTATCGCCGCGTTACAGCACTTAAGTTGTTTTCCGAGGTACCTAGGCCGGTAGCAGGACGTATCTATTACGATATCTGCTCGCCGGCATCCGCTCTGCCTTCGGATTATATACTCGAATAGGCAACTAATCTAGGTACTCGTATAGCGGCAAGTATTACCTAGCTATACCTTAAGTCGATCCGCGATAGTCTAATTAAATAGGAGTCCGGAGCCGCTCGGTTATACTATAGCAATACTGTCTTTCCGGGAGTTCCTAGGTCTCTACTACCTTCGTATATAGTTAACTACCTCGCTAAAGTATATAGTATAGAGGACGCGCTACCCGATTTTAGCTATAGCCGGATCTAGGGACTTTATATAGGTATCGACTTCGTAGTCTCTTCTAAGTTATGTAACATGCTAGTACTGCAGTTGTCGACCCTACGCAAGGTCGCGGAGTCTATTAAAGCCTAGCGGCTATAGGAGCTTGCGACTAAGTACGAGGGTCGGGAGAGGGAGCGCTAGGAGGAGCGCTAGCGCTAGCGGCTCCGACGAGAAGAGGCCTCTTCTAGTTAAGAACAGGATTATTTCGCAGCCTCTTAGGAAGTAAGGTCTGCTAGTGCTCCGGACCCTTGTATTGTCGCCTTTACTGCTAGTAGTGCTTGTTCGGTCCTTGCTCGTATACCCTCCCCGGTATCGCCTACCTCCTTAGTTATTACTAGTTCTAAGCGCCGCCGAGGGAAGGCGAAAGCTCCTCTTCTGCCTACTCCCGGCCTGTCTGCTAGCACCTAGCCTCTACCTCCTATAGCAGTTCCTAGCCCTACGGCGGTAGGCTCTCGGAAGGGCAAGAGCGCGGCTTCTAGTCCTGTTATTGCCCGAGCCTCGCTAGTGCGCAGATTCGGCATAGAATTAGATCCTAATCGTCGAGGTTCTTATGCGCCTACTCCTATTTCTCTAGCATCCTCCGAAGCAGCCTAGTCGCCTATAACTACGGAAACATCTTAAGGTAGGAAGCAGGTTGTAAACGGGGTTTATTAGCGGTATCGACTCGGGTAGATTAATAATTATATAGATAAGCTAAATAGAGAGAAGAGGTAGTCGGCGCTAGGTAGTTTGTTTTGCCAAGAATGCTAAGTTATAAGTGTATTTTTAGCTACTAGGCTCTTAGTTAACATTAGTTAACACTATCGTCGACCTTATCTTAAGCTAAGTTAATATTAATATCTTATAATATAGATTAATAACAGTTAGCTTCTAGTTCTCGCTATATGCGTAGTCCTCGTCTACCTGCCCCCTAGTCGCTATCTAATTCGCCTAAGGGCTCGCCGCTACCTACGACTAAAGCTAGCTAGCAGACGAAACCTAAGCCGACTAGGAGGAAGAGAGGGAATAACTAGTATAGCGACTCGAAGTCCGCTCGCGAGAAAGTAGACTTTATACTATAGACTATTCGCGGGCAGCACCTGTCGTTCGAGGACTTCCTAACGCTTTATATAACGACTAAGAAAGAATAGAACACACCTAACTAGGGCAAGCGGGCAGCTACTAGGGCAGCAAAGTTAGTACGGATTCTGCAGGAGGATAAAGTAGTAGAGTGCATCGCACTATATATGTCTAATAGTAAGTAGCTAAGTACTGCGAGTCTAGCAAAAGAGCTCGAGGATCTAAAGGGACGGAAGGTAAGCAATATTAGTACATATAGGTTCTGTTGCTAAGTCTATATAGGAATTCGGGTCTTAGGACAGAAAACTGCCTGTAGAAGAACTAGATTATAGAGACGCGGTAGTAGCTATAGGTTAGTACGTCCTATCTATTTAGGCTCTCGTAAAGGAGCTCTTAGGCTTGCCGGCAACTTAGGATCTCTCTAAGTTAATGCTCCGCCGTATTAGTCTTATTTCTAGTATACTTCTGCGTATAAGACATCCTCGATCCGGGAACTAGTTCGCTATATAGTTAGGAGTATACCTGTAGAGTTAAGGTATTAAACGTCGCGTTCTTGCGGTCCTAGCTAGACTAGGTATATACGGATACCTAAAGAGTATATACTATTATAACCGGATACTCTATAACCTAGCTGCCGGTCGTATTAAGGCATTCGGCCGGTCTAACCTTACCTATAGTATATTCGACAACCTAGACTACTTTGCCCGCGTCGGCTAGTATAGCTTCGGCAGGCAGGACGTCCTAAAATATATTACTACCGCAAAATAGTTTAAGAGCATCGAGGTACTACGCTTAGGCCTAAAGAAAGAACTATTCCGAGAGGATAGGCCGCTTTAGCTATAAGACATCCTAGATAGCCCAGGCAACTAGCATAACGCTTAGCAAAAGGCAATCTTACTCTACTTAATCGCAAGCGCTATAGTAAGGGTATATCTAGCCGACGTTATACAGGCATTTAGTGTCGAATCTAACGATTCTGTTTTAAAAAAGAAACTAAAGAAAAAGAAGAATATTAGCTAGGACCCTAGTATTAGTAGAGATACCGCTACTAGTAGCAAAGCTAACCCTAATAGTATCGACTAGACTAAAGTAAAGGGCTTCCCTTAATTCCCGGCTTTTAATCGTATAGTAAAGCAGAAAACTATTAGTACTACTATAAATCTAATCTACGAATAAGAGGGCACGACCGAAGGCACTTATAACGTTATAGAGAATATACTAGAGGAGTAACTTAAGCTTAGGGAATTATACGAACAGGCTGTTAAAGGACAGAACGCGGACTAGATCTGCTGCCCTAGTAATTTCGACTACTACGAACGCCCTCCTACTACTTAGACCTAGCCCTCTACTAGGCAGACCTAAGTGCCCGCTCCTCTAAATTAGTCGCCTATAGCTAATAACTATTATCCTAGCATATAAATTTAGCCCCCCTCCTCGCAATATTAGCCGCCTACCTCGCAAAGCTGCCCTCTTAGCTTATAATATTAGCTGCCTACCTCGCAAAGCTGCCCTCCTAGCTTATAATACTAGCCGCCTACCTCGTAAAGCTGCCCTCCTAGCTCGCAATATTAGCCGCCTACCTCGTAGAGTTAGCCTCCTAGCTTATAGTACTAGCCGCCTACCTTACAGAGTTAGCCTCCTAGCTTATAATACTAGCCGCCTACCTTATAGAACCGCCTCCCTACGCTACGGAATCCGCCTTCTACTAGTCGAGACTAGCCCCCTAGTACTCGCAATCGACTACCTATAGACGGAGAACGTGCTAAGGACGACGTTCTGCGTATTCGACAGCTAGTTAAGGACTTTATAGGTAGTACGTATAACCCCTCTAGGTATATTCTACTAATATACGGCGATTAGCTCTCTATAAGCAATATGCGGACGTAGCTAAAGGAGTCCTGGGAGAATAAGGACGATTTTAACCGCATGCAATAGGTACTGCTATTACCTAGGCTCTTCTACCTTAAGATATATCTAATACAGGCAATCGAGAACAATTTTAACGGCAGAGAGGGCTGCCGGGCTAAATCGTTACTCCTAGTACACTAGGAGATAATAGAGCGGAAGATATGTCTATTATTTTACGCGCTGCATAGCTACCTAGAACGACTAATACTCGACAGCTTTAATGCAAGGGTGCTAGCATTCGTGTACGAAGAAATCGACCTAGTAGTTCCTAAGAGGTATGTTATATCTAACTACATCTAGGCGCTGTTAGCCGACAGCTTTATAGGTCTAGTCGGAAAGGTATACAAGAAGGTGTTCTCGCTATCTGCTCGTCGCCTAGAACCCGATGCTATTAAAGCTAACACCTAGAAGGCAAAGAATTCGTACTCCTCGAAGAAGTAGCAGGGGAAGAAGGCAAAGGCGACTAAAAAGGCAGCTACCCGGATCGATAGAAACGAAGAGCGGAGAAACTATATCCGATTCCTATATATCGTCGAGACGTATTATATACTTAGCCGGGCTATTAAATATACGGACATTAGCCTACTACGTCGAGTCGTTAACCGCTATATCCTAATCTTCTATATACGTAGCTACAAGAATTACGCTTTTATTATACTATAGATAAAATAGCTAACCGATTCTAAGGCGTTAGATCCGGTGCTACAAAGAGCGATGCTAGCGAACAGGTTCGTAAATATAGCGGGTGCCGAGGATAGTTAGTTCGAGATTAACCGGGCAAACGAGTTCCTTAATCGATACCTAAAGACTCTTATTAGTAGCCGCCGTAATAAGACATTCGACATCGAGAATTAACTAGAAGAGGCAACCCTCTTAGCAACGCATACTAGCTATCTGCAAGAGGTTATAGAGGCTAGCTTCGGGGAGTCTACAAATACAAAGCACACGTCCCTAAAATTAGTTAAAGAGGTACATGCCGTTGTAGCGGTATGCTAGGACGAGACGTTAAAGACTAAAGAAGTCGATCCGGATCCTAACGTAGTAGCCCAGTTTTACGCTATAGACCTGTATACTATAGGTGTTAAGAACCTAGTAACTCTAGTTAAGAATGTTAGCTGTCTAGAACGCTTTAATAAAAACGTAGTAGTTAAAGGACAACAAATTGTATAGGCCGACTAGCCCTTATTATCTGTTAGCATAGAGCTTCCGGACCTAAGGACAGACCCTTACTTGCAACGAGCGGCAGCGACCGACCTAACACCTGGACTTATTATGTTATCCTAGGATCCGATAGACAGATACGAATTAGAGCTTTTATAATAAGGCGAGGTAGAGTAATGTTAGTTACTTCGCTAGTCGCTATATGCTATACGGGAGTAAACCAGGCGTAGCAGGGCGCTATTATGCGCCTACTATCGTTAGCTAATTTACTGAAATTTATAGGCATTAATTGTGTTAACTACATAGGTGCCTCCTAGTATATCTACCGCCCTATCGATATTATTACTCGGAACTCTTCTATCTACTAACAACATCTCGACTCTACTTTATTATCTACTTCCTTATCTACTCTCTTGTCTACTTTATCTACTAATTAACTATCTCTTCTATTACCTACCTTCGCGAACGCACGCGAACCCGAATACTAGCTTACTATAAGCACTCCTACGAGCGGCAGAAACCTCTCGGGTCTCTAGCGACTAGCCGACTTTAGCGAAGCCCTACTAGGCACTAATTAAGACTAGTATAACGCGGCATACATCTAGATATAGGCGAACTAGTTCAGCTAGCTAAAAATACAGATATTAGAGCTCGAGGTAATAGCGTTTATCGTTAAGCTTTATAGCATCCTTATATAGGAGGATAGTGCTATACTAGATCTACTTAAGAGATTTATACCTAGGTTATACGCCTCTAGCAGACCGCACACCGAACTTATGCTTCTCCTCGACAGCCGAGCCGACTAGGCGAAGCTTATTCCCTAGGACAAGATCGCTGCGCGTATGCGCGGCCGCAACGATTTCTACCTATATATAAGCACTACTTCGCTTTCTGCGATCCTAGCTAGCTTTATAGTAGGTACCGAGCGCATAGGCGAGCTAGAGGAGAAGGATAGTTAACGCGGCTGCGACTAATACGGTCTATACGATAACTAGAAAGGCTTCGTTAAAGGCTACTATACATTCCCGGCGCCGGATAGTTTGTCTAAGCTCTAGTCGGGCGCGTATACTAACTACCTGCTAGACGGCAATAAGAAGGGATGTAGCATTAGCAGAAGGAAGTTATCGCGAGTTTACGACAGGCTAGCATCTAAAAATACGGCTAATACGTCGACTAGACGGCGCAACGATCCGCTATTAGCATTACTTAGACGCGTCCTAGCCGAAGTTAATATTGCAGACATCTTCGACGGAGATAGTATCCTAGATGCCGTTAGCTATCTTACTTCGAACAACTCTATCCTACAAGAAGACTACATAGTAGGTACACTTAATATTCTATTCGTCTTTAGCTAGTACGATACTACGGAGGCTTACGTTAGTTAAATAGAAAGCATAGCGGCTAAGACTATAGAAGCATATCGGACTGCTATTAGGAATGCCGCTATAGCTCGAGACTAAACTAAGATAGCCGCGGCCGAGGAGAGACAGGTGTCCTTATCCGGATCTAAAGACTCTATACTAGTGTTTAGCATACCGAAGGCTAAGGTCCGAGAGCGTAAGTAGTATAGGAGCACGAGATTAGAGCAACCGACTTAAGGCAGGAGGGTTCCTATCGACGAGGACTGTTCTAGGCGCCGCTCGGATCGAAAGAATTTGCCCGGCAGCTTCGGAGAAATAGACGTTAAAAATAAGGACAATCTAGTCGTCCCTTCGGCCCGGAAATCTGGAAGGAAGAAACTAGCACTTACCGACCTATTTAGCAGCCCCGAGCCGGAGACTACGCTAGCAAAGAAGCAAGCTTTAATAATAAGCAATATCTTTAGCAGCTTGCTAAGCAGTCGTAATAAGAGTCGCATAGTAACCTAGCCTTCCTAGCCTTGCGCCTCGCAGCTGCCTAAGCGGAGGGTCTACAAGCCGCGACAAATTTTAGATAAGGAGATAGTCGACGCTAGAGGGGACCGAGACGTTACTATAGAGTCCGTGCCTACGGGCACTATAAGGCCTAGTAGGAGTAACAAAGTAGACAAGAGTAATCGCTACCGTAAGCGGTAGTTAGATAGCTATACTAAGACACTAGAGCTTGCTTAATTTATAGCGCCTGTACTGCTATTTTAGATTCGCGTTTTGCTTTATTACCTACGTAGCTGCTATGCTGCTGTCCTGTCGTTAGGATAGCCCTGCAGGACTAGCAACCGCTTTTTAGCATTTGTTTAGCGCATTGCGCCTTAGATTTTACGAACGGCAGTCGCTCTAACACGACATGCTAATTAGTAATAGACTATAAGCCTGTTATTAAAGGTCCGTTCGCACCTGTTATTAGGATAGCCCTATAGGTCGATAGCAAGTTGCTAAATACATTCTTCGAATTAAACCTTAGTATCCCTATTAGCTATTGCCTTACATTACTTAGGTATTGCGTAAACCTAGTAGTATTATAAATAGGAGCGCAGCTTCTTTATCCGTATTATACTTATTATCCGAGCTACTATAACGCCGGAGTCTAGGACTCGTATTATGCCTACGCTAAAGTAGGCGGGCCTAGTATATATATACGGACTAAGGAGTCTAATATAGCCTCGAGGCTCGTAAACATAAGAGGAGCTATAAGACGAGGTCTAAACTGTAGACCGGAATAAATCTTAGATCTAGCTATACTGCATACCTTATAATTCCTAGTACTACTAGAATAGCTAAAGTTACTGCTAAGTCCTTACTACCGGAGCGAGGCTAATAAGCTATATAACCGACTTTACGGCTAAGATCTTACTACTAAAGTAAGCCTAGTAAACTATGTAACCTAACCGCGACGATAAGTAATATCGTACTCCCTAAACACCTACGTGCAAGGCGCGATAGCAAACCTATTACGCGCTGTTATACGCGCAGGAGGGGCCGCGTAGTAAATTCACGAGCTAGCTAACGCACTAACTAGCCGACTCGAAAGCGGTAATTATGCTAGCTGTACAGAGGGCAACCTGCGTATATCTACAGCCCTACTAACCTCGTTTCTTAATCTTCTTTCTCTATCCTTTATTAACCTCCTTCCCCTTCTGCCTTCCTTATATTATCTACTATATTATCTATTACACTATCTATTACACTATCCGCTATACTATCCGCTATCGTCCGCTTACGTCGAGTAGGCTACTATTCGTAACTACGCTGCCTTATTAGAAGCAGCTATTATAAGCTTATAACTTCCTAACATTTACCGCGATTTACAATTTAAAGACTAACGAGACTATAGTACTACCAAAATGTCCGAGACTCTAGGAAAACGCGCGAAGATTATCCGCGACGGTCTCGAGCGCCTAGCGAGCTAGGGTAATACGCTATCTAGAACAGACTAGGAGGAGTATAAGGCCGTTATAAGGTAGCTATAGAAGTATTAGTTTAGCTATAAGCAAGTCGAGCATACGAAGGAGAGCATCGCGGAGTTTATTAGAAAGCTTTACTAAGCTCTATTATAGGAGGATAGAGCAGCGGTACAAAAATGTAGAGAGTTTATCCTGTCGACTTATACAAATAGTCGCCCTTATAGCGAACTAGAGTCTATCCTAGATTCTTTAGTAAGCTAGGCGAGGCTTATTAGCCCGTAGGAAATTAAGGACCGTCTACGTAGCGATATAAACGTTAACCTATAGGGAAGCGCTACGAAGCTTAGCGCTATCCTAGCTAGCTTTATAAAGGGTACAAATAAAATAGGCGAGCTAGACGATAAGGTAGGTTAACGTAGCTACAACTAATGCGGACTATCTTTAGACGCGAAAGGCCTGGTTAACGGCTGCTTTACGTTTCCCGCGCTAGATAGCAAATCTCTCCTCTTCGGCGGCGCTTGTACGAACTGCCTACTTAATAGCAGTTACTACTTATGTAGCATTAGCATAGTCCCGGTAAAGAAGCGCGTATCGCGTACGAGCAAAGGTAGTAAGCGAGAAGAAACTTAGCTATTATTATTGCTAAACAGAGTTACCTAGTAAGTGCGCATTAGCGAGATCTTCGACGATAGTACTAGTATCCTAGACTCCGTTACCTATCCTACCTTAGACGACTCTATCTAGGTAACTAACTATATAGTAGGTATACTAAGCGTTCCCTTTACCTTTAGCCGGAACGACGATACTGCTACATACGTTAGACAGATTAAGAGCGCATTAAAGGACGGAGTAGAGGAGTGTCGGTCGATACTACGTAATTAAGAGCTCCGGAACTTATCTAAGTCCGATACTAGAGATGCTTAGTCGATAGGATCGGGCATTTCGAGGCTAAGAATAAAGACTACAAGTCTAAAGAAGAAGACGCCTCGGAGGACAACTAGTAGGATAAAGGAGGAGCTAGAGGAACTAAGGAGGAAGCCTAAAGACTTCGCGCGCAATTAGCGCTATATTACCTGCTCGCAGAGCACTACCTAGCAGCCCTAAGCGGATAAGATAGAGGTAGACAATTAGCTAGTAAGCCGCCGACGTCGTCGCCGCTCTAAGAAGACTTCCTAACTCTCGCTAGAGTTTGTACAGGAGGACTTAGATAAGGATCTTAAGGGGATCTAGACGTCTAGCTATCCCCCCTTTAAGGACAGCAGGATAGTTAGTTTAAAGGTAGATAAGATACCTAGTAAGAAGAAGAAGGGTAGTATTTTCTTAGACATAAACTTAGGCTTGGGTTTTAGCCCGGATCCTAGCGTAGAACCGGAACCCCGGACTAGAGCGATAGGGATGTTCGACAGGTTCCGTAGCCGTAGCAGCTGCTTAGTTGCACTATTAAGTATAGTAAAGCCTTATACGGCAGAGGTACTAGCTCGTCGAGTATATAAGCCTCGGGATTAGGACACGCGTATAAAGGATCTCGGTAAGGACAACACGACTTAGGACCTTACTAACACGTCTACTAAGGCAGGAAAGTAGAAGCGCCGCGAGTCTAGCTAGGGCGGTCGCTACCGCGACTACTAAGAAACAGAGCGATAGGTGCGGATAATAAGAGGGCACTACGGAGTATGCGGATATTTTAACTTAGATTTCAGTACTTTTATTACATTTACTAGCATCGCGCTACGACTTTAGTAGAGCAGCATTAAACTTAGCCCGTTGTTAGGATAGCCCTACGGGTAGAGCGATTGCTAAGCGAGCATTAGATTTTACGCATCGCGACTCCTATATAAGATAGGAGTAGAGACGAGACATAACGCGGACGGCGGTAGACTACAAGTCCTAACATCGCTGTCTAATTCTACCTATCGACAAGATAGCCCTACAGGTTAAAAGCATGCTTACAGTTAAGTCCTTTTTAATACAACCCTAGTGCCTTTATAACCCGAACCGTCTTATTTACTAGTGCTCTAGCAAACGTAAGGCTCCCTTTTATTAAACATTGCTATATAATAATAGAGTTCGCTATAAGATTATAGAACACGCAAGGCGATTGCTATTCTTATAGCACTTTAGCATAACTATTTATTAGATAAAGGCCGGTAACGTAGATAAGTCGACAGCTACGTACGAATAGCAATTAGTAGCTAACAGAATTTACTAACGAGATGCTAACGTTACGCCGCGTAGCTAGGCAACCGAATAGCATACAAAACAACCCCGTAAGAGCCCCTAAGACTTCTCTCGAATACTAACATTAACAACTATTAAGCGAGACTAGTAAGCATGCCTTAGCTACCTAGGCAAACATCCGAACTATACTAATATTCGCTAGATACTATGTGCTTCTCCTTAGACGACTAGTTAGTCTATCGTAGTATTAACCGCTACCCGAAGTAAGGTCTACAAAAGTTGCGCGCCTTCTAGAACTACTTAGAAGAAGAGCGCTAGGCGTAGCGGTAGGACGAGCGTATAGTGCAAGAACAAGACTTCGAATCCGTATACGATCTTCTAGTACGGCGCCTATCCGACAACTACGATTAGTCGCGATATAGAGGCTTAGGATACTATGTAGGAAGCTCTAACTACTACTATATAGATAAGATATAAGAATTACGTTTAGGACAGCGCATAGAGGGGAGGCTAGGGATAAGGCTAGATAACGGACGTAATACTAGAGATGCTAGGCGGACGACCCGGAATCTATAGCCCGCTTAAGTTAACAACCTATTTATAACGCGGCTAGCGCCTCGTAGCACAGCGCCGTCGACTTATTACAACATAGGATAGCATCCCTATATCGAGACTGTAGCAACTTAGTCGAGTATACGTAGTCGCTCTAGCCGACAACTAAGAGCTTATTAACTACTATTAACGAAGTAGAACCTAGCGGATTAGTAGAGCAGGGCGGCAGCGATTAAGGCTAAGGAGAAACGCGCGCGGCAGCGTCTTGCTATAGCAGACAAATAACATAGTACTAGTAACGGATATAGGGGCGTAATAGACATAGGCATAGTAATTTTAAGCTTTTAGTATAAGAATCTAGCTGCGATACTAGTTAGAAACTAATACCCCTACTACGCACGACAGCGATAGAATTATAGCATAATTTTTATAGCAGTGTAATTAGATCGACATGCAGCTTTTTATACATACCTTAATTATGCGATAAAAGTAGTTTTGAATTTTCGATGTCGCGGCGCTATATAGCATTACCCAAAAACGCTGCTAGGCCCTTAGACCCTCTCAGGCGAGGCGCTCGAAGAGGTTAGTGCTCGCCAAGAGGGTCTGTGCTTCTGAGACTAGTCAGATTCTTGACACGATCCCTGCTGGTCGTTCGCGCTAGCCGAACACGGAAGCAGCGGAGTCGTTGCTGCCAAACCTCGGCTGTACCTCCAAACCACGGCCATTGATGTTCAGGACATGTATCAGTAACAGATCTTATCTTTCAACCAGCGATATATCCCTTGTCACAATGGCAAACGAAGACCAGGCCAAAACGGCCAATGAAAAGGCTACAGCGAGAGCTTCGCAGCTATCTGCACATCTGTCGTCCACGAACGACGAGAACGGAACTCCACCCAATGCCGGTCGACGTCGACGTCGGAAGGAGAAGGATGACGAGTTACCGGCTGACTATAGCGACATTCTGGGCCAATTGAAAACCCTTCGGAAGATGGCTGATACCCCAAACAATGAACGACGAGGATACATCCGACAGAAGCAATCCGGAAAACTATGGGTCCGCGAACGAGTATACAAACTACTCGATCAAGGATCGTTCAAGGAAATCGGAGGTCTAACTGGAAAGGTCAAATGGAAGCAGCTCGGCGGTGAGCGTGAGGAGCCCGAAGACTACACGCCTCACAACAACGTTCAGGGTTTTGGCAAGTTGAACGGGAGGCAAATCGTATTCACAGCGGACGACTTCAGTATTCGTGCCGGCCATCAAGATGGGCATCTTATGGCGAAGACACTGTACACCGAACAACTTGCGATCAGCATGAAGTTGCCAATGGTCAAGCTGACGGATGGATCTTCCGGTGGCGGCAGCATCACATCGATTGAGTCGAGCGGTTTCTCTTATGTCCCGCCGATGCAGGGCTTTGACATCGTAGCGAAGCAGCTGAACATGGGCATTCCCAACCTCGGAGCTGTCCTCGGGCCGGCAATCGGGCTGGGAGCAGCTCGTGTGGTGTCTTGCCATTTCTCAGTGATGGCCGGGGACATCGGCAGCTTGTTCAACGCCGGACCATCGGTCGTCGAGAAGGCAACATTTGAAGAAGGACTCAGCTTCACTGATCTCGGCGGACCGGCAATGCACTGGTGAGTCAGACCGCTCTCTTGACTATACTCATGTCGTGCATCTCATGCTCACTCCAATAGCACGAACGGAACCATCGACAACTTAGCAGCGGATGAGGAAGAGTGCTTTGAGCAAATCCGGACCGTACTGGGCTATCTGCCGAATTGCGGGACTAAAGTGCCTCCGGTCGTACAATGCGAAGATCCAGTAGATCGTGTCAGCACAGAACTCAGGACGGTGATTCCCAGGAAAAGAGAAAGAATGTACGATCCGCGAAAGGTCATCACCACAGTTGTCGACGCCGGAAGTTTCTTCGAAATTGGCCACCTGTGGGGTCGAACGGCCATCGTCGGGTTGGCGAGACTGGGCGGGAGACCTGTGGGCATCATCTCGAACAACGCAGAAATACTCACCGGCGCTATTGACGCAGCCGGCTCGCAGAAGTTGACGAGACACCTGAAGTTCTGCGACATCTTCAACCTTCCGATCTTGCAATTTGTCGATGTTCCAGGATACGCGGTGGGCACGGTGGCCGAGCGGACAGCAACAATGAGATGGGGAGTCGAGCTCACCAAGGCATACTACACGACCACAGTACCGATATTCAGCGTCATCATCCGGAAGTGCTTCGGTGTAGCGGGCGGTGTGATGGTTGACTGCAGAACTCCACGTACTCGGATCGCATGGCCCTCTGGCGAGTGGGGGAGTTTGCCGCTGGACGGCGGCATTGAAGTTGCGCATTCGCATGAGTTGCGCCAGATTGAAAAGGAGAAGGGCGTGGAGGCGAAGAACGAGAGGTACAAGGAACTGCAGACGATGTATCGGCGGTTGATGAATCCAGTGAGGACGGCGAATCACTTCAGCGTAGAGGACATCATCGACCCGGCAAAGACCAGAGGATTGGTCGCGGAGTGGCTGAGGATGGTGTACGATGCGGAATTGCCGGAAAGAGTCATGCACAGGATGTGTGGGAAGCTGCAGCCAGTCTATGCTTAGATGTTAGCTGTACCGTATGAAGCAGTATTTGCCATGAGAGAGAGAGCTCGACGAAATGCAGGGAAGACTCGGTCTTGTTCTGCGACTTTGGTGTAAAGACCGGCTCATGCGAAGCCAGCCCATCGATTTGCCAGTGGACGATGGCTAGTGACTGGGTATGATGTGCTCTTTGACCATGCCTGGAATTGCAAAAGGTGTGTGGCACTATTGCGCACAAATTCGGTATTGGTGTTGGTACAATTAGATCCGACTGTCATCTCTGGTTCCTCATCTCCATCTTCAGCAATTCGGGATGTCGGTGGACACCCGGCATCAGACCCATGCCCATCGCGCGTCGTATCGCCTTTGCCATTTTTCTTTGATTCACAGGTCGTAGCCCAGTATCGTTGCTGTGTCGGATTCGTCCCATCGGCGTGATATACTCCGACATAATGCTGAAGTTCTGCAGTAGGACTGTTAGCGGTCTGGCCATCAGCAGACGTTAACATTGCATCTTGCAGCGCACCTTGTAGTGATCCAGAGGATTCACGCCCAGTTGATCGAGGACGTCGTATTTTGGTCTCGGCTTCCTGCGCAGCTTCTTCCACTTTGACATTTCCACACCGCTCAGATCATGCGGCGCGTAGACATCGCCAGCTTTCCACCGCCGTGGGATTTGCTGCGAGAGATCCTTGGCCGAGTATGTGCGCTCGGCATCGCGTTGTGCTTGCGTCTTGTGGAATTGCGTCGACTTGCTGGTGCTCTCCAGGATACTTCGTGCTGCGAGATCGAAGGATTTGCTGGATCGTTGGGAGGATGCTGGGCTCGCGTTCTGCTCACGTGAGGCTTGAAGGGTCTCTGCAGAGGTACAGTCAGATCGTGGTCGTATACAGAGCATGCGTGCATGCGCCGACTAACGTGTGAAGGCTGCTGTTGAGGACTGCGGAGCTTGTCGCTGCGGCGGTGCGGTGGTGATATTTCGTCGACACTGACGACAGACCGTCGAAGGCCGTAACGCGAGCCGCGCAAAGGCTGATTCCAGGGACATGATGGTGTGTATGAGGAGGATCAGACGTGTGCGGTCGCCCGCATGAATGGTGTTTGCGGAGAAAGTCTCACCTCCGAAGCTTTGAGATGACGGGAAGCTTAGCGTGCAACATCATCCGCGAAGAAGATGGGAGCCATTACAACACAATCCTGCTTTAGAACTACAGATCAAGTTCCCCGGCACTGAGAACGATACTGGACGACTGAAGCGCCTGCCCACCGCAATCGATGGATCCCAGTTCTTCGAGGTCTTCTCGCCCTTGACATGCCGGCCCATCTCACCCGCCACATCTTCCGCCGCCTTCTGGCCAACGAGCCCATCGTCTATCGCGGATGCTTACGGCGACAACTCCATTCGAGGGCTAGAATACATCATGCATGGCTGGGCACCTCTACGCCGGGCCACGGAGCCCAATCGGCACCGCATTCCCAACGGCGAACCTTTTTCAACTTCAGCATGTTCCGGAAGAAGCAGAAAGAGAGCAAGGATGCAGATATCGCACCAGGCGTGGAGGACATGATGCAGTTCGCGAAGCTTGAAAGAATGAACGCTCGTCTTCCTCACCCCCAGCACGTGTTAGCTGCGCTCCGAAAGTTCTTTGCTTTCATAAGGGGATCTACCAAGACAGGAATCGAGGATATACAAGCGGAGCTGGTACTGCAGTGTCTGCGGTATTGCATGCGGACTGGACAAGCTCTTAAACCCGACGGGCATTCGACTTTCGTCTCCATGGTCCGCTATGCAGCGCCCGTGCTTCGTCGTCCGCATCCGCCGTCCACGAGCTTCCACGCCGACCTCGCCAAAGCGATTTACGTCGATGCGAAGGAGGTCGATGTTGACGACAAAACGGTGCTCGACGCGCTGCAGGTATGCTGTAAAATCTTGAGTCGAACAGGGCGTTTCAGCGAAGCTCGTGAACTCGTCCTCGAGTATGAGGAACTTGCAGGCGAAAACGATCACCGTAGCAATGGCAGGGAGATTGACGACGTTGCACAAGCAGAAGTGGGTAATGCTGCTGCGTCCGATACTTCGAGTGTACGGGATGCGTATCGACGGCTCTGGAGCGATGTACTTTACGGTTGCGCTGCAGCCAATGACGGAGATGGAGTACGGAGCACTCTGAGGTTGCTGCGAGACCGTGGCTGGGCCGGGCATGACTCTGTGGCCAGAGCCATGCTAGTGTATTCCTTGCATGGAAGTGATGCAGGTGCAATAGAGAAGTGGTTCCTCGAGGCCGGTCAGGCAGACGAAGCAGGAACCTCGGGGGCGCCCAGTGCCGAGGCAAGTGGTCCGTTTCGGCTGAGTGAGGTGCTGCAGTGGTGTCTAGCACATGGCGAGTTAGAGCTGGGCCACAAGATCGTGCGGCGAAGCTTGGGCAACGATCCTCCGAAGCAAGTCTGGGATACTGTATTCGTTTGGGCAGCCGGGACTGGAAAGGGCGCTGACGAAATCAACCGGATGCTGGACGTTATGGAGGCTTCCAACAAGAGCAAGGCCAATCGCGATGAGTGGAGACTGCCAGACATCCAAACTATCAACGGGCTGGTGAATTACGCTGTGTCGAGGAATGACCCTTACTTGGCCGAGCGCTTCATCGCCTTAGGAAAGGCCAGAGGCATCGAGCCCGATGCTTGGACATATGTGCTGCAAATGCAGTATCGACTCACGGTCAACGATGTTGACGGTGCTCTTGTGGCCTACAAGAATCTCCAAGCAGCAGGCGATTCTTCAGAGAAGGATGGACCGACTGTGAACAAGCTGATCGTTGCGTTGTGCCAATCGCAGAGGCACGACTTTGACACGATAATGAACGTAGCGGCCGATCTCTCGGACCGACAGGTGCGGTTCGAGGCGGAAACGGTCTCTAGGCTTGCCCTTCTCCACCTCAGCCGCGACGAGCTCCACGATGTTATCGACCTTCTTAATACGCACTCCTTCCATTTCTCCTCGACAGAACGGGAGAGCATTCGAAATAGCCTTGTAGGATACTGTACGGACCCAGCGACCAGAACGCCTCGAGCCTGGGATGCGTACTGCATTCTTCGCAATATCTTCGACGAGACTCCTCGGCCGCAAAGGACAAAATTGATGGAAGAGTTCTTCCGCCGCGGGCGACCAGACATGGCTGTCAATATTTTCAACGCTATGCGCGCCCACTCACGAAGCGACACGTACCCCACGACGGACACCTATGTTTCCGCGTTCCTGAATGCAGCCAAGATCAAAGATCTTGACAGCCTTGAGGTCATCCACAACCAGCTCAAGCTGGACTACAATATCGACCCGACGACCTATCTGCGGAATGCCCTCATCATTGGCTACAGTGGATGTGGCCAGCCGCGTCGGGGCCTGTCTCAATGGGACGACATCGTCGCCAGCAAGGAAGGCCCGAGCTACAACAGCATTCACATAGCGCTGCGTGCGTGTGAGCGGTCTCCATTCGGTGACATCAAAGCCAAGGACATTTGGGCGAAGCTGCGACGAATGAAGATCGATCTCGATCAGAGTATGTGGGCCAGCTATGCGGGAGCTTTGGTGGGCAACGGTGACATTGCAACGGCCATCGACACGATAGAGAAGGCGGAGAAAGACAATGAGGCTGAGATCGATGCGTTCCTAATTGGCAGCATGTACAACGGTGCGCCGGGACAGAACAAGCAAAAGGAAGTTGAGGAATGGGCTAAGGAGGCGTACCCGAATGTCTGGAGCAAGCTTGAGTCCATCGGTTTTGAGGAGGATGACAACGGCATGAAGGTCTTCAAGTTGCAGAGAGACGTGAGTCCTTAAGATGAACTTGCGGCTTGCCGACTGTGCCACGGCGACTGCGACGCCAGAACGGCAGCAGAGCAACACGTCCTTAGATGCAGCCTGGTCATGGTTCGATACTCGGATGTGGGTGCTGTTTGGCCTCGATAATGCAAACTCTGGCTCTCGATCTGATGCCTTCACAGTCTCTGGCCATGTGGATTCTCTCGCACGTTGTCTTCACGCTAGTGATGTGTAACAGGATTTCACTTCATCGACCGTCTTCCACCGTCATGGCTGGAGGGTGATGAACGTGGGTTGCGTGCACAGCTGATTCCTGGTTCCAGCTCGACCACATCCCTGAGCTCCCCTCCTCGAAAGTCGTCTTCGCGAGTACCCATCCTCCAGAACTCCGGAGGATGATCGAATCGATCGGTCGCGACCATCGTATGGCGCAAACACAACGGTCATTGAATGCAAGATTCTGGATTTCGATATTCGGACTGCACAAGCGACCACGGATGATTCAACTCCAGACTATGCCTGCACTTTGGACGTCTGTCGTGGCGGTTCTGAATCCTGTATTGCAGCATGCATATGTACTTTGGTACGTACATATACCTCAGCCTCCTCCCCCGCAGTCTCCAACTTCAGGGAGGGGTCCCAGTTAGCTAGACTCGCGTACGACGTGACAAGGTCTCGGGCATGGCGCCAGAATGTACTGGACGACATGCGGATGAACGGAAAGCCGACTCTCCAGAAGTGCTCTAATAGCTCAGAAGTCCCATGGCAAGGTAAAGTGTGTTTCGCATATCCCTCGTCTTTTACACAATCTACTCTGTCATAACGGTTCACGAATACTATCTCAAAGACACATCAACATGGGCAGCGTCGGTGATCCAAAGCCCGAGCGGATCTTGAAGACTGATCTCCATCAGTATGGTAAGAGACGTGATACCACAGGTCCCTATGCAGACAACCTTGATTTAGATGTCCTCATCATTGGAGCTGGCTTTGGAGGTGCCTATTCGCTGCACGAGTGCAGGAAGCAAGGCTTCAAGACTGTCCTCTACGACGCTGGGCAGGGCTTCGGAGGAACATGGCGATGGGTATGTACAATGCTGCCTTGTTCGATGTCCTCTGCTAACGACCATAGAATGTATACCCAGGTGCCAGGGTCGACAGGTAACATGAAGCTCGGATCAAGCACATCTGCCACCAGTGACTAACTTTCTCAGCCCCGTCCCAATCTATGAGCTAGCCATTCCAGAAGTGTACAAGGACTTCTACTGGACGACAAACTATCCAGGATGGGACGAACTTCAACGCTACTTCGACCACGCCGACAAAGTTCTTGGTCTGAGCAAAGATTGTGCATTCGAGACGGTGGTCATTGGCGCAGAATTCGACAAGGACGAAGGCAAGTGGACCGTCAAGACACAGGATGGACGGACTGCGAAAGCTCGATTCCTCATTGTTGCTGCCGGGTTCGCGGCGAAGAGATGTGAGTATTGCAATGCAGATCTCATGTTGTTCGTTGACTGACTATCCATCTTACAGACATTCCTGATGTACCCGGCCTTGACTCCTCCAAGGGCACGATTCATCACACCTCTTTCTGGCCCGCTGAGGGCGTCGACTACAAGGCAAGCTGCAGGAAGTACGATACGCTTTTGACGACCGCGCTGACATCCACTCAGGGCAAGAAGGTAGCTGTCATCGGCACTGGTGTGTTTCCATCTCATCGAACATGCCAATAACTTTTACTGACACCATTCCTTAGGTGCCTCAGGCGTTCAATGCATCCAAGAGATGGGCCCAGAAGTCAATTCGCTCACCGTATACCAACGAACCCCGAATCTAGCGCTCCCAATGGGCAAGAGGTCTCTCTCGAAAGAAGAGCAAGACGCAATGAAGCCACTCTATCCGACGATCCACGAGATGCGTGAGCGTTGCTTCGCCGGCTTCCACTACGATCTCTGCGAACGCAACACCTTCGACGACAACGAGGAAGAGCGCGAGGCTCACTTCGACAAGCTCTGGGAACAAGCTGGCTTCGCCTTGTGGCTTGGCGGATACAAAGACTATTTGTTTGACCAGAAGAGCAACCGTGAGAGCTATAACTACTGGCGCAAGCAGCAGTCGAAGCGTGTCAAGAATGAGCAAAAGAAGAAGGTGCTCTTCCCGGAAGAGCCTCCACACCCGTTCGGCGTAAAGCGCCCATGTCTCGAGCAGAACTACTACGAGGTGTTGGACCAGGACAATGTCACCATTGTAAACATCAATGAGGAGAATGGAACACCGATCGAACGATTTACCGAGAAGGGCATTGTTGCCAATGGCGAAGAACGAGAGTTCGACATCATTGCTTTGGCAACTGGATTCGATGTGGTGAGTCGCGAAGGTAGCACAAGGTATCAAGCTGCCGATTTTAACGTTTCGATTCAGGTAACCGGAGGCATGACGAACATGGGTCTGAAGTCGATCAATGGAACATACCTCAAAGATGAGTGGAAGTGAGTCTTGCATGCATGCTAAGGACAGCAGAGTCAATACTGATGTTTCTTCGAGAGCGGCGGCGAATACGTTCCTGGGGACCACCATCTCCGGCTACCCAAATCTGTTCCATATTTATGGGTACGTACCGTCCTGCCATGGGCACTTCACATCGCTGACCCGTGATCGCTCCGCTGTGCAGACCTCACGGACCGACTCTGCTCTCTAATGGACCATCGACGGTGGAGATTCAAGTTCGTTGGATTAGGGACGCTATTAAGCAGATTGAACGCCAAGGACTGAAATACGTCAACCCAACCAAGGAAGCCAGCGATGAATGGAAGAAGCGCATCAACGACTTGGCTGCTCCGTCGCTGTTCCCGACTACTCGCTCGACATATATGGGTGGCTCGGTTCCAGGCAAGGCTTTCGAGATGACTTGCTACTCAGGAGGAGTGAATGCCTATGGTCCAGAGGTACGTAATAATTGATACGCTTTGAGAAGTGTAGCTGACCGATCTCTGTCGCAGATTCGTGGCTACCTGTCCGGTTGGAAGGGGTTCGAGACTGTCAAGGTATGAGCTCGAGATGATTGATTGAAGGCTGAGGGACCCCATCCATACTCTCTAGACCTGAAACTGAGATGTCGGTTGATGTTCTGCTGTATTTGTTGTCTGGTTTGAACTTGTACTTCGATTGGAACTCATGCAGTTGCTACTGCAAGGACTTTACTGCTTCCCGCGTGAGATGCTATATCCTGGAAGACGACATCGATGTTTGATAAGGGGAAGTGGTCGCGATGCCCGCAAGCCCGTTACCTCTCAGACTGGCAGATCGACGCTAAGCTTGTGGCTAGCCGATCTAGATCATGGCTCTACCTGTTCGGGAAGGTACACGCGACTCCAGTTCTCCAGTTCTCCATCTGCCATGCATACTCCTGCCTATCTCGACTGGGTTCATGCCAATCTCGAGCTCGTTCTCTGTACGTGACTGCACTTGGCCCACCTTGCAGTCAAACATAAATACGGTCCTCGCCTCTGCTGCAAGTGTTTCAGTCTCCTTTCCTATACATCTCATCTCTTTACCCAATCCGAAGCAGAACACCTTTCCCCCAGCATGCCTCCTCATCCACTCAAAAGTCTCTCTGTACAAGAAGTCCAGCTGGCCAAGGACATTGTCCTTCGGGAACATGATGGCGAGCTTGTCATGATCAGGGAGATTGCTCTCCAAGAGCCACCCAAGAAAGAATTGGTGAAGTTCTTGGATCTCGAGCATTCCGGTAGCCTCACAGAGGCTTCGCCACGCCCGTCACGCCTCGCCGCCGTCAGCTACGATGTCATTGGCTCCGACAAGATCCCGTACTTCCATGAGTCTGTTGTCGATGTTGAGAAGCAGTCTCGGGTCAAGCACGAGGTTATCGGAAAGGAACATCATGCGCCACTCAAGCTGTAAGAACTGCACTGCCAGAGCTCAGGAGCTTCAGCTGACCCGATGAAGTGCTGAATTTGATGTCCTCGTTGAGACGGTCAAGGCCTCTCCAGAGTTCGCCGAAGCAATGAAGGAATTCGACATCCCATCCAACTTCGAGATCGTCGTTGAACCGTGGCCGTACGGTGGACCCGAGGTCGACGACAAGGACAACCTGAGGACTTTCCAAGGCCTTATATTCGCCCAGGATCTCAGCAATAAGAATCCAGATTCGAACTTCTACGCTTATCCTCTACCTTTGATCCCAGTAATGGACGTCAACACACGGAAGATCATCCGGATAGATAGACTGGCCACCGGAGGCAAAGGAGACTCGATGACCGGCAAGACTCACAGCAAGAAAATCGTGGACCACTGCACCGCTGCTGAGTATGTTCCTGAGCTTCTGCCCCATGGAGTGCGAACAGACCTGAAGACCTTGAACGTCGTCCAGCCTGATGGTGCATCCTTCGCGGTGACGGACGATTCCCTGGTGGAGTGGCAGAAGTGGCGCTTCCGGGTCTCATTCAATCCACGTGAGGGAGCTGTGATCCATGATGTCTGGTATGACGGAAGATCCATCCTCCATCGACTAGCCATCAGTGAGATGTCAGTCCCGTACGCCGATGCACGGGCACCATTCCACCGCAAACAAGCCTTCGACTTCGGCGACGGCGGAGCCGGCAATTGCGCGAATAACCTTTCGCTCGGTTGCGACTGTCTCGGGACAATTCATTATTTCGACGGCGTCGGCATCACCGGCGACTCGCAGGTCTGGCCGCAGAAGAATGTGATCTGTCTACACGAGCAAGACAATGGCATCGGCTGGAAGCACACGAATTGGCGCACTGGCCGAGCTGTTGTGATTCGCAACCGAGAACTCGTTGTACAATTCATCATCACTCTGGCGAACTACGAGTACATCTTCGCGTATAAATTCAATCAAAGCGCCGGTATCGACATTGAGACTCGTGCGACCGGCATTGTCTCGTGCGTCAACATCGATCCTGGAAAGGTCAGCGACTACGGCAACGTGGTCAGTCCGGGTGTCCTTGCGCAGAATCATCAGCACATATTTGCTGTACGGATGGACCCAGCGATCGATGGTCATGCCAACACAATGGTCCAGGAAGAATCCCTCCCAGTACCAATGAACCCAGAAACCAATCCTCGCGGCAACTACTACGAAGTCAAGCGCACGCCATTCACAAAAGCCAGCTGGGCCGACGCCCAGCCCATGAACAACCGCGTGTTCAAAATCGTGAACGAATCAAAGCTCAATCCCATCAGCGGAAAGCCAGTCGGCTTCAAATTCATTCCTCCAGCCACCCAGCTCCTGCTAGCAGACCCGGAGTCCGTCCAAGCGCAGCGCGCGCTGTTCGCTCAACACCACGTCTGGGTCACGAAGCACGTCGATGACGAGTTCTTCGCTGGTGGTCGCTACACTCTGCAGAGCAAACGAGAGGTCGGTGGTGTTGCAGACGCTGTGGAAAGAGGCGACAATGTACAGAATGAGGACATTGTGGTGTGGTCGGTGTTCGGTCTGACACATAATCCGAGAGTCGAGGACTGGCCTGTGATGCCGGTGGAGATTCATCAGATCCAGTTGCGGCCGGCAGACTTTTTCACGGCGAATCCATCGATTGATGTTCCGAGCAATAGAAATTTGGAGAGCAGGTTGGTGGTCAATGGGAATGGAGTGAATGGCCATGAGACGAATGAAACGAATGGCGATGCATGCTGCAAGTAAATTGCGCTGATGGTGACTAGACACGGGAACGGCCAGACACGACACAGCAGAATTGAATGTCATGGTATCAATAGTCGAAATTTTTGCGGCAGCGGACGCAGACTGGTCGCATTCCTGGTCGTTGACGTTGTCGTCACGCTGGTCGTAGACGTAGTCGAAACAGGACCTGCACCTGCGCAAGCCTCGCCGTAGACTTGGAAGGTGATGAGGGGTCACGATTGTCGAAGCTCAATCATGCCAGCTTCGGAGAGACGACGAACGCCGTTCCCATATCCAGAAGTCCTGCACCGAGAGGTCGCACAGGTCAAATGGCGGGCCGAGGAAGACAAGCAGTCAAATCGTGACAGAGCTCCGCGCTGTTTCCCAGCCGGACAAGTTGATGAATGTACAATCCTACGAATGCTAATCTGTGTCATGTCCTCCAGTGAGTCCTGTCGCTCAAGGCGGTCCCGGAGGCCTGCGCTCTGGTAACGCATTCGCACCGCCCGCCAATGAGCCCGTCTGCTTATATAACCACGCCGCCAGCTTGATAGCCGGGTCGTCGATGCATGTGGTGCCCAGCTCGGCCACCCACAGGGTCAAAGGCAGCAGGATCACATGCGGCAAAATCCAAGCGATCTCCAAGCCGAATGCCGGTCCCCACTTGGTGATTGGGAAAGCATTGGTCCATGTGGGACACTGGAGCATTTGCTTCTCCTGGACCCATCCCACGGCTGCGTACAGGCGGTTGCCGAGCGTCCATAGAATTGGACCGTGGAAGAGATAGAGCATGAAGGAGATGCGGCCGAGGTAGAGGCAGACGTTGGTCTCGAAGAAGTGCTTGAGCCATGGAAGTCGACCGGCCGAGAAGACAAGGAATGATGCTGCCCAGAAGAGGTAGAACCATTTGAAGTCGAAAAAGGCTTGCGGTTTGAGGAAGGAGAGGTAGTACCACCCAGGAGATGCCTGGAGGTGGCTGATCTCGCGGGTGCTGGGAGGTACACCGCCGAGGTAGGCGGCCGCGATGAAGGCCAGCCATGATAGAGTGACTTTGTGAGGAGAAAGATTGGATATCCAGGTTGGAAGGTTGTTGGAAACTGCGAGGAGATCAAGATCGGCCTGGAAAATGCCCATGACGAACATGGCCATGTGGCCGCCGTCGACAATGTACATGAGATAGAACATTAGGCCGACCTCGCACCATAGCCGAGCGTTCCTTGTGCAACGGGAGAACGCCAGACAGGTAGTGTACACAACAATCGATCCCCTGAACTCAACTGGAATGGACCAGATGTGCGGTTGGTAGTCCACCATTTGGTCATTGTTGAAGATGTAGGTGAAGTTTTTCATGTTGGTATACCACTTCCATAGCTCCTCTGCGAGAGTGGATTGTGCTTCGAAGTCAAGCACCATGCCGAGCACGTGGGGAACGAGGGCCATTGCGAATGTGACAGGGAGGATTGGAAACCACAGCCGCATCCATCGTCTGAAAAGTGCAGATGTCACATTCTCTGCCATCTTGGGAAGCTCCCCAGATTGAATCAAAGTCAAGGGTTTGGTCGATAGCACGTAGCCGGATAGTACGAAGAAAGTCGCGACTGCCAAATGACCACCGGCGAAGAATATTTTGATTCCCGGAAGCTGCACCAAGGAGTAGTTCCCTTCGAAACCCCACGCATTCTCCAAGAGTATCTCGCCGATTCCCGCGTGAGCCCAAAGCTGATGATGGTGGATGTAGACCAGAAACGCAGCGAAGCCTCTGAGACCGTCCAGGTACGCCGTCCGCCGAAGTTTTGTGCCGGCCGCCTTGGAGCTCTTGAGACCGAAGTTTGGCCTCATCTTTCCCAGTGCGCCAGAGAACGTTCGAAGCAGACTGCCGCTGCTGTATGAGGACGAGGGCCTGTCCCGGTAATCATCTTCGGGCTGTGCCAGGAGTCGTAACCCGATTCCTCCATTCATCTCGCCATTCTCCAGTGCGCCATTCGCTCGGTCCCTCGCATCGTGCTCTTTCATCGTGGGCGACATTCGCGACATCGCGGGTGCGGAGTGGTCGACGAGCGGGACCAACTCTGTTCGCTCCTAGGTGGACATGACTTGTGAATCGTGATCGAAGACACCGAGCCGTCAGTCAAGTCAAGATAATGTCGGCTTCTTCAGCCGACTGCTGATGCAAGCTGAAGGGCTATTTCTTGGCGAAATCCTGGAGCAAGGGGTCTTCCCGCGGCGGCTCGGGTCTGCCTGCCGTTGGACTCGAATTTTGGCATGTGCCAGTGAGAAGTCTCGCGATTGATGGATCTTGTCACACGTTGGCGGCGTGATTGTGGACGATACGAAGATTCTCCCAAGAATGAGACATTGCGCTGTCGATGATCCATGGCATGCAATTGTGAAGGCGTTGGTAAGGTCTAACTCAAGACTCACACAACAGTCACCTGTTTGCACGCGTTCCCTCGGTCCGCGGATGGATATATGTAACACGACACATCTCGTTCCTGCAGCTCGCTCGTTCGCGTTTGTACGAAACCACCGATTCGGCCACCTTTGCTGTGCCTGCGGGCGAGACGACGAATGGAGAGAGGCTGAGGCGCCAATCCCTGTAGAAAATATACACCCCGCACTCTCGGCTCGCAGTCCTCGTAAAATTGAGAGCGGAGACACTTTCCCTAATTTGATGTGGGCGGAACCGGGACTGTCTCCTGGACCAGAACTAGATTGTTGGTGGGCAACGGGCTGGCATGAGTGTAGATTACAAGGGAGGCCTCGAACGTATGAAACTGGCTATGCATGCAACTGTTCACGGCATACGGGGAGGAGGAGCGAGGACTGCCTATCATCTGAAGGATGAAAGGAAGAGAAGAAAGACGTCGTGGTGGATCGAAGGAGTCGCAGTATTCGGACCGTTGACGAACTCTTCCATGGTCTGCTGTCCGATCGTGAAGGATGTCGATGTGATTTTCATACCGGTCATTTCTGAACCCTGGGCCTAGCGGATGGTTGAGGACATGTAGCAAAACGCATCGTCGCCAAGCTTGCACAATCCTTCACACCGAGTCTGGTTGGTTGTAATAATAGGAGGTGTTCGTAAAACTTGCGATAGTCGCGTTCTCTACCGTACAACCTCGCCATCGTCGTCTCCCCTCTGGTCGGCAGGCAGTACCCAGTATGATATGGTTGATTTCGCCGCGGACAAGGATGATCGCGTTACTGCATCTACCGCATGACCACAGAAAGGGGCGACATTGAATCCGACCATATGATGACAGCTGGAGGATCCCGGTATTTGCTTCATGAAATCCCACAGCGGGGCGATGTCTATAATGAGGCAGGTTCGGCTTTTCGGTCTCTCTCGCACAGCTACCGGAAATACGCGTTCCGACGCGCACGGACGTTTTAAGGTGCACAATCACCTCGTTTCGTCGGCGCGCGTATTCTCCGAGTGCTCGTGTAAGAGATGTTTACTATGTCGATAGTATACACGGTTTTTGATAGTGTTAATAGTATCGCAGTTACCTGACTATGCAATTGTTTATGCTATTTGATAAGCTAATAAGAAGGTCCTTTTTATAGCGGTAATCGCCCTTATTGCCCTTATTGTTGCTAGTGTTGTTAGTGCCTTATCTTACTGTCGTTTACTGCTACCGCCGCCGCCGCTATGTTGTCTAATTTGATCCTCTTGCTAGTGTTGTTGTTTACTAGTGTAGGAGCTAGTGCTTGCTATAGTGCTTAAGAGCGCGGCACTATAATCTTCTGCTTAGCGTAATAACTGCTAAGAGGTGTGCTCGGAGCGAGCGTAGCTATAGTAGTAACATAAGGGCGTGTTAGAGGTAGTAGAATCTTATACGAAGGACGAGAGACTGCGATCTTAGTAATAAGCTAATTTACTATCTTGCGGTTAAATAGCGCGGTAGCCTTCTGCAACTGCGTAAGCTAGTGCTCGATAATAATGTCCTTTAAGCTAGGCACAGAGTTAAGGTATTCGTCGTCGTTAAGAGCATAGTATCGCTCGCGGACTGCTTGTGTTGCCTCCTTTATTATCGCCGTATGTCGACTAATGCTAGTTGTATCCTTATCTTCCTTATCTTTATTAACTAGTACGCGGCTGCTCGTGTAATACACCTCCTAGCTATTCTCTTCCTACTCGTACGTCTAGTAGTCGAAGTCCTTCGTCGTAAGGTTATTATAGAGCAGGTAGTAGCTCCAAACGTAGCGGCAGATAAGGAGATATCTAAGGTAAAAGGAGCAGCCGCATCGATTCGGAGGGAGGTTACTGTCTTTATTAGTTGCTCCTATAAGAGCGTCTATCTTACTATAAGCTAGTTTATTAGTAACGAGGACTTGAACGGTATAAGGAAACTTCCTAAGCTATAAGTGTCGTAAGGTAGTCGGATAAATCTTCGTGCGCGCCTTAGACTCCTTTACTACCGCGCGCCGCTCTATAGTGTTAACTACGTTATAAAGATAGCTAGCGATACTACGGAGCGAGAAGTAATTTATGTTCTGCTTCGTGCCGCTGCCGCCCTTAAGCAGCGAGTAGAAGTTCTTAAGGTTGCTCGTCGTGCGAATCTAAAGCAGAGTCTATAAGTAATAGCAGAAGTAGAAGGCCTAGAGGTAACGGTTATTCTACATAGTCTACTATATATAATTAACCTTCTGTTAAGGAGTATTAGACGGTAGGTAAGTAGTAGCAGACTCTAGTAAGTCCCTTATACCAGCCTCCGTTTTGCGTATGCTTATCGCCTTTAAAAGGTAACTAAGAGTCCGTAAGTACTTACGCCCTTTAAACTGCTTCTAGAGAGTCTGGCTATAGTGCTAATAGCAGATAAGATAAGTAACTTCCTGCTTACCGTTAATAAGGCTACGGAATGCTATTTGTACAGCCCTTTGCTTAGCTCCGGAATTATCGGTTATTATATATCTAGGCTCCTATAGCCTCTTATTCCCTATTATTGTACACTAGCTCTTAATCTGTCGCATCGCCGCCGCGATTATCTCGCCGTCCTCTCGCGCTAAGAGCTAGTATACGCAAACTCGGTAGGTATTAGTGCTATCGCGGATTATTAAGCTAAAGAGCTTTTGCTCGAGGTAATTCGTCTTATAGGTCGAGTCGTAGATCGTAAAGTAGCCGTATTTTCGGAGCAATTAAAGCCTACTAGGACGGACGAATATAGTGCATTTAGAGGTGCTACTATCCTCGTAGACAATGCTAGCAATATGTTTAGATAGATAATTACCTATATATACGAAATTAGTGTTAGTAAGAGGGTTTAAATTCTCGGAAGATTTTTCGCGCGCGTAACTAATTATACGCGCAAAATCTAGCTTCCGGTATAAGAATTAGTTCTACCTTTTGCTCGAAAACTACCGTCGACATAAAATTCGTACGCGTTGCTTTAGAACCGGTGCGTATATTTCAGTCCGGACTTTTTGAAATTCCGACCTTCTTATATATACTAACATTAAGACATTAAAAAACAACAACTTACGATCGCGCTGCTACTCTACTATGTCCGACACCTGTTTTAATACACTTAGTTTGTTGCCCTAATACCGAGGATCTGGATTCTTCTTTTAAAAGCCTCGTGCGGCGTTGTAGACGCTCTTGTTGTTTAATCGCACGCTACTAGCGTTTACGAGCATTTAGTAACTATCCGAAATCCCTAAACCTCTACCGACGAGATTCGCCTTTACCTCCGCCGGCCGGTATCTACGCGCTACCTCCTTACCGGCGACCTACGTTACAAAGCTGTTTAGCTTCTTCCTGTCGATATGCGCGAGATCGTAGTTGTAGAAGGGCTCGCCGTCGCCGACGTAGTCCTTAGGGTAAAGGCGTTCGAGAGTCTAGCGTAGTAGACGAAGGAGGTAGGCGTCCTTCTTGTTAGTCCGCTACTACGCTGTGCTATCTATACGCATACTATGACGGCCGAACAGACTGCACCTTCACGCGGTGGCCGTCGTAAGTACCTTCCTTGGAAGGGAAACCAAGACAGTCTGGAAGAAACCTCCTCGAAAACCTCTCGAAATCCGCCCGAAATCCTTCTCGAAATCCGCCTCGAAACACAAGCTACAGAACAACAGCACGATTCGAACGAATAGCTCTCTACGCTACGAACGAGAAGAAGAAGAAGAAGCAGTCCACTCTGCCCTATACGCGCACCTCCTCGAAATCCGAATCGAAATCGCATGTCCATACATGCACTTCAAAGAGCTGGAACAGTCGGTGGAATCCATAACTCTACGATCAACCTGCGTAGCTGTATACGTTTGGAAGCAGCATACAGTTCCACAAAGGCATATTAAGGATAAGAGAAGGCAGCGAGTTAGACAGCTGCTTTTCTGCTTCTGCACGGCATTTTGCACTGCTTTGCACTGCTTTTGCATTCGAATTTGCAGCGTATGTGCGAAGCGGAAGGATCCGCTAAAAATTCTGCAAAAAGCTTAGCGCGAAAATTCTGCAGCCCTAGCTGTAGACAACAGACAACGACACTCGTTCGATTTCCTTTGTCTTGCATTTGGTTAAAGTCCTTTAGCATTGCCTTAGGCACGGGGTTTCCCCTAAGGTCAAAGAATACTAAAAGAATTTGATTGTAAATAGATCTACTGCCTTGCTTGCAAGGCCGTCCTACATAGTTATAGACTCCAAAAGGACGTAAATAGAACAAACAAACAAACAAACAAACAAAACAATATACGCATACTATCCTTATTAATAGCGGCATTAGGCGTGTCTTCGGTAGGCTTATAAAAGCAGGTAAACTTTATAGCAGTAAGACACTTCTTACTACTATGCGTCGAGCAGTCGCGCTGCTTCTTTAGTAGAACGCCTGTCTTCTTCGATACCGGTTTATAGCGCTTATAGCAACGACATATAAACCGGAACGTGCGATACAATCCGGACCTCGTCCTTAATGCCCTCGCACTATTACCCTTCTAGATGTTGTCGACGAGAGGCTAATATAAGCACATCTCTTTGTGCGTTATCTGCTCTACGCGTCCGTTAAAGAGCCTGTCGCGCTATTAAATAGTATCCGGTAGTAGTCGCAGCAGCGCTCTGCCCTTACTGTTAACACTACTCTATCGTAAGGAGACAGTACTAACGCTAATAGATATCCGCGTCTTCTTCTTCTGCATCTTCTTATCCTTATTATTATTAACATTACTAAATAGCTCCTTCTTAAGGGCTAAGGCGGCCGCGCCCTCTATAACCTCGTTCTTACGCTCTTGCTCTTGCGACTTAAGCTAAGAGCAACGCTTATTTACCTGCTGCTGTAGCGTAGCAACATCGCGTCTAACGAGCTCTGCTAATACACTACGAACAGGAACGACTCTACTACCTTCTTTATCGTCCGATCTACCGACCTCGAATCTACTATCGAATCTAGCTGCATCGAGCAGCGCGTCGTCGACAAGCTCTGGAGCCTTATATAATAGATTATCTAGCATCTTAGCGTGAAACATACCGACTTAAGCGTTATTAAGAGTACCGATTTAAACACTAGTAAGAGACTCTATAGCTACTCTACTAGCGCACTAAGAACGGCAGCAGTAAGGAGGGAATAAAGAGATTAGTACAAGAGCAGCGGTTAAGGCGACAACAACACCTTAAAACGAGCAAAAAGCGTATATATCGACAACATAGACAACATAGACACGGAGGATACGTAGCTCGACGGAAAACGACGTTTGTGCACCTTAAAACGTCCGTGCGCGTCGGTGCGCGTATTTCCGGTAGCTGTAAGGCTGGTGCACCGGATTACCGAAAAGCCGAACCTGCCTCATTGTAGACACCACCCACAGCGGGATGTAACTTTCGTACTGCGGGGCGGCGTCCAAACGGCGGATTCGGATTGGCGAGTGGCAAGCCTCGGCCGTTGGTTTTAGCTTTGGGACCAGCAGCGGGAGCATACCCTATTTTCATGTGTTCTGGCGGCCGGTTGGGACACAAGCACAAGGCGACCCAGGGTGATTTCCAGTCGGTCTGCTCTGGTGGAATCTTTCACGCTCCTGCCCAGATTATTCATCTCTTCTTCCTCGACTACTGTACATCCTCGTCCATACCATTCCTCGCACTTACATCCCTAGATTACGCCCACCGACGACGACGACCTCGACGACGACGACGACGACGACTTTCGCTTCTGCTTCTTGGCACCGCTGCCCGCGCATGACGCTTCATTCTTCTTCTTATGCGCGTGTGTCGTGCAACATCTCCTTGCGGCAATTTTGATCCCCTGCTCTCCGACAGTACACGCTTCCTCTAGCACCACCGCCGCGCAAGATCCCTACTCGGCCTCCTCCGAGCCCCCGTCAGCACCGCCAAACTCTTCCGCCACTCGCTTTCCCGCGCGTCGCGGCCGTCAATCTGTCCACCAAAATTTCAGTCACGCCGCGCGTGAGAAATCGGGGTCTCTCCCGCGGCGAGAGTGCAGACATGAAATTGGGCGGCGGTCCTAACATCAAGGGCCCTCAGGACCTCTTCAACTCTGTACCCATGGGCGTCCCGAAGCAGCTGCAACGATTACTGCCAGCATGCATCGCTCTTCTGCTTTTCCTCTATTTTATGACGGGCTCCGGCCCAAGCACAAGTCTGGCCATCTTCTCACGACCCAAACCCACACATTTTCCGCGGAAAATCTGGCAAACATGGAAGGTCGATCCCATGATGTTCGAGGAGCGCGATCACAACACTGCCCGCACATGGATCATTAAAAACCCCGACTTTCGCTACGAGGTGCTCACCGATGAGAACGATCTCGCATACGTGGAGACACATTTCGGCCCAGAGGGCTTCAACCGACCCGACATTGTCTACGTCTACCGCGAATTGACTGCTCGCATCATCAAAGCTGATCTGTTGCGCTACATGATCATGTACGTGGAGGGTGGTCTGTACACCGACATTGACGTGGAGGCTCTCAAGCCCGTCAAGAACTTCATTCCCAAGAGATGGGAGGAGACGGACATTGACATGGTCGTGGGCATTGAGATTGACCAACCGGAGTTCTCTGACCATCCGGTATTGGGCTCAAAGTGCAAGTCATTCTGCCAGTGGACATTCATGTGCAAGCCGCAACTTCCGGTGATGCTCACGCTCATCGAGAACATCATGAAGTGGCTGCACACGGTCGCCAAGCAGCAAAGGTGTAGAATCTCGGAGATCAAGCTGGACTTCGACCAAGTTATCAGCGGTACCGGACCTTCAGCGTTCACCGAGGCCATCCTCAAGGACATCACCAAACGCACCGGCAAGCCCATGAGCTGGGACATCTTCCACAGCATGCAGGAGTCGATCGTAGTCGGCCGTGTGCTCGTGCTCACCGTGGAAGCCTTCGCCGCCGGACAGGGCCACTCTGACTCTGGCACCCACGACGCCAAGCAGGCTCTTGTCAAGCACCACTACCACGCCTCCGGCTGGCCGACCACCCATCCGCGATTCAACCACCCGATTTACGGTGAAGTCGAGAAGTGCAATTGGGTCGCCGAGTGCGTCAAGCAATGGGACGAGGACACCGCGGCGTTCAACGCTCTCCCGCAAGATCAGAAGATCAAGCAGATTGCCATCAAAGAGCAGCAAGTCAAGGAAGAGGAAAGAAAACAACAGGAGGATCGTAGAAAGCAGGAGGAAGAGGCAGCCAGAGCAGCGCTCAAGGCCGTAGCGGAAGGCGATGGCGGCAATGATGCACCTGCGGTGGGTTAGATGGGATACAAACACCACATTGCATCGCATCACATCCGTCCTGCCGCGCTTGCACATGCCGTTGGCAGTCTCCATTGGGGTGGCGTCACGCTGCGCTGCTGCGGCGTTCTGCTGCGTTCTGGCGTCCTGCTCACGAGCATTTTCGGGACTGGCAAAGGCTCCATGCTTCTTTCCCGCGGCGTTATTCATTTTATTCTTAGACCGGCAAGCCCGCCGCGACCAGTCAAACCACCGAGCATTCGAACAGTACCCTCCTCACCAAAGATCAACCTGCTCCTCAACCGACTTGGACTCGGAGATTGAATCATGGGAAGAACCGGGGAGAAGAAGATAGACACAGAGCAGCATCTTGTTTTTTTTGGTGGAAGCAGACAGGAATCCATCACTCGTCTCAGCCATGCACACATGGACAAGTTGGATACCTTTTCTCTTTCCAGGCGTATAACGGCATGGGTGGATCTCGGCCAGTAGGTCCTTTGAAATTTTCGCTTTCCGGACGGCGTGTGGGTGTGTGGGATGGGCGACTGTACATATAGATGCAGAACGGCGACTTTCTGCGGCATGTGGGTGGAGTGGGTTCGCGTCTTGTGGTCCGTTGCTTGACATCTCCAACCTTCGCGCTGTATGTAAAGACTTGTCCCACGAAAAGACGAGAAAATGGAAATTATCATCAGTCATGAACGAGGAGGGCGCCGGGACTTGATTATAAGCAGTTCCCAAGCGATCAAGCTGGCCATCATGACTCGGTGCGTTGGCTGATCATAAGACGCGTTGTCTTCTCGATACGAGCACCGGAGGATCTCGTTTCTGGCATCGGTTGGCTGCATTAATGTACGGTATTTGACATCTCGGCACCGCTTTGCCCTTCACCGTGGTGGCATACCCTCGAGTCACCAGCTGCGACTACACATCTATGTGATCAGACGAGTCACGCGGATCAAACTCAACCTTTGAGTCTCCAGACCATGATCTTGCATCCACTGTCCAAATTACCGCAATGCGCTCTCGAAATCGCTCGCATTCGTACCTGCCAATTCCCGCCAATAGTCGGATATGTCTTGGCGCTTTCCTGATCCGTGTGTTGCACAACGCGTGTGCTGGGATGGACCTTGTTCGCATTGACTTTTCCTCCTTTTCATCCTTTTCTGCCTCTCCTCCTCTTCATCACCGACACCGACACTTGCATCACCAACGCCGACGCAAGAGACCGCCACAGCGTTTCAACACTCGACATCTTCTCACTTTCGCACTTCATCACTTCGACATGCGGCGCGCAAGATGAAGGCAAGGATAGCGCGTCATCCTGATAGAGGCGACAATAAGCCTGAGGAGAATCCGATGGATGACTCCCTTGCGTGAAGAGTGGAGCGACCGAGCGAATGCACCTTTCACTCAAAGCGGAATCTGATAATCGATGGGACAGCGCTTTTCATTACTCATCACTACATGATCATTACTAACATCGTCTCCCACTGGCCGCTCACGCCGTCGAAGTGCTGTTCACCTGAACAGTGACATTCATAATCTGGCATCCCGTCTCGTTGTACTGCCCGGACAACACCTGCTCCAAGAACTCCAGCGCTCTGGGAGCACCATTCGTGGACTCTGACGAGTGGCTGCCAACAGTATTCCGATCGTACCGGATAGTCGCACCAATCCCGCAATACTTCTCGATCAACGCATCAGTATCGTTGACGTACGAGACATCATCCATGATGGCCTTGTACGCAAACACGGGCATCAGCGGGACGCCGTGATATCCCATGATTCCGTCACTCTGAATGACTTTCGACGAGACGGGATTGTTGTTGATGTCCACGCTGCTGTCGAAGTAGTCTGCGATGTCCTGGTTGGCAAAAGTCGTGATGGCCTCGGTGAGGGTGTAGTTCTTTGCGGCGTAGAAGCCGGTTGCGTTGAATTCGCCGTCAGTCTTCAGGCTCTGGTTGAGGAAGGCCATCAGCTCGGGCCATTGGCTTGCAAGACCGAGGATTCCGGATGGGTTGAGGCCGGAATAGATCTGCGGCGAGGTTGGTCAGTACATTGATTGTCGAAATCGCATCGCTGATCTCTTATGAGCCGGACTTACAGTTCCACGAGTCGCCTGCAACACACTCGTCACATTCGGCGTCAATCCACCCAATGCCGCGCCCGCGAAATCGAGCTCGCTGGCGTACTGCACCTGCAACTCCGCCGCCCACTCGCTCGCCAGCGCACCACCAGAGTATCCCCACATGGCATAGCGGGTGCCGTTCGGCGCCAGACCGAATCCGGACGCCAGCACAGCACGCACAGAATCCAGCGTAGCATGACCTGACATCACGCCCGCTGTGAACGAAGCCAGAGGTCCCTCATAATCCGGCACTGATACGAACCAACCCCTGCCCAACGCAGACGAGATGTCCCCAAATCCAGCCGAGTACAAAGCGTACGAAGGACTGGCATTGACATCCGCTGAATCGTACGGGATCTGATACGACAGCAGCTTGTCGCTCGAGCCGTATGTGACATTCTCCGGAACGAAAAGCGTTGTCACCGCCCAGGTGGGCTTATACCGGCTGTTCGTCGTGCGGAAGAGGATGTTGTATGCCGCGGACGAGTTGCTCTGCACCATGGTCAAGTTTCCCCCCGCGGGACGAATGCGCAGAATCGTGCCTGGAGCCGCGAGCTCGTAGTTTGCGGGTGCGGTGTACCACGGGTCTTCGCTGGGAGGGAGGATGTCCATGCCCATCTCGCTGGGCCGTGCTTTGAGTGCGAGAAGAGCATGCTCGGAGAAGGCGTGGGTGCTCGCGATGAGCGTTGCCACGGAGGCGAGGATGGTGGACTTCATGGTTGCGATTGTGTAGGAGCAGCAGAGGAGAGACAAAGAAGACGAGGAATAGGCCCTGACCAGACCTTTGTACTAAGACTCACCTCCACTGACTTATATTCCAGAACAGGACGATCCTCCGAAATGGCCACTGACCAGCGGTCACGGAAAAATGGCGATGACCACATCGCTCGCATGGCTTACGAGGCCGGAACTGCAATGTGTCGTCGCGAGGTGTCTCGTGTCACAAGGTTTGTTAGCGACCGTCTGCAAGGTACGCCGACGGGGCCGAGGCCACGATGATGTGAAAGTCCGGTCGAACCATGGGAAATACTAACGGCCGGCGCCCTCTTATCTAGGGACCGGCGCCTACTAATATCAGCTGTAATATGCGCTATCTTTTACAGCTCTTCTGCGTATCGACTACTAGCTGCGCAGCCTTAGCTTCCTCGTCCCTCGGTCGCGGCTTTGCTAACGATAATAACATAGTTCTACGACTGGACGAACAACGAGGTGTCCGCGACCGACACCCCCCGCTGTTAGGGGATAGTCGTTCCTCCTAAACCCCTACTCCAGGCCGCGAGGGGGGCCCCTCGGATCGCTCCCTAAGAGACGCAATGCGACATGCGTAGGTAAGCAAAAGCTGTGTATTATACGCATATCGATAGTTAAGATTGCACGTCGATATCGATGGGCGCCGGTCACTAGATAAGAGGGCGCCGGCCATTAGTATTTCCCTCGAACTATGAGTAGTTTCGCCTTCGGGCGTGCGCTGGCTAACAAGGTAATGCTTAATACACCGAACATTGATCAACTGCTTGCGAAGCAGCTCTTCGCCTGCTCGATGATGCGACGTCGAAAGCTCCGCGAGGACATTGCGATCCGGAGAAGGCGAGCACACATCGTTCGCACGAGCACAGAACGCCACGAGGAAAATCATTGATGATGTCAAAGCCTGGACTTTCTCGATTTTGCCGCCCGTGGCAACCCCTCATCCACGACTCGCTAGACGTCCCGAATTGGCACGAACTCCGCCGCATCGGTGCATTGGATGTCGGCAGCGGTGAGAACGTTCGCATCGATCCTGGCCTCACACTCCGCTACAGTCCGCAGAACCCGGAGATGTAGTTCATGGTTCCACGTCCTCCTCGATGTCCGACGGACGACAAGCTCGATGGAGTTGCCAGATTTTTGAAGAGCCGGATGCCTCGGAACGGAAATCGGACTCGAATTGAGACTTTTGACGGCCCGTGCGTTTACTCTTTGTTCGCGTGTCGGGGATTGGCTTTTCTGGGGCTGCCATTCGCCGAGTGCTGCTCGCGTGCTCTTTTACTCGATATGGAGACTTTCACGTACGGACAACTCGGGTTGTCAAGAGAAGTCTAGACTCTGGGAGGTTCATCCTCTGTCGAAGAAGGAACAGCATCTCTGCGGCAACGATTGGACTTATCGACAGCATGGTATTGAGCAGCGTGGTCATCTTGTTATTGATCGAGAAGCCCGCAGCTTCGCAGATACAGAACAATGTTCCGGCAACCGCTGTTCCTACCAGCAAACTCCATCGAGCCCACTGTTCAAAGCTTTGCTGCCGTCCGAAGACGCTTTCCGTACTCTCTCAACCCCTCCTCCACCGCCAACGTCAACTCCTTCGCCCTTCTCAGCCCATCCGCCCTATGCCTCATCTCCTTGGTCCTCCACTCAAACCAACCCTCGCACCTCGCCCCATCAGCACCTTTAAATAGACCCACCCCAAAGTCCTTCAAATGCGGCCTTGCAACGGTGTTCCAGAACACCACCGCTCCACACCTGCCGCAGAAATGCTGCGACGCTCGCTCCGATGTTCGGCAGGTCTTCAACGTACCCCAGCGCAGTGATTTTGGCATGGGAATTTTGCCCTCGGCATCCAGCGACATGTCGACAGTGGGAATGTAAGCCCACTGTGCGAATGCATTCCCGTTGGCCGCGAGCCGGCGGGAGTCGCAGGGACAGACGGCGGCGCGAAACTTGGTGCTGTCGGCGCGGAGCCAGAAGGTCTCGCGCTGGAGCGGGAGTGGTTGGTCAGTTGGGTAGGAGCCTGTCTCGTGCGCGATCTTTGCCCATGCTGAGCGTGTTGAGGGACGTGAGATGTAGGACTGTACTCCGCGACAGTGGCAGTAGCCGTGGAGTTTGTCATCAGGTGAGGCGGAGGCTTGAGTACGCCGGTTGGGATGAGTCCTGTAGAGAGGCAATTGTTCACTTCCTGGATGATTCGCGTAGCGTGGAATGTGCTTGCCGTTCACGCTCGTGAGGAAGTCGGCCATTCCTCCATCACCGGTGTCACCTACGAAGATGTGTCTTGCGACCTCGAAGACTGAAGTATCGCCTTCTTCGAGAGTACCCACAGCGATCATCCAAGGGTTCGTTCCATTCTCGCGGTCTGTGGTCCGGCATAGGATATTGGTGCCACAAGAAGGGCAGAAGTAATGGGATATGTTCTCGGAGAAGTCGTACTTCTGAAGGCGACTCAGGAGGGTCGATTCTGGCGCATATGTCAAAGGAAGGCGAGCTGATGTCAGACATAGCTGTCCGGTCATGTGTCGACATGATGCGCAATGGCATATGCTCAGTGGCAGAGGAAAGTCGGTGCTAGAAAGAGTGAGGTCGTGCTTGCCGTTTCCGCAAAGACATGCGGCTCTGACGGTTCGCTGTTTGGAGGCCATAGCAGTACCTTGATGGGCATGGTCATCCTTGCGTCCTGGCGAAAGCTCTTTCGAAGAGGGGGGGTCTCTCGACAGCTCGACCCCGCTGATGTACAGCGGTAGTCACCTCACAAGGCGTGCTTCCAGTATGCCAACGCGAGACTGAGCAAGGACTTTGCCCGGTCGTAGTCCCTACATTCGCCATGACTGCATTCTTGAAGCAGTCACGCTCGATGCTAAGACTGACTCCAGTACCACGCCGATTAGCTCGCTGTCAACGACCATCAACAAACATCCATCGCAGTCTTCTCACACGCCATATATCTTCAATGCCGCCACCTACCGCCATCTCACACGTCCTGGAGACATGCATATACATCAAGTCCATGGCCGCAGCCCAGAACTTCTACACCGACCTCCTCGGTCTCAAACCTGATCTCGCAACGGACCGCATCACTGTCTACCCACTCGGACAAACGAATTTGCTGCTCTTTCAGCTCGGTCAGACATCTAACGATGTCGTCTCAGAAGAGGATCCGAGCCAGATCATTCCCAAGCATGGTCCGACCGAAGATTTGATGCCTGCATTCCAGTCTGGCGAGGGCAAGCTGAGGCAACATTTCTGTCTAGCTGTGCCGAGCAGAGAGGACGCTGAGAAGTGGGAGGCATATCTGAGAGGTGAAGGAGTGCCGATCACAGGCAGAAAGGAGTGGCCGCGAGGCGGGTATAGTGTGTATTTTGCGGATCCGGACGGGCATGTTGGTGAGATCGCGAGTCGAGGGATTTGGGAGCATTACTGAATGCCGTTGTCAACTTCTGGCCGCTCCATGGATATCTCGTATCGTCCTTGCTTTGAGCCACTATCCCTCGTCTGGATGTTTCTGAACGTGTCAAAGAAGGGATCAACCTGCTCGTGTCATCGTCAGTAGGTCAGGCAACAAAGAGAAGTCCCTGTCGCACCAGCACTCTCTTTGTATCCGCTCGCTGCCTCTAGCCACCTCATCGCCTCATCAGCTTTCCGACACAGGCTAGAGACGTGCTTGAGCAAAGTCATCAGCGGGAGTGATTGTCGATGTTTGTGGTAAGTTTTCTAGAGGGCGTCGTATTTCGTACTCGCACATTCCATCCTCGACTGCGCCACAAGGAGGCTGTGCGCTGACTGGACTTCAGCTCCGATCACAAGGCCGCAGCAACTCCTGGCCTGACGGGTCTACATATATGACACCCAGTTTTCCGACATTCACGTAAATCAACCCGATCAACACCTACGAAACACCCTTCGTAACTAACGGCTCATCTTGCAATGTCCAACTACGGCGGAGGTGGCTACCAGCCTGAAGGATCCTACGGCTACAGCGGCCAACAATACGGCTCCGGCCCTCCACAAGGCAACTACCCACCGCAGCATCAATCAAACTATCAGCAGCAGCCGCAGTATGGCGGCCAAGATCAAGGCTCTGCGCAAGGCTATTACGGCTCGAATGATCAGCAACAATACCAGCAGCATCCCAATCAGCCGCCACCAGGCAACTACTATCAAGGCGGCCACAATCAATCATACCCACCGCAGAATCAGTACGATCAACAGCACCAGTATGGCGGCCATGCTCCTCCTCCAGGTCCGCAATACAATCAATATCCACCCGGCCCACCAGGCGGCCAATACAACCAGCCACCTCAGCATTACCAACAAGGACCACCCGAACACCCACGCGCCTACGGAGATCCACCGCCAGGCCAGTACCCAGGCCAATATCCCGGGGGTCCAGCAGAAGCCGATCGTGGTCTGATGGGAGCTCTAGCGGGCGGAGCGGCGGGTGCCTACGGTGGCCACAAGATGAACCACGGCATTCTTGGAGGCATCGGCGGTGCTGTGGCTGGATCGATGCTGGAAGACGCTGCGAAGAAGAAGAAGAAGCAGCACAAGAACCCAAAGCCGCATAAGGCGCATAAGTCTCGCCGGGGATCGAGTTCGAGTTCGTCATCAAGTTCTTCTTCGTCCGATTCGGATGATTCGAAGAAGTACAAGAAGAAGCATCATCATTAGATGTGCAATGCTGAAGCGAATTGATGGCAGCTTGGAGGTGCAGCGACTGAATAGGTTGACAGGACAACGAAGTGATGACATGACAGGACTATGGCCTAGCAGTAACGTGATAGCACTCAGTACTTTTTACCTTCGATGCCTAATATGCACATACCTCTCTTCGACTGGATGCGTTGACACGTCGTGTTGAATGGCCGTTCATGTACCTTAGCATGCCGCGTTTGGCAACCGTACATGTACGTTGACATATCAGCTTGTCTAGGCGTGCAGGCACGTTGGCAGGACGGCGTAGTTGTATAGATCAGCGCACCGTGTTAGACTGTCCTGCCCGGTCACCTGAATACTTGCCTGCGGACATGACACAATCGATAACCACACCAATTGACCTGCCCCCACGCCTCAAATCGGCGAAGCAATCCACTGCTTCGTGTCATGATCCAACGACTGTGATCCAGCCACTTGCCATTCCGTCCTCACAATGTCCGCCGGGAATTCCTCAGGCATGCAGACAAATCCTTGTGTGAACTTCTGTCCCTGCGGCACAATCTCATTTCCGTCCGCATCCTTTGCAGGCTTGATACTGAAGGCCCACAGCAACCTCGCCATCCCGAGGAACAGACTTCGTTCCGCAACGTGCATTCCCGGACAGATGCGTCGGCCAGCGCCGAAGGTGAAGCAGTCACGTTTAGATGGGTCGGGGTTGGAGGTAGAATCGTAGAGTGAGAGCTTGTCATCTTTGAAGCGGTTCGGGTCGAACAGGTGAGGATTTGGTGAGCGAGCGGGATCATTGTGGATGGCCCAGACGTTGTTCATGACACCGGCGCCGGCAGGGATGTAGTAGCCTTTGTAAGTGGCGGCCTCGGTGGTGACGTGGGATACGGCGCCGAGGACTGTGGTTGGTGCCCATCCTAGGTCAGGATCATTAGTCTGGGAGGTATATATGCATGTTTGGGTAGCAACGCACTCAGTGTTTCTTTCATGATCATCCTGATGTATGGCAATTCGGCCTGGTCGTCTAGGGTGGGAAGGCGGTGTTTACCGACGACTTAATCAAGCTGCTGCTGAGCATGCCGCTGAACTTCAGGGAGAGTAGCATGGCTTGAACAAAGGCGTAAAGAGTGCTTGATGTCGTGTCAGAGCCAGCTTCTAGGAGAGTACCGGAAATGTACGCCGCCTGAGCATCGGAGAACCCTTCTTTCTTCTGAGCTTCTGCCATCCCGACACCTGTCGATACATATCAGACAATGGTCACTGGAAGCTTTTTGTTCGATAGTCATAGAAACAATGCTTGATGGTGTCTTCCTTAATCTCCTTCTTCGCTCTGAGCCAATGACGAAGGTAGAGTTCTCGTTCGACCTTGTGCAACTCTTTCGCCTTCTTCTGCACGGGCAGCAAAGTCTCTGGTAGTTTCCTCAGTAGAGGAAATGCATCCAGTAATGCTGCCACGCCAGTCTGGTTGATATCTGCAAACTCGGAGAGTCCGTCGAATAATTGCTTGACGGCATCGTCTTCGTAGGTGGGCGTACGCCATCCAAAGACCATGGAGGTGGTCAGGGCATTCGAATATCGTCGAATATGCTTCAAGAAGTCGTTGGGTGTATCAAGAAGGTCGTTCAGCATCTGCTTGTTCTCGAGAATCTGATAGGGCACGTATTGAGGCGCAACGGTAGCGTTGAGAAGATGGTGGATCATTTTGCGGAACTGCATCGCATTAGTAGCCGAACCACGAACAGCTAGGAGGAATGCGGATGCATACACTTCGCCATTTGGGTGTATATCCCTAACACACGTCAGCATCGTGCGATCTTCGGAAAGTTCAAGAGGCGTTTCTCACCATCATAAGAAGTCGAAGGTTGTCACTACATCAGGACTTGGCCCACATACATCTCCAGACGGTTGCTGAAGTTTCCGCTGTTTCGATCTAGCAACTCTTTGACAGCTTCGTCACTGGAAAGGACGATCATGGTTTGGGTTCCCAGCATGAGAGAGTAGATGTCACCGTACTCGCGGGCCCATTTCTCAAATTGGAGATGTGCATCTCTGGTAGGCATCTGGTGAATGTTGCCCAGTACAGGGATCGTCGGCGGACCTGGTGGGTAGTCTTTTGGACGCCTTCCAACGGAGAGAAGCCGAACAAACCCATAAAGAAAAACGACAAGTGCCACCAGCACTGCTATGGATGGTCGCTCCATGTGTATTTGTTATGCGAATGTAGAGAAAGAGAATAAATTTGAATAGCGAGGGAAACCAGGGCATACCTTGGGCTTGACGTAAAACTACTTCCAGCTCAGTCTGCAAATCGCGAACCGGCATGCTGCACGGTAAACATACCTGCGTCGTCCCGCTCGAACTGCACCGCACCATTTGCCCATCAGTGGCTTGGTTGCTGCATTTGGAGCAGGAGAACGGAGGGAAGCCAGCCTGCCAACGTGCGGCATTCACGGTACGGACCGTAGTAGGTTCAATCGATGGTCGCCTGATTGGATACCTCTTCCCCAGATCCCCTCTTTCGAGTCCCCGCACCTGGCAATGGCAATCCGTCCGAAGACTGCGCGAAGATGCTCCGAACAACAGCGAGCAGTGATTTGGAAGGAGTAGAGCCTGGGAAGCAAGCAAGGCACTTCGTCTTGAGCGCGGTGCTGGCGTGCCCTGCATCGCGCTTCGCGGGCATGGTCAGTCGAAACGTGCCATCGTCCTGTCCTGAGGTCTGAGAGACCTAGAGTCCGCTCAAGATGCCAAATGCCTCGGGGGAGAACAACAGGAAAGAACACTCGGGTAATTTTCAGCGCGCAAGTCTTGTTACGTCTGCGTAGACAATATTCCGACTCGAATATCCGGACAAGTATCCGGACAAGCGAGCCGAAGTTGCGACGCAGCGAGGCGACGAGCGTTAGCAACGAGGGAAGTAAGTACTAGGCCGAGCCTAAAGCGAGGCCGTACGTACGATACCCGAGCGCGTGAGGCATAGGCTTGTTTAAAAGGTTAGCAAAACTATTTGGGCGCCGCAGGCTCTATTACAAAGGCCGGAGTTTTGGTAAAGAAGTCGTTCTTTCCTGTTGTTCTCCCCCGAGACATTTGGCTCAAGATGGGTGTGAGAGCATATCAAGACGTTGTTGGATACCTCGCTCCGCGACAAGGGAGGCTAATTTCTGCGCTCGGACCAGGGGCGTTCTTGGCGTGTTCTGCTTCGTTTCTTCATCATCCCAGCATCGCGACGACATTGCAATACTGTATACGCGTCAGCTGATACACAATGCCATGCAGCCTCCAGTGCGGCCGCAAGAATGTTTCTAGAAGCGATGCATCCGCACGGAAAGACAGGTCTGCACGAGAGCAGGGACACTGCTCTTGACGCGGGTAAGACCCTCGCAGCATGCTGGCCGAGGACGGCTGCCGGATGTCTGGTCTTTAGAGATATTGCAGCTCGTATCTGACAACAGGCCTTGGGTGCAACGATACGGACGACTGAAGTGGATAAAGTCACTCTCGTGAACCTGCTGCAACGAAAGCTCATCCCGCCATTCGGAAGCGTACGGGCAGCGTCTAGTCGCTCACGCTGTACGATATTACACAACGATTGCTGACACTTGCACAGCTTCTTCACTTCCGGTGCTCTCGTAGCGTGCGCCGCCTCATGGACACTGCAAGCAAGAATTATTGGAGCCCATCATACACGTTCACGACTCACCTGTCCCGAACACGCACTCTCGATCTGGCTCGAGAGCAAGATCCGTCCGCTTTTCAGTGGTGCTTCTGCATGCTCCATCACAGATGACACACTCACACCTCTGGTCACCGGTCCGGACCTCATCTCCTGTGTAGCACCGTGGACCCTGGACTTTGAGGGCTGAGCAGGTTCTGACAGGCGAACATTGCTATCAAAATGATAGCTATTCTGCCGACGATCCGTCTAAAGGTCCAATCGTCATTAATACGGCTCAAATCTTCGAACGCTTGTTCTTGAGACCAAACATTAATCTCTTGCTACTTGATGTCGGATGTTACAAGCCCACCGCGGCTGCCTGTTGCAATGCACCTTGTTACAACCGCGGTGCAGACTGACGAATCGAACAAACAATGCTTAAATTTCGAGCGAAGCTCGAGCGTGTCGAGCTGCGCTGCCTCGATCCAGCATCTGGTGGAGTTTTCGATGGAGTACACGGTGGCGTGCTCGTGCACGACCACACGACTTCCGCACGGCACGCAGGCGCCTGATCAAGGACATCTCAAGCGTCACAAACAGCATGCGAACGTCTTCTCGTTCTAACGATTGGCCCTTTCTGGGTAGCACAAGACTTGACACGCTAGACCATGGCTGTGCGAGGGACTTCGATATCGGCGCAAAGCCTGGCTGCAATCCTCACCGTCGAAGCTGTACTCGGTTCTTGCGCATGACTGTTGCATCCGTTCCGCTGAACGACTCTTGTGTGGGCGCACCGTCACGGCCTCGGAGGCAGCACAATCGAATGTTTTATGCATCTTCACGTTTCGGTCTTGCTGTCGCCGGACCGGCGTGCGGCCCGATTCTACCGAGCTCGCGTTCCTCCGACTGCAAGCTCAGATCAGCTTTGACATTCTCTCCGCGACGAAGCAAGCCTTGGATCACGAAGGCACCACGACACGAAAACTTCTTTCAGCCCCCAGAATACATGCGGGACGACCTCCGGCCAATGCAGTATGCCCATGTGAGACACGTTGCTGCATTCTCAATGTGTGAGTTGACAACAACAACAGCAACAACGATTTCCACATGCATCTCGCTTCTAATGGCGCGCCTGATAAGACTTGGCCACGTGCCCAGGCACTGCGCTCTGATGCTGTACGGAGTGTCACAGCCTCCTGCATTGAATCTCGACGATCTGTCATTTCCTTGCATCGACAGACGATGGTGCTCGGCCGACTGGCATTCAACAATGTCTGGATCGAGCCCAGGCACCGATTTTCCTGCTTTCTGGAGATCCGCTCCCAAGCTTCCTGCTTCCCAGTCTACCGCCGTCAGCGAGCCAGCTTCGTTGCAGCCAACATTCTCCGCCCAGTGGTCAAGCTCGCTCGCGAGAAATCCCCGTAATATACGTACCAGAGAGAAAGAAAATCTTGGACGGCCTGCTGATCGCAGATCATCCGGATTTATCGCCTCGTGTCAATTGCTGTGCTCACTTCGGACACGACCTGAAACTTCCTCCTCGGCACAATTGACCCATCCTGGGCCATGTTGCACTCGGGTACTCGCTCGTGCCCGTTCAAAGTGCAGTCCACGAGCCATGCTTCGGAGCGGGAGGTCTATTGCCTTGCCCCTTGGGTTGACCCACACTCGGCATCTGCTGTTCTGAAATACGGAAGGCTGTGGACAAGCAAGGCGAGAGGCGCTCTTCGTCCGATATGTGCTTTCTCTAGGCTCCAAATCGTGGCTGTGCATGATGGTAGCGAGCATCATCCGCGCTGACATCTTCACGCTGTGCTCGTTAAGATCGTTCGATTGCAGCTCGTGGAACCCACCTTTTGACAAACCCCTCGGCCTGACACTTCCGGACCCTATATCAAGACGTGAAGACCTCCTCGTGGTTAAGCCTTGCGTGGTGACTTTCTCCCGCCATTCTTCAGCTGCACCAGCCCGCGACCGTCATCATGAAGATTCTCTTTCTATGCACGGCCCACAATTCTCTTTCGCAGCGTCTCTACCTTTCCCTGTCACGAAAGCACGAAATCACAATCGAGTATGCGCTGTCGGATGAGCTTATGCTCTCGGCAGTTACACTCGCCGATCCTGACTTGGTCATTTGTCCCTTTCTCACAACGCTGGTTCCAAAGGAGGTCTACGACAACTACCTAACGTTGATCGTTCACCCTGGCCCACCCGGAGACATCGGCCCAAGCGCTCTTGACTGGGTCCTGATGGGCGACGATGGTACCATCAACAGTTCGACTGAGCTCCTACGACGGCTTGAGAGTGAGCCCTGTCGATCAGGCCGAAGCTATTGGGGCGTTACTATCTTGCAAGCTATCGAGGAGTTCGACGCTGGTCCGGTCTGGGCATTCGATCAGTTCGAAATCGATATCGACCAGGCAGGATTGACCAAGGCAGAGCTCTATCGGGGCCCGGTAACTCAAGCAGCCATCACGGCGACTATTGCTGCAATAGCACGGATACAAGATGCGGCTATTACTCGTCAACACCAATCGCCGTCGTCCAACCCTTTTCCACCTAGCCTGCAAGCCGATCCGGAGTTCGGACTACTCTCAGTGACCAACAGAGCCTCTTTCAAGGGTGGTAGACTCCATCATCGACCGTTGCTCAAGGCTGTACATCGAGAATTCGATCCATCTAGACACACCGCCGAGCAGGTCTCACGTCGAATCAGATGTGGCGACTCTCAGCCAGGCGTGCTGAGCGGGGTCTTCGGTGGCAGTCTGTATGTCTACGGCGGCACGATAGAGGACAACGCTGCTGGCCGCCGGCCGACGACGGTCGGAAAGGTCACCTCGAAAGTGCTCGGCGCTCGCAACAAAGCCATCTGTATTGCGACCTGCGACGGCAGAGGCGTCTGGATCACACACATCCGCAGGCCAAAGACCAAATACGACAAGGCACTGTGGCCCAAAGTTCCTGCAATTTCTGGACTCTTGGAGCTCGGCTTACTCAAGGCTGAGGAGCTACAACTTCTGTACTGGTCTGCGCCTCTCGACTGGTCGTTGTCATCTTTCTCCACGCATCAGGAGGTCTGGGTCGATATCGAGGTAGATGGAGACGACAATAAAACAGCATATCTCACCTTCGACTTCTACAACGGCGCCATGTCAACGGAAAATTGCTCTCAATTGATACAAGCCATGGACTACGTGCTATCACTCTCGACTCTCGAAGACCCGCTACAGGCTGTTGTCCTAATGGGCGGGTCATACTTCAGCAACGGCATCGCCCTCAACGTCATAGAAGCGGCAGCAGATCCGGCACTCGAATCGTGGCAGAACATCAATCGCATCAACGACGTCGTGTATTATCTGCTCCACGAGTTTCCGTCGAGAGGTATACTCACCGTCGCTGCAATGCGAGGGAACGCCGCTGCTGGAGGAGTAGCACTGGCCGCCGCTTGCGACATCGTCATTGCCGGAGCCAATGTTGTCCTTAATCCGGCATACCGTGCGGTTGGCTTGTACGGCTCCGAATTCCACACAATTTCTTACTCGGGTCGATGTGGCGCAGCCAGGGCATCGAGAATTCTTCGCGCGATGACGCCCATGAGCCCACTGCAAGCTCAAGCCATCGGACTCGTGGACTATGTCTTTCCAGATACGGGAGAGCTTCTCGATGACCACATCCGTAACCACGTGGATCTGCTGCTTCGGCCTGGCATCATTCAACAGGGTCGCTGGAAACGCAATATCGACCTGTCTCCGGGCGCCTTAGCTTCGGCACGATCCCTAGAACTTGGTCAGATGAGTCAAGATTTCTGGAGTCCACGTTCCGCCCGCTACCACAGCCGCCGGTTCGACTTCGTTCGGAAGATCAAGCCCTCTCAAACACCACTCCGCTTCGCCACCCATCGACGAAAGCTGGACGTTACTCGTCGAGACGAGGAAGAAACCGACCTATTCGACAGTGTCGAGTACTTCCGCAAGACAGCAGAGGATCAAACAATGGCCAGCCTACGCACGAAGTTGAACGCAGAAATGGGCGAGATGGTGTCCAAGCGAGATGCCACGCGGCGTCTCAAACACGATTCCGCTGTCGAGCTGGTCTCGCAGTCGTGCCCCGAGAGTCCGGTGTCCATTGCGGAGAAGAAGTCAGAGCATACCTCAGAGGCCGACATGCAAAGCAGCATGTTCGATTGTTACTACTCATTACCTGTTGATGAAGATTTTCATAAGAAGCCGGTCTTGGAACTACCGACGCCGCCTGAGACGCCGCTGTCGCCGGGCGAAGTTGTTGACCGCATGTTCGGGATTTTGTAAAGCAAGCAGCGTCGAGCGAGGGAGGCTTTGTGAGCGTTGCGGCGCATGGTACGGGTGGCAATAGATGGCGATTTCTCACGATTGAAGTTTAGCAATTGAACGTTTTTCAAGACTCATGCTCAACTCGATCTGAACAGCTCAGCCCGACAGATTCCGATACTTGAGTGCTGGATGGCCCTCGCGGACTCGCGGTCCCTTCCCATCTTGCAGATAGTTCTCCCGCATACTACTGCCAGCATACTCTTCCTGCAAGACTCCTCGGCGCTTCAGCTCTGGCCACAGATACTTGATCACATCGCGGAAAGTTCCAGGAGTCGTGGCGTAGCCGATGTTGAAGCCATCGACTCCCGCCTTGTCCACCCATTCTTGCATGATATCAGCCACAGTCTGAGGACTTCCGATGGCTCTTGGATGGGCTCCAGAAATCGCCATTTGCTGTAGTACATGACGTTTCGTCCATTTCTGGTCTTTGGTTCCAGGAACGGTCGCCGTCCAGGCATTGATCATGGATACGATGGCGGGTGGTCCGTTGAAGGAGAAGTCTTCGTCGTCCGAGAACTTCGATAGATCTGTGCCTGTCCATCCTCCGAATAGGGAAGCTGTTCCTTCTAGGTCAACGTACTGGAGTAGGTCCTGAAATTTCGCTTGTGCCTTTTCGTCTGTTTCGTCCACACAAATGAAGATACCGGGAAGGAATTTCACGCTGTCCTCTGGACGTCCGATCGCCTTGAGCGTGGCCTTGACATCGTCTACTATGGCTCTCGTCTTTTCCGGGACAAGCCCGGGCAGGAACATTGTTTCGGCGTGTGAGGCTGCAAACGCTTTGCCGGCCTTTGAAGCACCAGCCTGAAGTAGAAATGGTGTCCGTTGAGGCGTTGGCTGGACGAGATTCGGACCTCTGCACTTGAAGTATTCGCTATGATCATTAGTGTGTATCGATTGCGTACAAGTTTGCGATGTCTTACCCGACATGGTTGATAGCATGAACTTTGCTCGGGTTGCTGTAGACGCCAGTGGTCTTGTTCGCCTCGACCGCATCGTCGTCCCAACTGCCTTCGATCAGCTTGTAAATCACTTCCATGAACTCTTCAGCTGCTTGGTATCGTTTGTCATGGTCGACGGTCGATTCAAGACCAAAAGACTTGGCCGCACTCTCCAGGTAGCTCGTGACGATGTTCCATCCCACCCGTCCATTGGTAAGTTGATCCAAGGTCGACCACTTCCGTGCCTACACGCCAAAGGGTAGAAGGATTAGCGATGCTCAGACAATACGGCGATGCAGACTAAGACCTGACACGGGCGCGCGGGTCTGGCACCTTTCGGCGACATACCACAGTATATGGATGTTCATACGAAGTCGAAGCGGTAATGCCAAAGGAAATGTTCTTCGTCGCATATGCCAGAGCTGGGACCAAGTAGGAGACATCGATATGAGGTATCTGCGCGCCAGACGATAGAGCTGGTCCATTTCCACCGTAGACATCGTAGATACCGAGGACATCGGCGAAGAAGATGCCATGGAACTTTGCCTCTTCCAGCTCCTGGGCGAGTTTGATCCAGTGTTCAAGAGTCTGAGGCTCCTGATCGGGATGTCGCCAGAGGCCTGTGACTTTAGTCAACATCTTGTGGGATTATGAATTGAGGTTGGATAAGATACCGGGAGCGAGATGCCCGGGCGACGCCATTGCGAAAGCGTTCATGATCCATGGCTTCTGCTTTCGAGTATCGTCAGAATTCTCGCCGGACATTGTGAATGGCGGCCTCGATTGACGTCTTCGTGGTTGTCGATAGCTCCAAAAGTCTGTGGCTGTCAAGGAGTATAGTACTGAGTAGCTTTGCGCCGCAGGATTGCTTCGATGCAGAGGAAACCTGGCTTAGAATTTTTATTAAGCGCATCGATCGGGCCACCAAGGTCCGTGTTAGCATCTCATCAGAGTGATCGGGCCGTCGGAGTGGTTGATCGGACCAGGAACAGCTTCGCAGGAGTTGAGTGAAAGTGGGGTGAGACGATCACGACATACCAAAGATCAGCACGTTCCTCCAGGGCCTGCAAGATTGTCGTTGAACAATTGCACGCGGCGTGAGAGATCCTCAACGCAGATGAGAACCGTTCTGATGGTTTAGTAAGACACATCAAGAAGAAAAACAGATCTGATCGTCGTTTCAGAGCGTTCAGTATTCAAGATTGCAACGACTGACCCCAAAAGGCCTCAAAAGCCTGAGCACTTACACTCATTGCCATTTGCAGGGCCGCAGGCTCATCGGCGCAACGTGTTGAGACGATCATAGAGTTTTATCCGTGACTTGCCATCGCATGGCACCCATGTGGCATCTGCGAACGGCCATCGTTACTGTTGGGCTCCGTCGCTGTCGAAATCTGGGCGAGTATGGCGTGCGAGCGAGAGCTTACAGGGCCGTCCACCCAAAGTGCCATGCAGTATATGGGAGGTGCGCTTGCTTTTAATAGGTAGCGTTGCCCAGCCCAAATGATGCTTGGACTCACCGTTGTCGATCGCTTTTGTGGAGGTTGTTTTAGAGCTTGCTGGCTCCATCGTTTCAATTGAGTACACCATCGCCGGACACTGTACAGCATCGTGGAAATGGCGTCGGACGCAAAGGAGCCCGCAACACCATCGACGCACTCTGCGCCATCGGAGCAGCAGCAGCAAAAGGTCAAAGTCAAGTGGTATCGAAGCACCGTCTACAATGCCCTCATCCTGGGAATATGCAACTTCTGTGAGTACATTGTCCGACACTGTCTGTGCAGTCAACGACTCCAATCCGTGACTGACTCGTCTCAGGTGCTCCAGGAATATGGGGTGCAATGAACAGCCTGGGCGGCGGAGGCAGTCAACAGCCATGGCTAATCAACGCTGCGAACTCCTTGACTTTCTGTTTGATGGTGGTGACTTGCATAATGTCTGGGATCTTCGTCAAGTATCTCGGCATCAAGTGGACGCTGATCGTCGGTGCTGCTGGATTCTGTCCATACGCCGCGGGACTGTGAGCTCTCAATGGCAAATCGAGGAGTCGGAGACAAGCTGACGTCAACTCAGATACTGCAACAATCGATACGACTCGCACTGGTTCGTACTCTTCGGAGCTGCCTGCTGTGGTCTCGGAGCCGGCTTGTTCTGGATGGTGGGTCATCTCTCTCGGCGCGATGCGAGCAAGTGAGCTGACATGTTCGTCAGGCCGAAGCAGCAGTCGCCATGTCGTATCCAGAGCCATACAACCAGGGCAAATTCCTCGGATTGTGGCTGTCGTTCCGCATTCTCGGACAGATCCTTGGAGGTAAGAAAAGCTCGAGAGACATCTGGCCCAGATCAATCACTTACTCTCATACAGGCGCTGTGAACCTCGGGCTGAATGCCGATCGGAACACCGCCGGCTCCGTCTCGTACTCCGTGTTCCAGGTCTTCATCGCCATCCAGGCCGCCGCCCCATTTGCTGGTCTGCTTTTGACAAACCCACCCGACGTTCAGCGCACAGATGGAGTCACAGTCTCATGCTCGATTGAGAAGTCCGAGAGCTCCATCCAAGAGCTGAAAGAGACTGGAAAGCTTCTCATTGGAAGGAAGTTCGTGCTGGTCATCCCATTGATCGCCAATTCTGTCTTTGCCGAAGCAGTGTTCTTCACATACCAAGGCCTGTGGTTTTCTGTGCGCGCACGAGCTTTGGGATCTCTTCTCTCTGGCATTGTAGCCATCGTCGGCGGCAATGTACTCGGCGCTTTTCTGGACAACAAGAAGATCGCAGCGCGGAAAAGAGCTCGATGGTCGTTCATTGGTATCATGACAATGCAAGGCGCGTGGTGGACGTATGGAACGATCCTCGTCACTGGCTACCACAAAACGCATCCGTCCTTCGACTGGATTGACAGCGGCTTTGGTCGAGGCTTCACCTGGTTCTTGGTGATGGTCATGAGCTTTCAGGTAAGCACGGAGCAGTACGACCAGGTATAGTCCTCGCTGACATCTGCCAGATCAATTACATGTACCTTTACTTCGTCATGGCCAGCATTGCGAAGAATGATGCCGAGATCATTCGATACGCTGGTCTCCTGCGTGCGACGGAGAGTGCCTCGCAAGCTGTCTCGTACGGACTGACGAGCGTCAAGATCATGGGCGAAGTCGGGTGCGTTTACTTGAACTTTGGAATGTGGGCAGTCGCCGTGATTCCAGCGTGGTTCGTCATCCGAGAGATTGGAGTGAGCACCGGGAAGATCATCGACAAGAGGTCCGAGGACGAGGTGCGGGAGGTGCGTGTCGATACCAAGACTGCGTTGTAAATGCTGGATGCAGTCATTCATCGTAGACCTGTAGCCCGAGCATACCACTGTATTTCGTTCGTGGTAAAGAAGGTTGCAAGGCCACTCGAAGCTCGCCTCAAACCAGTCGCACAGACTATCCTCTCACCAGGGCTAAACTTCGGTAGAACTAGTCCACGCTAGCGTATCGGTCCAAAGTCTCCCACCAATCTCTGCTGCGATTTTTTTCTCAATGCCCACCCACCTTCGCTCGATCGTTGATTTGCTTACTTATACTCAATGGAAAGCACCATCCCCATCGCAATACCTGACTGGGATCCCCAATTAGCTTGCAACAATCGGGCGTTTGGCGCAGCTGGTAGCGCGCATCCTTAGCAAGGATGCGGGCTGAGCAATCAGTTCCGCAAAATTGACTGGATGAGGTCGTGAGTTCGAGTCTTACATCGTCCACCATTCTTTTGCATCGCTGGCGGTTGTTAGAGGTGTTGTTTTGATGTTGTAGAGGGCCAGGAGGCTGTCGGAAGCGTTTTGGGCGGATTCGACCATTTTTGGCAGAGCCGGACAATTTTTGGACGCCAGGATGCGAGCGACGCTCTCAGTGTGTAATTCTGATCACGCAGCCTACTTGCAAGGCGACGGAGAAGACCTGGTTCGCCCGAGAACTCGTGGGTTCAACGGGAAGAAGTAGCGTCGAGGTCTCACCACAGATCATTACGAAAGCCGTTCCAGGAGTCGCAGAGACCGAGTCTGTGGATAGCAGATGTCTTGACGGCATTGTCCAATCGCAACGAGGTTGTATAGCGCTAGGCAAATGGAGGTAGACAAATATCGGATTCATGGCCAAAGCTTAGTGCTTCGGTCCCAGCCAAATCGGCTTGGCTGACTTGCAGTGTGCACCACATCCCATTCTTTCCCTTCCAGACTGACGCACATGATGCCATGACTCCAGGAGTGAATCCAACAGGTCGTATTGACTTGAAGTATCGGGTATAGGGTGTTGCAATTGAATTTGCGCATGCAATGGGACGGGAGCAGGTGTCCTCGGCGGGACTTCCGGCGTGGCGGCCGCTTGGGATTTAGCGTTGCCCGCTTTCGGAATCCCCGCATCTAAATATACATCGCATTCGCCTAAACAGCGCCCTGGCGACTTCCTTCAAATCCAAAAAACATGTCACGCTCCTCCAATCTCACAACACCTTTCACATATAGCGCTGTCGCAATATGCACCACAACACCCGCAGACCCAGGATGGTCCCCTGATGTTTGACAAGCGGCATTCTGCCCCACAGATCACAGCAAACACATCCTTCACTCAATAAGAGACTGCACAACGACACAACAAATACAACACTACCATGGACTACGAGACCGCCGACGGATCCCAATTCTCCCTGCGAGAGGAATGGTCCGACGATGCAGAATCACCACAATTCCTTGGAACCCTCATCACAGCCTTCGTAGATGGCAACGCCTACGTCGGGAAGTCGACACACGGACTAGACGACCTAGACGAGCAGGATGTCTTTGACCTTCTGGAGCCTGTTCCATCGGATAACATTTTCCCCATATTCTCAGACGACCTCACGCAAGCGCCTCCGTTCGACACGGACGAGCACTACCTGAAAGCACCGCAATTCACCTACGAGGATCGACAGCCTGGGAGGACATTCGTTGCGGACCGCATGCGAAATGAAGCGACGACTCTTCAATTGCTGAGCGAGAAACCGCATCCCAGCTTGGCGAAGTATTATGGCTGTGTGGTGAAGGATGGGCGAGTCACGCATCTGTCTTTGGCCAGATACCATTGTAACTTGGTGCAGCATGTGCAGGTTGGGTTGAGCGAGGAAGACTGTGATCAGATTCTCGAGCAGCTCCGGAGCGGGCTTGAATATCTGCATGGACTTGGGATTGCCCACAACGATATCAATCCCGGTGAGGATGTGGCATTGGCGGATGATGTGGACTGGGCTGACTTTGCTCCAGAGAATGTATGCATAGATGCGAGCGGCCACGCGGTCATCATCGACTTTGATTCTGCGGCGCCCTTCGGAGAGGCTCTGGTAAAGGGCCGTTCGACCAGACAGATCTCCGACCCGGAGAATGACTTTGAAGGCCTGCAACTCATCCGCGACTTTCTGTCCAGCTCGACCAGAGACCCGGTGGGGGAAGACTTTGATGGGAGGGGCACGGTCGACGACAGCATGTGATCGCGCATAGATGTCAATGAAAGCGTCCTTCCGTTGAGACGACATTTGCGCCTGTGGCGTGAGACTGATGGACAGCGTCGCTGCTCATCACGCTCTTGGAACGATGATGTTTCTACTCGGCTATGGACTCCGTCATTCACTTGCGACAGCTCACGTCATCGGGTCGAGAAGCTCAATCACGGCACATTCCAAGTGATAGCTATGGACCCGGAGCTCCTGTGCTTCAATGCGCACCTGACCTAGACTGTCCACAATACTGGCCTCACCCGCGCATGTGCTGCTGAGTGCAACACAACCTCAATCAGTCCTATCAAATCCGCACAACTCATTGATCCACCAATCGACCTGAAATTCAATCTCGCAAAATCGAAAGCCTCAAGCCATGTCCAAGCCACGAATCGTCAAAACCCACACCATCGTCAACGAGCACATCAGCACCTGGAACACCACCATCGAGACCGTGCTCGACAAATTCACTGACAAGCCCGTCTACTGGATCTGCAAACGCAGTGACGACAGTGAGTCCGCCCCAGGACGCAGCGACCCACCACGCATCAAGATTCGCGCCAATGCCAACCACAGCCCATCCGTCGCGGGCGTGCGCTTCGATTGCAACGGGACCAAAAACGATCGGTTGAATTTCTGCGCCGTGGTGGCGAAGCATCCAGAGGAGGTTTCCATGCGGAAGTGGACGAAGGTCGAGCATAAGAAGTTCAGGTTGGGGGAGCTTTTCGCGGATGTTCTTGGTCGAGGGGAGGAGTGGTCGTTCCGATTCGACGGAGAGTGGTTTGTTTGGAAGGAGTAAGTGCCATCCTACACGTCTGGGGCGCAATGCTGATAAGTCTGCTTGCAGGACATATTCAGCACGACTAGGTGCCTGCAAGTGCCACACCCGAGACTTCAAACTCCTCGACGATCGTGACAGATTGCTGGCGGTGTACATTAACGATCACGGACGACACCGAGACACGTCTGGTCGGCTGGACTATTTCGTCGAACTTGACCGGGAGGAGGAAGTGATGAGTCTGGCGGTGATTGTGGGAATTCAAGAGAGGAAAGAGCAGCAGAGGAGGGAAAATGCGGAGATCAAAAGGAAACGGGAAAAGTATGATCGCGAGCATCCTGGTATCTATCGATCTCAGGTTCCGTTCATGCCGATTCATTAAACAGTAAGTGCGATGTTTCTCTTGCTTGGAGGGAAGAAGCGGCCAGCATGGAGGCTCGCCTCCTTGGTGAGGTCGGATATGTCATGATCTGCCCTCTAGGAAGGGAGGAGCATCCTTTCAGGAGCATGCCCGTGCTGTTGTTATAGCTCACGAATGCCAGACTTTATGGACATCTTCTGCGACTTGGAACGATGATTTAACTCCTCGGCTTTGCAATATCACTTCTTCGGCTCTGGATTCACTTACTCACTTGCGCACCGCAAGCTCAATCACGGCTCGTGCCATGAAGCTTCAATGAGGTAGCTATGAGTTGAGTTTCCCACTCGATCAATGCTCACATGACCCGAACAATCACCACCACGACAACCCGATAAATGCGCACATGGCCGAGTCGAAAACAACCCAAGCCGCTTCCACCGAAGAAACAGCAACAAATTATCACAACTCGCAAGACTTCCATCGCATCCAGACTGACACCGTCACTTCATTACTTCATCACTTCACCACCACGCCCCACGACGCACAATGCCCAACCCCACCCTCCTCAAAACCCACTTCATCATCGACGAAGACAACAGCACCCGCCACACCGAAATCCGCACCGTCCTCCTCAACCGCACCTCCACCCCGCTCTTCTACATCTGCACCCGCGACGGCCGCCACCCCCTCGACCGCAACACCAAAATCCGCACCGCCAGACCCACCAGATCGGGAAGCAAGTGGGGCACTCACGATCCGGGACCTTCGGTGGCGGGCACGCGTCTCTGGTGCGATACGGAGGAGATCCGGGCGATTGCGAAGAGTCATCCGGATGAGAGGCATCGGACGACGTGGACGGATGTTAAAAATGGGAGGGATTGGAGGGTGAAACATCTGGTGGCGGCGAGGGAGTTTAGGTGGGAGGTTGGGGGGAGGGGGTTTTTGTGGAGGCAGTGAGTTTCATGCCTGCCCTTCCTTCACTCTCCTCTTGCTTCTGGGGTATGGGATTTTGTTACGTCCTAATAACTGACTGAAATGACTATAGGACCCACCGCGGCAACTCGACAGACTACAAACTCTTCGACGCCCGAGAGCGGATGTTGGCGTCGTACTGGGGTGATCGCAGGGGTGATCGAAGCGGACGGATGAATTTTTATGCGGAGATGGATGAAGAAGAGGAGTTGATGAGTTTGGCGGTGTTGTGGGGGATTCAGGAGAAAGCGGCGATTAGGCGGGAGATGGATAGGGCGAAGACATTTGTAGGCGGAGGGTATGGCTATCCGTATTCTTCCCCGTATGGAGGGTATGGCTATGCCGCATATCGTCATCCAGGATATGGCTATGGGAGGTATCCGTATGGAGGATATGGAGCTGGCGCGAGTACGTGGGACTTTGCACGGGCGGGGTTGGCGCAGGGGCTTGCGAGGGGAGTCACGCATGGGATTGTGGATGGCTATTTTAGGGGTGGGAACGATTCGAAGGGGTATGATTACCACAGCGACTACTATTGAAAGGCGGCGGTATTAGTCAGATGGATGTGTCTGGGAGAGAGATTGGGTCAGAGAGATGAGCGCAATTGCAGAGTCAAAAGTTCTGTGATGCCCAATACTGCTGTCGTATCCTGTCATGATCTGGACGAAGATCGAAGCGCTCTCCCACGAAGCATACCCATGCTGTTGCCACAGCTGAATGACGCCAGACGACCAATGCTAAAACCCTTCACTTCACTCCCATCACCGCTACGCAGCGACTTGCCTCATCGAAGCCTCACTATCCTGACCCCACGTACTCGTCGGACTCGTGCGCCGACTGCCATCATCCGCCACACTGGAAGTCGGCGTCGTCTCCGGCGAGACGATGAACAGATCCTGATAATTGCCTAGGATCATGCGACTCCAGTAGGCGAGAGAAGGGATTTTGACGGACGCGAGGGAGGAGTCGTAGTTGGGGAGGTCGGCGTATTGTTGCTTTTCGTCGGGGAGGTAGAGGTCGTGGCGGCGGACGTCGAGGTAAGAGGTGGCGCGGGGGATTTGTTTGCGGGTTGCGCGGAGTTTTTCGTCTTTGAGGGGTTAGTATTGATGGTGAAGAAGGAACGGAAGGAAGGAAGGAGCGACGAAGTCTGTTGCGCATTTCGTGCATCATGCTTACCTTTATCGAGACGAGCGCAGAGATCTTTCTGAGAAGAAGTTTCCAGCTTGCCTCTGTACGTATACAGCAAAATAGGATTGGTGTCTTCCTGGTCGAGTTGATATCGCTCCGCACTGGCACTACTTGTCGAACTGTGTGTAGAGTCCGACAGGCCAGTGCGGATGGTATGCGCCGACGGCGGCTCTGTCCGTGTTGCGCTCATGATGGGCGGCGGTGCTGGGAGCGTGATCTTTCTAGGCGGCCTCTGAGAGGTGAAGAAACGTTGAAAAGAGTCACCAAACGTCCTTCACAAGCGGACAGCAGAGTTTTTGCGGAGGCCTTGTTCAAGAGCGAATCTGGTTGATGGGAACGTGAGTGCCTGAGACAAGTGGAGGGACAGGTGACGAAGGAGAAGGCGAGCAAACAGGATTGCGGTATTTGTTGTTGCTGACTGTCAGGTGTGGAAGAGTCAGGCAAGGAATGGAATCAGTCTCAGGCACAGATTAACACAGATGAGAGAGAGATGCAGGCGACAGGTGACTGAGGGCGGTGGTGAATGAGATGTCATCACGCGGCCAAAATGTTGACTCAGCCACGGGCGATGGACGGGAAGGATTCAAGCAGCGCCAATGGAAGATTCTCACCACAACAACCACCAACCATCGCCACCAACCTGGACATCTCCTGTTCGCCGATCGGACAGGATTTCACGCCATGACCTGCATCCATTGTCCAATTGACTCATATCGTCGTCGTTCCCGGAGATGGAACTGATGAGAGAAATGAGGGACTTTACTGGACGGTCACCTGCTTGACCTGCATCTCGCCCTGATCGCATTGATGAGGTGGCACTGCTGCGGGAACGACCTCTCGTTTCCGTTTCGGACTGAGCAATTCACGTACATTGGATCCACCGCATCCTTTCCGTCGGAGGAATATGATCGGAATCAAAGCCATTTCGAGCTGAGACCTGCATCCTTCTGCCTTGAGCCACACTTTGTCCGGGCGACGATCTCTCTCGGAGCGGGTCGCGTCAATCACGCGAGATGGCGGCACGAGGCTATGTATGCACTTCGCTAGAGAAGGCCGCATACACCTCCGCCTCGCATGGTAAATTGAGCTTCTCTACGCGGCCGCGAGAGCCCTTTCCTTCTTCTCTGCATTTCAATCTGCTTTGTCCAGCGTTCCGAGCATTCAAACGATTAGACACAACTTTCTGCGTTTCTGCATCACATTACAACCTACTTCTACACTAGAAAGACACATCTCTTTGTCACTTCTCCTTCCAAGACATACATCCGCCCATGTGACTCTGCCAAACCTTCTCAACATCTCCTTGCGTTCCCTCGAGACACAGTCGTTCCAAATCGACATCCACCCGCTCAAAAGAAGATCCGCCTGATACACACAGACCCACTCGCACGAGCAGAGTCTCCAAACACCAGTCCTTGCTCCCTTAAAAGAGATAGAAGCCGCCTTAGAGTGGCACCACAGGCACAGTGGATTCAATACCATACAACCCGTGGGACTTCCTACGGCAGAAATCACAGATGGAAGAAAGCGAAGCAACACTCTCCGTTCCGTCAGGTACACAGACTGGCAGTCAGAGTCGTGCTCCAAGTGTGAAGAGACGAGAAGAGACGAGCGATTCGGAAAAGGCAGGGAGAGTCTGGGCTCGTGGTGTTGACGATCCTTGGCATCCATGCATTCTCACGCTCGATGGAGGCGGTATTCGAGGATACAGCAGTCTTCTCATCCTCAAAGCTCTTATGCATGAGATCTGGGAGTGGGAGAAGTACTACGACAACGAGGCAAATGTGGAGTTTCGAACAGACAGTCCGACGTCATACGAGGAGCAGGATGATGGAGTGGCATCACGCGGTTGCTTAGGACATCCGGAAAGGAATGGGAGTTATTCAGAGGCAAGAGGTGCGAATTCAGCAGACCCCCAGGCCATTCCAGCAGCTACGACGAACAACAACGACACCACCGACAAGCCAACCCGCGAAGCAGACCTCCTACCATGCCACTACTTCGACTTCATGTACGGAACCTCGACAGGGGGGCTGATTGCCATCATCCTCGGCCGCCTCCGAATGTCCGTCTCCGAAGGCCTCCTACTCTACCGCAAAGTTGGCGACGACCTCTTTGGGAAGCGTCGCAGCCGCGTACCTCTCATGACAAAATACTACCATGAACCTCTCGAGAAAGCCGTCCGCGACATCGTCAGCTCGCGCTGCTCAACCCACCCCAATTGCGATGGCAACGACCTCCACCCCTGGGAGACCAACCAAAATCCCTTCGACGTCGACCAACCCCGAGTCTGCCAAACCGCCTGTCTCACCGCCACCCACGACGAGTCCCTCTCCGAAGCCCATCTCCTCCGCTCCTACCCACATTTCTACACCTCTACCACCGAGAATTGGATCACCCGCTACAACGAAGGCAGCGACCCTCTCCAAATCTGGCAAGTCTCCCGCGCCACGACCGCCGCACCATTCTACTTCGAAATGCTCAAAGCCGTCGTCGGCGACGTGGATATGTCCTTCAAAGACGGCGGCATCCGCGAGAACAACCCCTCCGCCGCCGCGATCTCAGAGTTCCACTCTCTCTACGAAGGCCGCGCGAATGCTCCCGCTCTCCTCCTCAGCGTCGGCACCGGTCGGCCCAACCAGACTCACGACGGCTTCGCGGCTCCCTGGCCCTCGACCGTCGGACGTATACCGCTCGTCAGCAAATTCCTCGAGAAACGAGCCGTCGTGCAAAATTTGTTGATCAAATACACCGAAGGCGAGAAGCAGCATAAACAGACGCGGGAACATGCCAAGGGGGAGCATACGTGGTATAAACGCCTCAATGTCAGTAAGGGGTTTGAGCATATGCCGCTCGATCATTGGGAGAAGGGGTTGTGGAAGGATCCGGATACGGGTAGAGAGAAAGTTGTGAATGGTGGGGCGTCATTGACGAGGATGGAGAAGGCTACGGAGGAGGAGTTGAACAGGGAGTTCAATCCGGAAATTGACTCGTACGCGCCGCCGAGGACGATGTTGAGACAGGCGGCGCAGAAGCTTGTGTTGCAGAGGAGGGCTAGGGAGGCGGAGGGTGGTTCGAGGTGGGATGTCTTCGTGGGGAGGGCGGCAATTGGTGGACAGTCGACGACGAATGGACATGCTGGTTGAGCGATGGATGCCCACAGCTCGATCTCGTGTTCACAGTCCCGGCTTGAGGAGACAAAACGATCATCGACCAGGACGACTCATTCGTGAAAATACGAGAGCACCTGAATGGAAATGCTCGTTCAGCGATGGATACATACGGTCCGGTCTCGTATGCGACTTTCTCGATCTGATGAGACAAAGTCGACATCACGATCTTTCGCCAGCACGAGGTCATGCCATCGGGACAGGAAAATCGGTTCACGAGATCACACGAATGGACATGCCGGTCGAGCGATCGCGTACCTCCACTCTCCTGCTCGTAATTCACGCTCCCGGCCAATGAAGTGCAAGTCGTGCTGTGGAGAGTGAGCGGGACCGCGGAGATGTCGGAGTGATTTTCGAGAGCTCGTTTACGAGGACGAAGACATGGGATTTGAACAGGATTAGTGACAACACGAAGCCACGCGTGTCGACATGCAGGCTCCAAGTTCGGGGAAACAGTGTCGACAATACGATCTCTCTACCTGGACAAGAATATTGATTTACGAGATTATGCGAGTGGGGACGCTTGTTGAGGGATGGATGCATGCGTCCTGGTCTCTCTGTGACGGGAAGACAATGGTTTTCCGCCAGGGTCATTCGATCACGCAAGTAGGAGGTACTCGGTCTGCCCGGGCGAGACAGAGCATGCCGCATGCGGCTTCGTCTCGTATGCCGGTTCCCGAATTGTGGAGACGACGTGGACGATACGATGTTTCACAGGGGCGAGGGCATGGGTTTTGAGGGAAATGCTATCGACCGGCGCCCTAATCGCTAGTCACCGGCGCTCTGGCATATTACCTGTATTTCGCGTGTTAGTCAGATCCCAGTTTATAGTCGATTTCCGGTGCAATACAGGGCCGTGCGCGGGATACCTCGCGTGTCGCGTATACGCGTTGTCGTCCTTCCCTCTACTACCTCTTCCACCCCCCCCCCCCCTCGTCGCCGTTGCCCTCAAAACTCGTTGTATCCAGCTCTTTTAATGGCGCCAGTGTTATCCACCCTTCGACCGCCGTTACCGCCGTCACCGCTAATAGCGTCGCAGCTGCTATATAAACGCCGCCTTCTTAAGGACTCTAGTATGCTAGATAAGGATGGCGATGGCGATAGCGATAGAGCCGCGCGCGCGCGGACGTTTGGAGATGTTGTTAACCGGCTCGCACGTCGAGCGGCGGAGCGAGAGGCAGCGTGCGCGGCGGCGGTAGAGGCTCAAGAGGTAGACGATTCGAGCGATATCGATAAGGATGTTAAAGAGTTAATAGGCCTGCTAAGTAGTAATAAGATTAGCAGAGCTCTTAATAGAAACAGTGGTGTTAGTAATGTTAGTAATGTTAGTGTAAGAACGACGAATTCGCAGAGGTTAGAGGTTACCGTTACCGCCGCCGGCGCTAAGTTATCTACTAACCTCACGCGCTCGAATAGAGTCCTTAGTAAGGGTGTTGTTAGTGTTGTTAGTGAGGGAGTTAATAAGGACGCTCCGCACGGTAAGGTCGAAGAACTAGAGCCTCTACCGGTTGGTAAGACCTTCGAGAGCGCCGCGAAGGCTCTCGAGTTTTACAACGCATAGGCTTAGGCTCGAGGGTATACTCTGTTAGTCTACTTAACCTACTAGAACAAGAAGAAGACGCACTACGTCCGCAAGGTGTTAAGCTGTTGTCGAGGACGGACGTAGAAGCGGCGGCTAAAGGATAGCTTACGAGGACGACGAGCGATCTTAACTATAGGCTGTCCGATAAAGGTAGATATCGCACTATAAGACATAAAGAAACCGGCCGGACGCTAGATCGTTCGACCTGCGTATAACGAGCATTGTTGCCAGCCTCTTAAAGCTCGAGCCTTTGCTATTCACCGGCGGCGCGAACGAAGCGATGCTATAAGGACTACTATCCACGATAATCTTAATGCTAATGCCGGTGTAGCTACTACCCTCGCACGTCTTCAGAATACTAACAGCGGTTGTATCCAGACGGCTAAGGACGTCCGCAATGCTCGACAGAACGCTCGACGACTGCTATAAGGTAATTCGACGCCGGCTAAGGCAGTCGTAAAGATGTTAGAGCGCAAGGGATATCTCTTTAAACATAAGCCTAACGATGCTAGTAAGCTAGATAAACTAATAGTCCTTAGTCCTCGAATAGTGTCGTTTTACCGCTAATATCCGGAGTATATTATCCTCGACAATACCTACAAAACTAACCGTTACAACCGGCTATTAATAGACATTGTTTCCGGCACTAGTGCCAATCTTACTATCCCCCTTAGCTTCGCTCTTGTCGGCGGTAAGGACGAGGCAACCTATATATAGATCGCTAAGAAGTTTAAGGAGATATTGCTTACTTACTACAAGGCTAGTGCGACTCCGACTGCTCTACGAATACACGATCCCCTGCTATTGCTAGGCTTGTTTATTACCGACCGTAATAGGGGCTTAATAAACGCCCTAGATGCCGTATTTCCGGAGATCCCCTCGATAATATGTCGCTAGCACGTCTTTAAGAACGTATAGGCTCAGGCTCGCAAGAAGTAGCCACAAGTGCCAGGTGTTAATAAGGCTAGTAAGCCGACTAGTTTGAAGGTAGACGCTCCTTAAGCAGTCGCGTTTATAGCCATGTTTAGAAGGGCAATTAACAGCAAGACGTACCGCACCGGCACAGCGACAACATAGTCACATAGCTCCACCGGCGGCGACGCCAATGCCATTCGAACGACCGCCATTGTATGCACGCCAGTATATAAGGGCAGACTAAGGGAGGCAGTTTTGAGAGCTATATAGCCAGATAACATGACCAGCCTAAACAATGCCAACAACACCTACTCAAGCGACGACACAGATGTGCCAAGAGCATAGTTTATAAGGTGACTACACCAATACAACAGTGATATCACATCAGCGATATCCACCGTTCAGGATAACACCGGATTTCAAGGGCGCCGGTGACTAGCGATTAGGGCGCCGGTCGATAGCATTTCCCGGGTTTTGAGGGATAACATCGATTGTACGAGATCATGCGGGTGGACATGCTGGTTGAGCGAGAATGAGGCGGCTCGACCTCCTGTGCACGTCTCAGGCTTGCAGAGACAACATGATTTTTCGCCAGGGTAAAGGCATGTCGTCTAGACAATTGTATTGAAACGACGAGATCATTCGATCACGCAACGATGCTTGAAGCAAGCCTCTCGGCCCTCTCGGCTGCCTCTTCCGGTTCCAGATTCGGGAAGACAAGGTCAACGAACACGATCTTTCGCCGGGGTGAGGACAAGCTGACTGGACAAGAGTGTCGGTTTACGAGACCATTCGATCACGATACGAACGGCTGGACGGTGAGCCGTCAGCCGAAGTGCTGAAACGTGTGACGTCAGACGTGAGCGTTCGTATTCAAGTGTGACACTGTGACTGCTGGCAGTGCTGGCCATGGAGAATGCAGGGACCAGCAGACTCCCGTCTACCGAGTACCGAGAGGCTGGACGAGAATATCCTCTGGAGCGTGCTGGAGTCAGGGTTTGGTGAATACGGGAGTGTCGGCCCACGGGCTAGAACTAGAGAAGACTTTGGCGGATGGCTGGTTCGTGCGACACTCAAAAGTACAACATGAAAAAACCTCCAGATAGCCTTCGTCGGTAATGGATACAGCACTCAATACATTGACCATTCCCTAGCGAATGAATGTTCCCCTCTCATTGCTTTCCGCTTCAGCGGCTGCAGATCCGATGTCAGCGCCAAAGCTATCATGCCTGATCCCTCAATAGGGGCACGCGGGACTAGGCAAGGATGAATAGCAATGATCGATACCAGGTACATTATATTTAGCACCTCGTAGTCGACGACTCGATGGTTACCCTCGTCGACACGGATGGTAGGCAGAGACACGAGATGCGCAAGAATAGGATCAGAGCAGACTCGACAGTGTATAAAGAACCACTTCCTCCACCGCCAAATACAGCCAAACCATCAGGCAAGCAAATCATCAAGTCTTCACACAACAATCAAGTCTTCACACAACAATCAAGTCTACTCAACTTCCAACTTTCAACACAACAATCCAACAACTCAAAACACCAACAAACCATCAAAATGCAATTCACCACCGTCTCCATCCTCTCCGCCCTTTCCGCCCTCGCGGCCGTCGAGGCTCACTCCGACACCATCTGGCACGTCACCGACCTGAATGCCGGCTGCCGCTCCAGCTCGGACTGCAGCTACCTCTTCAACATCGTCGGCGACAAGTCCGACAAGTCCGATTTCACTCCCGGTTTCAGCGCCCAGTGCACCGCTCGAACGCAGCAACTCGACGACTCTCCCCGCCCGTGCACCCTCGTCGGCAGTCGGAAGAGCGGCAAGTACAACGTCGACGAGGTCAACGCCTACGTGTCGCAGACCTTGAGCGATGAGCGCGGCTCCGAGACGCACTTTGATGTGGAGGTCAAGTTCAACGACGGGTGAGTTTTTCCCTCTGGCTTTTTGTCCGTTGGTTGGTTTCGGGAAGGATGGAAATGCTGACGATATTTCTTTGCGATAGGTCCGCGAAATACATCTACCATGCCGGCAAGACCCAGAACTACGACGACTTCGTGGCCGCCAAGAACTTCGACATCTACCCCATCGCTGAGCAGGGCTCTGCGAAGTAGATGATGAGGAATGGGAGTTGCAGGGGCTCTTGAAGATGATGGGAGAGATGAGATGGGAGGAGTTGATGCGGATGGATGAGGGAGTCAGATTGTATGCGACTGAAGTTTTGTACACTGCCTTTGCTTTTCGAAACGAGTCTTTGTTTTCAGTCATTTGAATGGCAATGATATGGCTGTCGATGATGTTGTTCTTGAATGATTTGCATTTTCGAAGACGCTATCCGTACTCCGGCGACAGTTCGGTCTCGCTCGGCCGGCTGGACTTCACCTCGGCACTCTGGGAGCTCTAGGCTATGAAGTATGCCAATGTTTTCCACCTTCACATGCGTCTCAACTGGAATTCTTGCTTCCTTTCCTCTACACTCTTTTTCCTCCCCTCGGTCGACTGGTTGCTGAAGTGAGTCGCTGCGAGAGCACATAGATCCACAGTCTCTCCTTCAGCATCGTCAATCCCTGCATTCTTCGCCGACCAACTCTCCCGCCCAGCATGTCCTCCTCCTCGCCCAAAGACTCCCTCAAAGAGGCCGCACGAGGCAACCTCGACCCTCTCAAGCAACAAATACCCTCCGCCGATCAAGTCAAAGATGCCGCGAATCGCAACCTCGAAAAGGTCAAAGACGCCGTGCCCACGACAAAAGCGGAGTTGAAAGAGGCGGCCGACAATGCAGGGAAGAAGTCGATGCAGAGCTTAAGAGACTTTGTCGCCGGTGGCGTGGGAGGTATTTGTGCAGTGGTGGTCGGACATCCGTTTGATTTGGTCAAGGTGCGATTGCAGACGGCCGAGAAGGGCGTGTACAGTGGTGCGATGGATGTGGTGAGGAAGACGATTGCGAGGGAAGGTCCCGTCAGGGTGAGATTATGCTTGGATTGATTGGAGCTTCTTGACATGTGCTGAAGATGGTTCGTCAGGGACTGTATGCTGGTGTTTCTGCGCCGTTGGTGGGAGTGACGCCTATGTGTAAGTTTTGCACAACTCTGAGCACTGCATGGAACCAAAGCTAACAAATGCACAGTCGCTGTCAACTTCTGGGTATGTCAAGTCTACGATCCTCCTTTCTCCCTCCTCTAACACAACACCAGGCCTACGGCGTCGGCAAACAACTCGTCGACAACTTCTCCACCGTCCACAACGCCCAATACACCGTCGGCCAAATCTCCGCTGCGGGTTTCTTCTCCGCCATCCCCATGACCCTCATCACCGCACCCTTCGAGCGCGTCAAAATTATCCTTCAAATACAAGGTCAAAAAGAGCTCAAACCGGGTGAGAAACCAAAGTACGCCGGCGGCATGGACGTCGTCAAGCAACTCTACAAAGAAGGCGGCATCAAGTCCGTCTACCGCGGTTCCGTCATGACGCTCGCTCGCGACGGTCCCGGTTCGGCGGCCTACTTCGCGACGTACGAGTACTTCAAGCGCACGCTCACGCCGAAAGACCCGGATACGGGCCTGCCGGGCAAGTTGAGCATGCCGGCGGTCATGACGGCGGGTGGTATGGCGGGTATTGCCATGTGGGGAACGATTTTCCCGGTCGACACGGTCAAGTCGAGATTGCAGTCTTCGGACAAGGCGCAGGGGATTGGAGCTTGTATCAAGGAATTGTATGGACGGGGTGGGTTCAAGGCTTTCTTTCCTGGTGTGGGACCGGCGATGGCGAGAGCGGTGCCGGCTAATGCGGCGACGTTTGTGGGTGTGGAGTTGGCGCATAAGTTGATGGATAAGACATTCTAGGCGGGATGAGGTTCTCGGACAGCACAGGACAGGAGATGTGCGGGAACGAAAGTATACACGGACATTCGACCTGAGATCAAGGCTTGCTCCAGCGCAGCGAGAGACATGTTTTTGGTATGTGAAGCGGTTGAGAAGGCAGCAAGTCGCGTTGTACTCGCAGACAGCAGATCAAGCTATCCGTGTATGGCGCCCTCATTGCAATCGGTGGCGGTCTCCAACAGCTGCCCTTCTTCATTCTCTATTCCCTGCGTTGAGAGACCACCAAGACCCATCCTCACCCCGCTGTTGTTCCGCACCAGCAGCTCATCTATTCCGGAAGGTTACAGTACTTTGCAGACAAAACGTCAGCTGAAACATCGCTCAATGTAGGCCAGCACGACGACGTACCCCTCCATACGATGCACATCGACCCGGGTATTGACGCCACACGGATTTATCGTCGTACGCGGGGCAAAAGCACCGCTTCGCTATGTTGGTCGCGTCGCAATCGTCGTTGAAGCAGCCGCCCGCGGAGACTGGAGCGGTGTAGAAGAGGAGGCCGGCGAGGGCGGTGATGAAGAGGCGGTTGAGTTGCATGTTTAGGATGCTTGCGGTTCGAGGCTTTGAGATGGGTCCGATCGAGTAGTTGGTGGTAGTGTCTCTAGTTGGGATTTCGTTTGCGATGTGTGCGGAGGGAACATGTGCGGACAGCGAAGCGAAGTCTGAAGGGTGCCACGGGGCCTTTGAGAGATTGCTTGTGCAGGGAGGCCCGTATTTAAGATTCGCGCGAGCAGGGTAGAAGTAGAACTTGTACAATTGAGGGCGAGGCTTGGATTCTGGTGACAAGGGTGGATGTCTCGAGCATACGGTAGCCTTAGCCTTGGGAATGCGTACAAGGTGACGGCATTGGATCTTGCTTGGAAAACCGCTGATCGATAGAATAGCCTATTGCTCTAGAACTAAGGTACCATTCAACCATTTGTTCGTCTGCATGGAACGAGTACAGAGGCCACCTAATTGATCGGGACACAACGTCAGTTGAAAACGATCCCTTAACGTAGGCCAGCACAACGACATACCCCTTCTGTCGGTCCGCATCGACCTCCAGCGAGCACATCATCGGTGCCAGCGTCTGGTGTCCAGGAGATTCTTGTTGGGTCGATGCCTTCACCGTAAACTCCGGCGTGCCACAAGGTCCCAATCGCAGCAGCTCGACATGGTTTATACGTATCGGAGGAGACAGAATGAGAAGAATCGATGACAGAGAGATCATATTTCCACACACAGACAGAGTCATTCTACTAAACATATGTACCCGCTCCCAGACAAACGCCCATACTTGCAAGCAAAAGTCTCCCGTCCTTCCCTCCAGCACTTGGGTCTGAAAAGTAGGGTGACGTCCCTAGAGTACAGTAAGTAAAACACGCAAAGCTTTTCTTTTTTGGTCCGTAGTCCGTCCGTTCATCTCCGTCTCTCGAGCAGTCTCATGTCTGTCCATCGGCATCCCTCGATCTGATCGTCTTTCCACTTTCAGCACCTCATCATCACACGACTACTCTACTTCTTCTTGTTGATCTCCAACAACTTGACGTCAAACACCAGCGTCGCGTTGCCGGGGATCGGTCCACTGCCCTGCTTTCCGTACCCCAAATGCGCGGGGATCGTAACCCGACGCTCACCTCCTGCGCTCATACCTGCAATACCAATGTCCCACCCCTTGATGACCTCTCCAGATCCGAGCTTGAAAGTAAACGGCTTGCCCTTCTTGTTGCTGTCGAAGATCTTTCCATCCTTCTCGAGCTTGCCAATGTATCGCATTCCTACGCGGTCGCCGGCTTTCGCGGCCGGGCCGGTTCCAACTTTCTTGTCGTCGATGGTGACGCCTTGGACTGTGCGGACGGATGGGGTGGATTTCTTCTCGGAGGCGGCGGCCTTCGCGTCCTTGGTGGGCGTTGGGCCCTGCTCGAGCTCCTTGGCAAAGGAGACTTTCTTGTCGGATTTGTTCGAGGAGGGAGCTTCGGCCTCAACGGCGGTGCCGTCGTTCTTCTTTTGCTTCTTTAGCTGCTTCTTGCTGAGCTTCGCTTCGCCGTTGGTGCCGGCGGCTTTGGCGACGAGCTCGTCGAGAGACGCACCGACCTCTGCCTCGTCCTCTGCAGCGCGCTTGTTCTTGCCCTTCTTATCTTTCTTGCTGTCAGCCTTGACGAGTTGTGGCGCTTCATCCTCCTCAACTTCAGTGATGCGAGGGTCCTCGATGTCGTCGAGCTCGTCCTCCTCATCCATGTCGTCGATCTCGTCGCTGTCGGGCTCGAGGTCGTACATGCCGTCATCTTCCTCGTCGCTGTCCGGGTCGTACATGCCCTTGTGGTCGTGGCCTGCGGGCTCGACGTAGTTGCCGGTCAGGTAGACGGAGTGGGTGCCGGACACCTTGAAGAAGACTCGCTCATTCTCGCCGACGGTGATGTCAAGAGTCTGTTGGTAGTTCTTGAGATCTTGTTAGCGTGGTCAACCACATGGAAATTCAGGACAGACGTACCTTCGCTGGGTCGAGCGTGCAAATGACAAACTCCTCGTACTCCTCACCATCCTCGCTGTCGCTGATGTCCTCGTCATCCTCGTCGCTGTCGCTGGCGGGCATCTTGCCAAGCGCCTTGAGAGACTTCTTGCCGTTGGGCTGCTCATCGACATCCATCTCCTCATCGTCCGCCTCAGCAAGAAGCTTCATGATCTCAGCCTGCGCCGCGGCCTTTTGCGCCTTCTTGGAGCGAGCAGGATCGCTTGGGCCGCCATTAACCTCCTCATCGTCGCTGTCACTCTCAGAGTCGCCTCCCTCGGCGAGCATGCGCTCCATCTCGCTGATGTCAAAGTCCTCCTCATCCTCATCCTCGTCCTCGGAGTCGAAGTCGATGAGTGCCTGGCGGATGACCTTCAGAGTGGCGCGAGGAACGGTGCCCTCCTCGTCGATCTCGGGAATGGCGCTTGGGTCGATGGCAGCCATGGTGATACGGAAGGCAGAGGGGATATCGGACTTTGCTGGGATAGCGACATCGCCAGCTGGGACCTCGAGGCCGTAGAGGGCCATTGGGATCATGGCCGACATTGTTGTGGTAGGGGGGGAGAGGGATTGATGTGATGGGAAAGGGACCTTCGTTGGTGTGATGTGTATGGACCTGCCTGAGGATATGGGCAGTTTTGTGGTATGGGAGGAAAGGTGAAGAGATTTCGTGGTGAAGAGATCCGAGCAAAGAGGTTTGATCTTCTCTCAGCCCAGCAACCAAATTTTTGCCCGGGACCCTCGATCGGAGCTCGCTCGCTTCACGCGGGCCGAGCGGCATGGGTCGGCCCAGGAGAGCTTCCCTGATGACGATGGACCACCACTACAAAGACAATGACACCCACCGACTTGCCAGTACGTACTCCTTGGATACTCATAGCTCGGACATGAAGCGGTCGATCATGACTGCCAATCGCCACGATGGGCTCCAGGTTGGAAGAAAAATCCAAGCTGGTTCGCAAACGGATCGAAGGCCATACCTTCCAAGATGAAGGCGGCGAGGAGTATGAAGGCAGCAAGTTTGGAGGATTCTCTGACTACTTCCGCCGGAAGAAGATCAAGCTACAGAATCTCGATGCCGAAGTGAGAGCTCAGACGTCCGACAAGCCGCAGATCTTCAAGGGAGTGACTTGTCATGTGAATGGGTATACACAACCCTCACTCAACGATCTGCATACCATGATCGTCCAGCATGGCGGTGGCTTCCTGCAATACTTGGACGGCAAGACCATGGTCACGCATATCATAGCCTCGAACCTTACGCCAAAGAAGAAGGAAGAGTTCAGACGGTACCGCATAGTCAAGCCTGCGTGGGTGGTTGACAGCGTGAAAGCTGGAAAGCTGCTTCCTTGGAACGAGTACCGCATGCTGGATGAAGGTGTTGCGCAGAAAGTGCTCGGCTTCGAGAATGGTCAGGTCGTGACTCAAGCGAACCGTCGGACTCAAGGCTATCGAGAGCAGACCGATGCGAGCTGGTATACTAGCCAGTTCAATGCTGCATCTTCGACTGCCGGGCCGAGCAAGCCTGCTTTCGCCACGCAGACTGTGACTCCTTCTGAGGAGATCGAAGACGACGATGACTTTCCCTTGCCTGAAGTGACCAGTTCGATTGAAGAGGCACTGGACGAGGCTTCACGACTACATTCAAAGCAGCAAGCTGAGCCTCTCCCTGCCGAGCCATCCACTGACCTGCAAACTCCGCCACCCACGAGTCCGCCTCCGCATCATTCGCCTGCAACACGCGACGAACCGGCGCAGACGGTGGAAGCCGCGACAGCTACACCCGAAAAACCAAAAGATGCGGCCCTCGGACTCCTCTCCAACGGCAAGAGGAAGCGCGAATGGGAAGGTCTAGAACCGGACTACTCGATGGCTGTGGTCAAAAACTCCAACGTCTGGGACTCTGTGTCGCCGTCGAAACTTGCCGCAATGACTGCAGAGCAACATAACAGCTTGATCCTCTCGGATCCGAACATTCGCAAATCGACTGTGGTCAACCCTGGATTTCTGCAGCAATACTACGACCAATCTCGCCTTCATCACCTTTCGACCTGGAAGGCAGACCTCAAATCACAACTTCAAGCCATTGCTGCGGAGACATCGGCCTCTCAAAAGTCCAGGCAGAAACGACTACCAGGGCAACGACGCTACGTCATGCACGTCGACTTTGACAGCTTCTTCGCGGCTGTGTCGCTCAAGAAGCACCCTGAGTACAATGACAAACCAACTGTCGTTGCGCACGGAAATGGCTCGGGCTCCGAAATTGCAAGTTGCAACTATCCCGCCCGCAAGTTCGGCATCAGCAACGGCATGTGGATGAAGCGGGCGTTAGAGCTTTGCCCAGAGCTGAAGATCTTACCATACGACTTTCCTGCCTACGAGGACGCCAGTCGGAAGTTCTATGACGCTATTATGGCGACAGGCGGCCTTGTGCAGAGTGTCAGTATCGACGAAGCGCTCATCGATATCAGCACGATTTGCATAGCCGAAAGTGGTCAAGACGGAGTGAAGCGGAGTGAGGGTGCGGTACATCGCGAGCAGAGCAAGGCAGACGAGCTTGGTCAGAGACTAAGGGATGAAGTGTTGGAGAAGACTGGATGTGCAGTGTCGGTCGGCATTGGAGCGAACATCTTGCAAGCAAAAGTTGCCCTTCGTAAAGCGAAGCCTGCGGGTCAGTACCAGCTCAAGCCGGAAGACGTTCTCGATTTCATTGGACAGCTCGAGGTACAAAAACTACCCGGCGTGGCTTGGAGCATTGGCGGCAAGCTTGAGGAGATCGGCATTAAGCTGGTCAAAGACATCCGCGACGTGTCCCGAGAGCGACTCATCAACACGCTCGGTCCCAAGACAGGCGAGAAGATCTGGGAGTACGCTCGTGGTATCGACAAGACCGAAGTCGGAGATCAGGTTGTGAGAAAGTCCGTCTCTGCAGAAGTCAACTGGGGTGTTCGCTTCGAGAATAATGATCAAGTCGATGAATTCATGCAAGGGCTCTGCGGAGAGCTCAACAAGCGACTAGTCAAAGAACGAGTCAAAGGCAAGCAGTTGACCATGAAAGTCATGAGGAGAGCGGCCAATGCCCCACTGGATCCGCCGAAGCATCTCGGTCACGGAAAGTGTGATGTCTACAACAAAAGCTCGCAGTTGGGAGTAGCGACGAACGATCCCTCTGTGATTACGAAGGAGGCGATAGCTATGCTGCGGTCCTTCAAGATATCGCCGGGCGAACTGAGAGGAATCGGCGTGCAAATGCAGAAGCTGGAGCCGATCAAGTCTGGTGTGGACGGTGTTGATCAAGGGAGTCAAAGGAGACTGCAGTTCAAAGCTGGTCCAGTCGCAAAGCCAGTAGTCGAAGATGAGCCTTCAAAGGCGGTGGAGGATGCGATTGTGGATGACATCAAGACACCGCAGAAGGCGCGCATACCAGCGGCCAACCGACCCAGTGCCGCATTCACGCCGATCGAGCCAGGCACGCCATCACGGAAACCACTCAACACTCTGGGAACGCAATTCATACTTCCAACACAGGTCGATCCCGCTGTGCTCGCCGAACTCCCGGAAGACATCCGCGCTAAGCTCGCGAAGCATGTCCCGAAGCCCGAAGCAAAGAAGCTCGATTTACTGCCGACTGCCAACGTACCCTCCCGCGCCCAGTCTCCCGCCGTTGGTCTCCCGACTTTGACGCAGATTGATCCTGATATCCTCTCCGCTTTACCGGATGATGTTCGCGATGAGATCCTCGGATTCTACAACCAGCCTGCTCCTGCCAAGCGACCTGAGCAGGCTGTCCTTCCCCAGTCGCCTCGTAAGACTCGCACACTGCCCGCCCCACGCCAGCCCGTCAAACGAGGCCGCGGTCGTCCTCGCGGTGGATCCCTCCTCTCGAATCGCCTGCGCTCCGCCGCCGGCGAAAGCAGTACCCTCACACAGTCCAACTTCGTCTCACGCCCGTCCGTTCCCACCACAACTTCCGCCACGACCACCGACAACGAACTCGAAGACATCGACCCCGAAGTCCTCGCCGCCCTCCCCGAAGACCTTCGACTCGAAGTCCTCGCCCAACAACGATCCGCCAAACTCCAACGCACAGGCGGCATCGACCTGTCCCTCCATGCCCGCCCAAAGACCGGCAAAACGAAAAAGCTGACCAGCCACATCCCCGGTGAAGTTCTCGCGACAGGTGATCGACACTTTCTTCTACCTCCTCATGCGCCGAAGCCGAGTTTCACGTCGAGGAAGTTGACGGAGGTTGAAGAATTGAGGACAGCAATCAAGGCTTGGTTTGAGGAGTTCCGAGATGAGGGACCTTATGGAGAGGATGTGGAGGCTTTGGGAAAGTATCTTGGGGAGGTTGTGGGCAGTGAGGGGGATTTGGAGAAGGCGGTCAAGGTCGCGAAGTGGGTGGGGTTTGTTGTTGAGGAGGGAGTGGAGGAATGGGATGAGGAGGATGTGGTTGGGAGGTGGAGGGATGCGGTTGCGAGGGTAGAGGAGTGTGTTAGGCTGAAGGCGAGGGAGAGGGGAATCGAGGGAGTGGTTTTTTGAGGGTATTCTCCTTTGAGCAGGTCACCAGGAGCATGGAGGTTCTGTTGGAGTAGGCTATGATACCCATGATTACACTCAGAGCAGAAGCTTTGAAATAGCAACGAGAATGTTTCGTACATTGTACTGGGCAGATTTGCATGTCCTTCCGGCCTCTAATTCATCCCACTAAATGTTGCGTGCCACGCGTCAATTCACCATCAAATGCAAGCTCATCCGATCGCCGACTAAATTCCGCCACTTGCATCTCCCATCTCAAAGACAACCTCACCTCTTGAGGACATCTCATCAAGTCCATCACCAATGGCCTCTGCCCGTCGGAGGATGGGCAATTCGGACTACGACGACTGGGGTAATCCGATCCAAGCACATTCCTTCCCTCAAAAACGAGAGCCTGGACTTGCAGGACTTGTGGGCTCGATCCGATCATATACAGCGAATATCATTCGACGATATCGGACGATACTGGGGACTGTGCTTTTCATCGCATGTTTTCTGCTATATTGCACTACTGGGGAGCCGAGGCCGAAGAAGGTCGATTGGAGTAGTTTTGCATATGTTCAGTGAGTTTTTCTCGCAGGAAGATTGCCTCGAGGTTGTGCTGACATATTGGGGTGCTAGATATGTGACTGACAATCATAATCTCTGTAATGGTATGTTCGGCCTTGATGATAATCTCACTGCATTCGCTAACCTCAGTGCCAGCATTCATGGTGTTTGAATCTCTCCACCGCTTAGGAAGCAAAGCGGACCGCGTGCTCTTCTACCCTCAAGAATGGGACCTCGAAGACGAATCTCCCGGCGACCGGGTCTCTCAACTCCTCCTCCGCGCCCAACACAACTACGGCGTAAAACTCAAACCAATCACCCTCATGTCGCCCACGGGCCCCGCCGACGCCGGAACCCTCAACGCCCCTTCCACCTGGGACACCTCCATAACCAAACTCTACGCCTTCGGCCTCTACGACTACCTCCGCGTCATCCACCTCGACTCGGACATCACCCTGCTAAAACATCTCGATCATCTCTTCCAACTCCCCTCCGCCCCGATCGCCATGCCCCGCGCCTACTGGAGCGACGCACCCGCCAAAGACTGGCAACTCACCTCCCTCCTCATGCTCATCGAACCCAATCCGCTCGAACTGCGGAATTTCCAAGACATTCTCGAAGCGTGGAGACTCGCCCCGGACTTTGCTCCCGCCGCGAAATACGACATGGATCTCATTAATCACCGCTTCGGCGCTTCGGCTATGGTCTTGCCGCACAGGAACTACGCTTTGCTAACGTCCGAGTTCCGCCGCAAGAATCACTCCGCTTACCTCGGCACCATCAATGGTCCGCAAGAAGGGCATTCGAGATATACGTGGGATGCGAAGCGGGTCTACTCGGAAGCGAGCGTGGTGCACTTCTCCGACTGGCCGTTGCCGAAGCCTTGGATCATGTGGCCGCACGATGGCTTAGCGGAGATGCAGCCGGACTGTGGAGGAGCGAAGGAGGGAACTTGTGATGAGAGGGAGATTTGGAAGGGTTTGTATGCGGATTTCCGGAAGAGAAGGAAGAAGTTGTGTCGGATCTTGAGCGTGCCGGCACCGACATGGGCGGATTTGAAGCCGAATGGGACGATTGCTGTGTGAGGTATGGGAAGACGGCGTCGTATGGGACTTGGAAGAGGTGGTTAGTTGGCTCGGGAAGTGCATGTTGAGCGTGGCGGAAAAGCTTGTGAGTATGAACGACCTTCGCCATTTTCTGCATTGTTCTTTCACGATTGTCCGGATTGCCAAATGATGAGGAGGTTATGCCTGCATCTGCACATTCCATTGCCATTTGCAACGTCGTTCTCATGCCGTCGAAAGGGGGGACCAAAAGCTCAGTCGTCAAGATTGTGACATTTCGGTGTCCATGCTGTCACAAGCCATCCGACCTTGTGGGTTTTCCTTCGCCGAGGGACTGCCCATCACTCTCTTCGCCATTGTTTCATTCTGGAAGCATAGCGTGAAGCAGCCTCGTTGTACGTCGTGGTCCAAGGAGGAATATCAGCACGGAGAGCAAGGAAACAGCAATCCTCTTATCAAACCCAGTGCGGTACTGAGTACCCTGACACGCATCCCGAACACAGTAGCAGAGAAACTCCAAGCCGAGCGTCGACAAACGGCCCCCTTGGCGAGGGCTCGAACTCGGTCCCATCACCGCACCAAAACAAAACAAGAAATGTGGAACGATGGCAGCACGAACCACACACAGTCAAAAGGATCTCTTCTCAATGGCAGTGGCAGACGAATCAGCAAAAGAAACTCTTACCATCACAACACGAGTCCAATAAACCCTTTCCAAATCGTTATATTACTACAAGCCCGAGTTCTTACGAAGCGGCCAAATGGGCGGGTTTTCTTGATTGGATGGAGGGGAAATTTTGTGGAATATATATCTTACCCTCTAGCTGCGATTGGAGATTGTGTTTGGCTGTGCTTTGGGACGAAGAGCGATTGTGCCTATCGAAACTGTCCCGATGGTTGGTCAAGTATTGTTCTTCGATGTCAGTGTTGGTGCCCTTGCTCCGCTGAGCAACAGGATGAAGTGCAGGGTCGTCGTCGATGCACGGGATGATTTTGGAACCAGCGGAAGTTTGGTGGTTCAACTAGATGAAGTGCTCGAACTATGCTATGAGTCTGATGCCGGAGGCGTGCGCCGGCATTTGTTCTTCGCTTGGGCCAGAAGCAAACGGTTGACGAAGCTCACATCCACCTATGTGTTGCCTCTAAGCAAAAATTGCCTACTCTGACGGGGTCTCTTTTTGAACGCTTGACATCGATATAAGTTTCGTGGTCCTCCAGACTGTCGCCGAGACCGTGCTTCAAGTAAAGCTTTCTCACTCTCGGGGCAAAGCGAAAAGGGGTCTTCTTCGATGACCTGTTCGACGTCTTTTTCCAGCCGCATAATTGTAAACTTTGCAATCTCCGCAGCAGCAGACGTGCCGCGACAGTGACCGACTCTTGCCTTGCGCCGGCTTTGACCCTTGACGTCAATGCTGACGATGTCGTAGCCTGCCCAATGCTCGTCGAATGGAAGCTCGTCCTCGCTTGGTGATGATACGAGTGTAGCTCAAGGCCACATCGTATCAACGTGGCCTACGATAGCTCCGTCAATATAGACGGAGCGTTTCTAGCATGTCTCCACCACGGGCTTGATCGCATTGGCTACCTCGACAAGTTCGATATTGTGCTGTGGGTCTCTCGCATTCACCTCATGTGAGAGGTATCCGTAGATGCTGTAGCAGCGGGAGAAGATGTACTCCACATCATAAGGGAGGATCGCGCAAATTGCCTTGCGGAAGTTGACCTCCATGAAAGTGATCTTTTGGAGGTTGGGCATATCAGCCAATGTCTTCAACACGCTGACCTTGGTGGGTAGCAAGATCACGATGAGGACTCGTGCTGATAGATCTGAGGTCACGAGCATGGAAGAGTCGGAACAGATACAGTATGGTCACTAATGTAAAGGAATTTCATCTTAAGATCATAGACCTCACACCTTACCAACCACTTTGCAGCACTCTCCCGTTTCCCTCCCTGTCGGGCTTCTCTAGTAAAAATTCTCGTCCTTCCTTAGCAGCCGCCTTTTTAGCCCTCTGATTCTTGGACGTCCGCGCCGCCTTGCCCAAGCCGGCGTCTCGTCGCATCGCAGTCTTAGACGCTTTGTTCCGGTCGGCATCCTCGAAAATGGCTATTGCAAGCTCTACGATGTGGATTGTGTGTCGAGCGAATTTGACAGATTTCTCGGTCGTGATCGTTGTAGTGCCGACTGATCTGCTAGTTCGATATGGAGTTCACTGTTGTGGTGTGATCGTGGGGTGGTGGGTGATGAGCATGCACCTTGTGTCGTGGGCGTCTGGCAGCCATTGTAGAAGTAGCGAATGCCACGGAAAGCAGTAAGAGCGGAAGGCATCAGTAATCCCGAATGAGAATCACGGCTGAAGAGGCGACCTTGAGCTGTTGGACATGGAAACCAATCGAGAGGAGGAGAGATGCTCAGATTACTCTCCAAAATGGGAATAAGAGATGAAGGAATAGTATCGAGCTGGTTACCAATGGAAAAGACCGACTGAAGGAGAGATAGTCAGGAGGACTCGGAAATGCTCTCCAAAACGGGAATAAGATGTGAAGGAATATTATCGATCTGATTAGCAACGAAAGCGAACGACAGAAGGAGAGGTAATCAAGGAGGACTTGAAACTGCTCTCCAAAATGAGGATAAGAAAAGAAGGAATATTGTCGAGCCGATTACCAACGTAAAAGACCGGCAGAAGGAGAGGTGATTAAGGAGGACTTGAAACGCTCTCGCAAACGGGATGAGACATGAAGGAATAGTATCGAGCTGAGTGCTACCGAAAGGGAACGACAGAAGGAGAGATCGAGGAAGGTCTCTCCGGTGGACGTGAGAGATGAAGCAACAGTGTTGGGTTGATTGGCACTGAGAATGGAAGAGAGAAGGAGGCAAATTGGAGGCAAATCGAGACATGTTCTCCTGGATAACAATCAGAGATGGAGGAACAGCATCGAGCTGATGAGCACAGCAACTGGAGGAGAGAAGGAGAAAAATCGGAGGAGAACACAGAAACGCTCTCTCGGGTGACAACCGCAGATGAAGGAGCATGCTTGAGGTGATTGGCCCCGAAATCGAAGGAGGAAAGGAAGAAAATCGGAGGAGAGCACAACAACGCTCTCTTGGATGACAACTGCAGATGAAGGGACATGCTTGAGGTGATTGGCACCGAAACCGAAGGAGAGAATGGAGACAAATTAGAGGAGAACACAGAAACGCTCTCTCAGATAACAACCACGGATAAAGGAACATGCTTGAGGTGATTGGCAGCGAAACCGAAGGAGAGAAGGAGATGAATTGGAGGAGGGCAGGAAATCAGAGGAATGAGAAGGGAAAGTTTACCTCAGGTGCACCAAACTCACATTTTTTCATGCTATTTGCATGAGAGAATCTCTCTCTCCGCCAAAACGCTCTCCAAAAGACTGACCTATTTCATATAGTTGAGATCGAACTCGATCTCTCCGTCCTTGATGACCTGGGCGAGACGGGCGGAGTAGAGCTCCTTCACGCTCTTGCTCGGATCCACCGCGTGCTCGTCCTTCGCCAGCATTGCCATACGTGTCAGAGCGTTCTCCAGATCCTCTACGGCCTCCCGAGCCCAGTTGCTCGCCTCCGGGTACTTGACGGACGCCTCGGACTCGGAAGAGATGGAGCCAGCGGTAAGGGTCATAGCTATATTTAGTCAGCGCCGAGCATGTGAAGTGAATGAAAAGACTCGACCTACTAGAGCCGTGGCCGCGGCCAATGGGAGCGTCGCCGATGAAGAAGCCGGCGACCTTCTGCGAGATGTACTCCATGCTTGGGAGGTCGCCAGCCACGGTGTTGGCGGGGGTGGGATTCGGGGCGCCCGGAGATGGGTTGGAGGAGGCGATGGAGGCGGTATCGGAGATGCTGGTATCGTGGGTGGCCATAGTGTCCGACTTGTCGACCTGGAAGGCTGGGAAGTATGGTCAGTGGATGTGTCGCCGCGCGGTGACTATGGAAGGACTTACAGGAGATGCTGTCGCGGGGAGAGTTGTCAGACATGATGATGCTGTGTGAGTGTTGCTTGATGTAAGATTGTGTGGTACCTTGTCGTTGTAGTTGGATGTCGCTGTTGCTCGCAATGTTGTTGTTCGGAGACAGTGGAAGTCGAGGTCGAGGCTGGGGTTGAGCTTGACTTATGTAGTGGGGTGGCGGAAGAGCTGCGAGCGTGAAGTGCGCGGGCTGTAGAGCTGCGAGAGTGAATTGCGCAGGCTATGGAGCTGCGAGAGTGAAGTGCGAAGCCTGCGCGGTGTCGTTGTTTGGAGGAAGTTCAAGCTGAAGTCCAAGTCGACGTCAAGATCGACATGCGAGGCGCTTGGGCAACGGTGGTGAGCGGTTGATGTGCAGACTTGCCGTGGTGGTGTTGTTGATGTTGTGGTCGAGAAGAAGTCAAAGTCGACGCTGAAGTGCGGAAGATGAAGATGGAGCAAGAGCCGAGCTGTACCGTTGAAAGGTGACTTACAAGCTTTGTGCGGTATATTGTGTTGGACGTGGAGGTCGAAGAGTGAAGCGAGTAAGCTGCATGGTTGCGCGAGTGAATTGTAGGTTTGGTGCTGTTGTTGTGGCAAGAAGCTGAACTGAGGTTGAAGCTTGATGCTTATGCTGTTTTCAGCGGGCCCTCCCGCGCGACATTGAATGAAGACGACACAAACCGTCACGCCCGACAGGATCGCATGACCACATCTTCGCCCACACGACTCGGTTTCCAGTCACCAGCGGGCACTTTTTCGGGACCCGACGTCGGCCATGGCATGTTGCAGCTCCAAACCGCGGCACGAACGTTGTGCTGATGAGACGACCCTGTCCCCGAGCAACCCGGGCTGCTTCGGCTTTATGACACATCGCGGGGGATCATCGAGCGAGAACGCAGCGCAATGTCGACTGAAGGCGTCCGGAAGACCGAAGTTGAAGAAGGTAGGTCATGAAGTGCGATGGCCGAGCGCTCCGGTACATCTCTTGCGGATGAAGCATCGTGGCCGGTAGCCTGACTGCCTTTCAGCGTCTTGATGGTCCATGGAAGCAGCAGATAGTAGCCACCGCAGGCGAAGATGCCAATCCATAGCAGCAACTCGGTTCCGTATATGACCAGGCCCAGAACATCCAGCTCTTGCTGAAAGATCACGGAGATGATGGAGAGCAGATCTCCAAGTGCATCGATGCCGACGAACAGGAAGGAGATTCCGCGAACGGTCCGATGGACATAGATGTCCCAGTAGTGTCTGAGCACTCCCAAGGCGAGCAACAATGTAGCCAGCACTGCCATCAAAGTCACTGGCCAGTTCGTATCTCGCTGGACGCCGATCCTGAGAGCGTACACCAATGCCACCTCGACCCCTCCCATCAGGCAGGCGATCGGGAGGACAACGGCTGTACAACGGGAGACTGTCCAGCTTCGCTCGTAGTAGAAGCATTGAATCCATGTGATGAGGCTCAATACTGTCAAGATCTGCGGCTGAACTTGAAGAGCGATGTTGAAGTTCTTCACAATGTTGTAGACACCCAGCGGAACTCCGGCCGATGCCCAAAGCATCATCATCGTAGGTTGGAGGCCAGTAGCATTGTGGCGACGGTAGTTCAGTACAATCTGCGGGATCAATTGGATGGACCAGCAGACCGTTCCAAGCGTGCCGAATGTGTTGGCGAGCGCCGGATTGTCCATGTGGGTGGTAGGTGGAGGAGTATCACTCGCTCGGCTTCGGCTTCAGGGCTTGAGCATCTGTCGCCCACTCGAGCAGACTGCAGAGTTCGGTGCATACCACGGTTTCCTGCGGGATCTCGCGCTCAATGGGTGTCTTGTGATGGTGTCGGCGGATGGCATCGAGATGGTACGTCGCCGAGATCCCATGAATGATGAACCAAAGTCATGAACATCGTGGTCTCGGAAGCGAACCGGATAGACGATTCACAATGTCAATGATCGGATACAGGCATGGCACGTGTAGCTCAATACGTGCATCTTGAGTCGCGTGCGAACATGTGGGCGTGAACGTGAGAGGCCTGAGGTGAAGTCGGTGAACATTCCCAAGCACATGCTCGGGCCGAGATCCTTGGACCCACATAATTGTCGTTCCTCGCTTCTTACATTTCCATTACTCTTCTACATTACTGCTCTTCTACACTTCTCGTGCGCATTGGTGAATCTGTATACGACAGGTTCCCTCCTAATACTCCTCACCTGACACGCTGACAGCTCCGAAGCTGTCAACACGACGAGTCATGGCCGACATTGCGACTTCCAATGCGACCTCCACCGAGAAAACAGCACCACCAGTCAAGCCCGAACGACCCGATGAGGAGGCATACAAGGCCAACCTTGCAAAGGCGGAGAAAGAGTTGAAGGCTGCCGAGGAGCGCATGGTATGTGAATATCCGCAATGCGGCTCGCCGCAGAATATGCACGAGACCGCATCGACCAGCTGCACGCTTCCGCAGACTCGAGTCCTCACCAGAGCTAACAAACCCCACAGAAGGCGATCAAGGCCAAGCTCGACAATGCCCGACCGAACAACAAGGACTCTCCCTCCGGCAAGCGCCAGCAGGAGCTGCGCGGCGAGCTCAGCCAGATCCGCACTCAGCAGCAAGCCGGCAAATCCTCCCGTGGCACCGTTATGGACAAGATCAAGCGCCTGGACGAGAACCTCAAATCCCGCATCAACGAATCGAAGAACGCCCGCAACAAGGTCCAATTCAAGTCCGCCGCAGACGTGCAAAGCGAGATTGACCGACTGCAAAAGCAAGTGGACAGCGGGACCATGAAGATCGTTGATGAAAAGAAGGCACTCGCGGACATCTCCCAGCTCAACCGTCAAAAGAAGGGTTTCGCCGGCTTCGACGAGGCACAGAAGGGCATCGACGACGTCAAGGCTCAAATCGCCGAACTCCGCAAACAACTCGACGACCCGGAATCTCGTGCCCTGTCCGAACGCTACAATGCAATCACCACCGAACTCGACGCCATCCGCGCTGAACAAGACGATGCTTTCAAGAGCTTGAACTCCCTCCGCGACGAACGTACCAAAGCCCACGAAGACCAGCAGAAGAAGTACACCGCTGTGAAGGAGATCAAGGACGCGTACTACCAGCAACGCCGCGCGGCGGTCGAGTACGAGCGTGAGGGCAAGCGTATTCGCGAGGAGAAGCGCCGAGCGGAGAATGATGCGTACCACCGTGGACGGAGACAGGAGGCCGCGCAGAGCAAGCTCGAAGACGCCAGTGCGCCCGCATACCAGGATGAGATTCGCACCACGCAGGCTATTCTCGCACATCTCGACCCGTCATCTGTGTCGAAGCAGGAAGCTGCTGGTCCAGGGAAGTTTGCCGCGACTGCCAGCCGGACTGTGGAGGGTGGAGATATCAAGGGTACAGCGTTGAAGAAGAAGGGCGAGGAGGAGGAGGTATACTTTATGGGTGGTGGTGGCAAGAAGAACAAGCGTGCCCGTGGGCAGCAGCAGGCGAATGGTGCTGCTCCTGCTGCAGCGCCGGAGCGGAGATTCAACTTGGACTTGGGCACGATTGACAGTCTCGCAAAAATTAATGTTGATCCGCCGATGAGCCAGGCTGAGGTGCCGGCTGTGGTGGAGAAGCTGAGGGAGAAGCTCGATTTCTGGAAGAAAGACCAGGATCGCAAGACCAAGGAGGTGAGCAATGAATCCGCAAGATGCGACATCGAGTGCATTACTGACACCTCTTGCAGAACGTTCAAAAAGCCCAGGATGAAATCGATCGTCTCGAGAAGGAAGCCACCGCCATCGATAAGGGCGAGAAACCTCAAGTCAACGGCGGCGCGGAGAAGAGCGAGGCGCAAGTCACCAAGAATCTGGAAAACGTCAAGTTGGAGGACAAGGCGGAGGCTACTACCAGCGCATAGACCAACACCGATGAGAACTCGTGCTCGTGAGCGGAGTGCAGCGTATAGAACCGACCAAGATTGCATTCCAAGAGAAACTGCAAAAGGAGAGGGGATTTGAAAAAAGCGAGCGAGTTTGTATCCTATTCCTATCTGCGCATAAAACTCTAGTATCTTGGACATTGAGATATGCGAAAGATGTTTGTCACACATACGGAACCACTTATTGCTCCCTCCGCTTTGTCTTTGCCTGCTCCATGGCGTTCAATGCGAGCGACGATCGCAATCTTCGTATCGACTGCCGACGAGCGTTGTATATTCTCCCCTGTACAAGAGAACAAACTTTGCTCACTCTCCCAAGGCCCATCGCCTCATTCGCTACACGACAAGGGCGGAGGGCGGGGGTTCTGTGTTCACACCACCACGTCCTGTCAGCATGAGATTAACAGAGCGTGTCCAGGTCCATGTCCATGGCGGCTTTCACGCAGGAATGAGCGCGGAAGATGGGTTCCTGCAGTAGTGAACGTGGAACGGTAAAACTTGTCTTCTATCCGGGTGGAGAGCTTGAGGATCAGGCACAAATCAGGCAGCAACACTTGACGAAAGCTATGTCACCTCACCATCGCTTCAAACCACCGCCAGTCCAGTGTTGTTCAAACCTTAGTGAAAGTAATAGTAAAAGAACTATTAGTAGTTGTTAGTTAGCTTACGTAATACTTACTATTACTATAACTATTACTATTACTATTAAGATTCTAGAAGACTAACTATTACTATTACTAATTACTATTACCGTTTTTAGACGAACTATTAGTTACTATAGTAGTAATAGTCTATAAAAATCTAACTACGGAGAGGCAATTGCTTTATATATAATATGCGGCCAGTCCGTGAGCTTCGTACTGGTCCGTGTTCTGTGAACACTGTTCGGGATGGCTCGGTCGAGCATTGATGATCTGATGATGTGATCTCGCTTATTGACTTTCTCATTGATGCGTTGCCCATGTTGTTATTGTTCACATCGGGACTCGGCGTGATCGAAATCACAAACATGGAATACCGGCAGGGCACAACTGCCGGCGTGACAAGACAGGAGCGAGCTGCGGAGCGCGGAGATGCTGTAAGATGTCTCGATAGATGTGTACCGCTCTGAGCTGGGGGGAGAGATGGCCTAAGACGTCGCAGCCCTGCACAAGGTCGGGAAACTTTGGACGAGCGGAAGCGAGGGATCATGATGCTGCTCCACGTCAGCATCGCCCGTCAACTTGTGCAAAGACAGGAAGAGCTGAATATGAGCATCTTCTTCGGATGTCCTTTCTGGCAAAGGTCCGCGGATGGCCCTGAAGCTCATTTGAGCTCGGAATTATGGGTTCTCGTGGACATTTGCATGTTGCTGTACCATGTCAAATGACACGTTCACCATGTTGTGCAGCCATTTCCGTGTGCTTACAGCCAGTTCATAGACGTAGGACCAATACAAGTCCCAGTGGAAACGCAAGCTCGACGAAAGCAGAGCATCGGCACCCTGCATGTCCGATCAGCCATCTTCATTCGTTCCCTCCGCGTACGCGTTTTATACATCATGCATGGAACGGATCCACCTGAAGAGTCAAGACAGGCCTTGGGGGCCAAACATACCCGCGCGGTTTGCGTGGCGTGATGCCCCATTTCCGCCAATGGGCACTTGAAATGAGTGATGTCCATCCAGCAGTGTGCTTTCCCCGCGGCGGCGGGATGTGTATCAGGCAGGTCTGATTGAGAGGTTTGAATGTGTGCTGTTACTACTCTACGAGGGTGAAACGCCAGGAAACCGGAATTCTTTTGCGCTTCTGCTGATTCTTCGGTCAGTCCTGCAGGCCGAGGTGGTCGACGGACGATGTGGAAGAAATCGGAACACATGCCGCAGTCGAAAAAGTGCGATGACAAGAACTTGATGTGCGCATGGTATTGAGCCGTGTCCTACACTGTTCTTTGCTCGTTTAAGACCGCGTTGAGGCCAGGCGAAGATGGCGGGAACGGAGTCTGGCGTTGGAGGTAGTCTTCCCTGCGACGGGGGTTCATTCCGATCCCGATCCGTACGCTCCATCTCCCCTCCTCTCTCTCTCTCTCTCTCACACACACACACAGACACTCTCCCTCTCACGACCTCAATTGAAATAACCTCCCAGCAACAGGCATCCACTCATCCCCCCACCTCCTCTCAACCTCCTTCATCGCGCCCCTCCTCAATTCAAACAGTCTCTCCCCTTCCCCGCCAAATACCTCCACCAAAACATCCCTCAACCCCTCCGCGCTCTCGAATCCCAAACCATTCACCCCTTCCTGCACTAATTCCGGCCAAGCTTCGAATTTACTCCACCCCGCGACCGGCAACCCCGTGCCGAACATGTCGACGACTTTCATCGGTAAGTCCACCCCCGAGGAGGAGGTGTGCAGACTGACGCCCAAGTCCGCGGAACCGAGGAGGAGAGCGTAGTCGGAGGGGGAAAGCCAGGCGGTTGTTACGATGCAGTGGGCGAGTTGGGAGGTGGCGGTGAGGTGTTGGATTCGGGAGAGGTACTGGGCACGTTGGGGACCGCGGCCGGTGATGATGGCGACGATGTTGGGGAGGGTGGGATCGGAGTCCACGAGGGTGGAGTATTGGACTAATGCGGCGAGGAGGACGGAGAAGTCCTCGTCTGGAGTCCAGGAGGTGGAACTAACGACCAACCGGGTCCGGCCAGCGAGGATATCCGCCGCGTGGGCAGCGGTTCCGGGTAGACGTTCGAGTAAGCGGGTCCGCAGCGCGCCGGAGAGGGGTTGGAAAATGTCGGCTGGTCGGTCGTGGAGCGGGAGGGCGGCAATATCCCACTTTGACTTCAGCACGCGACACATGGCGTTTGTGACGGCAAAGTGCGCGTGGACGCCGTGTCGGGAGAAGAAGCCTTCGTAGAGTTCGGAGAGGCGGACGAGAGGGTGGGAGGGGCCGAGACGGAGGGCGAGGATGGAGTAGCCGAAATTGTGCCAGTCGATTACGAGGCGGGTGGAGCGGAGGAAGGAGAGGGTTTGGGCGATGGCGAGGGTGGGGATTGAAGGGGGGTTTTGGATGAGCATCCATTTGGCAGGGGAGGTGCGGTAGGCGAGGGTGTAGTAGAGGGAGAGGATTTGCCAGAGGACTTTCAAGGGGGCGAGGAGGAGGAAGGTGAATTTGTTGCCGCCTTGGAGGAGGGAGGGGAGGGGTGTGATGGGGACGAGGGTGATGAAGCGACTGCGGAGGATGTCTGGGTGGACTTCTGCGCCGGCGTAGCCGATCATGTCGACGCTTGCGCCGTGGGATGCTAAAGAGAGGGCATGGTACTGCATGCGTGGACTTCGGCCGATGTCACCTAGGACGACGATTTGGATGCTCGTGTCGACTCGGTAGTGTCCGTTGGAGTCGCGGTGTTTGAGGTAGTAGCTGTATCCCGACTTTTGGGCATCTTTCTTGTCTTCGGGCGTGAAGAAGTTCTCATTGATGAATCGTGGTTGTTGATGGGAGTATGTCGAGGGGAGGGTCAGGAGGAGGAGGAGTCCAATGGCGATTGCTGCCAGAGCCAAGACCAAGAGGACGTTCCATGTTGCCTCCCAAGTCATGATATGAGATTGAACAGCAACATATACGGCCTTTCCCTGAGTTTGCTTGATAGAGATCGAAGTGAGGTCTTTGAGATTCAATGCCAGACGTTCACTGTGGCTGAGAAAAGGTGGCTGTCCCGGTACGAAGGAGCCGAGAGATGTAAGGAACGGTCCGCACCTTGTTTCCGAATGCGGGTAGGGTCTCGCTTTGTCGCAGATACCTTATGAGCCAAACAATTCAATAGGGGAAGAAGCTTAAGCAATTGGAGTGAGATGGCCGTTCATTGTTCTCCTCGTCCCGTTCAATATTGATTGCCCATTTGAAGCATTGCTTCATTGCAGAGGACTCTCAAGGCAACGACACACCTTCCGATGCACAACGCGACCATCTCCGACATGATCAGGTGAGCGGGTGGTCTCAAGTCGTCCAGTCAGCACGCCGTTTGCCCTTGCACAATCGGGACGTACATCGGACCCGGATTGGTAGAAATAGAAGATGGCCTCGAGCTATGCCCTTCCTCACGATGGATCACCATACCACTCTCGCGGTCACTCCTACTCCTCCAACACGACGCAAGCATCACCCAAACGATCTCACCCGCGCGCCAACGGCAACACCTCCTTCTCCGGTCACGTCCGCCATGCCGGCTCGAATGGAAGCCTCTACACCCATGCCGAAGCCAGTCACGAAGGCACCCCGGCTCACTCGCCTTACGACGAAGCCGACTACCAAAACATCGCGTCCGACTACAACAAATCTGCTGCGATCGCCAACGGATCGCTCTACTCGCAGGAGATACACCACAACAACCACACTCAACACAATCACTCGCACGGCCACTCCCACTCTCACTCGCACTTTTCCACTCCCATGAAGGCCCGGCCGAGAGGCGAGTCTGACTTGGGCAGACCCGCCGCTGCGTCTACATATCGACCTTCACTGGAGAGCATACCTGCAGCTTCACCGTCATGGTTCTCACTCCCAGAAGCGTTGACCAGCTTGCTCATACCACTACCCTACCTCCTCGCCTCGGCTGCATACCTCAGACCCGTGGACGATGTTCTCCTATCGGACTCTGCCAGCTTGCAGCTCTCTGCTCTGGCTCGACTACAAAAGGCGGCGCAAGATGCCGGACATACACACAGTTTTGAGAGGAGTGGATATGGACTTGTGGAAGCTTGTTCGCTGACGTCGGGGACTCTGCTGTTGGTGGGGTTGATAGCGAAGATGAGGTCTTCGGAGAAAATGCTGGATAGGAGGAAGGATAAGTTTGTCGCCTCACGGCATGCCGAGAGCTTGTACACGTTGGACGCGGCGAAGAAGATGGCTGGACGATCACTAGCTGTGGCTTTGCCGTTCTATGCTGCGACTCAGATTGGAGGCATGCGGACGGGATCGATACTGCTGGTCGCGGTTGCTGCTGGCATGACACATACGGATACTGGAGCCAGGCTGTCTCTGCACGATTGGAGGCATATCATCAAGACGAGGAAAGCTACAATGGCTGTATTGCTGGTCTCGATCTTGCTGGACTCGTTCGAGATCACCACACGAGCGCCCATCCTCGGCCTCCTCACAGGATATCTGGCGTTGGCTTCATCTCTACTATTCCTCCCAACTCCCTTACCGACCTCCGCTGCGATTCAGTCAAGTTCGGATGCGACACCGACAGCCACGACATTTCGAACGCCATGGAGTCAACCGGTCGTGTCACCACTAATCTCGTCACCCGCCGAAGTCAACGTAACACTAGCAGCAGGAGCTGTGACGATCGTCCTCACCCTCATCACCTCAATCATCCTCCGAACGGTGCCTCCCTCCGATATCATGGCGATCGTTTTCGGCGCACTTTCTCTCGCAGTCTCATCAGCCGCGATCCTCTTCACAAAACCCTCAACCATTCGCAGCCAGCACAAAACCGGCGTCGGACTCGGCTGCCTTCTCATCGCAATCACATCATTCATCTTCTCGCCCTCCCTCTGGCCAGGGACGGTTTGCAATAGCGGACTTGCTCTTTTGTCTTATCTTGGAGTTTCACGCGATACAGCTCCGCCGGCAGCACACAAGCATGATGATCATGCCCATGTACACGATCACGCACACAACGCAACGACATCACACAAGGTAGAAGGGAAGCATTCTTTCTTCACGGCGTACTTTTTGGACAACTGCGAGCCGGGCTCGCTGGCGCATGGCATTCTGAGCGAGAAGGACTCTCGGCGGATTGCATATTTCACATGGCGAGTCTGCTGAACTTTATGGATAGACGACTCTGCTAACTCGTCACAGCCTCAACTTCGGTTTTATGCTGGTCCAAGGAGTCTACGGCTACCTCAGTGGCTCCCTTGGCCTCCTCAGCGACACAGTACACATGTTCTTCGACTGCCTCGGGCTGGTTATTGGACTCGGAGCCGCCGTCGCCAGCAAGTGGCCGACCTCGCCCGAGAAACCCTACGGATGGGGCAAGCTTAACACGCTGGCAGGATTCGGCAATGGTATCTTTTTGATGCTGGTCAGTGTGGAGTTTGTATGGGAAGCGATGGAGGGTATCATGGAGCAGAAGGAGATAAGAAGGGTCGAGGAACTGTTGGTGGTGAGTACGATGGGGTTTGTGGTCAACATGATCGGGCTGTTCGCTTTTGGGCATGCGCATCATGGGCATGATCATGGACACGGACATGGACATTCTCATGGGCACGACGATCATGCCGGACACTCGCACGGCCATGATCACGGACACGATCACTCTCACGATCACTCTCACGGCCATGCTCACGACCACTCTCAAGACCACTCCCACGACCATGCGCACGCTCACGACCACACCCATACAAACGGCCACACCCACGGCCACCACACCCGTAACCTCTCCACCGCAAGCCATCTCTCCCAGCTCTCTCACACCAGCGTCGGTAGCACCGACACCTTTCAAACCGCCATCCACACCCCCACCGTCACCAACGGTGATATCACCGGCTACTTCCCGCCGTCCACCACCGCGCCTGCCCACTCTCACTCCCACGCCGGACACGACCACCACCACAACGAAAACATGCACGGCATCTTCCTCCACATCGCCGCCGACGCGGGCGGCTCCCTCGCCGTCATCGTCAGCACCGCAATGACGCTGTGGAAACCCTGGTACGGCTGGGACCCTCTCGCGACAATCCTCATCGCAATTCTCATCTTCGCGGCTGCGGTCCCGCTCGTGAGCGGCAGTGCGCGGAAACTACTCCTCGTCGTACCGGACGATTTGGAGTGGGGCATCAAGGAGATGTTACAGGGGTTGAGGGAGGAGAGAGGGGTGGTGGGGTATAGTGGGGTGAGATTTTGGGTCGATGATCGAGAGGAAGGGGTTGGTGATGGGGTTGGAGAGAATGGGGTGGTGAAGAAGAGGGTCGGTGGGGGACCGAGGGTTATGGGTGTGGTGCATGTGATTGCGAGTCCGGTGGCGGATCTGGAGGATGTCCGAGGGAGGGTGGAGGATTTCGTGGGGGAGAGGGGGATGGATTGTGTGGTGCATGTGGAGAGGGAGGGGGATGAGTGTTGGTGTGGGGGTGGGGGGCAGTTTTGAAGATGTGAGGATGGGAGTGAAGGTTTTGGATCAAGTCTTGCATCGCGAACTGGACTGGGCGGAAACATCTGGCTCAGTGCGAAGGATTAAGGATATGCATTGGTCCGCTTTGGATGTCTGTTGGTCATATATCTACCGATGTAGTAGACTCTAGATAGTATCGAATCTTTCGATGTCCTCTTCTCTGAGGACTTATTTCGTCTTGCATTGATCTCGCCTCAGTGTTTACATTCTCCAACCTCCATTTAGACTCTTGTTGGCAGCAGATTCCGTTCGACGTTGCTCGAAGACTAAACCAGTCCTGCCTTGATCTCGCCGTATCTCTTGACATTCTCCTACAAAGCCAAGCCTCTCGACACGGATATACGGGTCGGCATCGGAAACGGACGGCATTCCTTTTGACATCACCTTCCTTGGACAAGGGCGGAATTACGGCCTCTTTTTTTCATCTTGTCGTCTCAACGTCTCCCACGCCGACCGGGAACAATTTACGCCGTAATGTCCAGAGATACAGCTGGCAGGCCGAATTGGCCTGACGGACAAGGTAAGAGTAAGAGTAGGCGGAATGCTTACATATTTTCTCAAGGTTTTGCTCGGTAATGATCGGTGGTCAGGGAGTGGATTCCATCACGGATCGACCGGGATTGCGGTTTGATTGTTAAGGGTTGTGGTGGAGATGCGGTGAAGCGACGGGATCGCGATTTGCTGACGAGTGGAGTGCCTGCGTGTTCTCTTTGGGGTTGGACTTCACCTCTTGGTTGACTGCCTCAGCATAAGGTGTTTTGTGCATTGCGGATCTGGCATTCAACAGTCGTCGGACTCTGTGACACCGGCGTGCTGCTTTCTGGAGACGGCCGGGTATACAACCTGGTCCTTCGCCTTGTCTTGATACGGATTGGGGCTTTACGTTGCGTTTGACTCGGCGGGTTCACATCGCTTGGAGACATTGATTTGGTCGATCATTGGAGACTGGGTCGGACACTCTACGATTCAGAGAGCAAGACACGAAGCAAAACCTCCAGTCCGGACGAAGGAAAACCATGCCCTGACACGCTGAAGGAAGCATTGGCAAAACTCATAAAATGGCTCCGAACGCTCGACAACCCACGGCCGACCCGTTCGACCGCAGGAGTCATTTGCCCATGGCCAAAGAAATTCCAATCACCGGGCCGTCTACCCAACGATCCATCATCTTCGATCCCATCCAGGAAATCTGCTCCGGCCGCGAAATTCACATGAACACATCCTACCACTGTATCTACGTCCCTCCTCCTGCTCCGTCCGCAGTCAACCCATCCACATCAACTTCATCCTCCACATCCATCTCGAAGACCTCCTCGACTGGACCTCCACGCTCCGCTTTGCCGCCCAGCCCTTGCCAAAATGCCTTGACCCGAGCAGCTAAATCCGAAGCCCTCCTCCACGCCACCACCCTCCGCAAACTCCCCGTGGAAGACATAACCTGGGGCCTCCTCTGGAAATTCGTGGTGGCCGTGCATTGCGTTCATCATTTTGAGCAAGCGGTGGAGGAGTGCTTGGCGACGGCGGTGAAGGGACTGGGGGAGAAGGTGAAGGAGGCGAAGAGGGTGGAGGAGGAGAGGAGACGGGAGGCGGAGTGGGTGAGGTTGTTGGAGGAGGCGGAGAGGAGGGAGGAGGAGAGGAGGAAGAAGGAGGGTGGGGTGAGGAAGAAGAGAGAGAATGGAGGACGAGGGGTTGCAGTGCGGCCGAGGAGGAAGGAGAGTCTTGTGAGACATTCGGGTTTGGAGTGGAAGGGACGTGAGGGGAACGGTGAAGGTGGGGGAGTGGAGAAAACGGATTGTTCTGCGGGCAAGACTGGAGTGGTGGAGCAGGCTCCTCGTACCGTCGAGGGAGAGGTCGCTCCACAGATTGCCACGGCTGATGGGAATGAACTTCCGCCGCAGAGCACGACCAAAACAGAAGACAAGACCCGTCCACGAACTGCCGAGAGGAGGCCGAGCAAAGGCGGCTTATCCCCATTCCCATCCATTCGAACACCGCGTGTCAACAACGAGACATTACCAAGGAAGGAAACAGAAGAGAAGCATCATCTCCGGCAAGCATCCGTGAAGAAGTCAAAGGAAGATTTGTCCGTCGAAGAGCCGATCGAGGACTCGTGCGTCAATGAGACCCTCGCGGTAATCAAGATTCGAGAGAGGGAGAAGAGAAGCCGTCGAAATTCGCGAAAGAAGGATTCGACTTCTGGCCCTCCACCTCCTCCTCCACCGGTTCAAGAGATTGATAGGAAGAATGGCGCGAGTCCGACGGTGCCGGTGCCGTCTTCTCTACCAACCGCCCGCGTAAAAGAAACGACGGCGGTGCACCCGGCGCTCAGGAAGCAGGACTCTGATGCCAAAAGCGGAAAACAAGCTCCTTCTCAACCTTCACGAGAAGTCGAAGTCCAGCCACATTCCTCCTCCACCATCACCGCAGAGAGCGAACCCAACCTTCCCAAAGAACGCCTCGCCTCGCCGAAAAATTCCTCTCCCCGACCCCGACCCCGACGAAACCTCTCCAGCGAAACCGGCCGGCTGAGTAAAGTCTCCAGCATGCTTTCTCTGCACAAGACCAAGTCGGACGCGGAGCAGGACAAGGCCGCCAATACTCTCGACAGCTCGAACGACTCGAACAAGATGAAATTTCGCTGGGTCAAGACGCTCGTGTCGAAAGCGGAAGATGGTGATGAGGGTGTGCTGGGGAAGGTTGTGGAGCAGAAACCTGTGGGACGGTTAGCGGAGTGGGAGGAGATGCTGAAGATGGCGGAGGAGAAGGAGGAGGAGAGGAGGGAGGAGGAGAGGGGGAGACGGGAGAGGGAGGGGATGTTTAGGAGGGCGGTGGAGACGGATGGGGATGATGTTACTTATTTCCATGCTTTATGAAGGCTGGGTATATGTGGCTCCTAACTCGCCATTACTCCTTCGACAAAGCTCGACTTTTCTCCAATCTCGCCCGACACTTGATCTTCGCAACGACCCAGCGGCCGAACACTAGCTTCTGCCATTCCTCAGAGCGTGGCTGTAGCTGTTCAGCCGCTCCATGACACTTTCGCCGTTCCAGAGCTCGTCCTCGCCATGACCTGTGACCTCCGGTACTCCAACCTGCTCGATCGCGAAACTAGCCGCGACTTGTCCGTACTTGGCCGCCACCACAAAGTCGCCAGACTCGAGCAGCCCCATCGCAAAGCCACCCAGGAAAGCATTCCCGGCGCCAGTGGCGTCCACAACTTTGGGCGACTCCGCTGGAATCACAGCCGGTAGCCAAACGGCTCCGATCTTCCGTGACATGACTAGACACCCATGCTCACCAGCGCGGACGACAATACATCCTGCTCCCTCCCAACCAACACCCGACTCAAGAAAGTGACTCGCTTGCGCCTCGACTCTGCTCTCGTCGAAACTGCTGCGCTTGGCGTACGAGAAGAAACTTTCCAACTCGACGTGGTTCGGCGAAAACACATCCACAATCTTTGCGATCTCTAAGTGCCGAGGCAGCGTTCGGGGACTGCAGGATTTCGCTTGAGGTTCCCAAATCGCGATGAGGTCGCCGCTGAGGCCGTGCCGGGCTCGGATGTCGGAGATGGAGTCGATTTCTTCTTTCACGGTCTCGGGGGTGTCGAAGAAGTGGAAGCAGGAGGCGCCGACGACGTCGGAGAGGGTGAGGTTGTGGTGGGTTGAGAGGAGGGGTGAGGTTAGGCGGTGGTAGGTTGTTCCTGTTGGCTGTTAATATCCGAGTGATGGCTTGAGTTTTGCGTCGGCTGCGTACTACTGGCGTCATGCTCGTCGTATTGAAGCACTCCCCTTGCCGCGGGTAAGTCTTCGATCCATTCTACTACCAGACTGGTCTTCCATCTTCGTAGTTTCCAGATCGTTTCTGAAGGAAAGTCATTGCCAGCGCGGATCACGAAGCGGATGCTTGAGGGGTCTGTTGGGCTGAACAGTCGTGCTCCGAGCGTTGCTGGATGGAACGTCAACAATATGCGATACATTTGTTCGACTCTCGGAACACTCACCGAATGTCACTGATCCACCCAGCACCTGCCTGTGCACCGTCTGGCCTCCAATCTGGATGTCATCAAGCCAGACTCCTCCAAGGGATACGAAGCGCGCATCGCCCATGTCTTCAGCTCTGCGACCGGCGCGAGTCCATACGCTTCAGCCTCTGGCCATGGCTATTTATCTTTCTATCAAATGGTTTTTGTCAAACTTTGGACAAATTTAGGAGGTAATGACGATGTTGATGTGGTTCCGAAGTAGGAAGTTGTATAGCGCGAGCAAGCGCGAGGATGGCGGCCCATAGTGACATTTAGGCGGATTCATTAATTTTCAACTTTACAATAACACTACTACTACCACTATTGTCGCCAATTGCTTGTATTGTCGCTATACAGCTGCGCTAGTCACTGCGCTAGTCACTCTAATTATTAACAATTATATGTAAGTGCGCGCTAATACGCCGTTTGGTTAGATAAGTGTTATTTTCTTCGACTCTTAAACCTCTTATTAACACTACTACTTCTACTACCTCTCGTCGTCGCTCGTAGCGCGCTCGCTATATAATATATACATCTCGCAACATCGCACTACGCGCGTACGTAAAAATAGCTAGTTAGATGCTACTTAATACGGAACTTAGTAAGGCTCGCGACCCTAATCGCCTGCGCGGACTCTCTCTCTCCGACGACAACGACGATAAGCTAGCGACTACATCTACTATAGCTATCGCTCCTACTCCTTAGCTGCCTACCGACCTTCTCGTCTACGATAAGCCTACTACAGCTACCTCTAAAGACTTCTAGTACATCTCCGACCTCTAATAGAACGATGCCCTCGTTAGAGCATAGAGCAGTAATAAAAACACTAAGAAGAGCGGACGTTAGATGCTTATAAGATACGATTATATATATAGAGTTATAGAGACGGACGAAGGTAATATAGCTCGTATAGCTCTTAGTAAGGCTCGTAGGCTAATAAAAAAAAACAGGCATTCCGGCGGTTACCGAGTGCGGCTAGTGTAAGGATCGCGGACTCGAGTATAAGACTTCTACGACTCTCCCTACCTACGCCTACTACTACTATAAGGGCAAGCCTCCGTGTTTTGCTAAAGATTAGGTTAAGATTAAGGAGGAGCCGGTAGAAAAGAAGTCTATATTAAAGGAGGTAGTTAGTAGTATGCGAGGTAAGATAAATAAGGCGTAGGACAAGATCGCTACGTTAGAGTCGGAGGTGTCGGATTTAAAGCGTAAGATTAGCAGTTTAAGGGGCTTAAAAGGTTAGCTAAAGGAGGAGCTAATTAAGGAGATTATAGACGAGGTTAATAACGTGCGGAGCAAGTTAAAGGCTACTATTACTAAGATTAAGCAGTCGGTGTTGTAGTATTAGCGTACTGTTAACGAGAAGTTCGGTAGACTAGGCGTAATAGATTAATAGATAGATCGATTTGGCCTACGAGCTCTCCGCGAGCCTTACGAGCCTGTACGTTAATACCTAAATAAATGCGTTAGTTGCTGTATATCTCCTTAAATCCCTCGTTTTTACGCTTAAATCCCTCGTTTTTACGCTTACGAGCGAGCCGTTTTAGCCTACGAGCACGCCGCGAGCCGTTTTTAAGGAAGAGAATTAAGATATTAAGATATTAAGCTATTAAGATATAAGATAAACGTTTATTACTCCTTCTAGCTACGAGCTAGTCTGTTTAGTCCGCGAGTACGCAACGAGCGAGTCGTCGGTAGTATATATTTATTAGATTTGTATATATTAGTCCTTCTAGTTAGCCCTACCCTTCTCGGTAAGCTTAATAGTCCGCTCGCTCCGTCTAGTGCTAACAGCTACCGGCTCGTTAACCTTCTTCTTCTTCTTTATCTTCTGCTACTAAACGATCGGCTTAACTACCTACTTAACGACCGGCTCGGCGACCTCCTCCGGTATCTCTAAACCCCCTTAATTAGTAGTGCTAGTAGCAGTACTAGGGGCCTTTAACTTTAACTAAGGCGTTAGCATCGTCGTTGTCGCTAACGAAGAGGGCATCGTTAAGTCCGAAGGGATCGCTAGCGTACTAGCTACTACGGAGGTAATCGTCGAAGAAGTACTATTCTCCTTAGCTCGGTTCGCGATAGCTTCCTTAGCCCTTGCTATATCGTCTAAGCTGTCCGTGTTAGGGTCGAGCAGAATATAGTCGTTAGGCTAGCTTACCGGCGATAATTAGAGGTCGCGGCTAGCAGGACGTTTAGAGCTAGAGCGCTACTAAGGCTAAGGGCTAGAACGCTCCGCCTACGAGGAGCTAAGGGTAGTGCGAGCTATACGAGAACGGCTTGCGAGCCCTATAGACTAATCTGCGAGCGCCTTAATATTACTGCCGGACGGGCCTACGTCTATTATAAGGTAGCGTACTTCCGGTACGAGCTAGCTTACGAGTAGGTAACTCTAGCCTACGAGGACTTTCTTGCCGTCGACGCTAGTGTAGCTATTAGTCTATATAAACGGATAGTAAATAACGCCGTCCTTGTCCTTAAATATACGCCCGTTAGGGTGTAGGACAGTGCTATCGGTCTGCACGTTGTAGCTAATTACATACTAAAATGTAGGCTCGCCGTCCTTCTTTACGGAGCGTTTTAAGTCTATATATACCTAGCTATTGTCGTAATTCTTCTAGCCGCTAGAGTAGATAACGTAAGTAATCCGAACGGTCGCTAAGGGGGCCTTGCTGGTTGTCTTTAGATTAAACAGCTGTATTATCCTAATCGTAGTATTCGCAGCGGCTACGTTGTTAGCGCCGAGCTTAATAGGCTAATTCCTATTATACTCCTTCGTTAAATAGATGTCGTAGTAGGGCCTCTTATCTCGCCGCTACTTCGTAGCTACGCTCTCGTTTATTAGATACTCTAAGAAGAGCCGTCTACGGTTATGCCTCTAAGCGTTTTAGAGAATAGTGTCTATCTCGGTAACAACGCCTTATACTTGCTATAAGATCTTATTACGTTTGTCGGAGTAGACCGGCGTTGCATTATCGTTAGCGTCCTCGCCGTCTATAGGAGGCTCCGGATCTATAAGGGTAACGGTGTAAAGGAAGCACTTAGTAGTAAACAGCAGCAGTAGCTTGTCCTTATCGTCCTAGGTACTACCTCTCCTCGTACCCTTGCTATTAGCTAACACCTCCCTTAAACGCTTAGCCCTCTTAGCCTCCTTTAATAAGTTAGCGGCAGCGTTAGGTAACTTACGGGCCTTCGTCTTAGCTGCCTTCTTTATCTTAGCGTTCGTACGGCTCTACGGAATAAAGAAGCCTTCGCGAGCACCGGAGCTAGGAGGGGTAGGCTAGCGCTCGTAGTTGCTCGTAGGCTCGCCGTCGTTACTCGCTAGAGCCGCTCGCGAGGGTAGAGGGCAGCCGTAGAAGCTACAGTTCTTATCGCCGAGGGAAGTATAAGAGGTATAGGGTAGAGCCGTAGGATTGTAGCAGAATTAAGAGGTAGCTATAATAAGCAAGAGGAAGAGGAAGAGGAAGAGTAGGAGGGCTAGCCCTTATATATCGTTTAGTCGAATGCAAAGCTATTAGTACGGAAGAAGTCCCTTATGCGGTTACGCGGCTATAACTTAGCGCCCTTCGGAGGGGTCTAAAACTCTACGAGGTTATTACTAGCGGCAAGGTAACGAGCGGCAGCATCGCGGAGGTACAGATATGCTTCTATATAGATCTTATCCTCGTTAGCGTCTAGCTCGCGACTATCTAGCGTCTCCGGATAGCTACTAGCTACTAGCATCTCGGAAGCCTATAGTAGAGTCGGCGGAGGAAGGTATGCAACAAGATCTATAAATAGTTAGCGCTCGCTACTACTTACAAAACGCTCGTAACGCTAGCAGGGCGAGAAGCTAGCCTACAAGCTTGCAATCCCTATACCGCTTCTTAACCCTAGTCGTCTCGTAACTACTCGTAGCCGCTCGTAGCCGCTCGTACGTAGGGGATACTAACCGAATTAAGTATACTAATCCGCTATCCGCTAGATACGCGGATGCTCTGTGTTAAGGTAGATTCTACGATCCTCTACGCTATTAGGAGGGTACTCGTAGTTCTTAGCAGGGATTCCCTTTAAGTGCCCTTCGACTTTAGCCTACTTCCGAATAGCGTAGTCGTTATAGCTATTAATAAATAGCTCGACTATAAACCGGAGGATTAGAACGTAGACAGTAAGGAACGCTACACGGTTAGCCCTATTATCCTCGCTATAGAAGCCTCTATCGCGAAGCTGGTAGAAGAGATTACGCTATCGATTCTATACTATAGTTGCACTAAGACCCTAGAAGCGCTCGATCGTTTAATTGCCCTTACTCGTTGTATACTAGAAGCTATTACGGAACTTAATGCTCTAACCCTCCTAAAGTTTACAGCAGAAGAGGTGTATATTAGCTATTATAGGAGTCTCTACGCTGTAATCCGCCCGCATAATCTGTATATAAATAGAGTTAGCAGAGCTAGCTATAGAGCTACGAGTATAGTATAACTAGTTACGAGCCTACCTTTAGTATAAAGCTAAGTTCTCGGACTGTATCTAAATACTGCTTAGAGACCGAGAAGACTATCTTAGCTATAGTGCCTACGTAGATCTAAATAATCTTCCGTATATATATATCGATATAGGCGTAGAAGTAGATACTAAAGATCTCGAACTTGTAGTAGGCATCTACCGACTATATATAATTAGGGCCCTTAGCCTTTAGACGACCGCGCTTAACATCCTCCTTACTACCCTTCCGGTAGCGTACATTATAACCTATAGGATTAAGGGAATACGCGATATAAGATATACAATTCCTACGAGTAGACGAGCGTTAGCGTACGAGCTAGGCGGGGGAGTTTACGAGTAAGGGAAGTAGCGTAAATTAGGGTTTACGAGCAGACGAATCTAGCCTACGAGCATACTTACGAGCGGACGAATCTAGCCTACGAGCGTACTTACGAGCGGACGAATCCAGCCTACGAGCGTACTTGCGAGCGGACGAATCCAGCCTACAAGCGTGCTTGCGAGCGTATATATAGACCTTCCTATTAGGTAGAATTCCTTCCGTAGGTGCCTTACTAACCGCTTATATCTATAGTTATCTAGAGCACTGCCTACAATCGTCCCCTCTAACGCTATCTGTATAATCTTATTATGCTCCGGCTAATCGGCCCTTAGAGTTAATCGATATAAGCCTAGCTCCTTCCGGATTGTTCTTAACTACCTTAATAAGAGCTTAAAGCCGGTCGGCGACGAGGAACACCTGTACGTGGTGCCGGCTACGAACCTGCGACGATACCGTCGTTGTAGAGCTAAGTTTCCTCCGGAGGATTGGAGAGGCCGTCGATCCCTCTTCCCTTACAACAACAACAACAACACGACCTAGAGGTACGCCTCCTATTAAAACACAAGCTACAGAACAACAGTACGATTCGAACGCCCTCTACGCTACAAACGCTACAAACAAGAAGAAGAAGAAGAAGCAATCCACTCTACCCTATACGCGCACCTCCTCGAAATCCGAACCGAAACACTTTAAAGAGCTGGAACAGTTAGTAGAATCTATAACTCTGCGATTAACCTGCGTAGCTGTATACGTTTAGAAGCGGCATACAGTTCCACAAAGGCATATTAAGGATAAGAGAAGGCAGCGAGTTAGACAGCTGCTTTTGCACTGCTTTTGCACTGCGTTTCGAATTCGAATTTGCAGCATGCGTGCGTGCGAAGCGGAAGGATCCGCTGAAAATTCTGCAAAAAGCTTGGCACGAAAATTCTGCAGCCCTAGGCTGCAGCACTCGTTTGATTTCCTTTGTTCTACATTTGTTTAAAGTCCTTTAGCATTGCCTTAGGCACGGGGTTTTCCCCTAAGGTTAAAGAATATAAAAGATTTTGATTGTAAATAGATCTGCTGCCTTGCCTTTAGGGCAAGGCCGTCCTACATAGTTATAGACTCCAAAAGGACGTAAATGGAAGAAACAAACAAAACAAACAAACAAGAGCTTAAAGCCGTCCTTCTTTAAGTTCCTTAGCAGCCTCTTATCCTTCGAGTCCTATTTCTAGAAGAGCTCCTTAATCCTTGCATATAGTAGTGCTCTATATTCTATATCTTTGTAGACCTTTAGCCGTGTTAATATGCCCTATACCTAGAGCTTCTCGCGGAATGTTCGTAGGCTAATTAACACGCCCTTCTCGTCCTTTAGCTATTAGATAACAGCGTCCTACGTCTACTCGGAAACTCTAAGAAGGAGCTCGATCTCCTTTCGAAGGTAGTCGATATCGATGCGAGGGCGTAGTATGTCGAAGGTAGTAAGGGCGAGGGTTACGGCGACGGCGACGGCGACGGCGAGGGTAGTAAGGGTTTAAAGAAGAAGAACGCTATTGCGAGCAAGAGAGGTAGACGTTGCGAGCGCTTAGTAAGCCTTAACATCGATAAACGAGGTTTTTCAGAATCGATGAATCCGCCTAAATGTCACTATGGGCCGCCATCCGAGGTGCACGGACGACGGGACCCACTATTTGGCATCACTTCACTCTCCTTGCTGACTTTCAGCTCCTTCATCAATATACATCGATATGGCGAATCCTCCTGCTGAGATGCTGGCAAGTGATAAGATGTGGTCGATTATGAACGCCAACGTGCTATGCAGGTTCCACAGAAGAATGGCAACCTGCGACCCCACTCGATCTTCATCGCATACCCGAGGCGACTCCTCTTTGTCCGGAGAACCGACTATATGAAACACCACGGGAGGCGTGAAGTGAAGCCTTTGCTTTCACCTTCATTCCGAAGACCACGACGACGCCGACATGTCGAATTCCGCCAGCAATGAGCAGCTCGGTCACTTCGACGTACTAGTGGTAGGAGGAGGCTTCTGTGGAGTATGGCAACTTCACACGCTTCGTAAAAAGGGCTACAAAGCTTTATTGGTGGAAGCTGGCACTGGGCTCGGCGGTATCTGGCACTGGTGAGAGAAGCCTTGTGAGGATTGATGACAAAACTCATCTCGTCGATAGGAATGCATATCCTGGCGCTCGTGTCGACACTCCCGTGCCCACGTACCAATTGACATCCGAAGAGACATGGCAGAACTGGGATTGGAAAGAGCGCTTTCCTGGCCGGGATGAACTGGCGGATTACTTCCGACATCTGGATAAAGTCTGGGACTTGAGTCGAGATGTTCGATACAAGTCCAGGGCAACTTCGATGCAATGGAGTCCAAAGGATGCTCACTGGAAGTGCGCCATCAACGGCGGGGAGGCGGAACTGACGGCTTGGAGTGTTGTGCTGTGTACTGGTTTCGCATCAAAGCGTTATGTTCCCTCGTTCAAAGGCCTGGACCAGTTCGCTGGTGAGATTCATCATACCGCCGTCTGGCCGCAGGGAGGAGTCAATCTCAACAACCGAAGAGTGGCAGTCATCGGCACGGGTGCTTCCGGTGTGCAGGTCATCCAAGAAGTGGCCAAAGAAGCAAAACATCTCACCGTGTACCAGCGGACGCCCAACACGGCGCTACCGATGCAGAATCCTCGAGTCGACAACGAGCTCACACGAGAGAGCTTTCCGGAAGTGATACCGAAGATGAAGGAAACATTTGCAGGCTTCGACTATGAGTTCATCGCCACTCAGCAACATCCTCTCAAGATCCCGAAGGAAGAACGGCTGCAGCTATACGAACGACTGTACCACACCGGCGGCCTGCACTTCTGGCTGGGGACCTACATGGAAGTCTTGTTTAACGAAGAGCTCAACGAAGAAGCGTACCAATTCTGGCGTGAGCAGACCATTAAGAGAGTACAAGATCCTGTAAAGGCTGAAATCTTGGCTCCGGTGAAGAAGATCCACCCATTCGGAACCAAGCGAATCTCACTGGAAGATGGCTTCTTTGAAGTCTTCAACCAGGATAACGTGGATCTGGTCGACCTGAGAGCCAACAATATCGCAGAATTCACCCAGTCTGGCATTCGGACAGCAGACGGTGAGCTCCGGGACTACGACCTCGTCATCCTCGCCACGGGCTTTGACTCCATCACCGGGAGCATCACGCAGATCGATATCCGCAACTCCGAAGGCCAAAGTGTCAAAGACAAGTGGGCGAACGCAACATACACGAACCTGGGCATGACGACCGCTGGATGTCCGAATCTGTTCTTCACGTATGGTCCGCAAGCTCCGACTGCGTTTGCGACTGGACCATCGTCTGCCGAGACGCAGGGAGCTTGGATCGTGGCTTGTCTGGACCATATGAGAGAGAAGGGTCTCAAGACTGTTGAGTCGACTGTTGAGGCGGAACAAGAATGGAGGAAGCATGTCAATGAGGTCGCAGATAAGAGCTTGTTCACGCAGGCGGATAGCTGGTATTTTGGTAAGGAGTCTCCTGGTCACTGCCTCTGATCATACTGACATTGGGTCGTAGGTGCGAATATTCCAGGCAAGACCCGAGAGGCTTTGAACTACATGGGTGGTTTGCCTGAGTATCGGAAGAAACTTTGGGAAGAGTGCGCAGATGTGGGATATCGCGGTTTCGTGTTGGTCTGAAAGGTAATTGAAGTCGAAGTGTATCACTAATATACATTATACGCTCTGGTCGCAGACTAAGTATTCGTGTCAGTCGTAATGTCTCGTCCAACACTCCATCGACCAGGTGATGACAGCCATGATCGCCTCATCGACGTAGCAAATCCCAGTGCTCGTCTCGAGTCTGGAGGTCCCAAGTTTGCAGTCCGTCCCTGCCAGCAACTCGTGGTTTGAGAGTGCTTCATATTAAAATTGTGTTGAAGAATAAAACGCTGATCCCAAAACGCCTTTCAATCCGGCTTGACATAAAGATCCAAGTTCCTACCCACAGGCGGCTTGCCCATGATCGACGCTCGACTCATCATCGAAGCGACGGAACTGACCGAGTCGCGATCGCTTCCATCGCCCCAGTCGCTCCATGCACTCCTGGGTGACTCCTCGCTGTCCGAGCTGTGGGCGCTGACGTTACGGTTGTGTTGGCCGTCTGCGACGCTGCCTTGTCTGCTGTGGGATGGAGTAGCTCGGGGAGTGGCTTTGGGAGTGGTGGGCCTTGAAATGGTGGGAGTGGTTCTCGGAGGTGACTTTGCTGCGGGTACCTGAAGGTTTCCCGGAGGTACGGTCGAGTTTACGGGCAGGCTGATGTTGAAGTAGTCGTTTTGACTGCTTTGTCTGCTGTGGACGGGTGCGCCGCGAGGAGTACCTCGAGGCGTGGGGACTTGGAGGTGCTGGGGGGAACCACTTGGGCTGCGCGATGGGACGCTTGTTGGGTAGCCTTGCGCGCTGGTTTGTCTGCTGTGAACCGGTGGTGCATAGCCTTGTCCACTGGTCTGCCTGCTGTGAACCGCTGATGGAGGGCCTTGTCCACTGGTCTGTCTGCTGTGCATCGGTGTTGGAATGCCGTTCACAGCGCACATTGGTTCGCCGCTTAGACTGCTCTGTCTGCTGTGCACTGGTGTACCTCTTGGCAAGCCATTCGGGCTAGGCATTGGATCATAATTCATGCTGCCCTGTCTGCTGTGAGCCGGCGTGCCCCGTGGGAAGCCATTGAAGGTAGGGCTTGGGTTTCCGTTCACGCTACCTTGTCGGCTGTGAGGTGTCGTGATTCTGGGACTGGACTTCAATATGCTCTTGGGCATGGGCACGTGGATTTGTGGCGGCGGAACACACGGGCTTCCTGGTGGACTGCAGACGGGAGTGCCGGCAGGGGTACCTCTCGGCGTGGATACTGGTGTCCCTCTTCGACTGCACATCGGCGTGCCCACCGGAGTCTGCATGGGTGTATCTCTTGGAGTTTGCATTGGAGTGCCTCGCGGAGTGGCCCTCGGCGTGGCACCTGGAGTCCCCACTGGAGAGGTGCGAGCGCTTGCACTATGCCAGACCCAGTGCCCATGGTCTTCCTCACACGCAGGTTGCTCGTCTTCCATGCCGCCGCCATACTCCAGCAATCTAATCTTGCACGCAGGCGCGAGCAGCTCGGTCTGGTCATGTCCTCTGACATGGTCCATCAACTGTCCGAAGCCTTGCAACACCGGACTGTCATCGCCGCACAAGTAGCACAGATACAAGTCCTTGACCTTCGTGTGGCATCGATACTGGAAGTCCGATGGGTATCGCATTCCGCTTACTGAATCTCGAATCAAACTCGATGGTCGAATGTCCCAGATGCTCGCACAGCCAAGGCATCTCTGACCGTACCTGCCTGGAAACCTCGGGTTCGGGATCAATTCTTCTTCGAAACGCGGTACTGCGTTCGGGGTTGTAAATAGACGATCTGCTTCGGAGCAGAGACGCGGACGAGGGGCGCGTAACATGGGTCGCTGAACAGGTGCTGCGATGGCCATGCGTTGAGATTGGTTCTGTAGTGCGGTGACGGCGCCTGTGCGTCGGGCGGTGGAGACTTGTGCGAGTTGGGAGAGGTCGAGGTAGCCAGTCGTCAGACCGCTCTGGAGGACTGCTATGACAGTCTTTTGCAGAGAGATCAGCTCGGTCATGAGCTGCATGCGACCGGTATCTGAGTGACAATGTCAGCAATGTTCCGTCCCAAGTGAGAGCTTTAAAGGTTGAAGACTGACCATCGCCATGAGCAAACGATCTGCCCACTAGTGCGAGCCTCTGATCATATTCGCTCTGTACATGTTTTGGTCCTGATTCCAGCGATTTCTCCGCTGCTTCGGACTTGTCTTCCTTTCGCTGCCCTTGAATCTGATCGTGTCGTTTTGTGGCTTCCCTCCTCGATTTGTAGGCAGTGAAGAGACTGGCTGCCGACTGAAAGCAGCTGATTATGCCAGCTACTGCTGCAGCGGCGGGGAGGAAGGGCATCTCTTTTCCAAGTCTCCAGACGCTGCTCGAAGGAAATGAGAATCAAGAGAATGTTGGACCAGCGACGTGCGTGGGGAAAGAGAACGACAGAAGTAATTTCACTCAAGCGAGCTCTTTTTCCCTCTCGTTCCCGTCTTCTATTCTCGAAACACCAACAGTCACACGATCTGCCCAACATCGACGCAATGACATTCCTAATTCAGCAAACGTGTGGGAGGTTCAGATAAGCCTCGCCCTCGATCCGTCTGGCCGAACCCAGCGATCGGGATGACGAACTCTGAAAAGACGGCAACATCCACGTTTCGCAAATTGCAAAAAACCGGACAGTGCCCTGCAGGGTGATGCACATGTCAATACTTAGTGTGAAGACTGGCGGCTGATCGAAGCTTGAACCAGCCCTACCATGTTACGGATGTAATATAGGTCAGGCATGCTGGTCTTAAGGCCCCAAATTCTGGAACTCACTGACCGCCTCAACGAAGACCCTGATGAGGCGTCAACTCGATAAGAGACTTCCGATATGTCCCGTGGCCAGTATATCACGATGATATATGGTGTGTGCCATGTCATCGCGATGGTGATAAGATATCGGCAACTGGGTGCCGTTTGGCTGATGACCTTCTCCGCGATCGTGCTGTAACGTGAAGTGTAGCATAGTTGGTTAAGCTGTCGGCGGGCTGAAGCGGACATACCGTAGTAGACAGCTCATCTGCTCGTCGCATCGCTGTCGTCTTGTCGTTGCAATCGTTATCAGTCAATGTTCCAAAAATTGATCCAGTATGAATATTGAGTCATCCGAGCTGCAACAGCCAGACCACACCCAGGCTTTGCGAACATGTTCCTGCAATCTTCAGAATGTACAGAATTGGTGGGCAAGATAAAAGTACGTCCTCGGCCTCGTTATCAATCCATCCAGAAAAAGGCATCCATCGTGAGATTAAGGCATCCGAGCTTCGCCAGCCAGATCGAGTCCAGCATCGGGAAGACCATTTCCCGCAGACCACATGAGCGTGCCCATAGCTTTCCTCGGCAGACTAACCCTGACCGAGTCCATTCCAGGAATTAGGATCCCAAGTAAGGGCACCGCTCGGGCCAAAGTGTGTTTTGAAATCCCAAGGCACACGTGTCAACGGAACTCATCGCGTTATCGAACGATGGAACATCGAAATCGTTTCAGCAGGATGAGTTTCGGGTCCCTGTGTTAATGTGTCAGTATTCGGTCTAGAACTTGTAGAATGCGAGCTTCATCCCTCAAGCCGCGGTGTATGCCATTGCGCGGGCGAAGAAGCATCTGGCTGCTGTAGCAGTGCTAATAGATCGTTCATTCAGCCAGTATACCTCATCGCAACACTCAATACCGGTGCCAGACGGCTTGGAAAGCGAACAATTCTTCCATTCAGACCAAATGATAATTACAAAACAGCTGACCGTCCTGCAGCAGCTGTTGGACTTTACCATCCAAAGAACGACCTTCGCGACAGTTCTCATCATCACATCTTCGAAATCTTCGCCAGCCCAACGGTCGTTACCACCAGCTCCTCGACTTCCTTTTGCGCATACTTAGCGAACCGAGACCGAGACATCTTCGTGATAAGATCGCGAGTAGTGAGGATTCGTTCCTCTGCAAGGGCCCTCCTTCCACTCTTCCAGGCGGTCTTGATGAGGAGTCGCCACAAGCAAATCGCTTGAGGAGACAGCGGTCCGCATCTCCGGTGTCCATTGATCCATTCCATGCACTCCAATGCCATCTCCTCCGCTTCGCCGTATCGACCCTTCTCTTCCATGCGCCAAGCCAAGGAGTATTGCGCACCGAGGTCCTTCTCTCCGTGTGGTCCGTTGTTTATCATGATGCGGGTCGTCCGCTCGGCTTCATCCTCGAGGCCGAGCGCATCTTGGGCAGACGCAATGCCCAACATAGCACTGGCCCACACATCGTACTCTGCGTCGTTGGAAGCGTGTGGCCTGAAGTCCTCGCCGGAAGTTCGAAGCTCACGGACTGGTAGCCTCTCACGGAGAATCTCAATCAAGATATAGAGCCTTTCATCGCGAGGACGGTCCGAGAGAGCATCGAGAATAAGTTCCAGTGAAGGCTGTAATTTCGATGGATAGGCTTGAAAGAAGTTGCAAGCGATCGTCCGATCCAGATCGCGCCAGAATGCGGTCTTCGGCTTCTCAAAGTTGCGTGGAATTGAAGTCTGGCCGGCCATGTCGGGACTTGACGGAGAGAACGCAAAGAAATGTTCTCAACAGTGACAACTTGTCCATCTCCCACACTTCTGCGAGTGGGACACCTTTATCATCTCCTGCTTCATCCAGGTCAGGAGTCGGTACATTGATGATTGACGTACTGCCGTCTGCGATCACGCCAGTATGGCCTGCCAAGTAATCCAACTCCTTGTCGACCTTGAGATTAGTGCTTATCAGAAGCTTGCAGGCTTGCAGCACCGCAAGCCAAATCTTGACAGATCCTGCCCGTTTCCCTCCATCAAGAGTCCGCAGTACTGTGAGGTCTTCAGTGACGCCACTGGAAATGTAGTCAACATTCGGAGTCCTTCCATCAAATGCATCAAGTTCTGCGGTACTGTGAGGCTGAGTGTGACGCCACTGGAGACGGAGCCGACATCCCGAGCCAGCATAAGTGTGAGCAATTGTCCATGGCTGCACAGGCAAAGAGACAGCATCATCCTCGCCAAGAAGCGCCTGTACGCATTCTACATGACACTCCATCAGGTACGCCACAATAGTGCGACTGCAAAGTGATCGATGGCACTTCGGCACGAGCGCAGCACGGAGATGCGTGCGATGCGGTCGCTTGGCTGCAGGCGAACGGATGTCTGAACGCAGTGTTTGACATCATTTGTACTCTGTCTGGATTGCTGGAAGCTGATGAACCTCCCCGGCGCCGACCTGATGCGGCATACCCTGTCCATGTAGCTCATGATCCACGGCACAGCCGGAGTGATCACAAGTATAATTCATTCCAGGCCGAACATTGTGTCCTCTTAAGCCGCGATATCGATTGTCTCTGTGCCCTTTCGGCACGAACCAGCCTTTGCGGGTTCCGAGGAAGAGGATCAAGGCGAAGAGTGTGTACACCTCTCTCTCTGCGAAAAAGACTGCGGTACCTGGTACTTCTGGCAGACAGAGCGAGACTGCCCGCCTTCGATTCTCATCTGGCCTTCGCGAGCAGTGGCGTCGATGCATATACGAAGCAGCGCAGACGGCTAGCTCAATGCCAGGCCTATCGATCGTATGAGGAGCTGCTGTGCGAAAGCGAAGCACACAGAGGCTGAGTCGCAAAGAGGCGCGATGCCAATGCTACGCCAAGAGGATCAGGCCATCCCATCAAAAAGAGCTCCGCGATTCGTCCATGCGGCTTGGAGATGTCGAACTCATCACATCGCTTGGATCGGTGTGTGCATCAAAATACTTCTCGTGGAGACTCAGATACATGTATGTCGAAGGACGGAGGCCGAAACAGCCCGAGGTTGAGAGGAAGGTAATTCGCTTAGTCAGTTTATGCTGCCTCAGGCAATGATCATCCCCTCTTTAAATATCGTTCTCTTCGTACTGTCATACCATTTATCTACACCAGCCTTCAGAATAACTTGTGCCCACCCGGCGCCAATTGCTGAAACACCCGCTCAGGATCGTACTCCGCCGAAATCGCCCTCAACCTTGCCAAATTGCCTTCTCCATACCCCGCAAGAACATCCTGCCTCACATCCGCATAGTTCAAATAGATATACGGATTATCCACGCCCTTCGCCTTCGACCTCGCGACCGTCTCATCGACAAAGTCCCGCGTCATGCCAATCACCTCCTCGTCCTGCGCGGGATCACTCCACTGCGGGGACATGAGCACGATGATGAGCGGACCATCGGACTCGCTCAGACCGAGAGGGTTGCCACCTCGACGAGACATGCGTGCGAGAGCAGGCTTGCTGACGACGGTGTAGACCATGGAGAAGGTGCCGTTGTAGCGAGTCTTGTCCCACTCTAGGAAGCGCTGGACGGTCTCTTGCATGAGTTCGCGGTCGGGGCGGAAGGAGAACGCCCACCATGTGTTGCGGTAGCCGGCGGGTTGGGAATTGGCTTGCGTGAGGGCAGATTGCGTGGTGACTTTGATGTCGTTGCTGAGGGTGGGGAGAGAAGTGAAGTTCTTGTAGACGGCTGCTGCACCGGAGGGGTCAGTGGAGTTGGCGTAGAAGGGGAGCATGTTGAGGATGTGCTGGCCCAATGCGGGGATGTAGGAGAAGGCGAGCCAGGTGGTCGCTTCGGGGACGTGGTTGATGGTGTCGCAGAACTCGTAGTAGGCGTCCGTTGCGGCGACTGCTTGGGTTTGGTTGAAGTTCAGGTTGCCACCGATCACGGAGTCACCGGAAGGGTAGGCGTCGAAGTCGAAGCGGGTGACGATTCCGAAGTTGCCGCTTCCTCCACGCAGGGCGAAGTACAAGTTTGGGTTGGAAGTCTCGTTGGCGTTGCGAATTCTGCCGTCTGCGGTGACGACTTCGTAGTTCTGCACATTGTCGCAAGCGAAGCCGTGCAGACCAGTGAAGAAAGAGAGGCCACCGCCTGTAGTCAAGCCAGCGACTCCAACGGACGCAACGCGACCGCCAACGACGGTGATGTTCAATGGCTCAATAGCGTCGTAGACTTGTTTCCAGCGAGAGCCAGGTCCAACGCTGACGACTGTGCCATTCTCGTTGGGCGTCACGACGTTCATCTTTCGCATGTCGATAGAAATGCCGCCATTGATGCTCGAAGCACCCGCGAAAGAGGTATGACCGCCGCCTTTGACTGCAAAGGGGCAGCGTGCCTCCTTGGCGATGGTCAAGATCTGAGCGACATCATGAGCGGATTCGGGGTCAACGAAGCAAGCCGGCTCTTCTTCGCTCTGCTGCTCGGTCCAGTAGCCTGCTTGCGAGCCATCGTATGCTTGAGCGTTGCTGGAGAAGATGACTCTGCTCGGCAGTGCACTTGCGATGTTGTTACACTGGAGGATATAAGTGTCAGCCGCGAGATCCGTGCCCGGAGAAAGGAGGGAACATACAGCTTGAGGGCAGTTTGCCGTGGAGATCTCTGCATATCCACAAAGTCCAGACTTTGTGGCGGCTCCATGACCTTGGGTGGAATATTTGAGCAGACCACAAAGGGCCTGTCCGATGTGATGTTTATTAACCATGGTGAAAGGAAGATCGCAGTTCGTTGTCCAGGAATGACCGACGTGCTGGGGGCTGCGAACCTTTTAATATCGTACAGCAGATCAACGAACAAGGTCAAGCCTGGCCAGTGAGGTCTGCCGGTCCAATAGCCTGCAAGAAACAGCATTTCACTCTTTTAAGGTTTGGACGGTGGGCATCCTCCTGCATCTGACCGGTCTTCCGCTGTATAACGGCGGCGTCAACCATGTGGCTGCACGAAGGCATGCTAGGGTGCTATCGGAATGTTGCATGAGCCATGCATAATTCGTTCTTCTGCCTTCTACAACGGGCAGAAACTCAAGGGTCGTGGGTGAAGTTTGTTGAGTCTTCCGTCATGCTGCAGCCGGATGCACGCTTTATAGTAGCGCCAACCAGGTCTTCACCCGCAGTATTTGGGTATGGCGCATGGCAACAACGCAACCCGGCAGCGCCACCGAGGAAGCGGAGAGAATTATTGTTGGGTGTTTCGATGGAAGCTCAAAAACGTGTTGACCTCGGACCGTGTGGCGAAGACTGTATCGTCCTACCGGGTGCCGGTCATGTGGAGGTTTCCCGCACAGCTGAAGCCTGCTAGCGGCAGTCCCTGTTCCATCTTCTCTCGAATCTTGAAACAGCACGTCGATTGAGCATGGCCTGTTTGAGAGAAGGCGACCATTGATGAAGAGAAAGCTGCTGCAGGGATGAACTGATATCTGATATCACTCACCATTCGGGCTATCTTCACGAATGTCTCACTATAGGTTGAAGCGCTCTCGGGAAATAGAATCCTCGTAGTGTTGGCCACGAGCTGGGCTGCCGATCGCGGCGGATCATCCTCCCACTGCCTTTGTACGGCTTGTACGGATCCCGCCACGACGGCCGAGACTCCAGTGGCTGGCAAGAGATGATCTTGGCCATAGTCGGACGGAAATGCGTCGGATGGAGTTTGAATGCTTGGGAGAGTTTCCTGCTGTTTGAGGCGGAAATGAGCTTCCTGACTTCCGGTCTAGATACTTTGAGCGCTGGGCATTGCATGAAGCCGAAACCGAATGTGCGGGAAGAGTTTCCAGAAATCTGCGAGTTGATGACAGCAAAGCAGGTCAGGATGTGAAGTCGCAAAGTACATGTCCGTTCGACAGGGGTGGACTGCACTGAACCCCATGACGGCGCGAATCGTGATCCACTACCTAGAACTACCTTACGCGAATCCCACGCGTCTTCCACTTTAGCAACAGCCGAAGCTCAGAAGCTCACTTCTTCACCACTACTCCATCAGCAACACCTCCATCAACAACAACAATGTCATCCACCGACCCTCCCCTTCCCGCACCACTGAAGCGCACCTCCAGTATCTCCGCTGCCTCCGACACCTCCCAGACTGCCCACGACTACATCGCCTCGCAACTCTCCCTCGAAGCCGAAGCCCGCGAAGCCCTTCCTTACCAATTCGATACCTGCACGAAACCTCTCGGACCACTGCGGCAAACCGTCTATGCCTGTCTCACATGCACGCCTCCACCCGCCTCCAAATACCAACAATTCACACCTGCGGGAGTTTGTTACTCGTGTAGCATCTCCTGTCATGGCGAGCACAACCTGGTGGAATTGTTCACGAAACGGGACTTCGAATGCGATTGTGGGAGCACAAGGCTGAGTACGAGTGGTACGCCCTGTACTTTGCAATTAAATGCTGCCACGGGTCAGAAGGGTGGGGTGACCGGGGAGAAGGCGCGGGAGGGAAATCGGTACAATCAAAATTTTGAGGGAAAGTTTTGTGGATGCGGGGAGGAGTATGATCCGGAGAAGGAGAAGGGAACGATGTTTCAGTGTCTTGGGTTGGGGCATGTGCAGGATGGAGGGTGTGGAGAGGATTGGTGGCATCCGGAGTGTTTGATGGGGTTGCCTAGGACGAGACATGAGGAGGTCAATGTGGAGGCGAATGGCGCGTTGGAGACTGTCAAGGAAGAGGGAGAGGATGAAGAGAAGAAGTCCGCGGAGACGAATGGCAGCACGGAAGAGCATGCAGCCATTGAAGACCCGCCGCCTCCACCTGGCTTTCCTGCTGAAGATGACTTCGACCACTTGATCTGCTACAAGTGCGTGGATGCATACCCTTGGATCAAGCAATACGCAGGTACACCTGGCTTTCTCCCTGCAGTGCCAGCCGATGGCTCCTCTGCGCAAGCAATAAACGGCCACGCTGCAAACCACATCGAACCAGCAGCAGAAACCGCGAGCGTGGACGACAGCAAAAAGCGCAAAGCAGACGACGAGCCAGAGGCCTCGCAAGAAAGCAATAAGAAAGCCAAGCCCGACACCTCTGTTCCCCACGCCAATGGAGCAACCACCGCGGATGCTTCTGCGAACGGCATTCACATCGCCGATGCGCCCATTCAGCCCGCGTCCGTACCTGTCACTTCGGAAGACGCCCCAGCACAACCCAAACACCTCTCCCTCTCACCCGCCACGCCCACGAAAATCACCCTCTTTACAAAAGAAGACTTCCGCGACCACCTCTGCCGCTGCGCTTCATGTTTCCCGCGTCTGAAACCCCACCGTCAACTCCTCGAAGAAGAAGAAGTCTACGAGCCGCCCGTCTCCGAATCATCCCACAACGGCGACGATGCCGGCTCCGCTACTGGCAGTCTTCTGTCACGTGGTGAGGCTGCACTATCTTCAATGGATAGAGTCAGAGCGATCGAAGGCGTGATGGCGTATAACCACGTGCGGGACGTCCTCAAACCTTTCCTCAAGAGCTACGCGGATCGAGGAGAAGCAGTCGGAGCGGAGGATATCAATGCATTCTTCGCGAAGCTGAGAGGTGACGAAGCTGCGATGAGGGAGGCCGCTGCTGCTGCTGGTGCGAGTAATGGAGGTGTAGATGGCGATGGGAGGAGGGAGCAGGGCGGGTACTGATGGAGTGCATGTTGATGACGGTACTCGGGTTGGTGCCCTGATGTGTAGGATAAGAAAAGTTTGGACGTGTAACAGTCACAGACCTCGGACATTACTGAGATTGAAGTATAAGTCTCCACGTCTCCCAACAGAACCACCGAGAAGAACCAGTTTGACTGCAAAGAGATACCTTACCTCTTTTCATCGCGTCCAACTGTGCAAGCAGTGATCGCAACGGCGAAACTTCGGTGCATGACTCTGGCTCGTGTTTAGGCGTATATCTCAACACGATCAGACTTCTGATCACGCTCTTTCCCAAAAACTTCTTGGCACACAAGCGCATCGAATTGTCAATCGGATCTTGACCTTCACTTTTCTCCCCAGCGACAGGACGACGCATCACATCAATCAAAATGCCTACCAGACTCACCAAGACCCGCAAGCAGTACGCATACACCCCGACGACTTTATCCTGCCATTCACTTCCCTAACACTTCTTCTCTCACAGCCGCGGTCACGTTTCGGCCGGTCATGGTCGTGTCGGAAAGGCGAGAAAGCATCCCGGTGGTCGCGGTATGGCTGGTGGTCAGCACCACCACCGCACCAACTTGGACAAGTACCATCCCGGTTACTTCGGAAAGGTCGGTATGAGATACTTCCACAAGCTCCAGAACCAGTTCTGGAAGCCGGTCATCAACCTCGACAAGGTATGTTGCAGAAACCTTCGCATGAGAAGCGGCTGGCGCGCGGAACTAATGCAACAATTCCAGCTCTGGTCTCTCGTCCCAATCGAGCAGCGCGAGAAGTACCTCGCCAACAAGTCCGCCGACACCGCTCCAGTCCTCGACCTCCTCCCTCTCGGCTACAGCAAGGTCCTCGGAAAGGGTCGTCTCCCTCAGGTCCCGATCATCGTCCGCGCCCGCTACGTCAGCAAGGACGCCGAGCGCAAGATCAAGGAGGCCGGCGGTGTTGTTCAGCTCGTCGCTTAGATGCGTCTTGCTCGACACTAACACAACCACAAAAAGAGCTCAGAGTGAACGAAGCTGCATGACAACGGCGTTTTGGTGGTGGGATGTCTTTTCAAATGGACATGCAAGAGAGAAAAGAGCAACGGCGTCGGAGCCGGTGGGCCACGAGAACATCACTCGGCGGCATGGATACCCATATACCCTCTCATCAGCGTGGTGGCTGAGAGATGTCTTCTGCCAAACGTCGATAGACAAAATGCAAGCATCTCTGAACAAACCTTCTGACGTCCTCGCAAGAGGATGAGCTGTCTTCCCACACACGTCTTGTCGTGATTTGTCGATGTCGACTCTTTACGTGCAGCCGGCTGGCCGTGCAGCGGACTTTGGTCTTGCTGTTGTCGTAGGCTCTTGCAGGTAAGTCTCGTCGAACATTTGCCGTGATCATGTTCTGTTGTAGTATGTTCTCCACTAATATAGCAACCTCTGAAACAATACATAGCACACGAGAATCGGAAAGATATATTTTGGCAGCATCGTCTCAGTTACGTCTGCCCGAAGCACAAGTTCTGTTCATCCCGATACTGTAAAATCTACCGCAGTCTCACACAATTCATTGCGATGCTGTAGAACTCACCTCCAGCCGTGAGGCAACCATCTACCCACCCTCCAACAACCCCTCCGCCTCCTCTCCACCTCCCTCCCCACCCTCTCCTTCATCGCGACCATGCAGTCAACTCGAACTCCTCTGCAACCCCACCCCCTCCTTCCTCCTCCCCTCCACGAAGTCCACGGGAGCCGTATACCTCTCCTTCCCATACGCCACATAAAACACCACGCTCACCACAATAACGCCCACCCATACCGCTGGCGCCCAATTCGCACTGGCCGTATCGATCGGCAGAGTCGGTGGGAAACAACTCCACACAATCACAAACCCCGAGTATACGAACGCGAAGCCGTTGACGGCAACCCCCCATCTTCCTAGACTCCATCGTGCTGGCGGTAGGGGTTGCGACCGCAAGCGCCGGAGTAGCACACACCCGATGGAAATCATGTAGGTGGACAGTAAGCCGAGCAGGGAAAGGGAGACGACGATGTTGAACGCCAAAGTGGATCCCAGTTGAATTAGAGAGAGGAGGACCACGGCGATGGAAGTGAGGTAGACGGCGTTGAAGGGGATGTTCCAGGTCTTGTTCATGCGGGCGGAGAAGGAGGAGAACGGGAGGCCCTTGTCGCGGGCGAAAGCGAAGATTTCCCGGGCGCAGGTCGCGAGCGCGGTGATGTTTCCGGCGTAGATTGTGAGGAAGAGGATGACGTTGAGGAAGATGGAGAGGGAGGGGGAGTTGGTGCGGTTGAAGAGGGTTAGGTAGGGGATTGAGGATTCCAGCTGCAGAGGGGATGAGTGTTAGTAGGTTTTGTCGGTGGAGGGAGGGTTGGACAAAGCTCACGACGACATCCAATGGTCCGATGCAGAAGAGCATGGTAATGAGCATGATGAAGCCTAAGGTAGTGTTGACGATGTACGACCACCACATTGCTCGCGGCACGATGATGGATGCGTCGGCGACTTCTTCGGAGATGTGTACGACCGAGTCGGAGCCGAGACAGGAGTACATGACATAGACCTGCGAGATGAGGTAGGCGGTGCCGGTGTTGTTGTATCCGCTGTTGTCGGTGAAGGTGAGGAAGACGTCGGAGGCGCTGGAAGGGAGGTCAGTCTGGCTGGAGGATGAGGGAGTCGACGAGATTGAGACGCACCTGTTCTTGTCGCAGAGGATCCAGAGCGGGATGAGCACGATGATGAAGCCGGCGAGATGGAGCCAGAGGCATAGCACTTCCAGCTTTGGCAGCCATGGAGCGCCCCTAGAAGAATGTCAGTTCGTGGTCAATGGTTCGTTCGGAGTGCTCGCAGCATGTCGCCTACCATGTATTGAACACGATCGTGATCAATGTGAACCCTAGCATCGAGAGGAAGTACTGCCAGGGTCGGAAAGTGAAATCAGGCATTGTCACATTGATCATAGCCTCGATCTGTGTGGCAACGACGAAGGTGCTGCTGGCTACGGAGGCAAGCCATCCAAGTGTCGACATCCATCCAGAAGCGTATGAGAGGACTGCATGTTTTCAGTGATGAAGATCTCAAGAAATTGTCGAATAGTCTCACCTCGTTGGAATCGTGGTGGAGCCTGCACTCGTTAGCATGATCGATCCGTCGTTCGATTATCCACCCATTCGTGTGTCGTACGTACAAACTCAGAAACCCAATGGTATTGCCCTTCCCAGATCGTCAGCATCACAATCATCACAATCAATCTTGCAAACACTCTACCTCCAGCCGTCGGCGCCATACTCTCCATCTCCGCCAAACTCGCCACAATACTCGAATAACACACCGTTGTCGTGATAAAACACCAGAACAGTCCCGCAAAACCTCCATTACTGAATCCGACGGAAAGCGAAACCAGGACGAATTCCCACGTGGCCATATACACGCTTACAAAAGCCAGCGCACTGAGGAAGTTGAAATTGCGCTTGAACTCTTGTTGCTTGCCCAAGCGCAGCATGTCGCGGTGATCGGCGTCTGAGTTGATCCATTGGCCTGCGGCGAAGTCGATGGCATCGTCGTTGTCGGATGTGGGAGTCGAGGGTTTGATGAAGGCTTTCCCATCTGTGGCGTGTTGTTGGAGCTCCACGTCTTCCTGTGAGAGAGAGGCGTGGGTACTGGAGGTCGCCATGTCCGCTTGTTGTCGCTCGGACAATGGAAGGAGTGAAAGAAGGATAGATTCACGATAGCAAACAGGAAGAAGTGGTGTTTGGAAGTATGGACCCACCCGTTCCGGTACTACTACTACTGTACGCAACCTTGTTGAGTCGCGGATGATAGCCGGTGGTTATCTTGCGTGACGCCCTCGTGGCTGGCTGCAGGTGAACGCAGATCTGGTCTAGAGATGACCTACGTTATGTTAGTGCTGGCCGAATAGTCGTTATCGCCCCTGACTGCTCCGGGCTCCGCCCGCCCCGCTTGAAGAAGGTGGAGGGCAATGAGGTGCCCTGATCGGTTTTGATTGGTTGGAGATGTCTTGGGCGCTGCCGAAGCGAGAAGGAGGACACCTTCTGACTTCCCCAGCTGATGAGCAACATCACACTTCGGTCCGGGAATGACTGGTTCATGTGCGGCTGGCTGATCAAAATGGCAGATATCGAGGTGAGGTTGAATGAGGTCGGAGAATGTCAGCAAGGCTGAAGAAGGACCTTGCATGCCAAGCTTTCACGACACATTGGACACCAACATCATTCCATTTCTTCGACTCCCTCATCCAATCTCCACGGCCTTCAACATGGACAATCGAGCGAGGCCTCGCGTGGTCACGACGACTATGCGAGATGAGGCAGACCCGCTAGGAATCAGATTCCACCAAGACTTGAGGACTGATGACTGCCGTTTGCGACTCACACATCCTGTTCCTGCCTCGTCCTCAGTACAGCCTCCATTCCATCGGTAGACGTGCTGGCTGAAACGCCGTACGATGACCGTGTAATATCGCGGCGGTTTCCTAAGACAGTCCCTGAGTCCTGAGTCCTGACGAAAGTCCAGATCTCATACCAAGCTGGCGATTGACGTCGTCGACTAGGATATACAGACAACCCCTTTAGATTCTACGAATTACTAGTACATCCTGGCCTGTACCAGGAATCTCACCTCGTACGATTACAAGCTTGACCCAGCTGTGGCTAATAAGATGAACGCATCTACTCAGATCGTTCTCTTTTGCGTGATGACAGCTAAACATCACCGACAACGACACAGGGGTTCAAACGCAGCAGAGGTTGAAGCACGATGCCCAGAGCTACACAGTCTAGGAGGTTTTCCCATCGCTATGATCCGATGGCAGTACTAGGTTTGGAGCGGACAGCAGGATATCCGGTCGAAGATCGAGACACAGATCCTTATCTGAGGGGAGGGGCCCGAATGCATTCAAAGGGCTACCTCTTCCGCATCGTACTGCCCGGGAACCCAGATATCGTCCGTATTCTCCGACTCCCTTCTGGCGTCCACTTCGACGACCTTCATCAAACGATACAGGCCGCTTTCAGCTTTTCCGGCAGGTCGCCCTACATTTTCCACTTTTTCGAGACAGCGTCTGCCCAACCAGTCCCAGTGATGACGCTGTATGATCGGCGTGATCGGGCATGTGCCGGTGGATGCGCGGACGAATACGCACTGGCCGGTATTTTCGGTAGATGCCAGGGAGGACTTACAGGTTGCTACATGTATGGCCGCCCTCAGTTCATGCTCGGCATCACAACCTGGTGTCTGTACATACAGTTCCTGGGCCTTGCGCCACGCGACCTCTACGAGACGACAATTGGTCGTGATTCGATTCATTCAGCAATTCGGACCGTGGTCTGCGTCGGCTGACAAGGCTGTCCGGCCGATGAGTTCTGTGGCGGTCCAGCCGCGTGGGAACGACTCAAGGTTTGCATTCGCGCAGATGAACTTGGTCTGGCAATTCCGGAAAGCGGACTTCTTCCTCAGTACGATTTTCAAAACCCCTACGTGCAGGATCCATTGGATAGAAACGCACCATCGGTTGCTGAAGTGTATCCGTTGGCTCCGTGGGCTTGGGATCAAGGACGGGTTAATTCTCACCTGTAGGTCTCTGAGCTGTTCATGAAACATGCCTGGTGAACGCCCTTTGCGACACTCAGGAGGGCCCACTGAGGCTTTATGTGATCGAAGGGAACGTAAGGCAACCCGCGTTTCTCTTCCGAAAATGATCGATCATGACTCGACAAGAGAGACTGACAGTTTGGGACAGTAGTCGATACGAGCAGCGGTGAAAACTTCAAATGAACACGTCTCCGTCCAAGTATGCGAGGGTGGCCGCTCTGGAGTGTACATTCGCTTCCGGAAGTTGTGGAACTCGATGAGATCAAGCAGGTGAACTTCCGAGGACTGGACGGTCTGGACTTGAGGGTGAGATATGGGCCTGTGTCTCGAAGGTGGCAAGGACTTCCCTGACTGTCACACATCTTCGTTCGAATTCTGTCGATTTTACTGACTGGTACCGAGTGGCTCAAAATGTCACCTTCGTCCTGTTTCGCAGTCGCTCTCCCCAGATGTAGAACACCAGCGGTATGGGCGTCAACGCCAGAGCAATAAATGCGATCAAGCTATTGCCCCATCCCAAGCCCAACTTGTCGTACATCGTCAAGCCTGCAAGCGGCAGCAGACCTCCAACCAGTGATCGCAGAACTGTGTTTGCGGCGATGGCAGACGCAGCATATTGAGCGTAGGCGTCGATGAGATACTGCTGGATGCAGATCAAGGCCGCAATGATGCCGATACCGAATAGCAGCGTGCCGAACAGAGGGACTGCCCACTGGATGTGGTACTCGGCAGTCCAGCCTGCGAGCAAAACATGGAAGTCAGCAGGTGTCTAAGACATTCATAGAGATTGAACGGCTTCATCATGCTCTATGCCTTCTATACTTTGTGACGTACCGTAAATGAATAAGCCGACAGGACACGTCCAAGCGGTCCACACGAGTGGAATCAATCGGTACTCGGGCTTCAACCCACCTCCGTGCTTTTCCGCTTTGCTCTTCAAGATCCGGTCACTGGCTCCACCGATCAAGAACAGACCCAGAAACATACCAATTCCGGAACCCAGGTACGTCAAACCTACGTTTGCTGACGTGAAGTTGTAGTCCTGCGTGAACACAAAGGTGAACGTCGTGTACAACAGGTACAGGATGCCGTAGATGAAGGCAGCGTAGATGGCCATGAGCGCCACGATCGGCGAGAAGAAGAACATCTTGAACGGCCGCACCAGCGAGCGAGTGATGAAGACCTTGTTGGATAATCCACTGTCCTTTGCTGAACGGAGCTCCATGTTGCCCGTTTCCTTTTGAAGCCGTTTGGTTTTGCGAGCCAGCAGTGTAGGCGCATAAGTTTCGCGGCACAAGAAGAAGTGCACGATCGTGCACACGCCGTATGCAATCGCGATGACCCAGAATGTCCACCTCCAAGTCGTAGCATCGCTCAGATATGCGCCCGCAATCGGTCCAATGACTGGCCCGAGTAAAGGTCCCATGCTGAATAGACTCAGACCAAGACCTCGCTTGTCTTGTGTCAATAGGTCTGCGATGGTTGCTCCGCCTAGCGTCACAGGACACACGCCGAACGCTCCCGCGAAGAATCGGAACACAACGAGTTGCGCGATGCTGCTTGACACGGCGCACGCGATCGTGAAGATGATGAACATGACGTTGCACACCACGTATACTTGAAAGCGGCCATAAATCTCGCTGATGGGACTGATGAGCAGAGGTCCAAATGCGAATCCGAGGATGTAGATTGACACAACCAGCTCAGGAATTCCAGAGGTTGTACTCCTGAATTCGCGGAGGACGTCTGGCACGCCGGGCGCGAACATGGAGGATGCGAGAGGCGTGATGAAGCAGAGGATGATGACCAGAGAAGTGTTGGCGACTTTTGCGCCTGTGCTCCAGTTGAGGGGATTCGCTTCATCGGTCGGGCCATCCCAGTCGACGATATTTTGGTTCCTTGATGCTGTTGCATGTTTTTCTGATTCATTGTCTTCTCACAACATCCTGGTCGTCTTTCTGAGCTTCGACATCCCCGCCATCGCTGCTCCGTGCGGACTTCTTCTCAAAATCATCCATCATTGCTTTTTCTTTTGCCGACAAATCGCCAGTGAGACGAGTCCATGTGCGATCACAAACTTGACGCGAAGGCGCGAACAGCACCTTTATTGAAAGCAAGGGTGGAGAGTGCCTCGGAAGGAGTACGAGTCTACACTGCGTCGGATAAAGTACGAATCCGCGTGGGGAGATCTGCATAATGTACGTCCAATCAGCGTCGTGTATTGTCGGTTTGTGCAAGCCGTTCACGTCGAATTCGGTGCCGCGTTGCCGGTGAGCTTGTTGCGTCTCGGGGTCAAGCTTCGCGGCAGGATCGTTGGCCGAAGCTTGCATAAAATCATAGACGGCAGTATGCAAAAAGTGCTCCGTGGCTCTGAAACAGGCTGTCTTCTAGCAGTCACTTCGAAGCCACGAATGACTTCAAGACAGTTTTCCCTCTCAATATGCCCATGAGACCCTTGGACACATCGACGCCGCCAGCTTCGAGTCCCTTGATATATTCTTGCCCATCGACCGACATCTTGTTGAACGGGGTCTTTTTGGCTTTCTTGAGGGCCACTTTCGCTTTTTCATCGGTAACAAGACGCTTGGGCGCGAGGTTGAGCATTGATGTAAGCAATGCCAGCTCTTTCAGATCGACGACCGAGGAGTCGGAGTCTTCGTCATCAGAGTCGACCGTTGACGAGTCGACATCCTCTGATTGTGGCTCCTCCAAATGTGTGAAAAGAACCCGGGTCACCGCGTCCAAGCCGGCGGACCCGTTCTCTGAAGCCACGAGCTTGATAGCTCTCGGTGCGCTCAATACCATCCCCGCCAATTAAGCGATTTGAAGATTCACGCGCCTGGAACTCTCATGGAGGGCCAAGACAGTGTTAATGATGACGCCTCCCAAGTAGCCGTGGTTCAACAACGGACCCTTTTTCTCGAACTTCCAGTACAACGGAACGGCCGATGCTGTACGCGTCTTCTGTAGAATCGTGAGACGCTCGAGGACCGTTGTCGTCGAACCTCCATCGATGCCGTCCACCCACTCTGAGCGGAGAAGTTCATCTTCCTTGCGCTTGTTAACGTCAAAGGCCAAGTCTGTGGTCGCAGCGGCACTCGTCAAAGATACGTGGCCGTTCTTCTGGCCTACCCACATCTCCAAAAGGTAAGTTTGAACATCGTGTAGATCTTTGAAGAAGCAGAAGAGCAGGAACAACAGCTCTTCAGCGGAAGAACTGATTTCGAACACCTCCCTGGAGTCCTTCGCGCGACTCTTTTTCTTGTCGTTCGGAGCCTTGCCCTTACTTCCTTTGACAACCTCGAGATACACAACAGGTTCGGCAATATCTTCGAGGTCCAGGGCGTCGAAAATATTGATGTTTGGACCGACGGAGACCGTCGTTTCGCCTGTCGGTTTTGTCGGCCTGACAGACGGTTCAGTCTGCTTCAGGATTTGTAGTTGCGCCAGTACATCCTTCAGAACTTGTATGATGTAGAGATGCCCTTCGTTGCTTTGCTCAAATAGTTCATCGCTACCTCCATCCTTCCGCTCAAACTGCAACACTCCAACCAAACTAAGCAGGCCTACCTCGTGCGGCGTATTTCACACGACAGCGTAGAGACACATTGCCGACAAGATCGTAATAGCAACGGTTCTGATGCACATGTCCCCAATCTTCCGCGCAAATTTCACCGTACAGGTATCGCTCGGTTAGCTTGGATGGTGCAGTTTGAGCGGAAGCACGGAGGTAGGTGAGTGGAATCGATAGAGTACTGAGGCAGCCTCCCGGAGCGATATAACCTCTTTCAGAAGGTCAAGGAGCTCCGGTCTGACCTCAATCTCTGGCTCCTTGCATTGGGCGATGGTGTACGCGAGACCGCGATATTCCGTCAATGGCAGGCGATACTTGTCTCCGGAGCCGGATTTCTTACTTGTGTCCAATTTGGCGCCGCAAAGGCGTCTGCATTGGCAAGCCATTCGGCGATTTTGTCAGTACCTCTTTTGTATCGCCGATAGCTGTCGTAGAAGAGGTCGTCCCTCATCTTAGATGGTGGAAGCAATGGAGGCCAGCGGTACCAGAGTAAAGTACCCCTTAATAGAGGCAAGAGCAGCCGTGGACAAAAAAGTCTTGGCTTTCCCGAAGTCTCCGAGCCATCTGCTTGTCGAAGAACCTCGACTGCACGCGACCATTTCTATCTTCCATCAGCAATCATGAGTCGACACGCCCTCTCCCTACCTTTGCGGACACTTGCGCCATCAACGAGATCGCTGGCCTCACAATGGACCTGCCGCCGATGTCTTGCGACTCAAACAGATGCGTCCAGCGGCGCACCAACCGAGACTGTACCCGCAAACTACGATCCGACTCTTCCCTTCTCACAGCGCATTGGACCTGATGGCAAGCACTACAGCCTCAAGAAGTCCGACAGGTTACTGAAGAAGCCATTGAAGCAAAGACTACCCCCGCAATTCCTCCAACACAGCACATCAGAGATCTTGCACGAGAGCGAAAGGGCAATGCGTGATGATACAGTCAGACACAAGAAGATCGTTGGAGTCGTTGTCAACTCGGGGAAGATGGACAAGACCGTGACGGTACGGATAAACGGGCAGAAGTGGAATACGCGTATTCGAAAGGTGGGTGATGGATATATGCAACTGCGATCTTGCATGACCGGGACTAACAATACACTAGATGTTCCCCGACCATATACAGCACCTCGTCCACGATCCAAACAACTCCCTCGTAACCGGAGATGTCGTTGAACTTCACCGCCTGAAAGTGAGCCGGAAAGTCGAGCACGTCGTTGCCTCCATTGTCTCGCCCTTCGGAACGCCCATCGAATCGAGACCGCCGATCCCAACTGCGGACGAAAGACTAGCCGCATACAAGGAGTACCGCTTCAAGAAGCTCCAGCGCCGCGAGCTGCGTGTCAAAGCTGCGGAAGGCAAAGCAGAGGCTATTCGAGCCCTGAAGAAAAAGGGCCTGAACCCTGGCGCCGGAGTGGAGGAGGGTGTCGGACAACTGGAAAACGCGGAGTACGGCGATGGGCAGACAAAGACTCCTTCTGAAGGTGCGATTCTGGGTGAGAAGGGCCAGAAGCTACCTGAAGGCGTCTTGCCCGGAGGAATGCGCGAGGTCGGAAAGATCGATGATTGGAGTGCTGAGAAGAAGGCGGAGTACCGCCGACTGCGGGCTGAAGAGTCCCGAAATCTGTCGGAAGCGAAGGAGAAAGAGGCGGAGTTGAATGAGCAGGATCTCGAGACTCGGAGCACATCGCGGTAGACCATGGGAAGCTGGAATGCGTCGGAAGTTTAAACCTGTACGATCACGTCCTTAGAGGAACCCAGCTGGTCACTGAGCATACATGGAAGCGTTTCCGTCGAGGGCCCCTAGGCCCCCCGGCGGCTCGTACGGCAGAGGCACGATTTCTTCGTAATCTTCAGTCCCAGCAAGAGGAGGGTCGTGGTGAGAGCATACAACCACGTCGACCGCAATATCGGCTCGAATGGCGGCCACCGTTCCGGCGTCTACTGATCTCGCGCAGTATGAAAGCCCGAGATCATCCCCAAATTCATCCGAGCAATAGGCGACTTCCATGCTCTCTAGGTTCGAGCTGATGTGGCTTCCGACGGTCCGGATATGCTCTTCCAGCGTGACTCGAGGTAGAATATAGACGCAGTACGCTTCCGGAATGATAGGTCCGGCTCGGAGATTCATCCTCTCGGTGTTCTCGCAGCCAGCTGTGCCTGCTTCCCATGCGGGCATGAAGGGGGTCTGTTTATATAGCACTCGACGCCAGGAGAGGGTGTACGGGCGTAGTCTATGAGCAGTTCTGTCTATTGTTTCTTGCTAGCGATGGTATATCTCACGCCTGTCATGTATGAAGCTGATTGTGGTGATACCATAAGGGCCTTGGCCTATCCTGTATAGATCCAAGGTGTAGAAGACAGCGGCGGTACTGAGGAAGAGAAGAAGGATGCCGGCCATGAGGATTTGGCGTACATATCGCATAGTTACAAAACAGTGAATATGTTTGGAGTGAAAGTCTTTGCCTTTTGTTCTAGTTGATGTCTTTGAACTGACCGTGCATTGAACAGGCGTAGGGCAAGAAATATACATCCAATCTCCAAATCAGGCAGCACCATGGAATCCTTCAGTTGTTCCCGTCGTCCACGCCTCTCACATGGCATATGTATCTTCTCGGTCACATGCTTGCGCGAGCAAGCCGTGCATCCCTGTTGAACTCTATATCGCGCGTCGCGACTTCATCACTTCGGTGCCTGACGCCGCTTATGTATCCCTCATCCTTCATTGAATCGACTTCCTGACTTTCTTGACGCTGTCAACGGAATCATAACCGGAAACGTGAATCTTGCTAGCGATCATGAGCGAGAACGACGGTTTTGGACTTTCGTCTTCTGACGAAGCCGAGATGCTCAACTTGCTGCCGACCAATGGCAACTCATTGAAGCGCAAAAATGACACTGAAGCCTCCGGCGAAGCGAAGAAGCTGCGCACAGATCCGGAAGTGCCGACCTCGTCACCGGAGGCGAGATCGACGGCGAACGCTGTCCTCCGAGAGCGATTCGGTCTCAATGCTTTTCGGCTGAAGCAGGAGGCGGCCATCGCAAGACTTCTTGATGGCGAGAGCTCGGTCGTCGTCTTCCCCACTGGTCTGTATTTCATCAATGTGTCCAGCGTCGAAGTAAGCTGACATATCTCAGGCGGCGGCAAATCTCTCTGCTATCAGGTCCCAGCTCTATGCTTCAAGATCCTCGATAAGGAGAGAGGTGAACGGCAAGGAAAAGGGGAGCAAGGCATCACACTTGTCGTCTCGCCTCTAATTGCACTGATGAAGGATCAAGTCGACGCACTCCATCGCAAGGGTATCAGCGCCGCCGTCATGGACTCGACCAAAACGAAGGAAGAGTATCTCCAGACTGTTGATGCCATGCGTAATGGCACGCTCGACATCCTGTACTGTGCGCCGGAACGGCTTAACAATGAAGGTTTTGTGGCTAGCATGGCCAACGTTCCCGGAGGCGTCCGACTTCTGGCTGTTGACGAGGCTCACTGTATCTCCGAATGGGGCCATTCCTTCCGGCCGGACTACCTCAAAGTTGCACGATTTGCAAAGGAGATTCAAGCTGAGCGAGTGATCTGCTTGACTGCGACAGCGACTCCGTCCGTGGCGCAGGACGTGTGTCGAGCTTTTGACATCCCCGAGGAGGGGCTGTTCCGCACATCGACGTATAGGTCAAATCTGCGCTTGCATGCGCAATCTTACCTGAGCAAGAAAGACTCGTACCCGAAGCTGCGAGCGTTTTTGAAAGCGTACCATGGGTCGACGATTATCTACGTCACACAACAGAAGCAGACTGAAGAGCTGGCTGGACAGCTCCGTACGCATGGGTTCAAAGCGAGACATTTTCACGCTGGCATGGACAAGATCGAGAAGACACATTGCCAAGAAGCGTTTATGAAAGCGAACGACATGATCGTCGTGGCGACTATTGCCTTTGGGATGGGAATCGACAAAGCCAACATCCGGAGCGTGGTGCATTACGCAGCACCATCGAGTCTTGAGTCTTACAGCCAAGAGATCGGTCGCGCAGGACGAGATGGATTGGAGAGCCAGTGCATGCTTTACCTTTGTGCTGATGATCTGCACCTTCGCGAGAGCTTTGCTCGTGGAGATTTACCATCCAAATCGTCGGTCCGCAGACTATTGCAGGATGTGTTCAAGCTCCATCCCTCGCCCGCACCGGAGAACCACATCGAGGCGAACTTCAACCAACAGTCAAGAGAGTTCGACATCAAGGTCGGACACAATACCTGAACCCGCCACAAGTTGCAAGCACACCTCATACTGACAAACTTACAGGCAAACGCATTGGGCAACATATACGCTCAACTCGAGCTTCGCTTCAACCTCCTGCGAGCCACCACACCGAAATACACCAAGTACTCATACAAGTCCCTCAAAAACACCGAGTGGGACAAGTCGCCTGCTGCATCAGCTCTCCGAAAAGTTACGACGAAAGCAAGGACTCTGTCCCATGTCGACCTCGACCGCGCCTTTCAACGCACGAGCGTCTCTCGTAATGATCTCGTTGCGAAGCTCAACTCCTGGCACGATAGTCATCTCATCGACCTGCAGACTACAGGTGTGGTGAATGTCTTTCGTGTGATGGGAAAGTGGCCGCCGAGTAAAGCCGAGGCGGAGAAGATTGTCGATGAACTGTATGAGGACATGGAGGGCAGAGAGCAACAGGAGTTGAACCGCATGGATCAAGTCATGGGCCTCATTACAGGTGAAGCCTGTTTCGCGAGATCGCTGGCCGAACATTTTGGCGACTCCCTACCCGGCAATGCACAGGAGTGCGGGCATTGTAAGTTCCAATGCTATCCTCCCACCGAAGCGGGCTTCACTGACTTGGGATTCTCAGGTACGTACTGCGAGACTCACACTGCAGTCAAGCAACTCGTCCCTCCACCCCGACCCTGGGATGCGGCGGCTTGGAACGAAGTCCTCGCAGCGTGTCCCGATCGTGATGATCCTCGATACTTGGCGCGCGTGGCGTTTGGGATCGGGAGCCCGAGGGTCACGGCGGCGAAGCTAGGTAAACATGCGGTCTTTGGATCGATGGAGGATCATGATTTCAAAGTATGTATATGATCAAAGCTGGGCTTACCGAGTCGTGCTAATGTTGCTGTAGGTATTGCTCAGGGCTGCGGAGAAGGTCTGCACGAAATGAGTGCGGAGAGCATCTCGACCGTTGCCTGCCTGGTCTGGTCGATACTTGATTACCTAACGAGCGAGAGCATCGGCGGCGCCAGCGCGTAGAGCGTCTACGACGACCTAAGAAAGACGTCGACGGGGAGAGATGTGCACGCAGCGCGGAACTTTGCTATGAAGGCGTGAGCGTGAGCACTTCCAGCGAGATCTCGACAATGTGAGAATCAGCTGCGTCCCGCCGAGCTTCGACTAGCGAGAGACAGAGCATGTCTTTGAGAAGCAGAGCTGGTTGTGTAGGAGCTTGATGTCGATTGGCACATTGTCAAGGCAACTCGAGCGTTCGCTGAGGCGAATTTCAACGTGTCTGGGTGCCGATCGAATCTCCAGATTTGGTACGGGAGGATCATTCGTTCTGGCAGCAAGATATGTGAATGCTAAATCGTCTGATCTTGTCTCAGTGTCGTTTGAAGTCTCCACAACGTTGAAGGAAATGTTCGAGGCACCTACGAACGCCTCTCGGTTTCCTCACGAAACGTCTCGGCCTGAGATCGTCCAAGACAACAACATCCAAAAGACACAGATGTTGTACATGTGGTATTTGATGCGTCCGGTACCTCATCGGTTGAACCTTGCATTTGATTCCAGGTCACTAACTACCACTCGTGCGCCACGACCTGCGAGTCTCGGAGGGAAGGCCGCGACGGCTGGTGATGGTTCGTACTGGTCTGTGGCTCCAATTGGTAGGCCCAGCTCCCTCGTGTGATTTGTTCCTCATCGTCATGTTAAAGCAACATTGCTGGTTGGCGTACGTCAAGTCGCAAGGCGTGGGCCTTGTTCTTGCTTGAACTACACCACGGCTTGGCTTTGTTTTGGCTGAGACTTCTCAAAAGAGCAACCTTCCTGCCAACGTGCACTACCAAACCAAAATGAACATGACACTCTGACGACCTGCTCGACCATCAGAGGACCAGTCTATAAGAGAACATTCAAGACCTGCGCAAAAAGCGCGGAAGGGCCACGTTCTCCTAGATGAGCAGGCCACGCTTGATACTGCCCAGACTCACCTTATCAAACCTCATCACACCAGAAGGACCCAAGTCCAGACTTGGCGATCTCCTCATCACGAGCCCGCGTCGTTCCGCGGGTGATTAGACTAGCCAAGCATTGATGAGGTCGTGCCCAGACTTGGGACTCACTACGCAGTCGGCTAGAGTCTCGGCGAGTGACATACGCTTGGGACAGGATTGGAGCAGGTCTGCTACTCTAGTCTCTGGCAGATGTGTCCTCATTCTGCTGCAAAGCGGGAAGTCGTGGGCTGGCGACTGACAGGCGGTACCGAGGTGGCCTGAGGTTCGTTGGACATCTTCTTGACTGGCATTATCGGCGGGACTTCGAGACCCAGACGTTTGCGGTGGCATGATGTGTATTCATCATCGCATGTCTGCTCCAACACGGGTGAAACAAGTCCAGCCGAGATAATCGCTCGCCTAGGGTTGCAAATCTGCACAACTGCTGCCTGCGGCTCTAGAAGTGCAGGATACACCCGACGTGGTCCTTGGCCAAGTCTTCGACAAGCCAGGCAGTCGTCGTCAGAAACTGTTCTTGTATCGACACCACCTTCGGTGTGTTGATTATGCTGGGACGACTCGCACGACGACGAAATGGTGGCCTGAATGACTTGTTCTCAGGGAACGGTCGGTCGACGAGGTGGTGCCCTCTTGTGGACGGACCGTCACCTTCCAAAGGCAGACATCGAATCCTCTTTCGTGAACGGGTCCGACTTCGGCATGCGGCGGAAGGAGTGTATGAGATACGCCTCGCGTGAGTGTATTCTTCCGCTGCCGGCTCCGGTCTCCGCACTCTAATGCTGCGAGAGGCAGGACTAAGAAAGACCAAGAACAGCGAAGTGGACACCAAGCCTTGGCGGGATGCGAACGAGTACGTACGTATCTTTTCCAACAGGAGTCTTTGGTGTGTGGCATTCTTCGCGTCCACTGGCTGCCTTTCTGTTGACAGCACGCATGTCCTCGCCCATCAGCCTCCTCCTTCGCACATCGCATTCGCATCTCAAAGCAAAAGCGAAGCTCACACCACCGTCGCAGACGCTGCAGTCTTGGCGATCTCCGATAGCCTCTCCACTCGCGAGACGCATGTCGGGACAAGCTTCGCCGCGCTACCATTCAAGCTTATCGGGCAAATGGGCAGCCTGTTGCGATCTCCACTTGCTTCGGCGGGCGCTTGGCCTGGACCCATCTGTAGGACACGTGGTGGCTTGCAAAGATGCGAATATCGGCCGCTGCGCCAATGTTCGACCATGAAGCTGCACAACGTTCGAGACTGCAGCCACACAACTCGGCTCGCCCCGGAGGCATACGAGATCTGGCTGTTCTGGCGTCAGGGCTGAGTCGATTTTAGGTCAAGCTTAAAAGTTGAGTCTGTAAACCTTAATAAGGTTTACATGTGTACCATGTCGCTTCCGGGGTCACACCATCGTCTCGGTTGGATTCCTGTTGGCGAGGTAAGCAAAACGACTTCGTGACCAGGATGTAGGACACGAGCGATTGGATTGCCTTGTGCGATTTTGTCATTGCAGACACCGGCCTGAGAGACATTCTTCCCTCCTCCCGTCCTTGCCTGGGCAGCAAGATTCTTGGAGTGACAGATGTTGTGTCGCCCGGCTCGCATTGTTGACGACTTCGCCGTGAAAGCCATGTCTTTCCGGATACTCGCGAGACTTTAGACTGAGGCTTGGTCCGCGTGGTGTTGCCGATCGCGGAACATTCGACCGTCTTTGCGGGGATCCTGGACGGGCCCAAGACAGGGGCATGGAGAGGGTAGAGACCGAGACCGCTGTTATTGATCGTACTTTGATGTTCCACTTCCAGGCCGCCGGACAGATACGCAGCACTCATAGAAGATGAGCACCATGATCAATGTCAAGGAAGATGATGCCCAGAAGGGAGGCGTCGGAGTGGAAGTCTTGAGGCCAAGCTTTGACAAGGCGCTAAAGCAAGGTTAGCGGCAAGCGGAGCAAAACTCTGAAAGGTGACTAGTTTGGTTAGACTATTATGCATAATGCTAGGCCGACAGCTCGGATTACCTTCGCTTTGTGCCCTCTCTCTCCCTCCTCTTCCAACCTTTACCGTCACTTTCCCTGCCCGCGGATCTACAGCCTTTGAACAGCAGCTTCTACACGACTACTAGCCAGCTTGCCAGTGCTATTCGCCGAGTCTGGGCAATTCTATTCACTTGCTTTGTTGTGGCCAAACTGAGACGTGCGTGGCGCCTTTTATGCCTGTATTCTCTTCCTTGTACTGACCAGCGCTACAGTTCGTTCCCCTCCCACCAGCAAACATGATCGGAATGGAAACGTACAACGGCCATGTGCGCACGCCTGCAGATGCCATCATTCTCTTCGAGGCGTGTCGCATAGGTCTTCTCCCGCGCGTCCAGCGTCGCCTGTCGGAAAAGGAGCGTCAATCGATCAAATCCGGCTCGGTCTTCGTTTGGGATGAGCGCGAGGCGGGAATGCGACGATGGACCGATGGCAAATCGTGGAGTGCAAGTCGTGTGTCGGGCAGCTTTTTGACGTATCGCGAGATGGAGGGCAAGCGTGGAGGCAACAGCAGCAATGCGGCTCGCGACAGCACGAATCCTCCGGAAGCTGACTCTGATGGAGGTGGGCCGGATGGCTATCGCTATAAGCCTGACGGACTGATGAAGCAGTCATTCTCTATCACGACGAACTCTGGCCAACACCTGCATCTCATCAGCTACTTCTCGCGATCTTCCACGGTTGCGCAAAATCTCATGCAGCCGACAAACGATCCTCAACTGCGTCACATCCGACCAGAGAAGGGCATGTACCCAGATTCGACCGTCCACGAGCAGAGCAACATTCCAGCAGTTACTCGCGGACCCATGAACTCTCCAGGCTACACACACGCACCAAACCAGCCGCCTTATCAGAGACCTCCACCATACTACCAATCATGGGCGCCTCCAAGCCCGATGCACACGCCACCACCTCATTACCCTTATTCGCCATACTTCCACCACGGACAACATCCAGGCCATCCAATGCAGGGTATGCACTACCCACCACCTCCCAATGGCTACAACGGACCACAACACGGCACAGCATACGACCGACCACCGTCAATGGGTGCTCCTCCCGGATCGCAGTACGGCCAATACCCTCCGTCAGGTGCCTACCAGCATACCTATCCTCCGCCACCGACCAACCATCAGGTGAGTCGTTGTCAGCTCGCGCAATAGGTGAACTTCTACTAACAACATTCCTCACAGTCCGGCTACTCGGGCTACCAACCTCCACCACTCCAACAATCCTCCCCATACCCCTCCGCAACGCCACAGTCCCACGAGCAGAGGCCCGCGCCTGCACCCGCGCCACCTTCCGCCGTCGAGCCAGATCTCGTCGCGAGGAAGGAAAGCCCACGCCCCGACACATCATCCGCACCTCAACCCTCATCACCAACAGTACGTCCGACCACATCCTCTGACCACACTCTCCAGCTTCCTAACATCATCCAACAGAGCAAACCCGACGCCCAAGCAACATCCGGCGCATCACAACCCCCCGCCTCCGGCCAGACCATCCCCAGCATCTCGGCCATGCTCAACGCGGGTGCTGACGGTGTGCCGCCTCCTCGCGCGAGCAGTCGTAGTCCCGGTGGTACTGCGCGAGGTGCGCTGCAGGACATTCCGAGCCACAAACTTGGTTTCGAGGCGAGTCGCGATGTGCAGGCGTTGAGAAATCTCGACAAGACGACTTTCAAGCAGTACTAGCTGTGGGCGCGCAACCAGACATGAGCAATTGAACGGATTCACAGGACTGGTGTATGGAGTACAGGGCGTTTTGAGGTGGGAAGCGGTTGCAGCGAATGGCGCTATTAAGACGGCTTTGTTCGACTCTTCGATCGCGCTCTATTGTAATTTCTGCTCGGATGAATGGCGAGGCAATGCCAGAAGAGATCGGATCTAGTGCAGGATGCGAGGATGACAGTACTGCTTTGACCGACAGATCAGATGTTGTCGCTCTTGGCTGAGATAGCTGAGAATGGATATGGAATACGTTTCATTGCTACTGAGTTGACGTCCGTGTGAGAGCATGTCGCGGAGTGCTTGCCGCGAAGCGATTCTGTTTAGTCGGCTCGCGTGTAGTATGCAGGCCTGGAGTCTACGCTTCAGAAAAGCAGTGTGATCTTGAAAGAACATCAAAGCACTTCGCTGGGGACGGAATGCGACTCTATGTGGCTCAATAGCCGGCCAAAAACCGCTCTCACGTTCATTCCATCATTGACTTCGTTACGGCGGGAGAATAGCCTCAGCTCTGCACTGCCCTCCTTGTGCAGCGACCTGGAGAGACCTCTTTCGCACCTTGAGTCTTTGTCCTCTGTCCTCCTTCGTCCACAGTGTATCCGTCTTGCCTCTCGCGCACGCCGCGTCATTTCGTTGATCCCTAGCCATGCTGCATTCCAATTCATAACGTCGTTGATCATCCCACGTCCGCATCATTCCCAGCCATATGCCCTCACACGTTCTACTTGCTCGTCTTCGCCGCAGCCCCACCCTTCTTCGCCGCGCCCTCTTGCGAGCTATTCCACCCCAGTCTCGACTTGGAAGCGGGCAGCTCCGCGTTGTTCCAGACGTTGTAGAGCACACTATATCCACCGTCAGCGACCCATTCCCACTCGTCTTCTATACCAGCTCCCTCAGCAACAGTTCAACTCACTTCTGCGTCTTGTCCCCCACATTCTCATCACTCTCCCCCTTCACTCCGACTCTCAGCCCGCCCTCTTTCGTAAACGCCATGTTCTTCTTCTCCATTTTCTTTTGGCCGCGCGCGGCGAGTTCGTTGGACCAGGTGTAGAAGCCGTAGCCAATCCAGGCGGCGATGCCGATGACGACGAAGAGGATTAGGAGGGGGATGAGGTTGCCTAGTTTCGCCATGGTTGTGGTGAGGTTGTGAGAGAGGATTTCGTGCGCACGTTTGAGGGTGGTGCTGAGCGGACGGTCGTCGCGGTGAGGATGCGAAAGGGTGTAGAGTCGTTGACGGGTTCGCAAGAGCGAGATGTTAAGTTGGAACCAGTGGAGGGTATGGGTGGGTGGTTGTTGTTGAGTTGTTGGTGCAGGGTTGGAGATCAGCCCACGATGTTGAGTTTGAGCCCACGCGACACACGAGGTCACTGGCGGCGCTTGCGGGTACGTCTATAACAACCTATTGCCCGCGCCCGTGCACACGCCCAGGCTGAGAACCTCCGGAGGATGCTGGATCTACACTGTTAGCTAATTACCGGTGCGAGTCGCGACTCGCTGTTACTGTCGCGTTCTTACCGTAGGATACCTTACCGTCGCCGCCGTCGCTATCGTTTTAAGGGTAGTAGATAGAAAGTTAAAGGAGTTTCTCGCGCTCTAATTAGCTAAACGTTTAATAGTAGCAATAACGTTTTTAGCTTCCGTACGAGTCGTTTACGTAAGTAAGAGATGTACGTAGAGCGTACTAGTAAATATCTACCTTTAGACTATAACTATCGTTCGTTTATTAATATTACTATCCGTTTTGTTTATTACGTTATATCTACTATATCTATAGTGCCCTTACTAGCCGGCGCCGTCGCCGCCGTCGCTCCTACCTTCCGTCGTTTCTTTAGTAGGCCCTTTACTATAGAAGGGCTAGCCTCCGGGTTATATTACCTTTCTTACGCCGACGGTAGAGGTTAGTATAGATTATTTAGTATTATCGTTACCGTTATTGTTACCGTCGTTATTACCGTCTTCTTCTTCTTTATAGTCGTCTTAGTAGTCGTTATAGAGCTTTCTACCTTAACCGCTACTACCTTCCTTAATACTCGCTTCTTCTTCGTCGGCGGTAGAGCTACTAGTATAGGCTCTAAGAGTGTTATTGTTGTCGCGGAGTTAGTAGATTCGAGGGTAAGATCGATATAAGGCCTACCCTTAATAGGCTCTAATTTAACGTAGAACTAGCTTAAGGAGAAGCCCTTATCGAGTAGTCGTTACGTAAGCTATAGTAGAGGTATTTTATTAGGAAGTTCTTAATTAAAGTGCTCTCGTATAGCGAGTCTTACTACCTCCTTACGTACTAATCCGGCTATATAGTTTAGAGTATTAATCTACCTCTTCTACGTACGTAGCTTCTCGTCGTAAGAAGCGTTATAGCATTTAAGGCCCTCCTTAATATTATATATAGCTTAGCGGATGTTATAAGTAGCCTTAGTGACCGTAAGTTAGTAAGCTTATAGCGGTTTAATATCGTCCTTAATGTTACGCGCGAAGTAGTCCGTTAAGGCGGTATCGAAGACTTCTATACCTTCGAACTTACTTATACTTATAAATATAAAGAGCTAGCGGTCCCTATACTCTTATTCAATATAGTTAAGAAGCTTATACTAGTGCTATATATACGTATACGGAAGGTTGCTCTTACGGTACGCCTTATACGTATATCTAAGGTCGTTAGTTAATAGTATTAGCGTAAATCCGTCCTACCTTAAGAGCTATATCTAAGCGCTAATCTACTATTATATACGCTATAGAAACTAAGGTAGCTAGTTACTAAGCTAGTATAAAGGATCTTTATTATAATTAGATAGACTCGGTAACCTTTGCGCTTACGCTCGTTCTTAGTCCGTTAGTCGAATTAGACGTACTTCTACTCGTAATATATAGCTATACTAACGAACATAAAGTTAGCCGCTATCTACTATTTCGTATCTATCTTATATACGTTATATACGCCTTTAAGGGGATTAGTCGATAGTACCTAAAGTAGTAGAAGTAAATATATACGATAATAAAGAGCCTAGAGCTTAATATTATCCTTTAGCTCCTTCTTAATATAGTTACGGCTATCGGTAGACGGCCGAACAGACTGCACCTTTACGCGGTGGCCGTCGTAAGTACCTTCCTTGGAAGGGAAACTAAGACAGTCTGGAAGAACAAACCTCCTCGAAAATCTCTCGAAATCCGCCCAAAATCCTTCTCGAAATCCTTCTCGAAATCCGCCTCGAAATACAAGCTATAACAGAACAACAGCACGATTCGAACGAATAGCTCTTTACGCTACGAACGAGAAGAAGAAGAAGAAGAAGAAGAGGCAGTCTACTCTGTCCTATACGCGCATCTCCTCGAAATCCGAATCGAAATCGCATGTCCCTAGAGACGTCGTCGCCCTCGAAAGGAAGCATACATGCACTTTAAAGAGCTGGAACTCGGTGGAATCCACAACTCTGCGATTAACCTGCGTAGCTATATGCGTTTGGAAGCGGCATATAGTTCCACAAAGGCATATTAAGGATAAGAGAAGATAGCGAGTTGGATAGCTGCTTGCGCATCTGCGTCGCTCCTGCACTGCTTTTGCAATGCAATGCATTTCCTCTCTCTCTTTCGAATTCGCAGCGTACGTGCGAAGCGGAAGGATCCGCTGAAAATTCTGCAAAAAGCTTGGCGCGAAAATTCTGTAGCCCTAGGCTGCAACACTCGTTTGACTTAGCACGAAAATTCTGTAGCCCTAGCTATAGACAACAGACAACGACACTCGTTCGATTTCCTTTGTCTTGCATTTGTTTAAAGTCCTTTGGCATTGCCTTAGGCACGGGGTTTCCCCTAAGGTCAAAGAATACTAAAAGAATTTGATTGTAAATAGATCTACTGCCTTGCTTGCAAGGCCGTCCTACATAGTTATAGACTCCAAAAGGACGTAAATGGAACAAACAAACAACAAACAAACAAACAAACGGCTATCGGTATCGTCGTTCGGTAGTAGGTTAAGTACCTCTTTAAGGGAAGAACGATAACCGGCAACTAACTACCTCGCTATAACTACCGAGAAGAGCTTTTAACGTACCTTCTCGTAATTCGTACTACTAAACTTCCGCTTTATCGTCCGCTATATATAGATATAGTAGAGTAGGTAGACGACGACATAAAGGCTAAAGTTACTAGCGTCTTCGTCCTTACTATCCTTAGCTAGACTATCTTCCTTATCGCTAAACGCTAGCTTAACCGTACGTTGTTTAGTAGCTAAGTCGTTAGTTATAAAGTAATACGGACGCTAGCCTCTACGACCGCTAGACTACCGGATAATTCGCCTTAAATAAGTAGCGATACTATCGCCGTCTTTAGACTTCGTAAGGAACTAAGTATAAGGGCGCTAGTAACTATACTTATCGCGAACAATAAGGGTAAAGAGAAACTAGCTAAGATAATTAGTTTTATATATTAAGTCTATAAGGGTAAGGTAACTACGGCGTATAAGGAGCCGGATACGTTTCTAATAAGCCTAGACGATACTATAAGCGGTCTCGCCGTCTAGTTCGCGTATAGCCCTAATCTTAGAGCATTTTATAATATCTATAAGTAGAGAGAAGTTAGTATATATTATTTAAAGCTCGAAATTCTCGGAAGTTTTAAGAAATAGTCGAAGTTCTACTAGCGTTAAATTCGAGTATATTCTCGAATTTATAATTAGCTTAAATTCGCGGCCCGCGCGCGGCCCGCCTTCGAGCCGAAATTCTAGGGTCCTCTTAGTAATACCTTAAAACTTCTAAGAATCGCTAGCTTTAAAACTAAAGCTCGGAATCCTCTTCTAAACGACTCGAATTCGAGCGCGTTTAAATAGTAGTAGTCGTAAGGTAACGTCGAGAGTTATAATAGCCGGATTAGGTAGGTCTCCTTCCGGATTAGGGTATTACTAGGAGCTCCCGCTACTAAGTAATCTAAATTCGATACTAATCTTTAACTTCTTAACTTCTCGTTTTCTCGTTTATAAAAACTTACTACGTTATTTATACTACTCCTTTAGCTCTTACTACTACGCCGGCTAGTCCGTAATAGTACCGCCGAGTCGGAGGTTAGGGAATACCTTCCGGTATACGGTACTAGCGTTATTAACGTCGTAACGGACTATATAGAGCCTACCGGCTACCTTAAATATCTCTTGAGCCTCTAGATTACTAAATGCTTAAATACTATTCTATACGGTCGTAGGGCGGTAGCCTTTATAACACTAATAGCTAGTAGCCTTCTAAAGTACCGAGTAGCGCCGGAATAGATCGAATTAACGTATAGTATAGTACTTAGTATACTTAACTCGGCTACTTATCTCTATTCGCCGGATTACTACGCGGCTAATAACCGGAGCTCTACCGACCTTATTAGCGTCGTCGTCGACCTTAAACGATACCTTTATCCTTACTAGATACGAGTATCTACGCTTAATCTTCTTCGGCCGCGGCTTCTTACTATCGCCCTTCGTTATAACGAGGATAGTCGCGAAGTAGCACTTATAGGTATATACCGCCGTGCCGTCTACCTTATATCGTATCTCTTTCCGAATCTAGAAGTTATTAATAAATAGCTCTACCTACGACTATAGCTCTAGCGTTATAGTTACTAGAGCGTCGAGATTAACTATCTACTTACGTAATACTCTAAGGTTGTCGACGCCTTAAGGGACTATTAACATACTATAGCCGGCGGCAACGCTTTTAATAAGATGCCTCTTTATACGCCGGCGACGGCGGATAACCGGCCTATTAGTCCGCTTATCTATACTCGATTCTTCTACGTTAACTTCTACGCCTTTACGCGTTAGTAGCTCCTCGGTGTGTGCGATAACCTCCGGCAATAGTAGCGCTATAGGAAGGAAGGCGTCTAAGTTAGCGGCGTTAAATACCTATAGTAGTCCGACGTCGGCGTCGTCTATAGCGGCGGTAAGGGCGGCGGTAAGGGCGACGGTAAGGTTGTATAAACGCGTGAACAACAACAACAACAACGCGAGATTACACTGCCAAGGGTGTGGTGGTGTGGTGTTACTAATGCCGGAGGGGGCTGACTCAATAGGTTGTTTTAGACACCACCGCGCTTGCGGCTGACGAAACGAAAACCTTCGAACCAACGACTCGTGCTCTCGCATTCTTTCATGATCTCGGCACCGATCATGGACGATGCATTACCTTGAAACTACATTGCACAGGGTGTGGTCGTCATCGATTGGAGATGCAGCCTTTGCATACGCTATATGTCACGCACAGTGGGTTGCCGACTTCACGGACACGCTTCAAGATCACAGTCACTGTCGCTTCGATGGCTCGTCCTACCAGCTGCTCATGAAGAAGGCTCACAGTTTCGAGGGCTAGGAGATGCGTTCGAGCGTCCCGGATCTCGACCTCACACGAATGCTCACGGGAGCATGAAATGGCTACGGCGTGCGGTATCAGCAGGGAAATCTCCTCCCTCCGTCAGATCGTAGACCCATCTTTCGACTTCTCCACACCCCTGATCAATTGCCGACATTTCCTGAGCACCGGCGCTCGCATGCCGTCCTGGAGCCAAAGCATACAGCTTCTTCCCTTCGCTTGAAGCCCTATGAATGGATAAAGGCCGCGTCACCTAACTATGAGCCAAGACGTCAAGGCCCATCCAAGACCACAGAAGAAGGCCCAGGAAGTGTACCCAAGGCCCAAGGCTCACGGCGCAAGCTGTATGCGTAATATCAAGAGTCAAGAGCCTCGTAATTATGGCATAGATCCAAAGCTATACATTCTCAGACGACGACATCTCTTCGGCTCGAGAGCAACCCTTATACACCTAACCAAGAGCTCGTGATGTACCGCACTAGTCTTCGAAACTGGAAATGAGCTGGAATGTGATGCGAAGATTAGATCCAACTCTGCTCAGGTCGCCGGAGTTGTTGCGTAAGTATCGCGGGTCATTGTACCATTGTTCTGGTTGAAAGAACCATGGGAGATACGGCTTGGCAAAGTGGCAGACATTTCATCCCAAAACCACGCTCCTTTCTCCTCCGTCGCTCAGACAAGTACACATTCGTTCTCGCGTCGTGGCCGGCCTCATGATCTTCACCCCTTGGTTCAGACTTTCGACGTCGTCAACTTGTGGCAGGCCTGCTCTTCATTGAGCTCTTGCTTCTACTCCAGGCGTGTATCCCCTTCCCAAGCATGATGACTTCTGGCACTGGCACTGAGACTGAGACTTCAAAGAACTTACTGACAGACATTGCGCAGATTTCATTCGAAAGGTATGTATCAGACGGCAACAACATTGCATTATGCTCTCTTCATCTCTGACATCTCCAGCCCAGGACCATCCATCGTCGACATACTCTCCACCGGTGACATGCGTGCTGAAAGTGCCGGTGATGCGGCGCTGTCGGCCTTTGTCGCTGGTGAGCATGGGTCTGCGGCGAGGGCTGGGTGTGCTACAACGAGGAGATCAGCAACGCAGAAGCAAGCAAGTGTGATCAGGGAGACACACTCACAAAGGAAGGCCGGTGATGAAGATTCGTTCCGAAAGGCGAGCGAGATTTCGTTCGCGAAAGCTTGCATCCGTCGAAGGATGATGACGCTGAGGCAAAATTGAAAGAACCCGGGGTCAGCTTGCTTTAAAACCGCAATGGAACTGGTGGGAGGGTGCACCGGCAGGAATCTTATCATCAACGCGTTGTGGTCGTCCCTCGGAATAATCCTCATCAGGACTCCAGCCGCTCAGAGGTTTCAACTGGTTTGGCATCTGGGCCAGCCTCATGATTTTTACCCACCTTGCTCGACTGGCCAGTGATGAAGATGAAAGATCGGCTTGGCCATGGATGTCGGGTGACCGGTGTCGGTGGACTGCTGCAACGAATCTGAGGCTGGTCGGGTTTGGTATGGTATGGCGTTCGGTGATGGGCTTTGGTGTCGCGGCATGGCGGTGTGAGATGATCATTGGTGAGGTGTTGGACCGAAGCGCATGGGCGTTGTGGTGGCTGTGGAGAAATGGGGAGCAAGTAAGTCGGAGAGCAGAGGAGTGTTGTGATGATCGTACAGCAGATGAAAAAAGGATTGAAGGATTCAGGTTGGAGGAGGAATCGATGAATCTATATAAACAGAAGGCGACGGGGCGCAGCGAAACTGACCAGGCAACTAAGTCTTGCGCAGGAAACGATACTTCATTGCACAAGGAGGCGACGATGATAGGATGGCAGTGACTGCATGCGTTCGGAGGGAAAGGCCTCCTGTCTCCATCGGTAAGAACGACCATGGTTGCACAGGCACGATGGATGGGAAGACGACTGAGAACGTAGTGCGCCAGTGAGTAGTGACTGTGGCATATTAACGCATACTTTCGCCCGAAGCAAGACCTCCGCTCTGCTGGAGTGAACGTGTAAGGGTAGGGAATCATCGCAGAGCAAGAACGCGGCTCCAGCCAAGGCAGGTACCTCTGTGCTCCCTCCCAGACTCCAAGCCACTGGGATGCACATCATCCTTCGAAAGTCGAGCGAAGGCAGGGAGATCATCTACCGTTGGAGTTCTATACGTCTCTACAAACCGGATCCTGATGCTCAGCTCTCGAATTCTCCGCCTTCGAACCTCCGCCTCTGCAATGCTCCGCGCATTTTTCACCGCACGGGGGCTCCGTCAATTGGCTTGGCTCGCGCAGTTTGACCAGGGAAAAGGAAGCCAGACGAAGCTCGTCAAGACATGACAAGCACCAGAGGGCTTCGATTGCTATGATTCATTCCCGTGCAAAAGGCCTTCAACCTCAAGTCGGAGTCGGATACTGACCATTCCGATGGCCAACTTGCTGTGGAGTGTTGCATGTGAGGTTTGCCTCACGATATGGGCCAATTCTACCTATCTTACCTTAGCTTCATTCCCAGCCTGGGCCATCCTAGCTTGACACGGCGCGACTTACCTGTAGCCACGGGCAATTCCAACATGCCAACGCAACCACGCCAGGGGACTGTGACGTCGCTCGCTGAGAAGGATGCTGCGCCATCGGCGTCGCCGAAGAGACGGCTCTCGAGGCACATGAGTGCCTGCATACTCAACATGCGTGAGCCAACCATCTGCGACGAAACAATGTTTTCTTGAGCGGATCGACGGCAAGGAGAACGACACGAAGGTTGTGTGGTTGGCGAACAAGCCATGTCAAGCTTCGGCTAGTCTGACTCTATTCGTGACGACTTGCGGTTTTATGCTAATCGAGAGCCGTTGCGCTCTTATATACAGTCCTGACGCTGTCAGTCTAGGTGACAGCACAGCCCCCAAAGAAGATACCTTGGTCGACCATTAACACATCCGGCTCTCCATATAGCACCCACGAGTTGCGACCGTGCGGCTTGAGAATCCTTCGACATCACCTCGACATTTCCGATTGGAATTGCACGGCGCCGCGCAGTCGCAAGTTTGGTGTACTGGATTTCATTGCAATCATCGCATCCGAGCTTGGCTGACACGGACACCGCAGTGAAGGACGATTCGCAGGACGAGGAGTGGCATCGTTGCCGCAAAGGAAAGGACAGAGTCACATTCGCGACGATTCGCGCCAATCCTGCGACAATCCGCGCCAATCCAACAAGAGAATACGCTAAACGAGACATTGCGTCTTCAGCCGTACCAATTGTTAACGGCAAGCCAGCGGCGCAACTTATTGGCAGACCTGCACTGTCCTTCGTTTTCTTAGAAGCGCCCGTATGGTTGGTGGTCCTGAAGCTGGTCTGCCATTAGCACTTGCTGGATTGAGCGATCTTTGCGCAAGAATGCTATTCAACTTGGTTACCTTCCGACTGCAGGATGAATCAAGGCCACCAGCAAATGCCCTCCTGTCTTGAGGTTGAATGACGATCCATCGTGGTTCTAGGATCGCATATATATCGCCATGCCATCCAGTAAGTCAGACTGCCATCTCCTCATCATTGCGTTCGTCTCGCACATCCACATCTCCACACCCGAAAGAACCTCTCCTATTCACCTCCACGCGCTCCTCACATAACTCTCTCTCATACCGCAACATCATCATGTCCTCCCTCACTCCTCACGGCGACCTCGCCGCCGCCGAACTCGCCTTCTTCACCCCATCCTTCCTCCTCGCCCTCTCCATCTGCCACCGGCACTCCTTCCGCCAATGCCGCACCGCAGGCTGGTTCTACCTCCTCCTCCTCCCCACCCTCCGCCTGATCGGCGCCTCCTGCACCCTCTACGCCGAAACCCAACACCCCTCCTCCGGCGTCCTCATCACCGCAGCCATCACCTCCGCAATCGGCACAGCACCCCTCTTCCTCGTCCTGCTCGGCTTCCTCAAACGGCTCAACACCCTCTTAACCGCTCACAACCTCCCCACCCGCATCTTCACCCCAATCCACATCCTCTCCCTCGCCGCCCTCCTCCTCGCCATCGTAGGCATAAACCTCCTCTACCACACCTCCTCCACCTCCTCCACGCACACCACCGGCCGCGCTCTCTTCGAGACGTCCACCCTCCTCTTTCTAGTCATATACCTAGCCCTAGCGCTCATACTCGCACACCACACCTACCGCCTTCCCCACGTGCCACAATCCGAGCGCATCCTCGTCTTCGCGGGTCTGGCCGTGTTACCCTTCATGTTCGTCCGCATCGTCTACGTCGTGTGCGTCGGATTCGCGAGTCCCGGGTCGGTATTCGATGACGCGGATCCGGAGATTTGGGTTCAGGCGTTTATGCAGTTTGCGATGGAGGCGGTGTGTGTGGGGGTGTATATTTGGACGGGAGTGGCGTCGCCGAGGCAGGAGGCGGTTGACAAGGAGGGGAAGCGGGAGAGGGAGGGTGGGAAGGGGATGGAGGAGTTGGGAAGTATGGAGACGGGAAGGGTGTATGAGTCGAAGGGGAAGCATAGTATGGGCAGAGGTACTGGGAGATTGAGAGGTTGACAGGCTGGACAGCATTCACCAGTGTATCGATTGGCAGGACGAGAGCATTAAGATTACAGCACACATATATGGAAGCAACACAGCCTTAAGACTAGACAACGAATCACGACAGACAGACATAAACCGCAGAACCACATCAAAGCAGCAATGGAAACAGCAGCTCTCGCCAAAGCAAGTTCTCACGACCAACGTGAAAAACCAGCACATGCTGCGAACGTTGACTGTACGCCATCCTTACTCCGCAGGAAAACAAAGTCTTATCTGTCGACGAATAGTCCTCTGGCTCGCTCGCTAACATACAATTGGTATCTGCTATCCATCCTTTTTCCATCCCGCGCTCAAATTCCACTGCGTCGCCCGATCCCAGCTCCTCCAGCAGCAAAATCTAGCCTCAAGTCCGTCTCTCGTCCGAACAAGTCTTTGAGCATCAAGCCAACAACCTTTCCCACCGCATCTTCCATCACCTCACGGCCTCCACTTCGGCCTCAACCCCCCATCATCCCCACCCTCTCCTCCCACCAACCCATCCAACCGACTCCTCGCCCTTCCTCCCATCGCACTACTCCTCCCCCCCAACAAACTACTCCTCCTTCCTCCCACCCCACGACTCCCCGGCCTCCCACCATTCGCCCTACTACTACTCCCCGGCCTCTCCTTCCAATGCGTCGGACTCTCATTATCCGCCTCGTTGCCATCCACACTGCTGCCCCCTTCATCTCCGATCCCACTGTCCGCGAGACGAGATGCCGCTCGACTACCTGCTCGACTTCCCGGTCGTGGGACGAGGAATGCGAGACTGCGTGTTGATTTTAGAGTGTTGGTGTTCGTGCTGGAGGTCAGATGTCCGTTCGCGCCGTTCGTGGCGGCGGGGTTAGTGGAGGACGTACTGTTCGCCAGGCGGGAGGAAGGACCCAGATGTCCGGTCTTCGTCGAGGTGGCATGTGAAGCGGACGTAGCCCTCGCCCTGGCACCCGGCGTCGCGGCACCGTTCTTCGACAGTCCCGCACTGCCCCCACTCACCTTCCTCGCCGACGAAGTCACAGGCGCCGGGATGGACGACCCCGCCCCCGTCGGCGCACTGACATGTCTCAAACCAGGCGTCTTCGCATTCTGTCCCTGTCCTCCCTCCACCGCCGTAGCCCTCTGAAATCTCTTCGGCGTAATCGGCCCTTTCGCATACGGACTCGGTTCAAACGCGCTCAACGGGCGGAAGTCTTTCACTTCACTCTTGACGGCGTTGACGAAGCGACCTTTACCCGGTTGAGGAGTAACTTCACCTCGACTGGGCCAATTGACCGCTGGTCTTCCAGGACTTGCCGACGATCCTGCTGTCCCTGCTGTTCCGACGCCAGGGGAGGAGGTAGTGCGGGATGGTGTGCTGTGGAAGTCTGCGTTGGACTTTCTCGGGAGGAGAGATCGGCGTGGGACGGTAGAGTGTGCAGTACCGCCGCCATTGCCGCCGGGAGAGAGTCGAGATGAAGCGCGACCACCACCGCCAGTGGAAGAGCGGAGATTACCACTGCTCAGATGCGTCGGCGTCGTCTTCGCTCCGAAACTGGACTTCCTCCCGCTCCCACCATTCGTGACGATGACGCTACTAGCAGGCGAAGTAGCAGGCGTAATCCCCTCCCCTCGACTCCCACTCCCCACACTCCTCTGCTCAGAAATGACCGTCGAAGAACTCACCGAGTCCCTCAAATGCATCCCTTCCTCTTCCTCCTTTCTCCTCGCCAACTCCTCCACCAACCCATCCATCTCCAGAATCTCAGTCTGCAGCCTGGCCCACCTCTTCTTAATATCAGATTGCAACCTCAAAATCTCCCCATTCACCGTCAACCGATCCTTCACTCCCCGATCAATAATCGCAATCACCCTCTCAATCGCAGGACCATAGTGCCGTTTCTTCGCCTCGTAGTTCTCCACTTTGTCACCCACCTGCTCCACCTTCGAGACCGACTCTTTGACTTTCTCCACGCTCCGCATGATGCTTTCGCACATCTTCATCGCCTGCCTCCCAGCGTTCCTGAAGACGAGAACCCATCGGTCCTCGCCTAATTCCCGTCGTAAAGACTCCGCGTCCGCTTCCAGTTTCGTCCATTGGATTTCCAGCTCGGTCTGCCGCTGATCGAGGTCTAGACATGCGGAGGGAAAGGTGTCATTTCCGCGTCGATGCCACGCCGCCAATCTCATCGGCAGGAAGTCCAGCGCGGCTCTCAACGGCTGCATCCGTGCGAATAACGCGAGTAAACTCGAGTCCTCCTTCTGCTCCCCACTCGCAAGCGGCGGAGGGGCGTGGAGGGGAACACCCGTGGAGGAGAACGGCATGACGACACTGAACCGATTGTTGGCGTTCGCGTTTGCCTTCGCTCGTCCAGGAGCCACCTCCACAATCGTCTCCAGTTCACTCAAGTCGATACTATCCCTCGAGCTGAGCAAACTTTCCGCGCCTTGATGTCGTTTCTCCTCCATTTCAAAGACCAGCTGATTCAAGCCATTCATCTCCTGGGAAATCTCACCCAACACGGTATTCCACAATTCCTCCCACTCCATCGCGACTTCGACTTGGAATTTGATGGATTTGAGGGTATCCTTGATCCCCTGCCAGTTGCCGATGATGGTTTCCAGATTCACGCCACTCGCGCGGATCTCCTCTTTCGAGAGGAGACACACGTCCGGGCGAGTTTGGAGTCGCTCAATCGAAAGAACGTAGACTTCGACTAGTTGTTCGAATCGTCCAATCGCGCCGTCGACATCTTGAATCCCCTCCCTGCCTCCTGCCGCTGCCCACTCCACATCGTCCTCCGCGTTCAAGCCGTTTAGTACGTTCTCCGCTTGCCGAATCCACATCCGAATCTGCTCGGATGCATCTGCGAGAGCTTGCGCGGCTTCGGTGGAAGTCGCCATGGAACTTATCCTCTTCGCCAGGGATGTCGCGTCGGGAAGCCGCATGGACGTCAATTGCGCCAATTGGCCGGTGAAACTCGCTCGGCCGAGGGTGTAGACCGATCCAGGCCGGGTGACAGTCGTTCGTATTGAGTCTCCATCTCCGGCTGTGTCGTTCTCCGCTCCGGCCACCGAGACAGTACTCTGCCACGGTTGTGATGAGAAGTCCATACTCGGCGGCGGCCCTCCATTCACCAACCCTCCTCTCCCTGACATCGTCGGCGTCCCACTCCCCTCCCTCCTCACCCCGACCCTCGGCGTCGGACTCAACGGCTCCTTGGTATGCAATCCCAACCTCGTCTTCCCACACTCCGGCATACGATACTTATTCGTATCCCTATACTCATCCTCCGTATCGTCCTCCGAAGCAGCGAGATGATCGCTGATATCCACCACCGAAGAGATATCACTCTCAAACGTCGAAGTCTCGTTGTCCGTCAACACCGGGCCTCCACTGAGCCGTACACCCCCTCCTACTCTCCTCGCTGAAGGCATAATCGCCGTCGTCCTCCTCCTCTGCGAGCGGGAAGAGACCTCGTCCGGACGTACGCGATGCCAGGGCTCAAAGTCAAAGTCGGGGTGTATAGGCGGGCAATCGGCCAATCCTCCGTGTGTCTCCCTCAGCGCAAGATTGTGGCTCTTCCTCCGTCGCTGCTGCTCATGTATCACGCCCTTCTCTTCCCTCTGCCGTTTCTGCTTCTCCAGCGTGCGTTGAAACAATTCCAATCCCAGGGTGAGTCGTTTCGCGCCGGACTTTCGCTTGTTCGAGAGGTCGCCCGTGGAAGCTGCGGTGCGGAGGCAGCGGGGGATATCTGGGGGAGCAGGAGCGCTCGCGTCGAAGGTGCGGGTCCGGTCAGCGCCTGCCATTGTTGTGAGGTGTTAGTGATCTGGTAGGTATACTGCTAGAGAAAGCAGCAGCCTGGCCCGGCCGGCGTTTGCATTGCGGAATGTGTCTTGAGGATGGGATATTGAAGCCGGTCTGGTACGACGGTTGATAGCGTACCAAACCAAAGCAACGACGACGCGCCAGGAGCAAATAAAACAGCGGCGGGCGCGACTGGTCAGGCTGAAGGCGGAATGAATAAAGACACTCACCACTCACAGCAGGTTTTCGTAAGACGGCTCGTAGTACGACCACGACGCCATCACATCACCAGCAGACCGGGGGGGGGGGCTGTATGTCGTCCAGGATGTGGAACGGAGAATGGTCCGTTGCGTGGTGGAATTGAGCCAATAGTGGACGGGATCCTTGGTTCGACTCGATGATCCCGTGTATCTCTGTCAGAAGAATGTCGAGTTTGTTTGTCGTACAGTAAAGAAGTCAGTGTACGCGACGAAAGATGGCACAATCAAGATGCAGCCCACATCCCTCATCCCTCAATCCCGCTGCAGCGTCACCACAACCTCTCTAGCGCGACAAATCGATCGGATTCCAGGGGTGAAGGGGTCCGAGATCGATGTTTCACGATTTATAACATATTTGTGATGTCAAAGAGGAGACCACGATTATAGCGGCATGTTGTTTGATATGATGTCGAGCGGATGGTAGCCAAGTCGGAATGTTCAACATTCTCTTCGACAGTACGAAAACATTATCTTTTCCAGTCTTCTAGACCTAGACTCAGTCCTTTCCTCTTCAACGCAGCAATTTTGGGGTATCACATCTTCCTCTCTCCTTCGTCCAGCCTTTCAAACTTCAACCTCAACCTTCTCATCGACCTTCTTCTCCTCCACCACAGCGCTCTCCATCTTCCACCCCTCAACAGCCCTCCTCTCCTCCTCCGTAGCCACCAATCCCTTTCTCCGCACAGTCTCTTCTCCATTCACCTCATTATCAACACCCTCAACCCTAACCTCCGGCGGCGTCCTCTCCCTCCTCCTCTTCCCATCCTCCATCTCCACCCTCCACTCCTCCGTCAACTCCTCCCTCACAGCCCGACACCACCTCAAAACCGCCTTCTCAAAAGCAGTCCACGCACTCGGCGAGTCGCCATGCACGACGTCCAACACCGGAACTTCCAACACCACATCCCAGCGCAATTCCGCCGCTTTGATCCAATATCGGAGATTATCGGCCATGCGGTAGGGTTTGTTGACGTCTGTGTGGTGGGTCTTGATTTCGTGGAATTTGCGTTTCGAGCGGGAGACGAGGGTGTTGTGGAGGCGGATGAGGCGTTGGCCGTCTTGGAGGGTCTTGAGGAAGTCGCTGGGCAGGCTGGTCTGCTCATCGGGTGACTTTTCCGGCCATTGAGGTAGTGGAGGGTCACCCGCGTCAAAGGACTTCAAGAATAACCATTCCCGCTCCCTCTCGCGCTCTGTCCAGTCGCCTGTCCGCCACGTCCAGCTCTCCCACTCCTCCGCCTCTTTCAACTCCAGCGCCTCCTCTTGTTTGAGAAGTTGATCAATACTCTCAATCCACATTAGAATATCCGACAGCTCCCCGATCCTCATGCCACCTCTAAAATTCCTCCCCGCCATACGTTTCAACACATCTAACACCGCATACAAATCCGAACGAATCGTCTTTTCCGGTTTGATGGCGTACAACCGTCCCGGATTCACATGCGCGGTGTAGTAATTCTTCGCCGCACGAATAGCGAGGGTGATGATATCCAACAAATGCAGTCCTTGAATTTCATGGTAACCCGAGCTTTCCGCCACGTTGTGGTACTGGGTATCCAATGCGCGTTGGGACTCTTCGAGCACTTTGCAGGCGTCTTGAAGGGCTTCTTTGAGTTCACGACGGAGGACCGGCATGTCCGGGAGAGGAGAGAGGTAGGTCGGTTTATGTTTGTAGGTGGAGACGGTGGGTGGAAGCATGATCGGATCCCGCGGGTCCCAGGCGGAGGTGTTGAATATGCTGTCAGTAGGAGACTCCATGATGGAGGTGTCCATACCAGGATCGGAGGAGGCGTAGACGGAGAGGGTGTTGCTGCCGCTTTCATGAAGGGAGAGGGAGGAGATGTTGAAGTCGTCTTGGGTTTGGTGGTAGAAAGGTTGCTGATTCTCCTTGTCCGCGGCGTTTTGGAGGTCTTTTCTTTTCATGCCTTCTTTAGCCAGTTGTGCGCCTTTTCCGTCGAGGAGACCCGTTCGTGCGAAGTAGTATTGCATGTGTGCGATGCTTCCTAGACTCATGACCGAGTCTCTGTTCTTTGCGGAGGTCGCGAAGGATGTGCCCTGCGGCCGCATGTAGCCTCGTCGACGGACGACGGATGATGAGCCTTCTGATAGTCTGGAATGACGAGAATGGCTGGAGAAGCTGGAGGCTGCTGAGCTCGAGGGCAGAGACGCCGAGCGGTCGAGTGAGGGTACGGCATCGAGGGCGAGGGATGGAGACACGCTGGGTGACGGGGAGTCTGGTCGGTGGTCGGACGAGGTGATGTCGCTGCTGCTGGTCGGTGATGAGGTCGAGGTCGCGTGCGCCGTCGCTTCGGTGTCGGCCATGGTCGTGATCGTGGGCTATATGCGCCGTGGTGATATCCGTGGGGGTGGTGCGACACGTCGAAGAAGACAGCTCATGCAAGGCGGACAGGGGTAGTGATCGGTAGCCTGACTCGAGGGAGAGCTTCAGCGATTCGTTGTCGTCCACGTCGGGTTTGTTGAAGGATCCAGAGCATGAAGTCACAATTGGAAGACACAGCGCTCATGAGATGTCCAGGTCATGGAGACGTTGCAATGGTTGAAAGGGGTCATCTCCTGTCTAGCGTGATCTGTTGTCGTTGCGTTTTTAAGAAATCTCCGAGGACAACGCGTTCCTGGCGGCGGTACAAGGGCTGAACCTTGAAGTGCCACGCTCGACGGGGATTCACTATAAGAATAGATTGGAAATGTTGGCGAGCTCATAGTAGGAGCGTCTTCTTGATCATGTAAGCCATGTATGAACATCGCAACAGGACCATCTCTGCTCCTTTCGCCGGTCTACCAAACCTCAAGCGGGACCTCACAGTTCATCGACGGCAGGGGTGAGACAGGACTGAATCCGATTCTGATGACGTAACGTCTGCGCCATGGATCCAATGCCTTCTGTGAGAGCTGCCATTTCTCGAAGCTGTGATACCTTACAATTCCATATCAACAAGGTCTCTCCTTGAGCTACCACAAGAACCTCGTTTTCTAAGTATCGTCGTTACGAAACGTCGATGCGAGCATTTTCGACCGCTCCATTCAGAATGTCGAAGAGAGTACGTTTCTACCACGGCTTGATGTTAACGACCAACATGGCCATACTGATCAATGTCAACAGATAGAATTTCGAGTTGAAGGCACAGTCCAAGGCGTGAATTTTAGGTAGGCCTTCTCTCAGACCTATCTTGGGTCTTGTTCTCTGGATCATCCTCGCCTGACAATCCCAGGTCTTTCACAGAAACCAAGGCCACAGGACTCAATCTCACCGGCTACGTCAAGAACGCTGACGATGGATCGGTGTGACCGTTCAATTGCACATTGAGAAGGACCATTCAGCTGATCGATCGACCCGTCAGGTCATTGGCGAAGCTCAAGGCTCACAAAGCTCGCTCGACAAATTCGTGCAACATCTGAACATGGGTCCGCGGGCGGCAAGCGTGAGCAAAGTCGAACAGAATGACATCGACACCAAGGAAGGAGAGAGTTCGTTCAGCCAGTGAGTCGTCGCTGACATGCACAATGAATGGAGTCGGACTGATCGTGAAGAACAGGATAAGACGATGATGCCAAGGAGTCCACGAAGCAGCGATTCAGAGGAACGTGCAACGTCGCCACGGAATCATCAGCATCAGAATACAGTATTTCTTCAGCGAGCAAGTCGGCTGCCCCGTCAACTTCGCCTCCTTCGTAAATGCAGCGGTAATGACTCCTCCGGGTATTGCTCGTTGCTGACGAAGATGTCAATGAAGTTGCAAGTTTGTTCGTGGCGCATGACTGCTGCGGCCTCCGAGATGTTTTCGTACGAGAATGAACCGGGTTGGTGGGATTTCGTCCGCGATCTCGTCCGTCCGCATGGACGCCAAAGTCGACTTGAACGACGTCGGAGAAGTTGCATCTTGCTTCGACATCACTTCTACGTGAACACACAGACTCATCGCACGAATCTCGAAGTGATTGTGAGATCGTGAGTCGAACGAAGCTGCTAAAAAATCGACGTCGTCGTGAGCTGAAACACCCTTACGGACAAAGTAGGCTGAATCGACCGCACGTTCCTAAAATGGCCACTCAGCTCGGAACGCTCCTCTCTTGTTGATCAGCAGCAACAATGGACTCTGACCTCAGCTTGTCTTGAGATGAATCCTTCCAATGCAACATTCCTCGTAAGCTATTAAACATCACCCTCCCTCCTATGTTCACTTTCCTTCTCATCCTCATCAAACACAATACACCACACCACACAAGATCAACGTCAACATCAAGACAAGACATACACACCTCATGCAGTGCACCCGCCTCACAGCACAACGCACCGTCTTCTCCAAGCAGGCCACAACTCAACTCCTGCGAGCCCTCAATGGCTCCTCCACCACCCTGGTGGCCAAACCGGTCCTCCTAAATCTCCATAATCAACACAACGCCACAATCACCCGCCCTTTCAGCACCACCCGCCCCTGCCACTGGAAAGAAATTTTCCCCCAACCTGACTCTCCCAGCATCAAAGAGACCCCCACAGCCTGGACCCACCCCATCTACACCGCCGAGCAAATGCGCACCGTCGTCGTCGCGCACCGCAACCCCAAAGACTTCTCTGACCGGGTAGCGCTCACATTCGTCCGCGTCCTGCGCTGGGGTCTGGATCTCGCCACGGGGTATCGTAAGGGAGCAGGCAACATGACGGCCCGGCAGTACATGATCCGGAACGTCTTCTTGGAGTCCGTGGCGGGTGTTCCAGGTATGGTAGCGGGCATGCTGCGCCACCTCCACAGTATGCGCCGAATGAAGCGGGATAATGGATGGATCGAGACGTTGTTGGAGGAGAGTTTCAACGAGAGGATGCATTTGTTGACCTTTCTGAAAATGGCGGAGCCGGGGTGGTTTATGCGGGTTATGGTTCTTGGTAAGTCATCCATCTCAACCCATACGTCCACGACAATCTACTGACATGGAAACTCGCAGGAGCACAAGGCGTCTTCTTCAACGCCTTCTTCATCTCCTACCTCCTCTCCCCTCGAACCTGCCACCGCTTTGTCGGACACCTCGAAGAAGAAGCCGTGCTGACTTACACCCGTGAAATCGCCGACATCGACGCCGGCTTGCTCCCCGAATGGGACAATCTGCCCGCACCCGATATCGCGGTCAAGTACTGGTCCATGCCGGAAGGGTCGCGGACGATGCGGGACTTGTTATTGTATATCCGCGCGGACGAGAGCAAGCACAGGGAGGTGAATCATACACTCGGCAACCTCGACCAGAAACTTGATGTCAATCCTTACAATTCGGTTTATAAGGATGAGGGCAAGGAGCATCCGGTGAAGGATTTGAGGTATCAGAAACCGACGGGGTGGGAGAGAGAGGAGGTGATTTGATGGAACGGGTTTCGGAGCAGACGTGGGAGATTTGAATGCTTTATTTGCTATGCGTTTGAGCGGAATCTCCGCTCCTCGGTAAGCGGTGTTTGCGGATGGACACCGTGATGGACCCCAGACTAGCAGAACCATCGGTGAGATGGTTGATGCGAACTCGGATTTCAGCAGCAGATCCTTCGAAGAGTTCAGAACCCCATCGTGAACGGTTTCTGCCGCGGTGTCGATTCCTCGTCGTCTTCATCTTCTCCATCTTCGTCTTCGTCGACAGACTTTGAACAAAGAGGTGGAAGAGACAGGGAGGTCCTTGCCAATTTCGAGACTTTGATGTCATCATCGATCGAGAAGCCATTGTAGTGACCTGGAAGGTAGAATGCTGCCATGCTGGTGTCTGACAGTTCTCGAGTGCGGTATTGTCAATGGCATTGTGGCATTGACAGTGAGGTACCCGACAAGACTGTGTTGCAATGCCATAGATCTCGGGATATATGTATACCTTGGCTGGTTCAGTACAATACAGTACAGCCAGCCAGGCGAATAATGTGTTTCGTGTCTGCCCCTCTATCTTACTTCCTGGTCGACGCGAGAAGGATGTCAACCGGCTCCTTATTACGATGATTACGCGGGCCGCCCATGATCACTGTGAGATCGCCCGACTGCTCGTAAAGGCTCCCGCGTTGTTCCTTTACATCGTTCGCTGCTAGAATCGTTGCCTCTTGGGGCGATGGACATGGACAGCTCGTCGGTTGCCACGGCCAAAAGTCGTCATCGATGAAGGACTTTTGGCCAAGGACGGGCGACGGGTTCGCCAGTTTTGAGATGAGACGCCCGCCTCATCATCAGGAGACCGCGTCCTACTACATTCGTCGCTCCTTCCACCACACCACCTCTCGCGGCCGACATGTGCGCGCAGCATGTCCGACTTCAACCTCACCACCCTCACTAACGGCAATGCTGGAATCGCGCAGACTGGGGCCGTCACGACCAAGGCCTTCGTGCTAAATTTGGCCACCGGTTTCGGGCTGTTTGTTTTCCAATTATCTGGCTTCTTCTTGCTCAAAAGCTCCAAGATCGGACGTCGAATATACCAGCCAAAGACATATCTTGTACAAGACCGACTGCGAGTCGAGGCCGTTCCCGTCAACCCTCTGAAATGGATTACCCGCATTTTCAAGATCCAGGGCGAAGAGCTCAAGCTCAAATGCGGGCTGGACGGCTACTTTGCGATTCGCTTCCTTCGGGCCATGATCTTGATCTTCGTCCCGCTCATGGTCGTCATTGTCACCATTTTGCTGCCAATAAATTACAACGGCGGTAAGGATGACAACACCTTCACCGTCGAAGGGCAAGCCACCATCTACAACATCACTGGACTCGATACGCTATCATGGCAGAATGTGGCGCCGACAAATACAGATCGATACTGGGCGCATTTGCTGTCTGCGCTCGGAGTGATCGCTTGGACGCTTTATCGCATCTATCGTGAGAAGCTGCATTTCATCGCCGTCCGACAGGAATTTCTGACATCACCCGAACATCGACTCCGCGCTTCAGCCAGGACATTGCTTGTGACCAACATTCCAAGCGAATACCGCAGCGACGAGGCCCTGAAAGCATTGTTTGATGTCTTTGTGGACAACGACGACCGCGAGCGACTTCGTGTGTGGGTGAACCGAGATTATGGGGATCTGAGGAAATTGGTCAATCAGCGGAGGTCGGCTTGCCATGCTCTGGAGAAGGAAGAACTGAAGATGCTCCGACTCGTCAACAAGCGCTACCGGAAGGCCGACCGCAATGGGAGTGACCGTGATCTTTCCTCATCGGATACAGCTGTGCCCGAAGCTTCTCTTCACGGCGAGGATGCTGGCGCGGAACAGCATATCACCGCCGCTTACGAGATCGATTGCGAAGACAAGCAACAGCTATGGCGCCAATATCTTAAGGAGTCTTCGGGAGCAACTGTCTCGCTGGTGCAAGATGCAAACGGTGACTGGAAGACGGCCTCATCAATCAAGTTCTGGCAACGCAGCCACAAAAAGGTCCCCAAGATTGCATGGCTCCGAAAAGAAGTCGCTCGTCTGACTGTGCAAATCGATGCGTTGCAGCCAGAACTCGACAACGAAGCTCGATTTAAGCTGCAAAATTCTGCCTTCATACAATTCGACAGACAGATGTCAGCCAATATGGCTTGCGCGCTGATCACGCATCACAAACCTGGCTTGATGGCTCCAAGATACATGGACGTCGCGCCTCACGAGATTGTTTGGGCCAACATGGGTCTCACGAGCATGCGCCGCTTCGTCAGGACCTGTATCGCTCTGATGCTGTTCATCGCCATGTTGATCATCTGGGCCATACCAGCCACCTTTCTCGGTATACTATCCCAGCTGGACACGCTGCGGAAAACAACCAGCTATCTGGCCTGGTTAAAACCCTGCCCGTCGTGGGTCATAAGTTTGATCTCAGGTACTGCATCTTTCGACTGACCCACATACCGCTTGCTGATTCCTTCCAGGTCCCCTCACAGCCATCCTCCTCGCCCTGCTCGTTCAGCTGGTTGTGCCGGCACTGTGCCGAAAGCTCGCGGTACTGGTCGGAGCACCGACCCGCAGTCGCCGAGAGATTGTCACGCAAGCGTTCTACTTCACATTCCTCCTCATCGAATTGGTCCTGGTCACGTCCATCTCCTCTGGCTTGATCGCAACTATCTCGTCCATTATCAACAATCCCACCTCCATCGTGCAGAAACTGGCCAACGAACTCCCGAAAGCTTCGAATTACTTCTTCAACTACCTCATCATTCAAGCCCTCGGTTATAGCGGGAGTCTGCTTTTCCAGTACCTACGGCTTCTGTTCATCACGCTCATCTGGCCGTGGTTCACGCAAACGCCTCGACAGGAAGCCTTTCTTCAGACTACAATTCCTCATCAGATGTGGTAAGTCTGCTCGGGCTGAACTTTTGCACATCCTCATGCTAATCACTTCCTTCTCTAGGGGCAACGTCTTTGCAGTCTGGACCAACTTTGCCGCCATCGGGCTCATCTACTCCATCATCAGCCCGCTCATCCTTATCTTCATATCCTGCCTCTTCATGCTCTTTTGGGTCGCCTACCGCCACAATTACTACTACGTCCAACGCAACAAAGTCGACACGCACGGCCTGCTCTTCGAGAACGCACTTTCTCAGCTTTTCGCCGGCGTGTACATCATGGAAATCACGCTCATCGGCCTCTTCTTCCTCGTCCGCAACAGCGCCGGAAACGTTGCCTGCTCCGCGCAAGCAATCATCATGATCGTCGCTATTATCCTGACTGCCGGGTTCCACTACACTATCGAGCAGACCATGCGGCCTTTGACGGAGCTCTTGCCTGTCACGCTGGAAGACAAAGCAGCCGAAGCGGAGAAAGAACTTCTCTTAGAAGAGACTCGCGACCGCTCAAGCTACGAACTCGACCAAGAAGCCGAAAACGCCGGTATCGCGCTCCCAGACGCGCAAGTCGACAACAAAGAAGAGGCCCAGTCCACCGCGCAAGAACACGATCACAAGTCACATCGCAGTCGGCGAAGACACCTCGACCAGCGAACCTCCACTACCAGGACTCGCGGAAAAACCTTCGACTCTGTCGAAACAGCCGCCAATGCCCGTAAGACGCTGCTAAGACTCGAAAGGCGAGTCAAGGCTCTGGCATCCCATTCGGAACTACAACATCTCTCCGTATACACCGGTACTGAGCGGCGAATGGAAGCGGGCAATCAGCTGGGTGAAGCACTGTCCCATTACCCGGATGAGCTCATCGACCTCTCTCCCGCTGAGCGACAAGCAGAATTGCGAGCCGCATACCAGGACCCGGTAACGCGAGAACCGACGCCGATCGTATGGATCCCTCAGGACGTGGCCGGCGTCTCGGACGATGCGGTGAAAAGCGTGAGGAAGTACGGCAAGCACTTAACGTATAGCAACGAAGGAGCATTTTTGACAGCGAGAGGGCATTGCGAAGTCGTGCGGCCAGCACCGGATGTTCGGACGGACTGGTTGCTCGACTGGGTATTGTGAGGGAGGCGAATCGCACAGCAAGGCGTTCACCGGTGATGGTACACATATTATTGACAGCTCCAGTCTAGTTTCTTCCTTTCCAGCGAGCATTTTCGATTCATAATACCCCGAGCAACAAATCATTTTAACAACCATGCCTCATGATCTCATCATTCATCACCTCTCAATCGAATCAAGTCATCCCACAAAACACTCCAAACCCCACCACCATTCCCATCAACACTCCCACACCCCACAAAAACCACCCATCCCCTTGCGTCCGCCGAATCGCTTTGGCCGGAAAAATATTACACGTCACTTCCGCTTTCACGTCCACGCGGATGCGTATGCATTCTTGGAAGGCAGAGACGGAGTAGCCGGTTGTGCAGTGATGGAAACAGGCGTTTGACAGTTCGGGATGGGAGGCGCAGCAGGCTGGGTGGATGTCAATCTTGGTCGGAAGGACGAGAAGGGCAGATAATTACCCGCGAAGTTCTGCATCGGCTCGGAAGAGGGATAGTTGAAACCGCAAATGCGGGTGGTGTTGAGGGCGAAGTTTCGAGGCAGGTCGATGGGGTTGGCGAGGGTTGAGGGGGAGCAGGTGGCTGTTTTTGGATGAGTTTTGGTTGGTGGAGAGGCGAGGAGATGCTTACTGTTGTCGTGTTGTATTGACATGATTAATGGATGGAAGCTATTGGCTCGAGCTCGACCAGCGAGCGTTCGATGGCTACACAAATGATGAAGAACAAAGAATGTAGAAAGTGGCCGCTCAATCGTCCGTCCTATGGAGGGTTGCTGTCGTACACATATGTTTGCCGAGCCACACATGGTGTCTTCGTTCTCAGCCGGCAGACAAACATTGTTTCACATCTGCACGAACAAGCGTTTTCTTTGAGCGGCAAAGGCATGTCTTTGTCGTTCGTTCCATTGCCGAACATGTACCTTGTGTTGGTGCTGAAAATAGCTGGTCAAGTAGCCAAGTAGCGAGCTTTCATGTGCCGCCAAGCATGGGGATGTTTCATGTTTAAGCGCTGAGGATGAGGGTAGTTGGTGTTGGCGGCTCGCTTTGGATTGAGCTGTCTTGCGGCATGTCAAAGACACGAGCTGAAAAGTCTCTCCGTTGGAAAGGGTCGACGTTGCTCCACATTGTGTTGGTGTTTCGCCATTGGAAGAAGAAGGGAATGGTTCTGGTCAGAAGCGAGAAATCTCACGGATCGACGAGCTGGCTGTGGGCTTGAAAGGCTCATGCCTAATCCCACCTTGCACTGTACGGTCACACGTTGAGCGCTGGACATCAGTGGTGAGACGGAATACAAGGGGTTGCGAGACAACGTTAGAGATCAAAACATCGCACGTTGAATATCGAAAATTGTGGATGGCGTGAAAGTCGACGGGATGGTCATCGTGACAGGAACTCTCTCCAATACCAAGCGACACCTCCGAGCATTCCACCTTCGTCTGGGCAAACAAACCATTCACTTTCCATTCCCCCACATCCCGACCATCGCCCTTGGCTGCCGCACAAACACCTGCCGTCGACGCTGGAGCACACGGAGTCGTCAGCACGTGCGGTAAATTGCGAAGAAGGAGAAGGAGGCCACATACCAGTCGTCGCAAGAGAATCCAGGTATCTAGCAGGTAGGGACACCTTCAGTGGTAAAGCTGACCGGGGCATTCGGATGGACCTCCACACTGGCACAACCAGCAGGCTGTCCGTCAGCGCAATCTGCCGGGGTCTTGATGTCGGGAGTGTTGCGCTGGTTGTAGAAGCATTTGTTCGTGGAGGTGACGCAGCAGAAAGCTTGTCGAGGGAAAGTCAGATCATGTCGCCAGGTTTTTGTTCTTTCAAAGAAGGCGGTGTACTCACAATTGTAGGCGTAATCACCGACTGAGCCTGCAGTGCCGGCGCGGAGGATGAAGCAATTGCCACCTGCAAACTGGGAATTAGTACTGCAGCACACGTCTAGGTATGCATGGTGTCGGACCACGTACTGTCGACAAAGTATCGGTAACGATCACTGATTGGCGCAGGACAAGTCGACACGATGTCGTACTCATCGATTGCCATCGCAGCCGCCGCGAAGAGGATAGCAGTTGTAAGGGATCTCATGATACTGTCGAAGGTGTAGCCGCGGTGTTTCCGTTGAAGTTGTTTTCTGTTGGAGTTCCTGATCGTCAAAAGCCGTTCTTGTTTGAATGGTTCACGGTGGGAGGCTGCCTTCATATACCTCTGTCCATCCAGCAGAGGAGCGGAAGCATGCAGCATCATCGTCAGGGGACTCGGAAGTGACGGACATGCCGGCAAGGAACATATAGCCACAACCCAGCCAGAAGATTACGCAGTAAGTGCAACGTTCGACCGATTTCCAGACGACTTGTCGATACTTACCTGAATGGGCGACACCTTGCGGCGTCATCTTCAGGGAATTCGGAGGTGAACGGATACCAGCACAAGGACGAAAGAGCCACGGATCAGCTGGAGGATTGGGCAGTAATCGCAACGACTTAACGATGTCCAGACGATTCGTCGATACGTACCTCGAAAGGGCATCGGAGGTTTGGGCGGGGAAAACTGGGATGGACACAACGTCCACAGAGAGTATATGTCGATGCTCACTCTGTGAGAGAGAACATCGATTGAGTTTTCTCAGTGTAAGCACCGCTTCAGGTACAGGGTCTAGCCGCGCGAAGATGAGGCTGTCTCGAGCGGAGGCTGTGCATGTTCGAGGAGATCCGTGGTTGACAGTCGGTAGGAATCGTAGCAAGGACGGCTGACATGTCCAATGGCTGATTAGCTGATTTGGGAGAATTTGTTCCAGAGATGTCGTCGTACCGTGGCTGACCGCCGCCATTCGATGTTATCCGCAGTCGTACGGGCAGAGCGAGTCGGCTACTTGCTGAGCATCAACCATGGAGCCACGAAGTCTGACGTCTGCATACAGACAGGTGGACGGGGGTAACCTGAAGTGCTCCATGCCATGTTCGCACTGTCATCGTGTTGATGACGTCCCTCGAACAGAGAACATTGGACTTTGGAGTAAGACGCCGCCCTGTCTTTGGCAACACACCCTGTTGGCGACTGAGAGCGGCATTCGCTCCTTGCGAACCCCAGCGCGATCTGGCTTGATCCTCGCATCTCGATGTTGCCTCTGACTCTTAACGCGATCGTCAGGCATGCTCAAAATAGCGGACCAGGACTTCCTGGCGGTCTGTCATGCCGCCTGTGCCGCCAAGCATGGGGCAGTTTCACATTAAGCGCTGAGGAGTGTTGACGGCGGCTTGTCTTGAAGGAACATCGACGTGCTGCGGCCCTAGCACGTGGACATTGAGACAAGATGAAGTCTCGCGGACAACTCGTGGTCGACATGCGTCGGTGGAGAAGAATGTCTCGCATCTCAAACCTGCAGAAGTGTTTCCACGGGACAAGTTCGGGGAGAAAGGTGCGTGCCGCATTTCTCCAACTGCACGTGCTGTGCAACCACACTTCATCCCTTTCTCCCCAACTTTGGTCACATTTCTCGCGCTCGACCAGTTCTAATCTGCCGCGGACGCCACGAAGACTGGCATTGATGGTATAAGGTATTCATATCCAGCCCGTCCATCTCGACTCGCCAATCTCAAGCCTGTCCCACCTTTCATGCGCGGCTATCGAGAAACACCGATCGATGGTGCAACCTGCTCGCGGCAGGTGTCACCAAGATGGGCGGCGTGCATACATTGAGGCAACACAAGAGGGAGCGTGTGCATCATAATAGGAAAATGCATCGAAAGGTCGAGTATCGCCGTTGGTAGATTCCGTGTGTCTCAGATCTGTCAGTCATCCCTTCGGCAGTGTCTCAGTCATTCATCAATCGTCCTTCCTGTCGTGTACATTGACTGTATACAGAGGCAGAGCTATCAATGAGAAGCCGTGAGCGGTAGCGGTTTGCCGAGACCAGAGATGGACTGAATTTGCGCATCACATCGACTGTCATTTCCCGCAACGCCATCGCAAGTCGATCGGTCGCTCTTTCGTCAAAAGAGCTCAAGCCACGGTCCTTACCCTCCATCTCTGCCGGTGAGGTCCTGCCCCGAACTTCTCCTGCGCCCCTGCTGAGCCACCAGGATCGCGGCTCCTCTCTACATATTTGATCTGCAAGCTTCGCCTACAAGCTCTGCATACACAACGGTTTTCGACAGATCCGTCGCAGCAAGAACTTCCTCATCGCAACCGCTGTCTTCATCAAATATGGAACGAATCAAGTCAATACTGGACCGCATCGTGCACTCGCGATTCAATTGCTTCACACACAGGCCGACGAATCCGGCGCCGACCACCTCCCTGCCCATCTCCAAATCACCCGTCTCCTCGTCCTCCGGCAGCGAGTCTCTCCCAAGACCAAAGACGACTCTGATCATCGCTCATGGAGCCTTTCAATCTCAACTGCACTACCAAACATATATCGACGCCATCCGCTCAAGCACAACCATCGATCATGTCCTCATCCCAGCACAAACCGCTGCTGGCCCAGATCCACCGGCCGACTGCTTCGTCCGCGACGTCTTTACCTTGCGGACTGCCATCCTCGACGAACTTTCCTCCGGCCACAATGTCCTACTCATGGCGCACTCCTACGGCGGCATTCCATGCTGCGAAGCCCTCGTCGACCTCACCTCGGAAATCCGCGCGATCTCACGAGACGGCACTCCACCCGGCCGCATCCTCGGCATCGTCTTTGTCTCCGCATTCGTCGTCGACCAAGGTCAAAGTCTCGTCCACTGCCACCACTTTGGTCGCGCCGCGTGGGTGGGAGGTAACGTACGTACACTTCAATTTCATCCTTCTTCTGGCGACCTAACATGGACAAACTCAACAGGGCCCTCTATGCTTCGTCATCGACCCACTCCCAAATCTCTACAATCTCCTCCTTTCCAACGACACGCCTCTAGCAACCCGCCTCACCTCGAATCTCATGCCTCAATCTTCAGCCAGTTTCGTCGCACCACTCACGCGTGCGACCTGGAAGGAGTACCCCTGCGTTTACATCCGCTGTACGAAGGACCAAGCCATGACGAACAATATGCAGGATTTCTTCATTGAGAGGCTGAGAGCAGGGAAGAAGGGAGGGAGTGCGGTAACGGTCAAGGAACTGGAGGCGGATCACATGCCGTTTGCGAGTGTGCCGGTGGCGCTGGCGAAGATGACGGAAGGAATTGTTGACGAGTTGAAGAAAGGTGTGTGAGAGTGTGGATGCTGAGCGGCAACGGTCAGAGGTCTGCGGTAGTGGACAGCACCGCGCAATTCTGACTCCAACCACTTTCTCTGTCGTGCTTATCATTGATTCGACGGATCTCATCACCTCACCACACAGACACTTGCCGGAAGTCCTGGAAGACGAGCCGATGTTAGCCGGCAAACCCATGTTGCGACCATGGGCGTGAGCAACGAGATTTTGTCAAGTGAGCCAACGATGACGAAGAGCCATTTCCCGGAGCAAAAGGCTGGTGTCCCGCCGCTCCGATGCTTCCGACCCAACCTGGTTCGGTGGGATTGTCATGTTATCCTACCTGCCCAAAGATGGGTAAGACGTATCGAGAAGGCGTTGTCGATCATATCCGAAGTCAGAGACGTGTTTGCAAGACTGACGATGCCATGAAACTCGTACAGTGCGATGCGCGTTCTGCGTACCACCATCGGCGCAGTCTTCCGGAGAACAAGCCGTCGCCTGGTCCGGGCAAGTATCGATATCCTGTTCAGAGCAGATTGGTTCGGAGTCTTCGGTTACACCGTCAAGGAACCAACACTGTTTGTTTACAGACAGAACCTGCACGACTTGCCTCCTGCAAAGCGGAAATATTGATCAGCGTTTGATGCGTGAGCAGGAAGACCAATCCTTTCCCGCTGTCGGCTCAAGACGAACGTCATGGCTGCCCTACAGGTGCCATCTCTAAAAAAAAAAAAAAGAATGAGCGTCCGGTCCCTGAGGGTTGCATCGACCATTCCGTGCCGATGTGAGCTCGAGGAGCTGACGAGATCAGCCTGAAGAGGGTGTGAGCAGGGTTGTTGACGATGGGCGCTAATTCCTGTATGTATGAGGAGGACATCGATGGCGTCGTCGACTGTCAGCGCCGATCATCGGACTGCGCGGTTCTCTCTTCCTAAGAGAGCTGTCACAAAGCATATTCTGGCAGACATTCTTGCTTCTGGTCTACAGCTTGTACAATACCTGCATTGTGTCCCATCAAGCATGATGTCTGAGTGCCTATTCGATCAGCGAATAAGACTAAGGATACCAACCTTCCGAACCAAGGCGAAGTCGCAGACTCTGATGGCTACCTCAGACCCGATTGTACCTACTGTCCCCGCCGCCTTTGCGTCAACACCGCCTCGGCAGCCATTCCGAACAAGTCCACCTTGCACACACCGCTCACGATGCAGCTCTCAAAGCAAGTTCTGATCGCGGCAACAATACTCCTGGGAGCAGTCCAAGCCAAACCAGTCAGACCAAGCACTCCCGATGTGATAGCGTGGGAGTGTCACTACTGCCGCGTCGACGCAGCCAAGCACGCCTACCTCGATGCAGCTGACCGTCCTGTACCTTATTCTTATCAAGAGGACGGTTCTTCGACTTCATTTTTGGGGGTGAGTTCCATTTTGAAGCACTTGAGAGCAGAATACTACGAATGGGCATATGCGCAACATACTGCAACGATCAGGACATTCGACATACCCTCGTTAGTGCGGCTGCGACGATACAACTGGCGAACTACTCGAGCATTGGGCGCCGGCGGCGCACCATACATTGTTCGCTTTCGCTCGAACATTTGTGCTTCTCATCGTCGCTCGACAAGTCTTATCACGCCATCGCCGGGATCTTCGAGCGTCACAGATGTGGATTTTGCTGTGACTGTCATGCCGTCCATTTCGTCGACATCGCGCCGTCCATTTCTAGGCTGCCGATTAATTCCGTGATAGAGTAACGCCAATGGGGCCGATTTCCAAATTCGTGGTCGTAACCTTGCCGGCCAAGCCTCGACCATGAGTATTAGAAAGAATATTAGCGTTGACAGAACCAAGGTCGCTGATGCGCAATCCACAACCATCTGATGCCGATGCATATCTTGGTTTCATTGCTTACGCCGGCCGCGGCGTTGTTGCTCCCCGATCTCCCGTGAAGTCGCATGTAGTTCGTCAAGGCCGTAGAAATATTGTTGAAGTTGCTGTCGACGCTCTCAAAGGTCACCTTGCCGAAGTTGAAGATCGACTGCGCGACCTGTGGTCCGTCAAAGTTCCCCAGTGGAGTGTGAGAGCTGGGCACGTATCCGAGGACCACGCCATGAAGTAAGCTCCCCAGATACCCATTAATGCTCTGCTCCCAGGTCCGATCGTACGTGTAAAGACAGCCATGGTGCCAGATTCGTGCCGTTGTACGGCAACCAAGATTGATTTTCGCTGACAGTGTACCCGATGTCCCGAGGCTGTTGCAGCTCATCAACGCTCAAGCATCCGACGTCGAGCATTGCACCACCACCAGAGCTAGTAAAGCACCATTCACTCGTCGATTCGACCAAGGTCTCCTTCAGCTGGCCGATTTCTACGCTTGCAGTGAATGTCTTCACGCACGGATCAAACCAGCATCGCGAAGCTCCATGTCCTTGACAAAGCCATGTTTGCGCAAGCGTTATGATGTTGCATTCCGGGTACGACTGGTTGGTTGACGGGTTCAGAGCGCCCAGAGGATTAGCACCGAGCAAAAAGTCAATGCCCGTGCGACTGTTGCCATCTGGCGATGGACCCATAGCTGCATAGTCCCACCATGGACCCAGGGACGGCTTGTGGACAACGATGCCACCCGGCAGAGAAGTGGTGAGGTTTCAGGCTTCGTAGACATCAAGTTCTGTGCTATTGTGGACGATGGTAGTGTTCGTAATCCGCACTTCGTGGCTGAGATCTTCACAGGAACTGCACCAGGCGAGTGTGCTGTATTTTGATGTCCATGTGCAATCCCGCTTGAGCACTCGAACATTTGGTCAGGTGTGGGACCGAATATGCCACCATTGATAGCTTTGATGGTGACCGGTACAATGCTTTCTGCGTAAACGCCCAGACGGACGCCTCCTGGTTGACGAAAAGCTGCTATCCGAGCGACGATGGCGGATCCGGCCACTGGAATGTCACAGTTGTAGTAACGTATGAGTTGCTGCGCGAGTGGGATCAATGGCGAGAACCAGGACGGTGATCATGGCTCCCAGCTAAGCCAATACATGTTTACCGCGAAGATTCCCAAGAAGTAGTGCAGCGCCCAGTGGTCCCCTGGTAGCATCATCCCAGGTCTGCATATCGTGGAGACAACGGCTTGAGCTTGGAAAACCATGACCACTTCAACTGCCCGATGCCTTCGGAAAGCACAAGCACGATTCCGGCCTTGATAATGATTGCGTAGATTGACACAATGGTGTTCAGAGACTTCCATCTTGGCCATTTCGGCGAGGGACGGTCTTCGTAGGCGTACAAAGTCCCGACCAATGCAAGCAGACCTGCGACGACCATGATGCATGACAGCACTTCCAGTCGCCACGCAGCGAACAATCGGCGTCGAGGCCCGCTGGAAGTTCTCGTGTGTTCACTATCATCATCCAGCGCACCTTTGACACGTTGCTCAGAGTCGAAGACTGACAGAATCACTGAGCCGCCGCCATCGCTAGAGTGCCTGTTGTGTTCTGGACTGCCTTCGCTTGCGTTCTCAATGGTCGAGGCTAGTACACTCGGAGTTGTCGTCATCGGTGCTGGAGGCAGCACTGTTTTAACCTGTCCGTCGTGTTCCTGACTGGGAATGAATCTATCGTGCTCGTCCGTCATTTTTGGTAATGTCTGGCGTGAAAAGGCACGTCTGGGTCGAAGCGAAGCTGACCGACTTCTACGTCAAAGGACAAGTACAGCCTTGTCTTCAATGCCCGCAAGGCTGAGGAGGTGCAGCCTCATTTGGCTCGGTCACAACAGCCTTCCTGCAGGCACGGCCACCAGCAGCGTCGCGACACAGGTCTGATGACACAAACTATTGTCCACCAATCAACCCAAGTTCAAGTTTACCTTGGCGCCTGCGCACAAGTCCAAGAACCGTTTCATCAAGATGCACCTGAAAGCAAAAGGACCGCCAGCTGGGAGGTGATCATTGACGTGCGATGATCGATCCGGCCGCGTGCTGACCAACGAAACCGCGTACCTGAGTTCGACGTAGCACAAGACTTTGCTGCAACTAGAAGCGGACCGGCAAGTGGCCGGCCACGAGCACGATGATCTTTGCGGCTACGGCTTGAAACAGTTCGACCCTGCACAAGACCGACAACCTTTGTAGGTGCAGGAAGAGTTTGTTGCGGAGAGACTGTGTTGATGCCCGGGGTCCAAATTTTGATGATTCGACGGTCTTGAATTTGCTTTCGACAGCAGGCGGGAATTTTGATGAAGACGTACCCTGCGCCACGTTCTTTTTCAGCAGTAGTCCTGTGTATGGCCTTGTGATGACATGACTTACTGATAGTCTATGATGCGGGTTCCATCACGCAATGGAGCGAAACACTGTACGGCGAGAGTAAGTAAGAGCACAGCAAGAAAGCACAGAACGAGAGTCTCCAAGAAAATCTGCGATTGTATCCCGCTGGTGTCGCGGATGCTATCACTGATCTAGTAGAAGAAAAGAAAGAAGAGAAGATGAAGGACGCGGACGCGATAGAAGCCAGGTGAACGAGAGGGCCGACCAAGCCAAGGCAGCGAAATGAATCGGAGCAGCAGAGATGGATGGTTGAACACATCTGCCTGCCCCAAAAACACTTCGCGCCGAGAAAGACTCTCGGCCAGCGGTCTATCGTTTGATGTCCAATCGCGTAATCTTGTCGTCGTCCCGAAGTTTCCTTCTCGCACAGCAAACATGCTGTTCGCATGTGCCATTGTGTTTTCCAAACCGCCGAGATGATCGGACAGCCGGAGAGATATGTCTCGTTAGCCTCTGCTCGAGATCTCTATGTTGAATAAAAACCAAAATAACCACAACCATTCTTTCGAGCCTTGAGCAGAGGCCTCTTCGGGGTATCACTTGCGCTCTATCCTCTTTCTCCTCCTTCCAAAACTTTTCTTATATCATAATTCTTGCTTTTCTCTCTAAAACAAACGCCGTCATCGTCGTCGTTGGTATATCCTCTTTCCTCGACTGGGAATCGAGAAATTGCGACTGCTGGTCGTTGCGGGCTGAGGGTGGAGCCTCAATGAATGAACCCGACTATGCATGGCTCCGACTCTGCGCGAGATTGAATCGCGAGGCCGAGCGGATGGTGGGGGCTTGTCTAATGTTGAACAATGTTTTCCTCGAAATTTTGTATGGTTTCACCCACCTAGAACTTGAGAGTTCTTGGCTTCTCCCAGGTGAAGTTCTGGTTGGTGAAGTGGCCGTTCTTGGCCGTCTCGCGGTAGATGGGCTTGGCGAGGTCCAGGTCCTTGACGATGACACCGGGACGCATGTCGAAGTTCTTGCGGACGATCTCAACGAGCTCGTCGGAGGTCTTGTCCGAGGTGCCGTAGGTCTCGACGAAGATGGAGAGAGGTTCGGCCACACCGATGGCGTAGGAGAACTGGACGAGAGCGCGGCGGGCGAGCTTGGCGTGGACGATGGACTTGGCCACCCAGCGGGCAAGGTAGGCGGCGGAACGATCGACCTTGCTGTAGTCCTTTCCGGAGAAAGCACCACCTCCGTGAGCTCCCCATCCACCGTAGGTGTCAACGATGATCTTGCGGCCGGTCAGACCGGCGTCACCTTGTGGGCCTCCGATGATGAACAGGCCAGATGGTTGGATCTGGAAAAGATGTCAGATGAGGAAAATGCAGGAAGACTTTTCCTCTTCAACATACGTGGTAGACGGTCTTGTCGTCGAGGTAGTGGGCTGGGATAGCCTTCTTGATGACCTTCTCCAAGATCTCCTTTCGTAGCTGCTCAGTGGTGATGTCCTCGCTGTGCTGGGCAGACACGACGACAGTGTCAACGCGCTTGGGAATGACGGCACCGTTATCGTGCTCGTACTCGACGGTGACCTGGGTCTTGGTGTCGGGGCGGAGCCATGGAAGGCTTCCATCGTTGCGAGCATCGGTCATGGTCTTGTTGAGCTTATGGGCAAGCTGGATGGTCAACGGCAGCATCTCAGGAGTCTCGTCGGTGGCGTATCCGAACATGATACCCTGATCACCGGCACCGAGCTTCTCGAGAACCTCCTCGTAGTGGAGACCCTGGGCGATATCCGGGCTCTGCTCCTCAATGGCAACGAGCACGTTGCAAGTCTTGTAGTCGAAGCCCTTAGCAGAGTCATCGTATCCGATATCCTTGATAGCGTCACGAATGACCTTTTGGTAGTCCAGACGAGTCTTGGTGGTGATCTCGCCGAAGACCATGACCATGCCGGTCTTGGTGGCAGTCTCACAGGCGACCTTGGATGCTGGGTCGTCCTTCAAGCAGGCGTCGAGCACGGCGTCGGAGACCTGATCGGCCATCTTATCGGGGTGTCCCTGACCGACGGACTCGGAGGTGAAGAGGAAAGTGCCCTTTCTGTGAGGAGGGAGATAGTCAGCTTGGGCATTGAGAACCTCGATAGCGGGGTTGTCAGACGTACGGGAATCCACTCCGGGCGGAGCCGTTGGTGCCGTTGGCAATGGCCATTGTGTGTGAGAGATTGTGTGGTGAGGGAGGTCGCGTGAGGTCGTGTGCGATGTAGGTACAGAGGAAGGGTGAATGAGGATGGAGAGAGGGAGGTTGAGAGCAGGAGGAGGAGGAGGATGATGTGAGGAGGAAAATACCTTCGTTAGAGCTGCTGGGAAAAATGTCCCCACCTCTCCTGGAGGGGTCCTGGCTTTGGGACAGAATGCTTCGTGTCATCTTCGAGGAATGCTGCACACAAGCGACATTGCCAAGCGACGACCATTCGATTCGTTCCATGTGCTTGGAGTGGAGGCCTCACATTCACATTCTGCACCTGGACTCGCAGACCTATCGTCTAACGATGGAACTTTCACTCGCAGCCATTCTCACTCCCGCTGAAAACCGAGCGTTATACCATGACTTGTTTGCTCGACTCTCACCCGCGAGATCGCGCCATTCTCACCGCGCAAAGCCGGGAGCACGTTGTCAATGTTGAGGTCGTCGAGCAGTTTAGGGAAATGATGGGCATGGGGACAGATCGCATCTCTGTCTGTACTCTCTGGGACTATCGCACAGCAGCACAGCAGCTGCTGTGAAGATGATACGTTGACGTGGCTTTGACTGAAGCTCTCGCAATGAACCAAAGGTAGCAGCTATGCGGCTCGAATACGCCCTTGGTCTCATGGGCCTGGCGAGCTATACCACGCACGCAGCATCGACTCTTTTCTCGACACCTCCAACCTTCTGGACATCTTTCTCCAGTCCACCGGGAAAGACTCGGTCATCCAAGCAATCATCGTCAAATCGCAATCCAGGTCGACCAAAAGCACGCTGCCTCGATCTTCGACAGCTTCCACTCAAACCTCCGCAACCGAGCCGACATCACTCCTTCGTGCGACGCGGATGAAAACCAAAAGTTGACCGACGCTCTCGCCGGATGCACAGACAGGGCCGGTGTCGCAACTCTGCTCGCAGAACAAGGCACCGACGCTTCTTCGACCACCACAAAGAGGAAGTCGCTGATTGCCTCGCGGCTTACAGCGGAGAGTGTGGAACACTACCAATCCGCCAAGGCCGTCATTTTGCAAAAATCCTTGCGGAGCTGTAGCACACTGTGTGGCAGGTCAGGCGGCGAGAGATCCGGACCTCAACTGATTTGTATTATAGCTCTCCGATGAACCCACTGTCTACGCTGCCTTGCTGCATTCATTCCAGTTGATGCTTGTGGTTGCCTGAGGCTGACATGCTTAGTCACGTCATCCGGTATACCTTTGGCAAATCTCACGTGGACATAACCTTGCTCCACCCTCTCAGCCATCGCGGTCAAGTCTTCTTGGGACGAAGCATCTCCCACGAGAGGGACTATCGTGTCATTCTTGGCCTGCCTGGCGGCTGCTTCCAGTGTCTCTATTCGACGGCCAATGATGTGCACTACTCGTGCATCCACAATTTTGGCGGCCTAGAGACCCAGTCCAGTGTCACCACCGGTAGTGACAGCAACGAGACCCTTCACTCCAAACAAGTCCCGTAGCGAAGTCACGTGGTGGATGGACCATGCGATTTTGATGGGCTGTTGTTTACCTGGCTACTTGTGATCGTCACATGTATCACACGAGGAGAGTCAGATATCCGGCTCAAGGTCATCGCGATGGCAATAGCGCGTGTTCAAGAAGCTGGTATACAGTTTCATTCTTGCTGGGTAACTCGTCAAGCAAACAAACCAAATCTCATAAAGCAAACAAAAGCAGCCCGTCATCAGCCCGTCGACTCGAGTTCCCACCAAAGAAAGCGACCTGCCAGCCGACGACACTTCGTCGCCCACTAACAATGCCCACATCGTGATATTGTATTGACAGCATTGAAGTGCTGGCCTTTGTCTCCCTCGCTCAACAGATTCCACAAGCACACTGGTTGCCGTAGCAGGGACCGTTCACTTTGCAGCAGATGGCGTTGACGGAACCGTAATCGCTGAAGAGTTGCGAGGCGAGGCAGCCCCAGCAGCTGTCCCGCTTGTACAAGGTGTGAGTCTCGTCCCTCGACTCCAAGTTCGGGTTCAGCTTCGTCAATTCCGCCAGTTTCGCCAGAGTTTCGGCCTTGAACTGGGCGAGATGGGCGGGGAACGCGTCCTCCTGCGAAGCTTTCGGACCGGTTTGGGCTGGGATCGCGAACACGGAGCTGGTCATGGCCAGGATTGCGAGGACTGCGGAGACTGGTGACAGAGGAGCGTTAGTAAGGGAACAGTCTTGGAAGTCTGGGTGAGGGCTCGGCTGTGGAACGTACACTGCATGTTTGCTGCTTGAGGTTGGATGGGCAGGTAGTTGATGGTTGGAAATCGAGTTGGAAGTGAGTCGTGTTGGAAGTGAGTCGTGTTGGAGGAGAGTCGTATTGGAGGTGAGTCGTATTGGAAGGCTGTGTTGGTCGTTGAGGTTGGAGTTGTTTGAAGATTGAACTGATTGTTGTGGAAGCTGATGTTGCTGCTCGAGACTTTCAGCGTCGCAGGACTGCCTACTTATAATCGCAGGACAAGCTCGCGAACTCCGTCGGATCACAACTGCCGAGTAGGCACGAGACGAGAAGATTGGTTCGATCACTGTGATACGCTGAGTACGTATCTTCGTATCTTTCCGTTGGTTGTTTTCCAATGTACAGTGAGACATTGTGCATTCAGGAATTAGCGTCCAGCCCATGGAGCACTCGCGGCCCAATCTACGCTCGGGAAATGGTCGATGCCGGACAAAAGAGAGCTTCGATAAGGTTGCCCACCTTTTAGCGCTATTCCTGTATGCAGAAAGACCTCTGGATAAATACATCACATTGTCTCACAACCCCACAGTAACAGGGGCCTTATCATCACATCGATTGACGTTCGTTGTTTCCAATGTATGCATCACACGACTACAGTAACATGGGACCTATCTTCACGTCGATCCACGTGCGAGATTTCGATACCCAGACCACAGGGCAACATGGATTTCTACAACAAGGTTGCATACAGTCAGCGGGGTCGCACGTCGGAGGGAATACCGCTGGTGAGAGTCATGGGGGCATGTCCAAGGTCGGGTGGCCACCTGCCTGGTATGAACCAGCCATGGATCTGCGAACATGGAATGAGCGGAAGACGTCCGATGTGCGAACCTGCTGTGCGAGGTCAACGCTAGCTTACAGGGAGAGATGTAGCACGCTCGCCACCACCGCGCGGGGCTCGAGAATTTTTCCTGAGACATCACAAGGCCACAGAAACATGGGTCTTATCTTCACGTTGATCGATGTTCGAAGTTTTGATACCTCAACGACAGAGCAACGTGGATGCCTACAACAAGGTTGAATACGAGGTCAACGCTAGCTTACAGGGAGAGATAGCACGCCTGCCAGACCAAGTGGTCTACCGCGCGGGTTTTGCCACGGTAACATGGGTCTTATCTTCACACGGCAATCGACGTTCGAAGCTTTGATACGTAGACTACAGAGCAGCATGTATTCCTACACCAAGGTTATGTATGAAGTCAATACAAGCTTGAAGGCAGAAGTGCCCTAGCGGAAGATCGTCCAGCCCGACCGCTATTTGAAGGATTCCACGTATGTGATTGGTCTGCGTACCTCCAGGACTATAGGGCACTCGGCAAATAGGCGAGCTTAATTCGTCTTGGGAGTGCGGAACAGTAAAGCGGGTAAACGATGAGGGGCAATGCTTGTTTGAAAGATTAGGATGGTGTGGAGTGTAGTCCTGCATCCCAAGCGAGCCCGCGTTGCTAGTACCCCACGACATACCACGAGGCGGGTAAATGATGAGGGCAATGCTTGTTTGAAGGATTAGTAGTTTCACATCCCAAATGTCTAGGGGGAGTACAGTCGGAGGGAACACTCGAGTTTCCCCGGGGCGTAGGATGCATTACGACTGCGTACTTTAAATCGAATTTAGACAAGCGAGCCGAAGTTGCGACACAGCGAGGCGACGAGCGATAGCAACGAGGGAAGTAAGTACTAGACCGAGCCTAAAGCGAGGTCGTACGTACGATACCCGAGCGCGTGAGGCATAGTCCCCTGCCCGCAGCGGCGAGCGCCTTAGTAAAACTATTTGGCCGCCGGAGGCTCTATTACAGAGGCGTACAAAGTTAAAGTTCGCCCGCAATTCGAGTGTTCTTTCCGACTGTACTCCCCCGAGACATTTGGTTTCACATCCTAGTCGACCCCGCAAATGTTCCTAGTATCCCACGACGGCGAACGTCCCGCTAGTTCTAGTCAGGCAAAAGATAAGGGCAATGCTTATTCGAAAGGTGTGATTAGCTGCATCCTAGTCAGCTCGCGTGGCAAGCATCCTACGACGTACCACGAGGCGGGCAAGCGATGAGGACAATGCTTGTTCGAAAGTCGCGTAAGTTTTCGTCCTAGTCGACCCCGCATGTTACCACTTGCCACAAGTTGCCAGCATCCCACGGCGTACCACGTCATCCGCTCGCTACAGTGCCCGGCAAGTCCTCGGGCGAAATGTCTCAAGGGAGAGCAACACAACAGAACATTCTGGCCAATTTTCAACGGGTACTAGCGATCCATGTGCCGACCCTGATCAATTCAGGAGACCAACTCGCACCGCTCAGTGATGCGCAGAAGAGGCAATGCACTCGTTCACGCCTCCTCCTCTACTCCGTCACGACTAGCCGAAACGCTCCAACAGTGCGCTCGGAGCTCGATCCTGTCTACACAACCACGACTGCTCATGCTAGTGGTCCAGACAGCATGTGATCTCATCCGCCGTTGACCCCCGCAGTACTACCTGGCTAGTTCATCCAAAGGTCAAGGAATTTATTACAGAGTGCACATGCTTGCAAGGCCAGCTTGTCTCGCTTCCCAATGCCAGGGTCGTCGACCATCGGTGGCGTCGTTCACATCGTCCCATTGTCAGCATCCGTTCCGCTGGTTTGCCAATACGGGACGCCGAGCACGCGATGCTTATGGCTATGCGTCCGGGACATGGCTGTAATATTGTTTGCAAAGGCACCAGGCTCCTGACTGACCGGAGTGGCATAGACAGAACGGTAAGACAAGCAGTCGCACCACTCGGAGAGCTACACAAGCTAGCAGTGACCGTGATCGTACCTAGGTACCGCGGAGCTTCTATCTTCCGTCTCGTATCATCGCAGTATTATCTAGGCCGCTAGGAAACTTAGCGGCTTTGAAATTTCCTAGCTCGGATCGAACAGTTGCAGTGAGAATAGAGTTTTGAGGCCGGCCCCACACAGTATCACAAGTACGCACGACGACGTACCTGTAGAACGTACCATCTACAATGTTTGCGGATCCTGAGGACAACAAGATGACATGATTAGTCATTCCACGGCGTTCCGTCACATATTGGTCCATCTTCTGTCTTCTTCTTCAATCAGGTAGACATCCAAACAATTACGCATCGGGCTGTCAGTATGCTCGGTCTTTCTGGCTGCTACACGAGCTAGATTCGCCGCATGCCGTCAGTTTGTCCGGTCTCCGATGTCCCCCGAAGCCCTGCCACCGCGCTCGGTCAGTTCCACATCACGAGAAAGCCGATATCCGCCAGTCGCGCAAGTCCGAACCACGCACGATTCACGAGTCACGCGCTCAGCTGCTCATGCCTTTGTCCGCTTCCATGAAAGGCTCGCTTGATACGCCGGGAACTCGGCGCAACTAAATCCTTCAGCGAGTGCGTGGCTAGCGCTCGCGCGCTGAGCTGAAACACAAACTCCACCGCACATCACCCAAGCGACTGTTCGGACTCACCGGTTTATCCGCATCAGCTCCGACAATGGCGGAGAGTCTAAGGCCAAGCCATCCGTTTTGGTGGAACATGGTAGAGCCGTAGGCTCTTGCGAACTCACTCCATGACCCTCCCAAGCTCAACAGCAACAATGTCACAGCGAAGCATTTCGAAGCTCACGGCACAGAATGCTTGCAGGCTCTAGACCGCGAGAGACTGAGAGTGTAATTGCACGGCATCTACATGTTCAGACGACTACTGGTCTTGGCTTGGCCTAAGCAACGACTTCAGCCAGCCACAGTCAACTTTATCTGCCGATGGCCTTCTTTCCCAGTTCTGGAATTCTCTGACCTTCGGCTACGAGGTCTGATCAGCCAGCCACAGCCGAATTGCGATGAATATCTCTGCGCGTGCCGCAGGTTGGGCCATGTCTGCGCGCCGCAACCTCCATGACTCCGCTCGAAACGCACCACATAACTTGGAGGCTGTTGGCTTGGATTCCACGGTCGGTCGGAGGCTCCGAGTAGACGAAAGTGTCTCTGATTGCTCTATTGACATGCCGCTTCCGACATCTCCGCTCTCTTACGCGGACTGCGTACTCAAAGTCACCGAAATCGAAACATGCGGTGCAGTTCGAGCGGGATTACGGAGGTAGCTGCAAGCAGAGCCGGACTCGCTGCCCATCTTCAGCCCTCCTCTGGCGCTGACGTGCGACGAAACTCAGTGTATGCCAGGCCGTTCTCCCGTCGTAGCAGTACGAGACAACATTCTCAGCTCGGGAGGCTGTGGTGCAACTATAGAAGATGGACTGGTGTCTTGCGTGGCGAGCTAAGTATTGCAACCCTTTTCCTGATCTTACCCTCCCTACTACACACCCAGTATGCTTCCTAGCATGATGCCATTGACATTTTGCCTCGTATGGCTCCTATGGACCGTTCAAATCTACGCCCAGGCCAATTCGCCTTGCTCCCAAGGTGCGCTCAAGAATCTGGTCTCGGCTTTGAAGAACAATGCAAAGGCGCATTCGTTCTGCGAGTCCTTTTCCGCGGACGGAAGATCTGTTTCTTCGAACCGACCGAATCGACGGCAGTATATCGCAGAAGTGAAGGTGCTTTGTTCCTGTATTGGGTCGCCGCTGTCGAAAAATGGACTATCAACAACCACAAAGGGAAGAGATGCTTCGACAACCACTACATGGCGGCCGTCTACCACAGCCACCACAATCAAATCTTCGAGTTCAACTACCAAGGCAACATGTCAGACTACTTCGACTAGAGCGACTTCGATGTCGCACACGACTGCATCGTCGGCGGTACAGCGGACGACTTCGGCAACGACTTCACGGACGACGGCGCGAACCTCAGCAGTGCCCAGCACAACCACATCTCGGACAACCACATCCAAGCAGGCCGTGGCTCCTTCTAGTTCCACTTCGACCATGGCATCCACCCGGAGCTCTACATCGAGAACTACATCCAGAGTGTCTACTACTGCCACTGCCGCTGCCGCAGACTCACGAACGTCGACCTCCACTTCGCAGCGGTCGTTTACCACTGCCTCAACTTCTGCAACGTCCGCTAGAACCTCAAAGTCCACGACGGCCTCTACGATGCAATCCAACGGAGCTCCCAGTCCCACGCCGACCGCCACGCCAGTCACATCGAGCACTTCCAACCAGTCAGGCTCCGCCAGCACAGGTGACAAGAGTACCACAATTGGCGGCTCGACTGCTCAGTCCACTACCTCATCGACTGGGACAGGGAGTACCTCGACAGCGTTAACGAGCAGCTCTAGCTCTAGCACGTTTTCCGTTTCGCCCGTCAACGCGGAATCGACGACGACATCTTCTATGACCACCATCACCAGTGCTGCTCTCACGACGACAATCTCAATCTCCACCTCGACAACCTCCTCCACAACGACCTCTCCAGTGCTCACTTGTGCTTCTGGCCAAGTCCCGTGCGCCAGCACATGCTGTGCCGAAGGAGAACAGTGCGAAGGCGGGAGCTGCAGCTGTCCTAGCAGCAACAACATGGACGACGGAGGCCGATATGCCTTCGACGCGAATAATTGCGGGTAAGTCTCTGGAGGGTGCAAGGCTTGCGGCGCCTGATACTGTCTCGGCCTGTTGCATGTCTAGGTCTGTATCGCTGGAAGTGTGCAACGCTGACCCTTATACCCTTTTGTGTACAGGCGGTGTGGTCACCAGTGCGGCAACAACGAAGACTGCTCCTACTCTATGTGCATATGTCCGCGCGCGCAGGGCATGAGCACACTATACTACGACATCGATCCTCAGAATTGTGGAGGCAACGATCTATGCTTATACCCTTGGAGTTCGAGCCACTGCTAACACTTCTGTCCTCCTCTTTCAGGCTACGGCAACAGGTGTCGGAGTGGAGAACGCTGCTCGGGAGGCCAGTGCACGTGCACGAGCTCATATTCAAGACTATACGACAGCGATAGCATGAATTGTGGCAGATGTTCTAAGCAGTGTGGAGCCAACGAGATCTGCACGGGAGGCCAGTGTGCCTGTTCCAGCTCGTCTACAGGTCTGGACTTTGCGAGGGACTATACGAGCAATTGCGATTCCTGCGGATCCTGCGGACACTCGTGCGCCCAGGGAGAAAGTTGCGTCAACAGCAGCTGCGTCTGCACTACCGCGACCAGTACAGAGTCGTACCGATTCCAGACGGACGAAACTAAATGCGGCTTTTGCGGAAACCAATGTGGCCAAGGCGAGACGTGCACCAACGGCCATTGCGAGTGCGATTCGCAGCCGGTCAAGTCGAATTCGTTCTTGAGCGATCGATAGAACTGCGGGTAAGCGACTGAAGTACAGATGGCCTGCGTGGTCCGAGATCGTCTCGGACGCCGGGCCTTCGTCCACTTTTTGACCGTCTACGACATCCGCTGACCTTGTACGCTTTGCTTGATAGGTCCTGTGGAAACAGATGTACGGGCAGGTCGACCTGTAGCGGAGGACAATGCCAGTGTTCCGGCACCGTTTGCGGGAGGATGTGCTGTTCCTTTACTACCCCTTGTCAATCGAATGGGAACTGCGGACTGGCGCCGGGATTCTAGCATCGAGACATAGACTCCAACGATGGCTACGTGAGCGTGCAAGTACGCAAGGAAGGAACGAAGCAGGACGATCACAAAGGCGTACAAGTAGGCATACAAGTACATGCACAGGTATGCGGACAGGCGATCTAGCAGGCAGGTCCGCCGCACAGCCGCGCATATATATGGTCAGGTAACTTCGCGGCACGATGAAATAGCCATGCGTGTGCGCACGTAGGCAACTTAGCATGAAGGCCAGGAAGGCCTGCAAGAATACGTACAGCTAATGTGGCAGTGTGATCAAATAGACGTGCCGGTGATATCCATCCGGGACTGCCAGCGTGCGTCTGACTCTGCTGAAGGAGATGCCCCATTTCGACCAGCTGACCTACGCACAGATGACACTGTGGCAGGTCACGTTCCTTGCCATGCGATCTGTGCTTGTAGCGATTTTGGTCCGTGGAATCTTGTGTATGCAGGTCTCGACAATGAACGTGGACTGAGCAGAATCCGGTCCCTGCTCGCGCATGCGAATGCGGCGTCGCCGGTGTCGATTCATTCCGATAAAGGCGGAAATCAGTCCGAAGTCATGAACGACTTCTCACGGAGCGAGCGAGGATAGCAATGAAAGCGAAGCACAGCGTCCTCGATCTCATTCGCGATGGTCCACAGGGAGGCTTCTCATGTACACGCTGGGATGGCATGGCCCCGATATCACCCGGCAATGAAGTCATGAATCTTCGATCCAAAAACGCGACCTTTTTGATGCAAACGCTCGAACTGGGGTGTTCGGATCGATCACCCATTACGACGTCACTTCTGCCCGTCTTGTGAGACACATTTCGCAACAAATGACAGGGCGGTTTGGGGTGATATGGCGCCCCTGAGATGGAGACCTCGTAAAGGGTCGACTGAGCGGCCGAGCCCAATGTACCCGATACCTCTGCGATCTCGCTCAGACTGCACCGCATACATCAACCTCGCTTGGCTTCGAGGGCGAAGAGAAAGGAATTTTGTTTCACAATGTATGGGCCGATGCGTGCATAAAGCCGTAATTGTCGACCGTTGCGTCGTCCAGCACACACTACACGATCGAAGCCAACGCAACTCCAGGTTGCGTGGCGCGGGTTGAGCAGGCGGCAGAGGCAACGGCATCAAAGCGCTGCTGATTGCCGTGACAAGGGAGTCTGAAATGTCGACGTCGTCCAGTGCCGATGCATGCTTTACCCTCTCCTCGGATTTTCTGACCTCATCTCACCTCCCAAATTCGAATCTTGCCCTGCTCATTTGCGACCGCCAACACAGCGACTGTATCGCCACCCGCCGCCACTCCTCCACTCGCCCACGCTACCCCAGTAATCCTGCCCAGCGGCGTACTACTCGTCGGCCAATTTCGGTAAACCGTACAGCTGGGTAGATGCACCAATCGCATGGCGTCCCTCTTCCACTTACTCGCCATTGCGAGGATCTGGCCGTCGGGAGAGAACACCAGATGAGACGTAGGCGTGGTGAGGTGATCGAGGGTTTTGGTTGGAGCGGGAGTCTCGGGAACTTCTTGATGCGCGACAGCGGATGTGGTGCTGGGCTTTTTGGTGTGGTGTTCCGCGGCCCAGACTCGACGGTCGTAAATATTCACGATGCCCGAACTGCTGCCAATGGCAATCCAGCGATCTGTGCCGATGGAGCTCTTGACAAACTCATGTTGGCCGCCCAAACCGAGCGTTGTGGTCCCCACGGCGCCTTCGTCCTGCCATCTCGCCACCACGCGTTGAGAGCGGACGTCCCATTCTGTGATCTCACCGCTTTTGCTGGCGATGCACATGCCGGCGGAATTGCGCCACCACGCGAACTCCGCAATGCCGCCACGGGCTTCGATACGGACCTGGCTGGTCCATTGTAATGTCGACGAGTCAAGGATGTTGATTACACCGCCACCTTTCTTTGTAGATCCAAGGAGAGCCATGTATGCACCATCGGGGGATAGTTTGAATCGCTCCATGGATTTCTGCTCGTGTTGCTGGCCGTAGACACGGGAAATCTTCTCCACCCGTCCTGTTGCGAGGTTCCAGATGTGGAAGTAGCGGCGGCGTGCGGACAGAAAGATTCGAGAGTCGGTTGGGTGAAATGCGGTGGTTGTGAGCTGGGAGCCGTGAATGTGTAGGGACGTGAGCAGAGGGTTCGGGCTTGGGGCTGGTGGAGAGGCGGAGAGATGGTGCAGGTACAAAGTCGAGGATGGTCCGGAGGAGAGCAGCAGAGGTAGTGTAGGATGGAAGGAGAGAGAGGTGATAGCGCTGGGCTGGACGCCCGGTATGTCCTTCTGCCGTTGAATGTCGATGACTTCTGGGCGGAGCTTTCGTTTCTTGCCCGTACCAGGTTCGGACTGTCTGACGAGCGATTCGGCGTTCTGAAGAAGTTTTGAGAGCGGAGCACTCGTGGGCAAGTCGTTGTCCATATCCTCATCTGACATTGCTTCGTCGTCGGAAGATGCATCATTGTCGTCTGACAGTCTTCTCTTTTTGCGGGCAGGCTTTTGCATTGCGTTCTGCGCCCATTGCGGTACTGGGTTGAGCAGCTCGAATTGCTTGCGCAGTCTCCTTGTGTAGTCCTTCCCGCTGACAACATCTTCTGCCTCTGTTCGTCTCAATTTTCTGAGCCGTGGCACGGAAGCTAGTGAAACCATTGTCCGCTCGTCGTCGCTGTCTTCCCACGCCGGAGCATGTCTCGATCGTAAAGTGTTATCGTCGCTACCGTCGTCCGAGTCTCCTGACACTCGTATTTGGTTGGCAGCGCCCTCAGGTCCTAGGTCGGTAAAGAACAACTACCGATCAATTGTTAGACAACGACAAATTGATATGCGCCGCATAGCAAGCATTCTGACCTACAGCTGCATCGTCCAAACCCTCCAGACCTGTGTCATCCTCTTCTTCAGCATTGCCTTCCTCATCGAAATCTTTCAATCCCGCTTTGAATCCAGCGCTGTCGCCAAACACCAATCGCTCGAGCTCTTCCTCAGTTTCGTCCTTTTCGATCTCGCCATCGACCTTGATCTCGACTTCGGATTCTTCTTCGGATTCTTCCTGCTGATCGAGCAGCGCGACAGGCAACTCCTTTTGCTTGGTAGCCTTGGAGCTCTTCGGCTTCGTCATTGTTGCGGTTCGAGACATTTTGCCTCGTTGTGAATAGAATCAATCGGCCTTCGCTCTGTTCTTCACATGCCAGCCAGAAATCTCCCATAAAAATCGTGCTGAGTAATCAAACTAGCAGCTCACCTCAGCTCGGACTTGCCGTGGCGTTCTGACGTTGCAAGGGCAAGGAATCTCGTCTCCTTCCGCATGCGCTTCTTCACACCACGCGCGACAACAAAGAACTTCTCCTTTACATTCTTCACGACTATCACCATCGCACATACAACACCGACGGCACACACATTCACTATCACGCTCGAGAGCATCCCGATCGCTTCACCCAGGAGAGCTCTTGCGACAGCGCGCTTCCCTCTCGACCTGCCCTCGAGGCATTCCTACCTCAACCGACATTACTACCATCACCCCTTTCGCACATCCTCACGCACGCTCCGACACTCACACCATGGCGGGCACATCTGTCGAGGCGGGTAGCAACCTCGCGGGCCAGATCCAGTCTGCAGTCCAGCCGAAACTGATGGAGAATGGCTGGGTGGCCGAAGAAAACGACACAACCCTCTCCGAATATGTCACGATGATGATTGTTAATGGCAAGGACCTGCAAAGTGTCAGGTCGGAGTTGGGAGGCGATTTGCTGGGCGTGGGCGAAGACGATGCTGCCGTGGGCGAGTTTGCGCAGTGGCTCTTTGAGTTTGTCAATTCTCTGGCAGTACCACAACAAGCGCCTGCGCAGCAAGAAGAGCAGCCACAGGCCGCTCCGATCGTTCAAGATGCGCAGATGGAAGATACTGCAGCATCGACGGAGGCAGTGTACGTCAACAATTTTCATTCTTCTCAAACAGCCACCTATTCCGGCCTTCAGGCTTTCAGGAACAGGGCTCCTCCGCGGTTCAACCCGTATGAGCATAGCGAAGATAACCACCAGCAGAATATCAACCGAAACAACCGAAGACTGACGTATGATTTATACAGACCAACAGGGCCGAAGTCAATGCGAAATGGTAATAGTACTCCAAGAGGAGGCCGAGGAGGTCGCCTGCTTGGACAAATGAACCGCAACATGGACCGTTCGAACGACCTTCCCGATAATCTCCGCAAGATCCGAGGTGCGGCTGGCGGTCAGACAGGACGCATCAACTCACACGCCGGAAGAGATGGCGCCCCTCGAGGCCCACGCGGTGCTAGCAATGCCGCGCGCGGTATTCAGCTCGCCATGAACGGCGGGCGTGGCGCTCATCATAACAACATGAATGCTATGGGAGGCGGCATGGGATTCGGCATGCCAAATGGACAAATGGACCCGCAACAACAAATGCAGCTCATGCAGATGATGGAAATGCAAGCCAACATGCTGGCTCAAGTCATGCAAAACAATGGACAAATGTCTCCCATGAGTCGTGGCGGATTCCAACAGCAACGAGGACGTGGCCGGGGTAATGCCCGAGGAAGAGGCGATCGACAACAGACCTCAAGTGAACTTCACGCTGTCGATGGAAAGATGCCGATGGGTGCTTTGACCGACTCAAAACCCGCCCATGCCGACGGCATGGAAATCGACGGCGAGGACCAATCGAACTCAAAATTCTCCGTCATGTGCAAATTCAACCACAACTGCTCGAATCCCGGCTGCGGCTTCGCCCACTCCACTCCAGCATCTACAACACCAATCTCCGTCGATCTCAGCGAGACTTGCACATTCGGCTCCGCATGCAAGAACTTCAAGTGCCATGCCCGTCATCCGAGTCCCGCGCAAGCCCACGGTGGCGGCGGCGGTGGAGGAGGAGGCATTAAGGCTGTCTGCAAATTCTACCCCAACTGTACGAATCCCAACTGCATGTTTGAGCATCCTGCGGGCGCCGCCTGCCGTAATGGTGCCGACTGTACCGTCCCTGGCTGCAAGTTCACCCACACCACGATTGTCTGCAAATACAACCCTTGCTCGAGACCTACGTGCCCGTTCAAGCACGCTGATGGCCAGAAGAGAGGCAATTTCCAGGATAAGGTCTGGACCGCAGACGGAGTCGATGGCGCAAATGGTAATGGCAAGGCTGATCGGTTCGCCGACTTCAACAAGCAGAGTGAGGGTGCGGCGGAGGAGTTGATTCTTCCAGGACAACAGGCGGTGGAGGCGAATGGAAATGGCTTCAAGCAGGAAGAGGCTATCAAGCAGGAGCAAAGTGAGGGAATCGTCACTTAGGCGGCGGCGAACGCGCTGGCCATTGTGGGGGCGAGCTTGGCCGGGGCGCCGCCAGAGGAGATCGCGAGACTTCGGGCTGAGGAGAGGGAAAAGTTGAGGATGAGGCTGAGAACGATGACCCTGTCTCAGATCAAAGGAGAATTGTTCGCAATGCAGAGGGCGGAAAAGCGAAGCGACAAGAATTGGCAGCTGCTTGAAGCCGGCGGAAGACAGCGTATGTTACTGACACAGGAGGAGCGCGGCAGCGACGAGGAGTGGGAGGATGTGCTGGACGCGGTCGACAGCATGGACGTGGAGGACGAGTCCGTGCTGCTCACCATGAGGGAGTGAGAGAACTGTAACATCACCGTCGCTGTAGACTACTAGACATTCGCAAATGCAATGGGAGGAATTATGCGTCCTTGGTGGACGCACGGGAATCTGGACTAGACTTTGACCCCTTCCACTTTCTCACAGTGATTGTACTTCAATCAAGGAAAATTGATCGCTGGATGCTGAATGCTGGACCGTGAAGCACGAGGTCATATTGACTGAGACGCTATCGTCTCATTCCGACATTCAGGCCATCCTTCTACATTCACCACTTTCCCCCAGTGCTCTCTCTCTTTCTTAACTCAAGCACCCTGCCTCGCCTTCTCCGCACAGATCAATGCCACGATCCTCGACAGTTCCGCACTCTGACTCGCATGCTCCTTGACCAACTTCTCATCCACGCCCTCACTTTTGCTCAACTCCGCCGTCGACTTGAGCATCCGATTCTGCAACTGCAGCATCTTCTGCAGCGTGTTGTCGAGGAATGGGGCCGAGAAGGCGATGCTGTCGGGCGAAGAGGATGGGAGGCGCATTTCGAGTTTGCGGGGACGACGTTTTTCGGTCTCGGCGGTGGGTGGTGGAGCGGGTTGTTCGGAGGGAGGTTGTTGCTGGGGTCTTGGCGTAGGTGTCAGTAGGGTTTCTTAGCGTGAGGTTTGAAGATGGTGGTGAATTTCTCTTCTTTGCGTCGTTCTCCTTCATGTTCCTGATCATCATAACAAGACCCGCTCCGGAAACCTCGACGCCTCGGATGAATTGTTATGAGACTCACCTCTCAACAAACGTGATACTCTCCGCCATCTCCGCCACCCGATTCGCGATCCGGCTCGCCATGATGGCATACGCGGATGTCACTCCCCCACCAGTCTCGCCGGCGATGGAAGCTGCTTTGTTGGGTACTGGTCGCGCGGAGTTTTGTGCCGCTGTGCGAGCGCCATTGACTTGCTGTTTCTTGGCTGGTGTGTAGGGCTTCTTGACGGCTGGGCGGGATCCGGCGGCGGTGGGCTTTTTCGGCAGGCCGTTCATCTGCTGCGGATGGACTGCTGAGGCCATTGTGCACTGTGTTCGGGAGATAGGCCCAGTACGGAGGCTTGGTGGGATGTTCGCGTCGACTCCGTTTCGTTGTATTCGTTCTTATTCGAAATCGGCAAATCACGACCAGATTACAACGCTGATGACGGAGACAACTGTGGCAGGCAGGTACAGCTCCTCAAGATATGATCACGGGCAATGTGCACTGCGGTGGCTCGTTCTCAGGATTCGCCTCCAGACCTCCTCCGCTTATGCTTCTGTACGTCACATTCTGTGAAACACATCCAAATCCTGTTCACCATCCACTTTCTGACAGGGATGCTCAACCACTTGCATCTGCTGTGTGGCGCATTCGTCAGTTCTACCCGAACAAGTGGCGCTGGAGGTTGGTTGGTTGGTTCGCATTGTTGGTCTGGTGTGCGACGTTATGTCGTTTTGACAATGTCATAGCTTCGTGCTGCTGAAACTGGACCCGAGACATGAACGACTTCCGAGCCTAAGGCTATCAGTCCAATATGACGGTCAATGGCACTGCTTCGATCAAGAAGCCAATCTCGCAAGCCGGCGTCAGTCTACAATCTGGCCAGGACAACCCAAACCCAATCCGCCATGGAGGAATGGGCCAAGCAGAACGAGCGTTCTCCGCTGCATCAACGTTCCTGTCCGGAGTCATGGCTATATCGGCATCCCAGTTCATCGGAGCGCCGCTCAAGTTGGTCGATGTCAAATTCTACGAAGCCTACATGGCCTGGACGAAGGAGTCTTTCGCTGTATTGGTAACTACCATCACGCAATGGTGGGCTCCAACAGTAGTTCGGGTCAGCGGAGACGAAAGCATGAAAGATCAAATCTTTCAGATGGACGATGGAACGCTCAAGTGCAACTTTCCTCATCGACTGGTCTTGATGGGGAATCATCAGCTATACACAGACTGGCTTTACCTGTGGTGGATCGCCTACACCAACAATACCCACGGCCGAGTCTACATTATCCTCAAGGAGAGTCTCAAGAAAGTCCCCATCATCGGCTGGGGCATGCAATTCTACAACTTCATCTTCTTGAGCCGGAATTGGGAGCAGGATCGGTACAAGTTCAAGCATCATCTCGACCAGCTCAAAGATCCAGATGACCCAATGTGGCTGCTCATCTTTCCCGAGGGCACGAATCTCTCCGAAAGCACAAGGGAAAAGTCTGCAAAGTGGGCAGAGAAGACAGGTGTTTCTGACATGAAGCATCAACTATTGCCTCGAAGCACTGGACTGCAGTTCTGTTTGCAGGAACTACGAGCATCGACGAATTGGCTTTACGACTGCACAATCGCCTATGAGGGCGTGCCGAAAGGGATGTACGGTCAAGACATTTTCACCTTGAAGTCATCCTTGTTTGAAGGGCGTCCACCGAAGTCCGTCAACATGTACTGGAGACGATACAAGATTGCCGACGTTCCCTATGAAGATAGCGAAGCGTTCAGTCGTTGGCTACTGAATCGATGGAGAGAGAAGGACTATCTTCTCGAATACTACTACAAATTTGGAAGCTTTCCGGCAGAAGATCCGCTCAAAGCGTTGCTGGCTGCGGAAGGGAAGAGGAAGTCGAACCACGCAAAGTCCATCTCGACCTCTGTCAGGACTGGCGGAGGATGGGATGAGTTCTTGAGCATATTTGGGCCAATCACCACAACAGCCGGTGCCTTGTCGAGCGTTGACTTATCGGAACCCATCAACTTCGAGGGCATGATGCAGAAAGTGGCCATGTCGCAGGAATTCGGATCATTGTTGCTTGGTCAAGCTCCAAAATTGCCGGGCAGCGAGGCAACTGTTCGCAAAGCTCTACTTGCAGCACACAAGCAAAATCCGCTTCCGAAGTCGTTAATCGACCAGCTACTCAAGACCTCGCCGCAGACCCAAGCAGAGATGAAGAACGTTCTTCAGACGGCCGGAGACGCCAAAGTGGCGAAGAAAGTCAGCAAAGCGCCTGGCGCAAACAAGGCTATATCGAGCAGTGCGCAAAGCGATCTCGCCAAAGCTGCAGTCTATACCGCAAAAGAGATGGCAAAGGTTCCTAGAGCACCAACTTCTGTCGTTCCAACTCCCAAGCAGACGGTGAGGAAGGAAGTCCCGCTTGCGAACATGGGAAGCATGATCACACGACCTCTGAGCACGATTGCAGTGCACGCTGCTGGATTTCAAGCTAGAAGTCTCGCCGCTCAAAGGACGCAGAAGAAGGGAACTGCCCTGCCTGGTCAATCCGCGGGACTAAAAGCAACGCCATTGACGAAGAGTGCTCTCGGGCAGGTCAGCTCGGCCAAGACGCCTCTCAGCACAGCCTCGAAGGCATCAAATACTACCATCAAGCCTGTACCAAAAGCAGCATCGGTGAAGGCCGCGACCACGAAATCCGTGTCTGTGAATGGTGCATCGACAAAGGCGGCCTCTGTACAAGGCGTGCCCCTGGTGGTGAACAGGAAAGTGCCGAATGGGACTGTCGTCGCTGCGGTAGCAAAGAAGAAGAGCCCTCTTGCGGTAGGATCCAAGCCGGTCGGGACGCAGAAGTACGTAAACGGAGCGCGAGTGTGATTGAATATGGACGATAATGGCAAAGTCTAAAGGCCTGGACCTTTGCAAAGCCCACGTGGGTCTAGCAGAAGTCTAATCTGCTTAACTCTACACTAGCACGCTTCTCAAGTGAATGATCCCTGACAATGAGCATACGACAATGTTCTCCCTCCACAACTAGCATCGAAGAGCCAGGACAGCTCACAGTACTGTGGCTGAGAAGGCCCACGTTTCACACAGTCCTCGATATTCCACAATCCACGTCATCTCACATCTCTCCACAAAATCCTGTGCCCGGTTCGACGGTTCGACCTACTTTTCCAACCGTCGATCCGATCTCAGACTTGGTCATGAAGCAGGGATTTATGCACCACACCTCACACTCTTTACGCCACAGTCCTTCTAATCAGTCGCAATGTAGACCGTACAGTATCTCTTTGCTCAACCCATCAACAACACTCTCATAAACAAAGTACCTACCATCCCAATCGACATGGCCTTCATAACAAACTGGGTAACCGACAAACTCGCCGGCTACGCCGCAACCGGCCTCCAAGCAGGCGGAACCCTAGCCGGCAACGCCGTAGGCGGCGTCGGTTCTCTCGTCGAAAACAGCGGACGCTCAGTAGGCCAAAGTGCGAACGGTGTGTCCCATATCAGATTCGATCCAGCTCACTGACTGCTGTGTCTTTCCTTGGCTTACAGGTGTGGCAGGCGCGATTGGTGGAGTCGGGAACTACATCAACGGGTATGGCAATGGAGTCATGGGAGCCATGGCGGCGGATGGACCAGTGGGAGGAGGAGGACAGAAGAAAGTGGCGGTGAAGCCCACGGCGGCGGCGGCAACGGCACCGAAGGCGTTGCCGCCTACAAGAGCTGCGACGAAAGCACCTGCGACACGATCGTTGCCTGCGTCGAAGCCGAAGACTGCGTCGCTACCTTCTTCCACGCCGCCGTCCAAGCCGCCGCCCTCGCAGGGTGTTGCGAGGGCTTTGCCGTCGAAGAAGCCCGCCCCCGCGGCGTCCATCTCGCAGACACCGCGTACGGCGACGATTGGGCAGTCAAAGGTGTCTTCCACGAGCAATAAGCCAAGCAATCCGAGAGCTCCGCCCGCCAAACGTTTCGACAATTCAAAGAGGCCTTCCATATCGACGCCCGCGAATGAGAGGACTGCGGATGGGAAGGTGAGGATATCGCCGGCGAGTCGCCCAAGGCCGGTGAGGGCTTGATCTTGTTGGATCTGGTTCGATATTAGTGCGAGATGGAGATTGGCGTTGGGCTGTGGTGTTTACTTTGCTGGCGGACGGGCACTGTAGGATTGCGAGAATATGCGGAATGGAAGGGATTGGATCGTGGAGAAAAGCGAAGAGAGCACTTCACCTGTAGCCACGCAGCTGTTGTCGACTGTATTGCTAGGTTCCCTTGTGATGTGACAATTTCGGCTCAACCATGGACGACCTCCTCAGAAAGACGGGACAAATCGACGACACGCCGGTTCAATGCCTGTTCAGTCTCGCCAAAGCCTCGTCTCCTCGAAGCTCCTTTCCAAGCCTTTCCATATCAAACCAGACTTGCTCCCATCAACACAGCTCCCGAACTCCTATACCAAGCCAGCCCGACTCCATCTTCTCAGCATCTCTTCATCACTCTCCAGCATCGCCACAGCCCTTCTCCTCTCCGCCGGGCTGAGTCCAGATAGGTCGACTCGATTGTATCGTCCGTAGAATATGTCTTGCGGTGCCAGTCCAGACATGTCTCTAAGCTCATACTCGTTGCTATTGGAGTGACTGTTGCTGCGGGTCGTGGCTGTATCGGAGGAGCTGGTGCGAGTTGGATGGTGCTCATCTGTGGCTTCAGGCCAGACCCAGTATGAGGTGCTGCGGCGAAGGTAGGCGCGGTTGCGACGTGCTGAGTTCCGACAGAAATTGAGCTGAATTTCGTCAATCGTCAGTTCTCTTGTCATACTGTTCTCAGCCAGAAGTCGCTGCTAATGGCTGCTGTGCCGCCGCTGCTGCCATACCACAGGCGATTGAAGCGCCGCCTTACCCAGGAAGAAAAAAACACGAGAAAAAAAGGGCGGTACTCACGTTTCCTTTCCAATCCAGCCACCCGCCCAATTTCAAACCTCCCAGCACGAACAAGCTCACCAGAGAGAACACAACGCACGCCGCCATCAGTGCCTCCGCCCAATCCCTCTGCCACCAATGCTCTTCTATTCTCCCGGCGTCGGCCCCTCCACCTTGATTGATATAGCCTAGCGGTGGACCCGGCCAGTCGAGTGGCGAGGATGAGTCCGCTCCATCCTCCTGCCGCACGTGCGGCGTAATCGAGATCATCGACTTCTGCTGATCCGCAGCGAGAACGAACTGTTTCAAGCCGGCGGTTTTGAGAGCCCAGCAGGTTTCCGACCAGGTGTCTACGGGAAAGGCACAAGCTGAGTCGTCTTCATGCTTGTTCGGGTTGTCGTCGGGGACTTTGAGGAGGTACGGGTCTGACTTGGTCGGGAGATCGGAAGTGGGCAGTGACGGAGCGGTGGTGGACTCGGGCTGAGAGGTTGAGCTCGTGATGCTTGCGAAGGTGGGACCAAGATCAGATTGGAGAATAAGAGGCGCCATGGTTGTTGATTGTGCGCGGCGATGCCACGTGCGTGGGCGAGGTGAGAATGCGTGGAAGTGGCGTTGAAGAAGAATTGCACCTGGAAAGTGAAGTGAAGGGAACTGCGTTGTTTGTCACTTCACTTGACCAACGCTGGAACTGAGCTTGAGCCTAGTGCGCGAGCTAGTACATGAGCTAATCGCGCCCTACGCCTGAACAGGAAGGGATGGAACCGATGGAACCTTGGAAGATATGAAATGGAGAGCTGTTTTACCTCATCAGTATTGACGTGGTCTCTAAGTGCATCGACGAAGAAGAAATCAGATATGCACACCCACCGTTGAACTCCTGCTCAAGGCTTCTGACGCCATATTACGCCTCTGCTCGCTCCCGTTCCAGGTCGACTATGACTTCTCTGCGATCCACGGCAGTGGGAATGTGCCCACCCACTCCTCCACCTCCCTCCTCAGTTCCACAATCTCAGGCACTTCCTCACCCTCACCAACAAACTCCCTGAAGGCATTCACGCTACCCGGGTTCTTCCTGCCACTCTTCTCTGCCGCCTCCTTCGCCTTCACGTCAAGCGTCTTGGCGATGGTCACGGCCCGGTCGACGATATCGGCCACACGCTTGAAATCCGTCGGCTGGAATCCTCTGGTCGTCATGGCTGGTGTTCCCATGCGAAGTCCACCGGGCTTCATTGCAGACTTGTCGCCTGGCACGGTGTTCTTGTTGGACGCCACGCCAACGAGCTCGAGCACTCGCTCAACACGAGAGCCATCGATGCCTTTGTCTTTGAGGTCGATGAGGACAAGGTGGTTGTCGGTTCCGCCGGAGACGATGGTGTAACCGAGCCCGTCGGAATCTTTGCTGCCTCCTAATCTTTGGGCGAAGGCTTGAGCGTTCTCGAGCACGGTCTTCTGGTATTCCTTGAACTCGGGTTGCTGCGCTTGCTTAAGCGCGACAGCCAATGCGGTGATGGTGTGGTTATGAGGACCTCCCTGGTGGCCTGGGAAGACTGAAGAGTTGATGGGACCCTCGAGATCGTACCTTGTCTCGACTCCCTTCTTGTCGACGCTGCGGACTCCTTTGCGGAAGAAGATCATGGCTCCGCGTGGCCCTCGCAAGCTCTTGTGTGTAGTTGTGGTGACAATATCTGAGACGTCGAACGGTGAAGGGATGACCTTGCCTGCCACCAGACCAGAAATATGCGCCATGTCGCTTAGCAAGTAGCAGTTGCCCACCTTGTTCACAATCTCGCGGAACCGGTTGTAGTCGATCAATCTGCTGTATGCACTCGTTCCAGCGATGATGATCTTCGGTCGGTACAGCATTGCCATCTCTTCTAATCGGTCGTAATCAATCAATCCTGTGCTCTCGTCCAAGCGGTATGGTAATGTTTCGAAGTATTTGGAGATTGCGGAGATCTTCTTCGTTGGGAGTTGGTAGCCGTGGGACAGGTGGCCACCATGAGGCAGATCGAGGCCCATAATCCGGTCGTGGGCGTTGAGTACAGCGGAGTAGGCGTAGAGATTGGCTGGCGAGCCGGACAGAGCTGTATCCCAGAATCAGTCTTGTTGTGTATCGCTGGGGTAGTTTTCGAACGCACGTTGTACGTTGACGCCCCACTCCGAGTCTTTCAGACCAAAGGTCTCCAATGCACGCTGTTGACATAGTCGCTCCGCCTCGTCGATGTGCTCGTTTCCACCGTAGTATCGTGCACCTGGGTATCCTTCCGAGTATTTGTCTAAGAGTCCTCGGATCAGCATGGCACCTCCATGTCACCTTCGCGTGTATGTTGCTCACTTTGCATGACGCTTCCCAGCGCGTCCAACACTGCTTGACTCGTGAAATTCTCCGAGGGGATCAGGTTTATGAAGTGCTTCTGTCGTCGTTTTTCCTATCCAACTCGGTTCAGCCATATTCGATTGTGAAGATCCAGATCGCGAAGGCGGAAGGCGGCGTACCTTTTGGATGATATCGTAAACGGTCGGATCGGCCTCATCGAGCTTGGAGGACAGCAGCTGTTGCGTTCAGTCAGCGCCATATATCTCCGAGGGAACTCATAAATTCATGCCAACCTTCTGCTGCTGATCTGCTGTGGAAAGCGATCGCCACGTCTGCTGTGCGAGCAATCGCTGTGCGGGAACTGGACGCGTACACGCTCGGTTGAAAAGCGAGCCAGTGCTCCTGACCGATGTGCGAAGGGACGCCATGCTTGCGGGGAGTGGAAGACGCGCAAAGGGAACAAGTGAGGACTCGAATGGATATTTGTACAAAAGTCGGAGAGCTCACAGGAATCTATGGCTGTAAGCGGTAGTCGTTCACAGATGGGATGGACCCTTGATAAGGCGGATATCGCGGGGGCTAGCGGATTGGGGATCTTTCAACCGCAAAACGCAGAGATTGAACCGAAGGTAGTATCTGCTCTGCGATGCACGATAGAAGACTTCGGTGATCCCGTCCGTGTCCGTCGAGCTGAGCTGTGCTGCAATGGTGTTATGACGAAGAGTGAGGCATGGGGTTGATATGCAGGGCTAGCAAAGAGAAAACACCAATACTACGGTATGGATTCCTTGTACCGCCCGGACCCACTTCCGACGTGAATGCCTCAGGCCGCAGCTTCTTCTATAGGAGTACCTTACCTTACTTCTCGGACTCTCTGTCGACAACATCGCTCAGAGTCACCGTAAGACTTTCGCCTTTGAGCCGATGGCAGGCCGATGCATGGATTGCAGGCCGATAAATCAGCCGCATGTGTTGGAGACACACGAATACCTCGTGGTTGGGAAGAGCTCCATCTCCCTTCTGGAGATCTTCAGAACAACTAACTTATCCTTGTGGGTGGCCTTCGACGTCGGACCAGGAGCTAGGGAGCTTCAACACCCGGCCAGGATCCGATGCAGTCATCTTGATCACGCGATATCATCGGGCATGGACAGAACTCTGGGTTTGGCAGATGGGAGTTCGCCGGGACCTGCTTCATCACCGGTTGCCAGCGACTATACCGGAGACTCGAGATGTCGGCGATGTTGAGATCCGAGGCACAATACCAGCAGGATGGTCTGCCCTGCTTCGCGGCGTACGATGTGAACCTCCAAGAAGGTTAGCTCCGAGCTGACAGTGTGTCCGAATTCAGACAGGGTAAGAACCTACTCCTCATTTCACAATGCTGCCGCCCAGGATATCGTTACCTTCTTCGACAGCCCCGACATTGCGTTGGTCCGGAAACGCCGACATCCTCCTCAAGGAATATGCCATTAGACTTCGAGTGTCCAGACTGCCTCGTGCGTAGCGGGTTACTGCGGAGAGTTCGAGCCAGTAAACAGTGCTGGGACACATAAAGCTTCCTCGTTACCGCTTCCGATTTCACGACCTTTTCTCCTCAGCGCCTCGCTACACTTCTCATCTTGCCACATCATCCTCACGGTTCACGCCTCGAAGCACGATCTCCTCAGTGCATCAGCCTCGACCGCAAACATGCGCGCAATTGCGATCCTCGCTTTCTGCATCGGCAGCTCGTACGCTTCTGGCTACATCTCAAACTTTGTAAGATGACTCGCTGAGCTCAGCCCGCTCTGTGCTGGATGCTAATCCATTTCTGCATCAGCAATGCGTTTACAGCGGGCAGCATTTCCCTCATGGATCCGCGATCGATGCTGCTTCGAAGGAAGAGGAAGAAATATCGAGCAACTACTGCACAGGTGAGACGATCAGGAGGATTTTCGTACTTATGGAGGCGCCCTGACCATCAGTCAAAGGCCCATATACCGGCCATGGCTGTTGCATCGACTTCAACGACAAGAGGGATGGCAATGATGATCAGGACTCTCCGAAGTACTACCCATGCGAAGGTGTAGGTGAAAAACGGTGCATCTCTCTACACGATGTGTTTCAGATAGCCTGACATTCATAGAATCACGGGTGCATCCATCCAAACGCGGGATGTGTTCCACAAGGTACATTCGCAAACTGCGATTGCGCCGGAGTGAGTATCCCGACGGACGCTGTCGCAAAAGGTACTAAAGCTGACCTGCATAACCCTTTCATTAGAAAGGCGGAAAATACGGGTGCTAGATCGCCACGAATCCTCTCACAGCGTGCATACGTGGACCACACTTTGGGCTGTTCTGAGTGCCCGGCATGTAGCACTGCCAACGGGAGGGGCAAGGGAAGGAGAGAGGAGACACATGTACATGGAGGAGGAGTAAAGCATTCTTTCGCTGCGGACTTCTTTCGCCTCGTGGTCTCGCATTTCCTTGATGTTTGCATCGTCGCTTAAGGCGTTGCAGCTCGTGGAGGTTGCTGGGCACTACAGCATCATCAGTCTAAAGTCCCACTCCTCTGCCGATGGTCTCTACTCCACCTTCTTCCCAGGTTCTTAAGCGAGTCCTGCATCATTCGCCGCTACCAGCACTACTCACGACTCACAGCGACAACATGCGTGCTCGATCGGAAGGCATCTTGTCATGACAGCCCGTGCATGGTACCGATCAGTGGGGGAAGCAAGAGAGCTCAAGGTTGTTCCTTGTGAACACATCAGAGGCGCATCATCGCACGTCTTGTCCAGGACAGCCAACTCCTGCCCTTTCAATGACCTCAAAAAGCCAGCGCCAAAGCAGTCACAGATCACATGGATGATCGTCAATATACAACAATGATCCAGAGCTTGCAGGCCACTGCCAGCGGATGCGTTGAGGCCGAGTGAGCTATGAGTCGAAGCTGACGTGTTCAGGGAGCGGCATGTCTGATCCAATTACTGTTGTCGAGAGCATGATCTCTGAGTATGCTGTCCGGGCCCTCATGAGAAGAGACTGAGATGCCTTCGAGAACCACCCAGTCCAAGACAGGTAGAGCAAGATCCCACTCGTGCGAGGCGTGTACATTTTTCTCAGTGTTTATCCACCATGCAGGCCGACGAACATGTTTAGGGACAAATTTGTCGATCAGGCCATCAGCCATGAGCAAGTGCTGGAGCCCAATACTACAGTAGCAAGCTGCAATGCAAGCGTAACATGGCTGACCCGGTGCGCGGAATGCCACGAAACGTAACATCGACCATGGCACCATTTCGAGCTTTCCTCCACATCCGGCTCCGATGGCAAACCGCTCTGATGACGAGATATATGACAGCACTTGATGCTTCCTCATCCACAAAGCCTACCGCTCGGCCCTTGCCCCTGTCGTTTCTGAAACTTGAGTGCGTCCAACATATCGACCCTCCGACCACTCAGCCTCACGCTACGATAAAACGACGCACCACAAAGAGCCAAGTTACAATCCAACACCTTCCTCCTCACGTTCAGGCAGTTGGGTCTCGAGTATGGTTCTCCTTGCAAATGGTGTTTCAAGTCAGACTAGGATCACCATGAGCACTCCGATGCGTCCACATGCTCCACGTTCAGGCCACCACCCAGTAATTCGCGCCAATCAAATTGGTTTGTTTCCTTTAAAATAGGTCTTTCATCTCGGGACCAGGACCGGGCGAACAGCACTTGTATGCGTACACCTGCTCGACGTACAGGTGACCACCCAGTCAATCGCGCCGATCAGTCGGCACCGGCGGACAAATACTATGTTGGGAAACCCACATGACGAGGGAGAGGACAGCACATAGCCTGGCTCTGACTGGCCCAACTGGTATTATAAGTCAACCGTTCCCTCCTCGATCGATCCTTCGTCTCTTATCGACCGACCAGAACATCAGACCAATTGATCAAAGCCGCACACATCCTTCAGACGACATCAGACATACACGTCCCGTCACATCAACACCATGCAGAAGAAAATCCTCCAGCTGCTCGTCACCCTCGCCATGGCGACGACCGCCTTCGCCGTAAGCCTCCTTGCTCTTCCCAGCTCCTCCCACCGATGTCCTAATGTGTTTACCGTAGCAATGCAAAGTGGGCGGCTGGTACGGTACCTGCGATTACGGAGGCCACACTTATGACTGCGACAGCGTACGTGTCCTGTCCATTTTTTCATCTCGGCAGAGTAGCTGTCCATCTCGCTGACACGCTTGGGTTCCGGCTTGCAGAGCGGCCATTGCCCATACGACGGACGCCCTTGCGGAGTCGACAGACCCGATCTCTACCCTTACGCGGATTGCGTCCACTGGGGAGAATCTTGAGAGAGTATTGTGTGCATGGTGCACTCAATACATGGTTGTTCTCCGAGGTTCCTCCTGCAATGTCAATCTCCCCCACGGTCATTACTGTCACATTTGTATTTAATGCACTCCTTGCCGGTTCGACAGAGTAGAGCAAGGGAAGCGGCGGGCATCGCCCTTTGCTCGTCAGCCTGTCGCGAACTAGTCAAACACAAGGCTCTTGTTATCGAATATTCATGCTCTCATACTCTCGTTCCCCTGGTGTCACACCAACATGGGTTTGTTGAACTTTGACCACGTTTCGCTTAGCACAACCCTGACCGCAATTCTGTTGTTGTTCAGGGTGGGTTGCGGTCCATGAGGATGATCGAGAGAGCGAAACCGAGCGTATAGGAATGCGATGTTTATTCACTTAAACGATGGGGAGTGTTGGACCTCGAGTCCTCGACCGGCGCTTCTCGAGCATAATTGTGCCTCTGCTTGCGAACGCTGTCCGCCTGGTCTCTGACAGAACTAGGGGCGGCCCTCAACCGGAATGCCGGACGAACCTAATAGCCGTTCCTCGCCAAGAAGTCGTGAGCTTCGCGAATGCTATCCGGCGTTGAATAGTGAAGCGTAGTAGCATGTGAAGTGTTGGGAGCCAGATAGTACCCGAAATTCGCCACCGGGAAGAAAGCCTTGCTCTTGGCCGGTATGCTCTCGTCGCCTGTCCCACAAGACTGAGGTCCGAGAGCACGAGTACCGGTAGGACCACAGAAGAAGGCATCATCACTGCCGGTCAGCGCCAGCACGTCGCCGCGGAACTGATCAGCTCGCTGGAGACCACTGAACGCCGTCACGATATGGCCCACGGTGATGGTGTCCTGGTGGTCGAAGTCCCACTGCGCTAGCGCCGCGCTGAAGGAACCGTCTTCGGCGTAGTAGGAATTTCGCTTGCCTACGCTGGAGCCGAATGCCAGATATCCTGGGGCGAGGGCTCCGAACTTTGCCGGATTCTGCAGTTGAGCTGGCGTCAAAAGTGTTAGGAGAAGCCCGACGCCAGCTTGAACGAGAGTGTTGGAGTAACCTGTCAGAATCATGGCATCAAAGGTCGCTGGGTACTTCGTGGCGATGCCATTCCCAGTGACAGATCCTAAAGAGTGGCCGATGAAGATGACTTTGTCGGCTTTCGGAGCGAATGAAAGTGTTCCAGCTCGCAGCATTGAGGCGATCTTACGCAGTATAGCTTCCTGAAGTGGCTGCTGAACCTCAGTGATCGGGTTCGCTTTCTGTGATTCGCCTGCTCCGAGATTGTCGATTGCAAGCACTGGATAGCCTTGTTTGGTGGCATAGTCTACCCAGTCGTAATTTTCGGAGCCATCTGGGTTGCCGGGCAGGCCAAACCAATAACTCTAGATCGATGTCAGCGGCGTACAATCATGATGTGCGGTCTTATAGGCGTACCGAATTGTACGGAACTCCGTGAAGCAACAACTGAACGTGCTTGCTGCGGCCTGATGGGGCACCCGATGCAGGCTGACAATATTTGGCGGCAATCTGATATGTTCCGCTGACTGGCAGGAATCCAACGAGCTGTCCAAGAGCGCCAGCACCTGATGAGAGCAGAGATTCGACGCCAGATGGAGAAGTGAGATCAAGAGTCGGCGCAAACACGACCCTGTTGTTGGCCGTAGCTCGAACCGAGATCATATGCGAAGAGCATGTCGCTGCCAACGAGGGACCTGGCGCGGCGGCAAGAAGTGTTGCTGCAACACTCGTGATTCTCATGATTCTTGATCTCGCTGTGTGGGTGTGTGGTGAGGATAGTTGATGGCCATCAATTTGAACGGCCGCGCCATTCTATAGTGTCTGCTCTCCACCCTCGGCATCTCTTCGTGATCGTCGAGGAACAGCTTGAAAGAGCTAGTGGCTCTGCGTTACTTTGGACACTGAGGAGTACGACTACAACATGGGGTCGTTTTTCCATGGCCTTCCGGTGCGGGTGCGGCGGAGATGCGAAAACCATTGGTCTTGTGGACGATGTGCTTCCCATGATTGCCGTGTCATGTAACACGCAGAGTGATCGATGGACACGTACCTTGATGTGGAGTTGTTCTGTTCGTGCCTGAGGCATCCCATGCTTAGTCACCTCTCCGAGCGCCCGGGCTCCAGATCGTGTTCTTCTTCTTGTCTTTGCTTGCATTACACAATTGTTTGATCACCTACAAGTCCATCTACCAACTCGCAGGCAGACCAGCTTCGCCTTGCACCGAGATTCTCATGTTGCCTTTGACAAAATAGAACCGGCCCTGCTTGTCTCCGCTCCGACCTCGACGTCACAGCTTTCATGGTATGAGTATCATCGAACATATGCGTTCATAACTTGCAACGCGCAGCAAGTACTCCACCCTTTTCCTCAACCCGCCGTCGCCGGTGAAATGGCTCCAAGCCTGCCCAGAACCATGCGAGCAGTCACATGGACCGCCCCTCCAACAGCTCTATACAGCACCATCGAGACCAGCACCGAATACACAGCATCCGCCGCTCTGCCTCCTTCCAGCAAATCCCTCCCTCCGGACTCAGCTTTGATCAGAGTCGCCTACGCCACCATCAACCCTGTCGACTACAAACTCCCGGAGTTGACCCTCTACCGCATTCTCAACTACTCCCTTCCCAACCAATCTTCCACTCCTTTAATTCCAGCCGGAGACTATTCAGGAACAGTCATCGAATCCACCATTCATGGTATTGTCACTGGCGACAAAGTGTTCGGACGTAGTGATCCGCCGTACTTTGGTGCTCTGGCGGAATATGTCGTCGTTAGAGGAGGGAGGAATAATGTGGTGAAAGTCCCGGAGGGAGTGCAGATGCGGGATGCTTGTACGATTGGCGTGGCAGGATTGACGGCTTTGCAGTGTTTGGAGACGATGAGTGGGAAGCGAGTGCTGATCAACGGTGCAAGTGGAGGCACGGGAACGTTTGGAGTGCAGATTGCGAAAGCTTTGGGCTGGGAGGATGTTGTTGGGACTTGCTCGACGAGAAACGTGGGTTTCGTGGAAGGGCTGGGAGCAGATGGAGTCGTGGATTACAGGACTGAAGATTTGGTGACTGAGTTGAAGAGGAGAGGCTGGGAGTATGGCGAGTTCGATCTGATGATCGATAATGTGGACTCGCCGGAGATCTTTTGGGGATCGGAAGGATTTTTGAGGCGGGGAGGAAAATACGTGACGATAGCTGGGAATGTCTCGCTGGCTTTCGGGATGAGATTGGGTCAGATGCTATATCTGCCGAAGTGGTTAGGTGGTATCGAGGCTGCCGCGAGCTTCTTGAGGCGGAGAAGCGATGGTGACGGCTTTGCGAGGATTGCGGACTGGATTGCAGAGGGCAAAGTAAAGCCCGTCATTGCTCGAGAGTACAAATTGGAGGAAGCGAGGGAGGCCTTTCTGGCACTCAAGTCGGGCCGTGTGAGAGGAAAACTGGTCATTAAAGTCTCAGGCGAGGAGAACAACATCGAGCGCAACTGACGATTCGCCTCAATCGCAGAGAGACCGGAGCGGATGACTCCTCAAGGCGAGCGGCGGGATCCATGAACGGTACACCGCTCAACCCAGGTTCCATCAGATGAAGCCATTCCCTGGCGAGGTCCTTCGATCTCGTCTTGGCGTGTGTCAGCTCCACGGCTGTTTTCACCGTCAAGTCATACCACAGAGCACGACGCACGTGCCTGTCAGCCTTGTAGCTCTGTGAGCGTGGATATCAGGCCATCGAGTGGCGTATTTCAGCTTGAAAGCTTACGGCTTGACTGTCAGCGAAATGCCTCAATTCGCAACCCATTGGCGTATGTCAGCGATGGCTTGGCTGGCAGACTATACCACACGCCACCATCATGCCACGCAGGCCCGCAAATGCAACGCGGACTCATCTAGACTTCATGGAGACCAAGACATGAGTTCTCTGCCAAGCCGAGATGGTACAGGTCCACTTTGGAGGCGCCGTATCAGGTCTCAGCAGAGTCACGCGGAGTGCTGCCACTCTTCCTGCGAGGCAAAACATCAATTGCTACTTCAGTCTTCGAGGAAGACAACCAATCTTCGTGACTGAGGCAAGATACGCAGTGCCAGCCAAGCCTTTCCTTTACCATCCGCAAACCTCTGTGGTCTGACCACCTCAATTACCGTATTTGGATCAGACCATTGGCATCGATCGAGATTCGTCTGGAAAGCTGACGAGAGCAGCAAGTTTCCAGGCGCTCAAAAATCTCCAGCCCTCAGCCTGGCCGTATGGGCTCGTTCATTCCGTTTCCACTCGCACTGTACGCAGGGCCGGACGTGCTGGAAAAATCCAAGGCAGACCATGCTCATCTGCATCGCGGACTCGCTTTGGGCCTACCCGCTTGATATGACGGGCCTCCTATATCTGATTGCTTTGGACTGACCAAGGTGCAGGATGGGAGTCTTTTCGTGGTGCATATGCACATAGGCAGCCTTCATACACCATCACAAGAGGAGTTCGATCAGCTCAACCTTCTACACGTGGACTTGGCCACTTCAATCTACAACGATGATGTGGCTCCAGGGCCTATAAGAGTTCATCGGCATCCGGGTCTGTCTCGCAATCGCAGTCCTGCTTGCATGCTCCGGCCGCTTCTACTCGTTTTGACAGAATTATTACCCAGTGCTCGACAATGGCCTTCCCAATCCTCCCTCCAGTCATCGAGGCTTTGCCTTTGAATAGCGGAGGACCTCGCAACTACAAGGACAACTACATCTTCTTCTGGAACAACGTAGGTCTGGACCTGAACCGAATCACCCATACCAATTCTGGTCATCAAAGTGGCCCACCACTGTCAGCCAGATATTTGGGCATCCTCCACCTCGCCATTCACGATGCCTATCTTGCGACATTTCCTTACAGCGAACAGAGCGATGCAATGGAACAATTTGCCGACGACTTCAGGCCGTTCCTCTCCGCCTCAGCCTTCGGCACTGTCCAAGCAGCCTCCAATCCGGCCGCAAACGCCGCAGAAGCGAAGCTTGCCGTGGCTGGCGCCGCGATCACAGTCCTGAACAAGCTGTTCAAAGCGCCGGCCAAGAGAGATCCCGGAGTCTCTCAGTCCACTGCGACTCTGGTGAGCGACTTCATTGATGCGTCGAGCCTAGCCTACCAGCAGGCCCATGGCCTCAGCCCGCGCTCCTCAGCTTATGCATTTGGCGCAGCCATTGCGAATTTGATACTCGACCAGCTCGAAATCAAGGGCAGCGAGCCCGGCGTTGACGCTGGCGGTTATATGCCAAACTCCAATCAGCCTTACTTCTTTGACGACGATCCAAGCCATCCTATTTGTGTACGCCCAATCGATCCAAATGCTCCGGAACGCGGCAACAAGATCGTTCGTCCGTATCACGCTCCGTCTTATGGCACTTCGGCGGCAGTCTCCGCAACAACAGAAGATATCAAGATTACTGATCCACCACTGGTCCCTTCCAACCCGCCAAGTCTGGAGACTGACCCCACTGCCGAGCATTTGAAGTACCTGGAGGCACTCGAAGATGTCCGACGCATGGGTGGCGCGGAAGACCTGGCCTCGACCAAGCGACAGCCAGCACAAACGGTCGGCGCCGTTTTCTGGGCTTATGATGGTGTGAATTTGATCGGCACGCCTCCTCGCCTGTACAACCAGGTCGTCAAGCAGATTGCCTTTGACGCAAAGGTGGGAGATGACATCAGTTCGGATGAAAACAATGCCCAGTTTGTTCGCCTTCTGGCTCTGGTAAACGTGGCCATGGCCGATGTGGGAGTCTTCTTTTGGCGTGATAAGTACAAATATGAGCTGTGGCGCCCGCTCACAGGTGTTCATGCAGACCCTAGTGGGCCAGTTCCGGGTGGCTCCAGTCGACCTACTTGGAGGGTCCTTGGTGCTCCGGCGACCAATAGTAACGAGGGCGGATTCAAGCCTCCGTTCCCGGCACATTCATCTGGGAATGCAACCTTCGGCGCCGCCGCCTTCCAGATGGCCCGACTGTTCTACGATCAGCGTGGTGACAGTGTATTTGTGCAGGATGACGGAAGTCGCTCCGACAAGAGCTCGCCGCCTCAGGACCAGCCGCCCAGATCAGAGTAAGAGCAGCCCATGCAGGATCTGGAACAATGGCCCAATCGAGATGTTGTCAACGATACCATTTCATACAAATTCATATCCGACGAGCTCAACGGCGTCTCACGGAATCTCTACTCAGCGTACGATCCAAAACTGCCGCTCGAGAGCCAGGCAGGTGATGTCCGCACTCGTGTGCCCATCACATACAACTCACTCAAAGAGGCGATCTCTGCCAATGAAATGTCCCGTGTCTGGCTCGGTGTGCACTGGCACTTTGATGGATTTGCTGGCGAGACAGTGTACGAGAAGTATACCGAGGAGACGCAGAACAGTTCCGATGGGAAAGACAACAATCTTTCGCGACCAAGTGATCGTAAGCAGTTGTTCAAGGTAGCGGAAGACGACAGCACGGTCTATCAACATGTAGGCGGTATAGATTGGTTCGCGGCCGGAAATTTGGGTCCGCGGGATGGAGCCGGAGAATATCCTGTTGGCGGTGTTCCGCTTGGTATGCTGATTGCGGACAACATCTTCGATAACAAGATGCAGTCGAGCGGTCCTTTGTCTGATCTTGGAAAGAATGTTGAACTGAGGAGGAATTGATGCGGACTGAACCTGCGCGATGGGACACAAAACAATGGAGGTAGTGTTGGCGGTTTTCGGAGACTTCTCGTTCGCTTTGCAAGCAGTAGACAATGCAACGGTCGTTCATAGCAGCTACTCGGAACCTCTGATCACAGCGTGGACGTGCTAAGTGAAGCTTTGTGTATTCGGGCTCCTGCCGCGTTACCTCGGTGCAGAGATCACGTGATATTTGCCATGTTGCCTCCTTGTGGAACAACCTGACTTTTTACACCATCCTTCAAGTGCCCGCCTGGAATCCCTCACTCAATCCAATCATCAATTCTTCCGCTTTCGAATGAGCCTAAAGTCAGGAAGTGAGACGGGAGCAGTAGCGTGATCTGACGCCTGTCGATTTCACTCGAATACGGAGACAATCACAGACTCTGGGAGTCTGGACGAAAGCAAGAAGTACCTTAGTGCCCGCCCCCTGGCGGTCAGACCGGCGACCCTGGATCAATATCGTCTTGACAAAACATCGATACTTGCCTGAAAAAGGCATCGACAAGGTCTTCGAAAGAAAGCGCTGTTTCCCGAATGCAGTTCACAGTCTGTAGAGTACAGTACATCAATCAATGACCGCTTAAGTGACGAATTCCTGGAGGCGGCGAGGCCCAAGATAGGGTGATGCAGCTACCCTGCAACGCGATGACCCTGCAAACGAGGAGAGCACACACACCATCATGGTCCCCTGCGGCCACGTGCTGTCAGGAGAGGCAGGGTTGGACGCCTTGAACTACTCCCCACCGACCGAGTTCATGGACACGCAGGTATTGATTACCTGGTTTACGGTGACCTACCTACAAGTCAAACCTCAGGATTCGCCCAATCGAAGGCACGACGACGACGCTAAGTTCATCGGCTTTCTCATCGGCTTCACCGACTCAGCCGTCAAGGGATGGCGCTGGAGCTCCATACGTAAGCGTGCGCAATGAACAGCGAGGAGCTCCTTCAGACTGAGATGAGAGGAATGAACTTTAACGGCGGATTGGACAGGAGACTGTGTGAAGATGAAATCTCGACGTCCGCGGCGATCAGCAAAGGCTGTGGTCAGCTGTAATGAGATGAGCTACCTCGTATTCCGTGGTGCGCCGTTTGCAGGGCTCAGGGGGTGATATCCAGGGCCGGATTGGCTCAGTTCCTGCTTCATCATGCCATTGAGCTCTCGGCAAGGATTGAACGGCGACCACCCCGATGCGCTCGTTCGTTGTATTACGTGAAAACGGGACATGGAAGTAGCTCCAAATACCATTTTCTGAAATCACGTGTCGAACTCCTGGCGCTCGTAATAACTAGACGGAGGCGACACGACCGGCCACGAGGTCAGCTGCAGCGAGTTCCTCGAATATGGAGGGAGCGCAAAGATGGCTAGTCGGACAGGAAGGACGGGTTGCCCTGTCAGCTGCGTTAGTAGCTATTCTGATTGTTTTCTCGCAGCACCCGAGCACCGCCAGTGACTGGAAATCCCGAATGCTCGAGCGTCGGAAGATCATTTCATGCCCAAGGATGTTTATTGGCAGGGTAAACGCTTCGGGAAATGGGCCATGCAACAGGGAACGAGGATATTCGACTCACAACACCTGGACTGAAAAGCAAGAAGTAGGGCATACTCCGCAGCCCCTTGGGCATGTCACCGGCCTTTCCGCGCCAATGCGATCTCTCGATCAACTGCCGAAATGTGCTCAAGCAGGGTAGATAGACTTTGTCGACCGTTCGCGCTATTGATTTGCTACCCGGTCGCCGCTTAGACATGCCCTGGGATGAGCCTTCGCATCCCTGGAGTCTGGACTCCTGCGTAGAGCTGGGCGGGCTGTGTCTACAATGAGGCAGGTTCGGCTTTTCGGTGTCTCTCGCACAGCCACCGGAAATACGCGTTCCGACGCGCACGGACGATTTAAGGTGCACAATCACCTCGTTTCGTTAGCGCGCATATTCTCCGAGTGCTCGTATAAGAGATGTTTATTATATCGATAGTATATATAGTTTTTAATAGTGTTGTTAGTATTGTTAGTGTCGTTAGTATTATTAGTGTCGTTAGTGTTGTTAGTGTCGTTAGTGTTGTTAGTGTTTATCTACGTAATATCTACTACTCTTGCCTTAATTACCTTACCTTACTATCTATTACCGCTACCGCCGCCGCTACTATATTTAATTTAATCCTCTTACTAGAGTGTTATTAAGAGCACCGATTTAAACACTAGTAAGAGACTCTATAGCTACTCTACTAGCGCACTAAGAACGGTAGTAGTAAGGAGGGAATAAAGAGATTAGTATAAGAGCAGCGGTTAAGGCGACAACAACACCTTAAAACGAGCAAAACGCGTGTATATCGACAACATGGACACGGAGGATACGTGGCTCGACGGAAAACGACGTTTGTGCACCTTAAATCGTCCGTGCGCGTCGGTGCGCGTATTTCCGGTGGCCGTAAGGCTGGTGCACCGAAATCGAAAAGCCGAACCTGCCTCATTATAGACACAGCCGCTGGGCGTCGTTTAGCCATGGTTTCCACATCGGCCGATGGACTACCATGGCCACGCGGACGTAAATAGCAGCTACTATGGACTAATCTCGACTAACTGCACTAAGTTAGTAGTGCAAGGAGTCTTGGCCTGTCCTTTAGGGCTGTATACGACCTTATCTCTTATATCCTTAGCTATGAAGCCTGTATTTATCTCTTTATTATTGCCCTCTCTCGCTCTTGCCTGCTGTATCTACTTCTTCCTAATCTTCCTCTTCGTGTTAGTAAGGTATATAGCCAAAAGAGGCGTCTGCGTAGGTAGTATACACCTAAGGGTGCGAGATAAGGAGGAAGAAGTCGCGGGCTTCGTAGTAAGGTTAGCGGTGCAATAGTGCTCGTAAGAAGGGCATATAATAGACGGTTCTGCTCCTATTAAAATGGTTAACAAGCACTTATTTATTTACTTACAACACTATTTAATCTACTATTTAATCTAGCACTATTTATACTATCGTTTATTATGCCTACGAACAGCAACCGCCGCCAACGCTAGGAGCACGCCTACTAGTTAGAAATAGAGCGCTAGTTCGATAGTGTTAGCTAGCGCTATCCGGAGGTAACCTGCAAGCATTATAAGGTCTATTAGATTAGCAATAAGAAGAAGAAGGTAATACGCTACTTAAGGAAGTATAAGAGGTTGCCGCATCGTCTGTTAAAGACGTATTAGCCTACTCGTCTTAGAGCTGCTCTAAGGGAGCCTAAGCCGGTTTAGCGACTATTCGCACCGGCTACGAGTATAGCTAGTGTGTCGGTAATAAGTGCGACTTATTATAAGGAGGCAGTTAATGCCCTTGCCGAATAGATCTTCGCCGCCGGACTGCTACTAAGCACGACTAACTATCCAGCCTTCTAGCGCTTTATAAAGATCGCTTAGCCGGCATTAACAATTCCGAGTCGACGGACTGTTACGAACATGCTAGATAAGTAGTACGACGCTCTAAAGGCGGAAGTTGATGCTAAGTTATAGGACACTAAGAACCTAATGTTAGTAACCGATAGCTAGACGAATCGTCGAGGGCATTCGATAATTAATTACCTCGCTGTTACGCCGGCTAGTAAGGCGTTGTTTATAGGCTCTAGAGCAACCGGAATCGAGCGTTATACTAGCCAGAACCTCTACGATAATACCGCGCGTATAATTAAGGAGATTAGCTGTAAGAATGTTGTCTACGTAACGACTAACACGGCGTCGAATATAATGTCGATACAAAAGAAGGTGTGTATACCCCTACTTCCCCTCTACCGCCGCTAAAATCAATTTCCGATTTTATAATTAGCTTAAATTCCTTCCCGCCCTTCCCGCTGCATTAGCGTATAGATTACCCCGCGACGCTAGAAACCGTCCCCGTCCTTCCCGCTTAATTCTCGATTTTATAATTAGCTCAAATTCCTTCCCGCTCTTCCCGCTCGCGCTAACGGCTACTTACGTCAGATTCGAGAAATCTTTACGAAAATAACAACTCTCGGTTGTTTATCTTATAACCTTTACTTCGCTATTAACGAAGTTATTAAACTGCCTACCGTGTAGGCTATCTAGATCGAGATTCTAGATACCTGCAAGTTCTTTAAGGCTTACCCCTATGCTACCGCTATCCTCTACGCGATCGCCGAGAGCCTAGGCTACGAGCTCGTAGTATTTATACTCCCTAGCAAGGCGCGCTAGCAAGGTAAGTACAACAGTAGTGCATACGTTCTTGCTAACTAGGTGCCGCTCTAGCGGCTGCTATTTAGTAGCTAGAGTCTGCTGTCGCAGTCCCCTTCAGCTAAGGACAGAGAGCGTAAGTAGGTTATTAAAAACCGGCTTACGAGCACTGCGTTTTAGAGTAACACCGCCGCGTTTATTAACCTTTTAAAGCCCTTCCTGCAGGTTACTATTGCCCTCGAATCGAACTTACTACGACTTAGTTACGTCTACGCTAACTACCGCTACCTCCTTAACGACTCCTTCGCGAATCCGCTCCTCGAGAGCTATCGAGACATCTACGACATCGTTATTCGTCGCTACAACTACGTTTACTACCCCCTTATGCTTATTGCATTCCTTGCCGACCCTTAAGAGCGCGCCGCGCGCAACTACACTACCTTAACGAGTGACGACGTAAATAGCTTGGAGCCCTATTTAGTGCAATACACGGACATGAACTTCGACCGCGTTGCTTACCTTCTCGCTAGACTCTATAACCTCCGGATAATGCAAGGCCCCTTCTCGAGCTATGCTAAATAGAATGGATACAAGAGCATAATTGTTATCGAATAGTAGAACACTTACTAGTATACTAATAAGCCGGCTATAGCTAACCTCTTAACACTGTGCATGCTAGCGTTGTTAGTGGCTCTAACAACCGGCGCTGCTAAGCGCAACTGGTCGTCTTATAGCTTTATTTAAAACCTCCTTCGCAACTTACTTACTAACCCTTATGTTACTAAGCTGGTATACATGTTCTGCAACCTGCGCCTTCGCAACTAATAGATAGACACTTACGCCTTCTACTAGCGCGAACGAGACGACAGCAACAACGCTAATAAAGGCGACAGCGATAGTAACAGCGACACTAGTAACGACAATAGTGCGTTCCTTGCTCACGCTAACGCGATACACGCAGAGGCCACCGGCTAGACGTTTAGCAATAACACCTCCTTCGCGACTGCTACGGAGGTAACTGATTAATGGCCAACGCTTATGCTAATATAGCGTTTCCTATATAGATTGTATAGCAACAGCATCCTTTAATAAGCCTTCTACACGGCTGGATCGATATTACATAACCTGCAGGGTGATTTAGTCCACAAAATAGTCCATTTGGTCCATATGGTGGCCCACGCGGATATACTAAACTTCCGCCATGGACGCCCTGCCCTACTCCTGCGTACAGTAAATTCTTCCTCCGAATCCAGAATCGCTACCGAAGCAAACACATATAAACCCCGACAGCCACCGGACAGGACCTCAATTCCCAACTCTTCACGATATCTTCCTCAACCGCCTCCTCTTTGCGTCCTACCAAACCATTGCGACATTCTCCCAAGCGGCCTTCCATTTCAACCGGCACAATGCGTGGAACAACCATCCTCGCCATCTCTTCCTTCCTGAGCGGTGTCTCTGCAATCTGCATGTTGCCGAAAAGTGCTTCCACCACCAACCCTTACCGCCCGCAACTCCTGAGCACGCCCTACCCGCCCGCGACAGCAAACGAACAAGAGTATGGCGCTCACGTCTGCAAAGTGAACCCCAATTCGCGGACTGGTGGCATCAATTTACATTGGCGTTGCGTACGTAGTGCCCCTGTTCCCTTGTCCTTTTCGTTCCCGCTCGACCACGTTCTAACAACATCGGTTAGGTCTATGCGCCTGAGACGAAAACGACCAATTGCCAGAACGACTGGTGGGTGCCCGCGGACGACTATGACCACCCCTTCCTTCCGCTCACGGGATGCCACCATGATACGACGGATGGTGACAAAGAACTTGGGTTCTGGGCCTGCGTCTACGACGGAAGAAGCATCTATTGAGGGACCAGAGAGGCGTCGTGGTGGAGGAGGTGGTGGAGACTGAGGAGGACTTCCGCCACTGCGGATTGCGCAAGAGAGTGAGAGTCGCGGCGGAAGAATCTTCGGGGCAGGGCGCTGCATGATGTGCATGGTGGTGGTGCTCCTGGTAAGCGCATGGTGGCGAAGGAGAAGAGCGCGGAGGATCAGCGCGAGAAACATGGCTATATGTTCTGTGGGAATGACGAGAGGAAGGAGACATTCAATGCACAGATTCCACCTAGTCCTTGAAGAGTCCACACCCAATATCGAGCCTCCCTTCCCATTCTCGACTCTTCTCTACGCTGTCCTGATGTGGCTCGTGTGCACATGCTTCAACCCGCAGCAAGGCCGGCCATTTTGCTGCTTATGCGTGCACCTGGCCGGCCATTGTTCCCGATCGGATCACGGCTTGCGATGTATCAAAACTAAAAATAGGCTGGCAATGCATGGGACCAACCGCGGTGTAGGAGGTAGTGTTGCTGATAGTATTCACAACTTCTGCTTGACGTATCAAACCCTGGTCCAACTGTCTGGCATTATTCATTTGTCTTCATATTGGCTGCAACGGGGTTCGTGCTGCGTCTAAGGCCAGTGCCGTGTTCTCCGACATCTGAAGACCTTATGCGTTGATGTTCGCCCCATGTTTGAGCAGCAAACGCACAATAGATTCCAGCCCATTCTCTACTGCGACATGCAGCACAGCTCTTCCCAAAATGTCCTTTCGATCGATATCGATCTGAGCAGCGAGCAATATCTCAATTGCTCTTTCATTTCCAGCCTGGACAGCCGAGAAAAGTGCTGTCCTTCCCAAAAAGTCAGTTGCTCCGGGATCCGCCAACCTTTCCAGCAGCAAATTCAACATTATGTCACTGCCCGTCTCCGCCGCCAGGTGTCATGGTGTATTGCCTTCCGCATCTTGAATAGCGATGTCCGCGCCTTCGTCAAGTAGGAGGACCGTCATGGGACCATTGTCCAACGATATTGCTCGATGCAGAGCAGAACGTCCGTCGCCGAACATCGCGCCGGGACTGAACTCGTCTCCGGATTGGATATTGTGATCGTTGTGAACAGAGCTCTTCGATGACGATCCTCGGCGGAGCAGCGGGTCTTGGAAAAGCTGCGTCTGTGTCGTTTCGGCGATGGTCGACGTTCTCGGGGTCTCCAGACCAAGGGCCGGCATGGTTGAGGTCATCGGAGTCTCTAAGCCAAGACTCGTCAGATCGTGGTGAGCGTTGTTGTTCCGTGCTATAGCAGTCTCGAGGATCTGAATCCGCTCTTTCTGATTTTGCCCTGTTCAAGGCATTCAGCAAACGCAACCGCTCCTTCGAAGTTTTCAGACTCACTGTATGTACGTTGTGCAATGCGATTCTGTTGACGCTTGCGCTCCTTTCTCTCCGCCTCCTCATTGGCGGCATTGCGGATAGTCGACTTTTTTTGCGGGCATTTGTGTGACAACTGAGGTGATGATAAGACCGCTTGCACGATATGCATTGATGACTTGATCACGGTGCACCTTTGTATCATCCCACGAGAGCCAGGCAGAGTCATTAGTGCTGCAGGGTAGCTTTTTAGATGCATCTATGGAGCGAGGTCGCAGATACTCGATCTTCCTCTCTCCAAGCTTGTGGGAGGACGAACAGATCGGCAACGAGGGCGGTGACTCGCACTACCGTACCAACCAAATCAGATCTCGTAACAGCATGAATCTAGCCTTGGGTCAGGGTGTTTGATTCGACGTGCGTGCACTGTGTTGGTTCCAGCACACCAGGGAGTGGGCTTTTCCCAGCGCATGTCATTCGTACAAGCTAACGGCGAGATCACATAAGCCTGGTGATCGACGTGTTGTGATTGGACTCAAGCTGAGTGGAAGAAGACCTCTGATTAGCAGGTATATATTGTTATGCAGAGAGAATCTTAAGTGTAAGATTCTCACTTCAGCTATCTGTGTGTGGGAATGCCTTAGCACTAGTTACGTGCACTTTACTAATAGTTAGTCTAATAATCCACAATACTCCCCTATTAGCAGCTGCATTATTACGAGCTGTCTGTTACCTAAACATAGCAGGTATTTACCTACCACGTAGCTAATGCTCGGCTTTAGCTTAATAAAAAGCATCTTCTTCCGGCTTTTTTATTCCTCTACTTTACAATCTACACCTCTTATCTATTTAGCTAATCTATTAGCTAATCTATTATCTATCCCTTACAGCTATTAATAATACAATCTACATTACTAGCTATAGCTTCTAGAAGAAGAGCAGCTTTCTCTGTCCCTAGGAAAACCTTCTAGCAAGTTATTAATAAAGCAAGAGCTGTTAGTAGTAGAGATCTCCTATAGATCTACAAAGATAGTTCTATAGCATATTAGACTATATATTAACTTATTAGAGGAGAGATAAATAGACACTACAATAGAGTAAATGTTAGGGCTTAGGGTCCCTTCTCTTTTGTAGCTTGCTTTAATAACTTTATAGCTAGGCTTAATAAGGATCTCCTTACTATAGACCTTATTAACATAGTAATAGAGGAGCTATACAACCTAAGGGAGTAGGCCTTCCTAGTAGAAAACTACCCTAGTCTAACAACTCCTAATCCTTAGGGATTTGTGTTATGCTATAACTAGACTCCTCTTAGCTAAATGTTAAGCTCTAACAAGGTAGAGATAAAGTAGTAGTTAATAGCATAGCATCCTATGTATATTCTCCTTAAAATCCCTTCTTCCCTAATAGAAACTAACATTCTCCTAGGCTTTAAGTTAAGATTCTAGGGGAATTAGCTTAGTCCTTTAGTAGTAGTTCTAGGGGGGCAGGCTGCAGGTTCTAGGACATGCTCTAATGCTTTTAGGTTTTTATAGAAAAGTTTTCCTTTAGCTAGGTGTTTTTCTTATAGTTTCTTAGATGCTTTTGTAGAGGTGTGTAGTTGCCTCCTTTCCTTTGTACAGATAAGAATAAAATAAGTGTTCTAAGTGTTATGCTTCTTAGTTTTGTAACAAATAAAATAGTGTAATTCTAGGGAGGGAATCCTTCTTAGGTAGGAATGTAGGTACTAAGGCATAAATTTAAGAGCAATTTCCCTCTTCTTATTAAGGGCTAGTTAGTCTAGTAGTATAATTTCTAACTACAAATCAGAAGGTTATAGGTTCAATTCCTGTATCAGCCTCTTATTTCGTGCGACTATGTTAGGATGTGTTCCTCTTATGCTCGCACGAGATGCTCTTTTTAGTAGACGCCTATATTAGAGGATGGTATTTAGGGATTTTGGTTTTGTTAGACAGTCTACAAGCTGCATGTCTGTCCTTACAAACTCTACCTTAATACTCCCCTTGTTATGTTGCTCTCTGCAGTAATAGTTCCTAAGAGAGACATGTCTTGATCTTTTGGAGTTAGCATAGTTTTCTATAAGGCTAATAGCTAATTAATTGTCTACTTTAATAAGGATAGTAGAAATGCTTTTAGCCTAGGTAAAGGGCTAGAGCTTATTAATAAGATTCCTTACCTAATTCACTTCTCTTGTTGCCTTAGTAAGAGAGAGGTACTCTGCCTTAGTACTAGACAGTACTACTTCTTTCTGCAGTTAAGATCTCTAGACAACTAGGCCTCCTGCAATTTTAAAGAGCATTCCTAAGGTAGACCTAGATATGCTAGGATTACTAGCAAAGTTAGAGTCTAAGAATGCTTTAATCTAAATTTGCTCCTTAGTTTTCCTATATACAAGGCACTTGTTAATTGTGCCTGCAACATATCTCTAGATGTGTTTAGCTGCCTAAACATACAAAGGTCCTAGGTTCTAAAGGAACCTTGCATAGTAGTTAACAGCAAAACTAATATCTAGTCTAGTATAGTTTAACAGATGTTGCAGTTCCCTAATAATCTTGTTAAAGAGATTATAGTCCTCCTTTGTTCCCTTATCCTAGAGGGGTTTAAGGAGGGTGTTAAGGGGGTACTTAATACTCTTTGCATTACTAAGACTATGTCCTTAAAGTTTGTCTCTAGAATAGTGTTCCTAAGAGACAGACATAGAGCTATCTTTCCCTTCCTTTAGGTAAAGTCTAAGAAAGACATTAGTATTAACAACCTTAATTATGTACTTCTGCTCTAATCCCTTAATTAGCTTGTTAATCTTATAGTCTAACTGTCTAAAGATCTAGAAGTTATCTACATAAAGGAGAATAAGGATGCCTTTCCCTTAAAAGAGGCAAGTATTACTAACAGTTCTTAACAGACCAAGCTTTTAGAGAGTGTCTACAGCATCGTAGTGCTAGAGAGCAGCTGCCTGCTTAAGCCTATACAGTCCTTTCTTAACATGTATAATATACTTGTAGGCATCTTTCTTAAAGAGATAAGCTCCCTCTAGTAGCTTAATAAAGATCTACTTATCTAGGTTTAGATTTAGGAATGCAGTCTTAATATTAACTTGTCTCCTCTTCTAGCTAAAGTTAACTAAGAGGGACAGAAGTATTCTCCCTGTTGTAGCTCTTAGGGTAGGAGCAAAGGTATTAACATAGTTAAGTCCCTTCCTTTATGTAAATCCCCTAGCTGTCTATCTAGCCTTGTACTTCTCTACAGTTCTATTTAGGAGCACCTTAATCTTAAAGACCCATTTCCCTATAAGAGGGACTCTCCCCTTAGGGAGGGTGCTAATAAGTTTCTATTTAAGGCATCCTGTGGACTTAAGTAACTTAGCTTCCTTAATAATAGCTTTCTCCTATTCCTTGTAGTTAGATCTAGAGAGAGCTTCCTTAACTATCTTAGGATTAGACAGATTAGGATTTGTTACTTTAAGTCCTATCTTCTAGATCTTGCTATAGTCTTTTCTTACAACTGATCTTTTACTTCTTAAGAGTCTAAATATGCCTGAGCTTTTAGGACTTGCTTTATTGCCTAATTTCTCAGGTTTCTTAGGGCTTCTCCCTACTTTCCTCTTTCCTATAACATAAATGTCTAGGAAGGGAGTTATAGTATAATCTTAGAGGTCTTCCCTTTTAGGGCAATTCTCTACTAATGCTTAATGTTGTAGCTGTGTTAATAAGGCATTAGCCTGCTCCTAGAATCCCTTAGGACTTCCTTAGAATCCCTTAGGACTTCCTATTTCCTTAGAAACATGCTCCCCCTAAGCTAGCTAGGAGGCTTCTTTATGCTTAGTAGCCTCTAGCTAATCAGGCTTAGACTGCTTATGTTAGTTATCCTAGGACTATATGTCCTAACCTAATATTTGCTCCCCCTAAGATGTTAAAAGGGAGGCTTGGTTTCTCTCTCTCTGCATAGTATTAAACATGTTCTCTACTTCTTAAAGATAAGAAGTAGTAAGAGGTTAGGCATCTTACCCTTAGGCATCCTAGCCCTAATCTTAATCCTTAGTATAGATAGCATAGACTTCCTATTCTATAGCAATAGGTTGCATTAGTTGCAGGAAACTCTCCCCCTAGAAGTCCAGGGCAGCAGGTATTATGCTATATACCTTATCCTTATTATGTATTATATAAGGAGAGGTTACAATCTTATGCTAAAACCTAGCAAGGGTAGATAGTTTAAACTTCTAAACTATATAGTTAGTTAAAGTGTTCTCCTAGAATCCTAGATTCTAGTATTTCTCTGCTCTAGGATAGAACTTCTATAAATTAGGTCTCCCCTAATTATGTAGATATGCTCTGCATCTAAATCTCCTAACCTTTGTTAGATTAATATGTAGAGTTCTAGTATTAAGATCTTAATCAAATTCCTAAAGAGGAATCTTGTTAGTTAACAGGCATACTAGCCTGTTAGTAAGGAAGATTACATATGCAACTGCAAAACTCCAAAGAGGGAGAGGTAGGCTAGAGTTAATTATTATTACTCTTGCCTTATTAAGGATAACCTTGTTAGATAATTCTGCAATTCTATTCTGCTTAGGAGTATAGGGAGCTAAGAAATCCTATCTTAGTCCCTCGTTCTCTACAAATGTAATTAGATTATTATTGTCAAACTCTCCTCCTCTATCTAAGAACTAGATCTTAATTATCTTTTTGTACTAGTTAAATGTCTTAGTAGTCTATTTCTTAATAATTTGTGCAGCTTATAATTTAAGCTTACAGAAGATAGCCTATCTCCTTCTTAACTTTGCATTAGTAATTATAAGGATGTACTTGCATCTAAAGATGTCTAGTAGAAAGATTAGTCCTATAATGTTAATATAGACCTTATCTAATAAGGATTAAGGTGTTAGTCTTAGAGTTCTTAACACTACTCTCTATAACCTTGCAAGCTTGCATAGCTTATAGTGCTTAAGTGTAGATATGTTAATCTGCTTAAGTCCTTAGACTTAAGCCTTTGTTGTACTAAGAATCTTGTTCCCTATATAGCCTAGTCTCTAGTGCTATCTTGTTATGTTAGCCTTAGGCATAGCAAAGGCTAGATAGGACATGTTCCTGTTAGTTGTAGAAGCAACTTTAGTACTCCCCTTAGGGAGAGAGACAGTTGCATTCTAGAGGATTAGAACATTATAAGTAGACTAAACCTTGCCTATCTTCTTATTATTCCTTAGAATGCATAAAGATAGCCTGTCTAGGTAGACCTTGCACTTTAGCTAGAGAGTCTCTGCTAAGATAAGGTTGTAATTAGAGTTAGGAGAGTACAACACATCTTGTAAGGTAATGTTTAACTTATTCCCCTTGTACTTTATTATAATCCTTACACTTCCTAAGTGTGTAACTGTGCTTTGTCTAATAGCTTAAGAGAACCTAATTAGGGTTTCTAGGGGTTTAAGGTCTAAGAACTAGGACTTGTTATTAAAGAAGTAGTATAATATACTAGAATCCTAGACAATAGTATTACTCCTTTGTATTCTAGCGGCAGCAATTGCTGCTCCTGCAAATAAGCTGTCTAAATTAGAGCCTAAGCCTGTATTAGAAGAGGAGATAGGCTTAATTGCTGCAGCACCCTTTCCTCCCTTCTTGTTATGTCTCTTGCTCTTGTCTTAGGACTTCTTCTTGTCCTTGTTAGATCCTCCTTTTCCTCTGTGTACCTAGGACTTTAGGGCCTTGTTAGGGTGCTTCTTAAAGTAATCTGCATTTGTGTAGATATAATAGGTACACTTAGTATACTAATTATCATCTACTACAGCACCCCTAAATCCTCCTACTATCCTCTATGTCTGTAAAGGAGGTTCCTTAATTAATAAGGTAATTAGCTCTTTAAGAGTTGTGTTCTTAATATAATAGGATTGTCTCTAGCTTCTTAGGTATTCTAGATAGTAGAGGCCCTAGATAAAGAACAGCCTAATCTGCTTATTACTAAAGATAAGCTTTAAGACTAGAATACTCTTAGACCTAGAGTATTGTTCTGTTGCAGAGATGTACTTATAATGCTACTTCTAGAAGTCCTTACAGTACTTCTAAGTGTTTGTTCCTTAGATCTTAATGTTGCTAATTCTAAGAATCCTTAGGCTGTTATAAATGTTTATAGTTACAACAGGCCTATAGGTAGCTGCAATAGTATTATATAGTTCCTTAGCTATCTTCTCTATATCCCTAAAGTTAGGCCTTAGAGATTAGTTAATCCTTTTGCTAACAATCCCGTATACAATCAGGTTATACTTGTGCCAGACTTAGAGAGGAGTTAGTCTTAGTCTACTAGTTAGAATAGGTTCTATTACTAGAGTGTCCCCTCCTTCTTTTTAGGAAGGAGTTAGAGCCTAGGAGGATAAAGTAGTACTCTCCTTAGTTAGTAGAGAGGGATATCTAACTTTAATTCCTAGCTTTAGTTAGGTAGGGCACTAGGGAATGTTATAAAAGACATAGCCTAACACCTCCTTATCTATAAGGGCTGCTTTAAGCATCCTTAACTAGTCTAAGAAGTTGCTTCCCTTTCTTAGGACTTTATTCTCCTTCGCAGTCTTGAACTTATTAGCCTACATTGCGGCTGTTATTGTAACTAGCTCTTTCTCGGCTCGCTAGTTAACTGTCTAAATAGTATACAGTAAGGTTCTAGTAGCTGCGCTTAGAACAGACAATTCTTCCTTAAGTATGCAGTAGTTACGCCGGGCTTATAACCTGTTATAATTAGACTTAAGCTAAGTAGAAGAAGACCTCTAATTAGCAGGTATATATTGTCATGCAGAGAGAATCTTAAGTATAAGATTCTCACTTTAGCTATCTGTGTGTGGGAATGCCTTGGCACTAGTCACGTGCACTTCACTAATGGTCAGTCTGATGATCCACAACACGACGGACGGCATGTCCGCGCGCTTGCTTATGCTCATTAAGAACTTCATGTCGAAGCTTGGCGTAGCCTGATGCAGTTGCGTGCGATGCGCTGTGTGCATCCTAGCCGGCAATCGCTTCGTGAATCGTCAGGAAAACGAGCAACTAGTTGCGGCGACAGCTCGAGCCACGACCGCAACTCGGTCGTCTTCCAACATGGCCGGGATGTGATGTCAATGCGGCAAAGCAAGTCTCTCAACAAATGCTCGAACGCTGCACTGTGCCGTACACCGCACCTTCCCCGCGCGGCAGTGCGTTCTCCATTCCGGCGGCAAGGCTTGTGGCCACCAACACGGCAGTTTGTTTGACTTTCCGATACTGGTGCAATCCGGGAGTGGAGAACATATGGTGAAGAATTCTCTTCATGAGTACCCTCAGACGGGCTGACTACGATGCAGTCCATTTTCCAGATCCAGTCCAACGTGGCGGAGACCACCTCGAGTACGATTTCACCGGCGGAGCATCAGCATGGTATTGAATCCTGCGGGAAGACTCCCAGTCTGCAGCTGACTTTCTCGACATGAAGTATCTTTTAGGCGCCCAGGGCAAGCCCCCACGCTATTAGCTTGCCGGGGACGGACCGGGATGGTGTTTGTTTGTTTGTTTGTTTGTTTGTTCCATTTACGTCCTATAGGAGTCTATAACTATGTAGGACGGCTGTCTCGCGATAGCAGTCTATCTATGTACAATCGTTGTTCTCTCGTATCTCTTAACCTTAGGGAAAGACCCGTACCTAGGATAGTAGCAAGCTAGTATCGAAGGACTTTAAAGAAAGACAAATAAGGAAAAGTAAAAGGAGTGTAGGCTAGACGGTCTTGTCTTTACCTCTTACTAGGTGCTAGGACCTAGAAGCAATCTTTGTATCTAAGAGAAAGGTAGTAAGGTGTTTCCGGAGTTCTTTATCTTCTACTATTTCTAGTAGAGATTATGCTTATCGTAGTAGTAGTAGCCTAAATACATTATAGATAGGGCAGCTACATACGAGGTGTTCTACTATTTCTCGTTATTTATAAGGGCAGTCTAGCGTCGTTACGTGTCTAAAGCGATAGAGATAGGACTTTAGGTATCCGTATCCTAATAGGATAGTATAGAAGGCACTAGTTAAAGCGCGTCTTCCTCCTATTCTATGTTTTCCTAGCGAGCTTTATAGAAATCGACTAAGGTAGCTATTTGTATTCCTAGGTACCTTATTAATCTCCCGTTATCTTACTATTTCGTATTAGGTTTTCCAAACGCTAAAGAGATCGTCTTTTGCGTAGTTAGCCCTCTTATATTCTACGAAATGCTTATATTGTCGGAGTCGATAACAGAGTAGTTATATCTATATTCTCTATCGTTTTTGCAGAAGTATCTCTCTTAAGTCCTCGTATCGGACTTCTCGTATATCCGAAGGCGCACTTTAGATAGTAAGTCTTATAGGGTAGTTTTTAGGTAGCTTTGCTACGCGTAGAAAGTATAAAATTAACTGTCTCTCTAGGCGTAGATCCAGGGGGAAGAGATTTAACTCTACTTCGGACAGGACGTTTAGGGCGGTATAGAAAACGCCTAGGATCTTTCTATAAGCTTTACTTTATAGAGATACTAGAGGTTTTATACTCTTTTTCGACTGCTACTAAACCGGGGCCCTGTAGTCTACTATTATAGTAACGCAGGCTAGGTAGATCTTTCTTAACGATATAGAAGATAGACCGCGTTCGGTATTTGCTAGTCTTTCTAATCGATAGAATGCTGCTTGTGCTTATGCCGCTCTTATTATAATATGCTCCTTAAAGGTAAGACCGGCGTCTAGCTAAATCCTAAGCTACCTTATTACTTTCTTTACTAAGCGAACAATATTACCGTTTAGAAGAATTACCGGGCAATCGGACCCTTTCCCTTTCGAGAAGTGTACTAGGTCTGTCTTTGCTAGGTCGAAAGTAATCGAGTTCTTCTTTCCTAGGTCTATTAGCCTTCTTGCCTTACGTTCTAGTACCTTAGAGTTCTTCTTAAGGGACGTAGACGAGGTAGATAGTCTAATATTGTCGACGTAGGAACTAGGAGTAACTCCTTATAGCAAGAAGAATATGTCGCGCGTATAGATAAGAAAGAGGATAGGAGACATCGGGCTACCTTACGGAACGCCGATCTCTACGTCCTAGAATTCCTATATCTATCCGTCGAATACTATTCGTAAGCGTCTATTACTTATAAACGACTAAACCTAATATATAAGGCTATACGGAAGCCTTAACTAGATTATTATTCTTAATAGTCGGTTCTTTGTAACGTAGTTGTATACTCCTCTTACGTCGAGGAAGATAACCGAAGTCTTCTTTTTCTTTCTTCGATTCTCCTCGATTTCGTTCGTTAAGAGAAGCACCGTATCGATAGCCGATTTCTTCTTTCGCCCTCCTAACTACGAGTCGTATAAAAGGGGCTTCGTCTCTACGATAATCCCTAGGCGTTTTGCGAGTATTCTCTCGCTAATCTTACTAAGATAGTTTAGGAGAGAGATAACTTGGTAGGCCTTAGGGACCGAATAGTCTAGTTTTCCCGGCTTTGCTAGAACTACGCCTATCGCAACTTTCTAGCATCGGGGGTAGTGTCCTTCGTTAAGTAGCCTACTATATATACGTAGAAAGGTAATAGGAATAGCGCTATACGCTTTACTAATAATAGCTTGCGTAATACCGTCTAGGCCCGGCGTTTTTCCTTTTACTATCTTCGTACTACAGGCGGCAGCGAGTTCCTCTTCGGTTAGCGTAGTCCAGCCCTAATCCCCAGCTGTATACGCTTCCTAACGGCTAGGTAGAGGTTCCTTAGTAGGAGGGCGCGGAAATAAGGCTTCGAAGAAGGCCTTATATTTCCCCTCGAAAGAATCTTCGTTATTTATTATAGGTATCTGTCTTCGGCTGCTATTCCTAGTATAGGACATAGCTTTAAAGATAGATTTCGAGTCTTCTTTTTTAAGGAAAGCGTTCTAGTAGTTCTTCTTAGCTGTTTTAATAGCTTAGAAGTACTCGTTTCTCGCTTTCGTATACGCCTCTTTCTCGTCTAGCGTCGGCGTACGTCTGTAGGTAAAGGTCTGTCTATATGTTCTAGATATTGTACGGCGTAGCGTGCGTAGCTCTCTATTCTACTAAGGTTTTGCGTAGGCGTGTACTACTTTCTCTAGGATTGCTCCCTGCATCGATTCGGTAATACACGAGGTAAAGGAGTCTGCGATATCGTCGAGGGAGTTCGTATAGTTAATAGACGTCGCCTTGCTTATTAGGAGATCTGTAAACAGTTCCTAATCCGCGGAAGCTATATCTAGAACTACTTTCTTCTGTTAGGCTCGATCTTGCGCGCTAATAAGGTCTATAGATATAGCCTTATAGTCTAAGCCTATCGGAATCGTTCTCTAGTCGATTTCTTTCGTAGATAAGGATCCTCTTATAAACGTAAGGTCTAGGACCGACTCTGCGTCTAGGTGCGGCCTATAGAAGGTCCCGACACCTATCGTATTACATAGAGTAAAGCCCTAGTCTTCTATCTACTTTATAAATTCGCGGGCACTAGTAGTATCCTTTCCCCTCGGATCCTAGGACGGGTGTCTAAGGTTAAAGTCTCCTACTAGTAGAGTGTTTAGAAGGAACATGTTGCGTAGAGAGTAGAGGCTTCTCTCTATTATTTGTCGGTTTTGCGGGTTCTCGGTATCCCGAAGGTCCTTCTCGTTATAGAGATTAACTATCTAGATCTTGTTGCCCTTCTTATCTAAAATAATAAAGGAAAGTATGTCGCTATCGTCTAATAAAATAGGAGAGATATTAACGTTAAGTCTTATACTAATATATAGTATTGTTCTTAGCCGGATCGTCGAATCCGTAGTCGTTAGGAATAGCTAGTTATAATCCCGGTATGCGATAGATCTTGTCTCTTTGTAGCCTATTATTAGGTCTTCTATAGTCTACGGTTCCTAGACTAGTAGAAGGTCGGCTTTCTACTTAACCGCGACGTCTAAGGTAGACTCTATAGCCTCGATAGATTAGTTAAGATTAACGTAGAAAATCCGTAGAGAGTGTTCTAATATATAGAACGTTCTAGGGGCCTCCCTTTCTGTTATATACGATCCTTCGCCTTCTCGACTCTTAGGCTATCCGCGCTTATGTATAGACGGTTTTAAATAGCCCTTTTCGCCTCCTCCTCGGTAGCAAAACCTACTAGAACTGTCGCCCTAGTAAGAGTCCTTCTTCTCTCTTTGTTCGTTAGCTAAATCGGGGTGCCTACGAGTTTAAGACCTCTATTAAAGGTCTTAATTTCTCGTTAAATGTCCTATAGGCCCGTTAGCGTATTAAAGTTCGCGGTCGAGACGCCGTAGACTACGACCTTATGCTAGAGAGAGTCCTCTATTACCTATGCCTCGCCTACGATATCGGTAACCTTAGTAAGGCTATCGATCGTTCGTTAGCGGGCTTTCTCTGTTACAAAGTTTAGGACAATATTACCCCGAACTAATTTCTTTATCGCAAGGATAGCTAGCTCTTAGTCTTCGCCTTTAAGAGCGTTATTAATTTTGTCTCGGGTTGCGATCTAGTCGAGTTCCTTCTCTTTATCCTTTAGTATAAGGATAAGAGGTATCGGTTCTACTTGTTCTTTCGGCTTGCTAGCCCTCTAGGAGACGGTCGTCTAACGTTGTTGTTATTGTTATTATTATTATATTGTCTTTATTATCGAGGAAGTAGAGGTAGAGGTATCGGATCTGCTATCTCCCTTAATAACGTCTACGAAAGTAGGCTTCTTCGCCTATACTACTAGTTTCTTTATTGTCGTTTCTAGGTTCGAGACTTACTTTGCGAGGATTTGGGACGTTATCCTAAAGTCTGTACGCTCGGTAAAGTGCCGAAAGACTTCGAGAAGGTCGAGAACCCGGGTTTGTTCTTCTAGAATCCCGCCTAGATCCCCTACCGCTTCGACTAGTAGCTGTCGGGCTTATAGGATCTTCTTGTTCGCAGGCGTACAAGAGAGTGTTTATTTCTTTCTAAGAGAAGGGCTACGAGTCGGGGAGCTACTAAATTCGAAGGGGTTTTGCCTTTTCCTAGGTAGGAAAGGAATGCCGGTTCTTTTTAGTAGTTCCTTCGGCAACGGCAGGGTTTTAAGAGACTTAAACGTAACTTCCTCGTCCCCTCTAGCTGTAGCTTTTGGAGTCTAAAGGGCTAAGCTTGCGTCTATTATTTCCGTCTCGGTAGACATTGTCTTATTATTATTGTTTGTTATTTAAAAAGAGGCTTAGCAGTCTTACGCCGAGAGGGCTGCTTGTTCGTCTCTATTTCTAATCGCGTTCGGGTCCTAGCCTACTTGCGACACTAGGGCACTCTTCTCTCTACTATATAAGAGTATAGGAGAAGGTATACTTTAAAGAGGAGAGAAGAGATATATAAATATACCTCTACTTTTAGGAAGTACTCTAGCCTGCAGCAACGTGCGTCTTTATAGCAGGCTTTAGAGGCGTTCTGCGGGTAGCCGTAGCAGGTTCGGGATAACCTTTATCTCTAGGGAAAGGTAGGCCTATACTCTATATAGAGTATCTAGCTATACAGCTAGTACTACTACTCTAATCCCTAGAGGTGCAAATTCGTCCTTACTAAACTATACTGCTCCTTTAGCTTCCTCTCTCGGCAGCGTAGGACAACAGGTAACTCTAGTGTAGAGAGAACTAAGTGTATATGTATATTTGTGTTTATATATCCTAGGAACACTGCTCTTATTTAGCCTTTGGCTCTTTTAAAATTCGACCAAATCAGGCGTTTGATAGCTAGAATAAAAGCTCTCGTCGAGGGCTTTTAAACGGGCTACACGGCGTCCGAATCGGCGGCGTATTAGTTGTATTGTAGTGTGTTAAAGTGTTGTAGTACAGGTTATGAACCTTCCTTATACAATGCCCTAAATAGGGAATATTTCGAGTGTAGGGGAGGTAAGGTCGGAATAAGGTTTTAGAGGTAGGGGCCAAATCCCGGAGTTTAGGGTCAAAATTTGCACCCTAAAGGGGGCAACAAGGTAAATCTTTGAACTCCAGTAGCGGCGTAGGTTTTAAGGGCAGCGGGGTAAATGCGGGTTCGTTAGAACGGCCTTAATAAGGGCTTTCGAATGGTGCGTGTTTGGTAATGATCGGGTCAATATTAGGTGTGCAATGGAAGTGCGGATGTCGATGACCGGGATGGTGTTGTTTGTTGTTGTTTGTTTGTTTGTTTGTTCCATTTACGTCCTTTCGGAGTCCAAGACTATGTAGGACGGCCTTGCGCGCAAGGCAGTAGATCTATTTACAATCAAATTCTTTCGGTATTCTTTGACCTTAGGGGAAAACCCCGTGCCTAAGGTAGAATCTGCAAAGCAGAATCTACCGAAGGACTTCAAAAGCAGCGCAAACAAAGGAAATCCAACGAGTGTCGTGCAGCCGGGGCTGCAGAATTTTCGCGTGTCGTTGTCTGCAGCTGGGGCTGCAGAATTTTCGCGCCAAGCTTTTTGCAGAATTTTCAGCGGATCCTTCCGCTTCGCACGCACGCATGCTGCAAATTCGAAACGCAGTGCAAAAGCAGTGCAAAAGCAGCTGTCCAACTCGCTGCCTTCTCTTATCCTCAATATGCCTTTGTGGAACTGTATCCGCTTCCAAACGTTACAGCTACGCAGGTTGATCGCAGAGTTATAGATTCCACCAACTGTTCCAGCTCTTTGAAATGTTTCGGTTCGGATTTCGAGGAGGTGCGCGTATAGGGCAGAGTGGATTGCTTCTTCTTCTTCTTGTTTGTAGCGTTTGTAGCGTAGAGGGCGTTCGAATCGTGCCGTTGTTCTGTTATAGCTTGTATTTCGATGGGAGGCGTACCTCCAGGTCGTGTTGTTGTTGTAAGGGAAGAGGGATCGACGGCCTCTCCAATCCTTCGGAGGAAACTTGGCTCTGCAACGACGGTATCGTCGCAGGTTCGTAGCCGGCACCACGTACAGGTGTTCCTCGTCGCCGGCCACCGGGATGGTGTACTAAACGGAAGTTTCCCTCACTACGTGTTTTTTATAGATTTGATGGTTACGTGCAGGGCTTAAATAACTTCACTCCCTTAATAAACGCTCCTATTGTCGCTGTATATTACTACCTATTGTTAGCTAGCTACTAAGATTACGCTAAGAGCTAACAATTAGATATAAGTGCGCATAATGCTAATAAGGGCGTTTAGTAGGTTTAAATATCCCCTTCCGCGGTCGTTTCTCTCTCTCTCGAACATTAACATTACTACTACTACTACTAATCTCTACCGCTCTCGCTCTCGCTTATTATAGCCTTTACTACTTAGAACATACTATAAGGCGAAGCTGTTAAGAAAGCTAGACTCGAAGCGTAGGGCTTACTACTCGAGCGCGAAGATATACTAATATAAGATGTTAATAATGCTCTAACTCTAACACCGCCGCTATCTCCTTCGACTCTACCTAAAGAACTCCGAGCCTACCGTATACCGACTATAATAGATTAATTCGCTCCGTAGTATATTAGCGTCTCTACTTAGAACGAAGCTATTACTAAAGTATAGTCGGCAGATACTACTATACGGAAGAGCGGAAAGTAGACTCTTAACCGCTATAATTATATAGGTCGAGTATAGGAGACGGACGAAGGTAAGTTTAATCTAGGAGATCTCGGTATATCCTAGTGCGATCTTAGCTAATTATCCCGTTTTAGGATCGCCGGCGTTTACTAAGTATAAACTCTATATTAAAGGAGGCTACGTATATCGCGTATATAAGGATATTAAGACGTATAAGACGACCTACGGATATTACTTTAGCCGTAGTAAGGCTAACTATAGTACTAATAAGCCGTTAGATAAAGATTTAGCTATCGAGGATGCTACTAGTAGTAAATAGTTTAGAGGAATAATAGAAGACTTCGAGTCGAAGATAGTAATAATAAAGGGAGATATTAAGCTATTAATAGATACGAATTTAGAGCTAGAGAATAAGGGTAAGGTACTACTAAGTAAGATCGAACTCCTTAAAGGTAGCTATAGCGCTAAGATTAAAGGACTTATAGGTAAGATTAAACTCCTTAAAGAGTAGTATATAGATTTGCTAGCTAGCTATAAGCTAAACTAGGAGGAATTAATAATAGTAAGAGAGGCGTTAGAGGAGAAGAATACTACGATTAAGCGGCGTTTAGCGAAGTTAGAGGGCAAATAGGTAAGAAACAAGATATAGTAAGATCGGCCCTCGAGCTACTAAATAATACCTAAGTTTCCTCCATATATACTTTTATTATATCTACTTCCTTTATATATACTGCCCTTACTATATACTATACCGAGAAACGTAATAAGATTATACTAAGATTTACTCTTAGCTCCCTTCTACGTTAGAATCCTCTTCCGACCGCTCCGCCGTAGACTATTACTCTACTCTACGGACTCCTTAATAACCGGCTTATTAACGACTAGCTTATCGATATACTTGTCTATAGTAGCGGTAGTCTTATCGACGACCGGCTCGTAAATATTTAGCTCTATCTTAAAGCCCTTCTACTCCTACTTAAGAAGGATATCCGGTAATTTAGAGCGTTCTTATAATAGCGTAAGGTTTAGAGTATATAATAGCTTACGTATACGCGATAGCTTATATACCTTCTTTAGCTTAGCCGGCTTTATCGATAGTACCTCCGCTATTATATTAGCTACTCCGGAGGACGTTAAAGATACTATTACCTTAACTAGTATCTATACTAGTAGCTCCGTAGAGCTAGACTCGGCCGCCTTCTCCTTAGCCCTTCTTATAGCTACTACTCTAGCCTTAATAATTATATTCTATAAGCTAGAATCGGAGTTAACGTCGTCGTCGATAACAATTATAGAGTTCTTAAGTCTTACTAGTAAGGACGGCTAGAGCTCCGAGCTAGTAGTACATTTACTAGGCCTCGAGGTACCGGTAGTAGGCTCGTCGATAGGCCTCGAGGTCTTAGCGGTAGGCTCGTTAATAGACTTAGGCTTAAGGGACCTAGTAATAGCGAATCTAAGAGCGAGATTAGGGCTAAGAGATATATCGTTACTACCGAGAGCGGCCTATACCTTAATCTCCTACTATAGCTAGTTCTCGTCTAATAGCTTAGGCTTAGCCGGTTACTTATTCTTACGCTTAGAGGTAAGATCGGCGTTAGGAGTAGCGGTAAGAGTAGTACTAGCGTTAGTCGTAGCGGCGAGCTCGTTAATAAACTTACCGCCGCTCTACTCCTTCTTCTTTATCTCCCTTAGTAGCTTAAATAGAGGCTTTCTTATAGCGGATAGTATAATACGCTACTCTAGCTAGTACTTATATTTATTACTAACGAAGCCTCTATAGACGTTAAACTAGCTAAGCTCGTTAATAAGTAGCGTAACGTATATACTAGCCTTAACGAGCCTAACTATAATATTAGGGAGGAAGGGCGCTAGCTACCGGAGGATACTCGGTAATATAGTACTATTATTACCTAGCCGAATAGGTTAATTCTTATCGTTATATTTAATCGTAAGGAAGTAGTCGTAGTATCGAATACTAAGGCTACGGACTCGACGGCTAGTAGTATCGCTCTTATTAAGGAGCTAATTTAATAGCTAGGACTTACGCTCTTCTACTAAGATCCCCGCTAAGATAGCGCTTATCTCGTCGATAACGCCTTAGCCGGTGTTATAGGGCAAATAGTATCGAATATAGTTTATAGTATAGCGTAGTTTTAGGTCTTAGCGATGTATAGTAGTCGGATTCTTCCTTTTTTTAAGGATCTAACAACAATATTACCGGTCGTCGGTAGCACTTAATGCACTTTATAGCTACTACTTATTTCTTAATGTAATTCTACGCTCGATATCGCGCCCTTAAGGCACTTATGCACTTACCTCTTAGTGCCTTAGGTTAGTAGTAGTCGATTCTACCTACTACATTTTCTAGTAGACGATGTAAGACTCTTTACGGCTCCTTTATACGAAGGAAAGGGCATACTCGGTAAGTGCATAAGTCGTCTATATTATACATAATAGTTATAGGAAAACTCGGATCTACGGACGCACCCCTTAAGGACTCGGATATATAGTACTAAGAAAGACACGCGGCATATAGAAGCTTTACTCGTACCGAAGACGGTAGTCGTACACTCGTTCGTACTATAGGCTATTAACAGGGCGAAGTAGAAGCACTTAAATTAAGGAAACCTAAGCGCATACCGAATCTATAGCATAGCTTATGCAAGGTTACTAGAAACATAGCACATTTAAGAACACTAGGCGCATAGTTACTCGTATTATAGCTTATTTAAGGCTTAAGGAAACCTAAACGCACACCCGCTCGTAGTATAGTTTATATAAGGCTTATAGTTTACCTCTACTCTAAAGACGGCGTACGCATACCTGCTCGTACTATAGTGCGCTAACATAGAGTACGAGGTAATCTCTTAATGTTTAAGGTTACGGTTACTAAACGCATAGTCGCTCGAATTATAGTTTATTTAAAGTTAAGGCTTAAGGACACCTCTAATTTAAAGACGGTGCACGCACACCCGCTCGTGCTATAGTATATTACTATAAATTGTAAGGTGTAGACGGACGCATGCTCGTACGTAGTATAGTCTACTCGAGATTAAGGAATTAAGGAAACCTAAATGCATGCCGAATCTATAGCACGGTTTATACATTGTTACTATTACTAGAAAACCTAAATGCACGTCCACTCGTAGCGTAGTTTATGTACGGCTTAAGAATTATAGGAATTACGGATTAATAGTATACCTCGAAGATACGAAGAAACTAGATAAAGTCTAACTAGAATTACTAGATACCTAGAGCGTAGGCATACTAAAAACCCTAAAAACTAGATGCCTCGCGATCGATATAACACTTCTTCTCTAAGGAACCGGCGACTATAATCGTCGATTCCTACATTCCTTCGACACTTTCCGGCGATCGCTTATCGCTACACATTTTACTAGCAAGATTACTACTCGATCTATAACACCTCGTTTACTATTAAGGATCGAGTAGTCTAAGGGCCTAACTTAGTAAGGATATCGCTATTTAGAGCCGGCTCTTAATATTACGGTTTATAGATTACCCCCCGAGTAGGGAACGCACCGACTATATTAAAGAATCTTATAGAACCGAGCATTCGTACTTAAGTACCTCCTTATGTATACCCGACATTTCGAGGAATTATCGCCTTCTATACTAATTAGTTAACGATACCTTAGCTCCCTTATTTCGTAGTTTTTCCCCCCTCTTGTTTTAAACCTTACCGACACTAATCGCTATGTCTTTAGGCAACACTAGCGACTCTACTAAGGCTACGGCTTCTTCTACCGCTCGTGCTAAAACTAGCCCTTCCTTAAGTAAGGATAACTCGGAGTCTTCTTAAGGCACTAATCCGGCTACACCTAGCTAAGATAGCCTAGATTCGACTAAGCTTACTAAAGGGATTAGCCCTAACTAGGTTATGCGTAAACCGAAGGGCGACGTTGCACTCTCGGACTCTACCGATAGGCTAGAGGTTACCTTCGAGAGTAGTAACATAGCCGACTATATACGTAAGCCTATAGCTACCGGAAGACGCAACACCGTAGCACCGTTCGTTCGTCTTGCCCCTTTAATACTAATGCCCGGAAGCACCGACGCTCCCCTCTTTATTGTTTTGTTTGTTTGTTTGTTTGTTCCATTTACGTCCTGTATAAGTCTATGACTATGTAGGACGGCTGTCTCGCGACAGCAGTCTATCTATGTATAATCGTTGATCTCTCGTATCTCTTAACCTTAGGGAAAGACCCGTGC